>NC_079157.1:6621250-7305000 GCF_947563725.1 Argiope bruennichi
TACCAGTTGTTTTAATAACTTAAAAAGCTTATATTGAAAACGTCCACGTTAGTACTTAATTTTTTGCCGAAGAAATATGGCTAAAGGTAAATGGTTATCAGATCTTGAAAAGGGCCAAATAAAAGCTTATTACAACGAAAAAAAGTCTTTGAGAAATATTGAAGCCCTCATAAAACGTTCAAAACATGCTGTGGAAAATTATGTGAAACAGTTAAATGGGAAATCAACTGCCATTCAAAAGCGAGGACCTAAGCCAAAGCTCTATTCACGTACCCGCAGGAGAATTATTCAGAAATGTATAAAGGAAAAATCATCAGTACGAAAAGTAGCAAAAGAATTGAAACTGGGATGTTCTTACACTACTGTTTGGGGGTCAATCAAGAGCAATAAAAACATGAAATATGCGAAACAGGCTTGCAAACCACCACTTGCCAAACAACACAAATTACAACGTTTATCCTGGGCAAAGGAATACATGCATTTCAAAGATGAGTCGATAGAAGTCATGTTCAGCGACGAGAAGTTTAATCTAGATGGGCCAGACGGTTGGAGATATTACTGGCATGATCTAAGAAAAGAACCAGTTTTTCTCCAAAAGGCAAATGGGTGGTGGATCTGTTATGATTTGGGGAGCTTTTAGCTTCAATGGTACATGCGAACTGGCATTTGTGAATGAAAGAATGGATTCTGATCGATACCAAGAAATGTTACTAACACATTTTCTTAATGCAGGACCTGAAATATGTGGTCCAAATTGGACTTTTCAACAGGATAATGCATCTATCCACAGCTCAAAATCAACAAAAAAGTGGTTTAGAGATAACAATGTGAAAGTTATGGATTGGCTAGCTAGAAGCCCCGATCTAAACCCCATTGAAAATCTATGGGGTCTTTTGGCAAGAACAGTTTATGAAGGAGGGCTCCAATTTGATTCGAAAATGCAACTTCAACAAGCAATAATGGATGCTTGGTATTCTCTGGATCCAACACTTCTTCAGAACCTAATATATTCCATGCCAAACAGAATATATGATGTCATCAGAAAAAATGGTGCTAATATTGAACGGTAAAAAAGTTTAATTTGAAGTTTTGAAGCTTTTAATTCCACTGTCCCTAAAAATTTGAAATACAAAATTTGTGCTACTCTTTTGTTTAGTTATTTCAAAGTTGAAATTTATTTGTTTAATCTTTATTTTTTTAATCTAAATTATCTTACAATATTTATTTCTGTTATTTATCTAACTTGTTTCAGAAATAAATGTCAAATATTTATTATTTACGCTTTTATTTTCATTTTGACTGGTGTCCCTAAAAAATTGAAATACACTTTAAAAACAAAACGCGATAGGAGATACCGATTAATGTTTTGAAATTGTGCAATGCTCTATGTTCTGAGTGATACTGTTTTAACATTTTCAGAACTTAATTACCTTTTAATAATATGATTTAGATAAATATAGATATCTTTTACAAGTTTGAAAAGAAAAATTATTCCACGAATCAGTATTATTTATGTTATGTTTTATTTAAATTTATTTCAGCAAGACGATTCCATTAGATGAAGTTGAGGATGGTCAAAATAATGCAAATGAGGGTATGAAACATGTCAGCTTACACTCAGTTACTCTTGCTTCTTCAATTAAGTATAGTTGTTTTCTCCTCAAAAAGAATATAGACAAAGAAAAAAAAGTATCTTGCGTTTGCAGAGATTTGAAGAGGATTGGTAACTTTTCCATCTTGAATTATATATGCAATAAAAACAGCTCAAACTAGCCAGTTCTAACTTATATTCCACGAGTTCTCACCATATATCGGAATAAACCTTTTGATTCTTTTAAAAAGTAATAAAACATATTTTTTCTAAAATGACTCACATTTTTTTAAAAAATAAAAATGAAAAATTATAAATAATTGTAAGTAAAACAAAGGGTAAAAATAAAATAAAGTAATAGAAAGATCGTTGAAGTTTTAAACATTTTACGTAAAAACTTTTAGATAATCCCATTTTCCCCTTTAACGTGCTTCGTCACCTGAAAACTTAAAAATAATCATTCATGATAGAGTTATTATCTGAAAATTCCTTCTTTCCGATCAGAATCTCTACACAAACACCAAATTATCATCCTCATCTCATGGCATCCTCCTTACACCAGAGCATAATCCGTCAACTGAAATTTACGAGCTGTAGTCAACTCAAATTACGACAACGTGATAAGTGTAAAATTCCCATTTTCCATAGAGTGAAATTGAAGATAAATTGTTTAAACATGGAAATTCCAAGGTAATGAATTTTTATCTAGATGAGTATGGTTTCAATTTAGATATCATAATCCAACATTCGAATGAGAAGCACGTACACGGAACACGAATTCTTAGAAAATATATGGAATATCAGATGAAATCTGTTTATTCATCGGTCATTTATATGCCAATCATCGAAATAATTTTATTCATTTTGTTGACTTTTTTTCCGTTGTTGATACCTTCCATTGCTTAATGTTCATTTCATTCCATAATGATGAGACATTAGTAGAATTTCAGAGCTCTACATCTTACAAATTTAAATGTAGAAATAAGTGTATGTATTTTACATTTGGTTTTCTTTTCATTGAATGAAGCAAAAACTGTTGTCTTAATAGTGTCTTATTAATCTATGGGAATCAAAATATTTCGGTATTTTTCAAGATATTTCGCAGGAAACTTTTAGAGATTCATCACATAATGTGGAAAATAGACAACAGTTCAAATGAAACATTTCCAAGCTGCTACTGAAAAGAATTTTTCGATATTATTATACAGACAGTAATTACACAAAAATACTTTAAAAGCCAAGTACTATTAAATTTCTATTATTTGTTCTTAAAATCAATTCTGAATCAAGTGTGTGATGAGAAAGTATAAATACATTTTAAAAATTACTTCTCGTTAATCAGAAAAGGGAAAAAAGCAACAGGAATGATTTCTCCAAAATTTCCTCTCATATTTTCTAATGAAGATTATATTCTTAAAACTTTATAAAAATATGAACTTTAATAAAAACAATGAATGTTATGAGTCCTGAGACTTTTATTTTCATAGTCCTACACGGGATTTTCGTATTTCATAATACAGTAAAGACAACCTATGCTTTAGTTGTGAAACATCGATCTTTAGCATGAATTTGACGTTTCTTTCCCCCCCCCCCTTTCTTTACTGAATCTAGCTTGCTGTCTTTGAACATGTATCTCTGGCATGCGATTAATTGATAAGTTGTAGAAAATAGAATGTGTATTTTGGATACCTTTTTCCAATCCGATTGAAACCAAAATTTTACATATTTTTCTGTATTTATAAGATCAAATGCAAAATTTCATTCAAATTACTGCGTTTATGCGCCTTTACATGCTTAGAAAATAACAGACCGGCAGACGGTCGACCTTTTGAAATATTTAGTTCAGAATTATAAGATTTTTATTTCAAATTTGTGAGAAAATTTTATTTTTCTAGTGCATTAAGATGTTGTAGTAAAACGTATATTTTAGTATATTATAATTAACTTGAGCTAAAACAGCTAGACAGACAGATTTCTACCAACTGGATTTTGTTCAAATAATTTTAGAAATAATTTTTGAATTTTAGAAAAGATAGAAATAAATTTTGATCTACAAGTTTGATCTAAAGACCATATACCAAATTGAATTCATTTAGCTCAAAAAGTTTTTGAACTATCGTTTTCACAGACAGGCGGAGATCATATCAAACTCAGGGAAGTTTGAAACTTAAAAATTCGTGAAATTCCCGACTCCGAATTTTTTGACGTTTACAATAATTTCTCTGTAGGTCATGTAAAAAAGTAAAAATGCATTTTTCAGTCTTAAGGAGATCCGAAACGTAAAGATTATTCAAGATCTCCAGTCCGAAATATTGACTATTACCTGTACAATATCTTATCTGTGCATACTTCGTACAAGAGAAGGTACAAAATAAATGTCGTCGCATTCGTCTTCGGAATACAGTAGACTCCCGGGAATTCGGTCTAATGTAGCGGAAGAGCAGGCCGGACAACCAAAGAGGCGGTTGTGAACTCATTTCCTTGCCCACCAATACCAGAAGACACAGTTTTTATACCCAAACTGTCCTGTTATAATACGTATTTTCTCACTTCTTATTGAGTACTAAGCCCTCCATATATATCAAGCCACGTAGAATGTGCACGGGACCGCAGCCCGGTGAATTATAGAAGCAGTTGCCGGTAACGTTTCGAGTTGAAATAGAAGGCTCTGTACTGGAAGTTTATATATGTTTATGTATTGCACTGTATGCTACACAAATTTATTAGAGAAAAAGTAAGTTAAAGGATATAAACTGTTCACATTTTAATCTAAATTCTGGAAATCTTTACTGTGGTACGCTTGAAAAAATTTAATTATATCCCAAGATTAATTTACGAATATTGTACGTACTATGCAGTTATAATCAGTAAGAACGGCAACAATTGAGGTTCGTGACACACTGAAGAAACAATGAATAACGACCAGAAAGATTCTGTTTTCCTTTACAACTTATATTTTGTACAGGACGTAGAGGAGGATTGTAGCAGACGCCCGCTTCCAATGCCTTGGCAATGTTGCCAATGCAACGCCTTGCCTTCCTCAATTAATTAAGATAAAAGAAAAATCAGGCCGGATAGTAACGAAGCCGGAAAGTGGCGAACCGGATACTAGGAAGTGTACTGCATTATGAAGAAAATTATAAGAAATGTAAATTATAAATTATGTACTGTATTAGGAATTTTTATCTGGTATTGATATTAAAATTTGACATAGATTACTAGTATCATTTCTGCAAATTAAATTCATTTCCCAATTTATCTTACTTTTTTAAACTATCCCGTTCCCATGTATACAAATAAATAGACCAGCAGATAATCAACCGATGGATAGATTTAGATCAAAATTTATGCATATCTACGATGCCTATGAAGAAATCCACAGTCAAATTTTATATTTATAGCTCGTTCCAGTTTTGAGAAATCATATTCACAGATTTCAAAAATAGTTATTTTCGGATCAGGAAAATATCATTTGAATAAATTTTTTAATCTATTAAATGTACTTAATTTAAATTTGTTGAATGGTTGTGTTTACTATTCCTTAAATTTATTGATCACCACAGAATTTTATATAAATTGGTTGAAAAACACCTATTGGTTTTCAAGCTTATTCTGTGAAGACTATAAATATAAAATGACGCGGAAAATTAATCTGAAAATAAAGGTCTGGTACAGTAAATGTACAGTGGCGCAATCGAACAAACTCAATAACAAATAAGGGAGCCGTATTCTACATTAAATCACGAACACACAGACTTCAAAACATAGGTGAAGCATACAAAAGGACAGCGTTTACAGTAAACAGCAGTATACAAACAGAAAATCAGTAATAAATAATCGTAATAGTACAAAGTGCTCAAAGAAAATGGGCATAATTGTTAAAATTAGATTTCATAAATTTCTATCTTAATTTGAAGCTTGAAATTATATGCTTAAAAAAACTGTGAAAATAGAGTTATGTACAAGAGATTGAAATGAAATGAAACACAACCAATACTCCAGATAAGGGGTGGACATTAAATCGATCGCGATCGACTGATGGATCACCAAGACATTTTCAGGTGTCCGCCTTTACTAATATCTAAGACGAGCATACTAAAAGAAATTAATTGTCACATTCATGTATTACCCATTTTGCATTGTTGATGCGGAAGAAATAACTAAAAATATAAATTATATATATCTTTATCTCATCATAAAAACAAAGCTTTTCTCTTTCAAAATGACAATTTTAAAATCAAGTAGTTCAGAACCTAAGAATAACTTTTGGAATCTAACGGGCGAAGAAAAACAACCTAATTTTAAAAATAGTTGCGCCTTATTTAACATCTTTCTTTGGCTCTTCCTACCTGTGAGAATCTGCTTTTGAACAATGAACATAACTAAAACAACATATTGTTCTCATCTCACAGACTACCATGTAGAATCAAATGCAAGATTAGCCGTTAATGTTTATATACCGAGATATTCAAAATGGGTGGACAGTATCCAGACTAAGTCTTTAATTAACTATAACTACTAGAACTCATTTTAGATGAAAATGATTTATTTTTTAATGTATTTTGAATTGTTGGATATTAAATGAATAATTTGATATTATTATATTTGTGGCTATTATTATTATGTTTGTAGTTATGTAGGTAAGTCAAGCAACTGACTCTCCGACCCGCCACGAAGGCACACGGATTTAAACCATAAGGCTGAACCGGAACCGAACCGCCGCAACAGCAACACTGGCGGGAACTGTGGTTGAGTCCTAAGGGCCATCACAGGCCACGGTACAACCCTCCCCGAAAGAAGTACGTCCCGTCATCGATGGGAGGAGACAGATCCCCCCCCCTATTTGTGCACCCTCCAGGGTGGCGAGATCCAACCACCATGCCGGAAGCACCTCATCCTCATTTCGAGGTTTCCCCCCCCCTGTAGTTATGTAGGTTCTAGTTATGTAGGTTCCATATTTATTATTAAGTTTTAATGAACATTGTAGATCTTATTTGAGCTCAACAAACTTACACCACTCAGTAGACCGCAACATCTTGAAACGATTAGAAACAGCCCGTACTCTGGAAAAATCTGCCCACCCTTGCTAAGCAACTGGTTATCAAAGGCAGGCATCTGATTTTAAATAAGCCAACCTATTTGTCTCGGAAATTATACAAAACTTTGAAATACTTCAAGTAACAATCACTTCTTTTTAAACAAGAATTAAATAAATTCGTTTATGTGAGCAAAACGAATATGCTTTAAATTCTATTGTAACTTTAATCATGTAAAAAAAAAGAAAAAAAAAAGAGACTTGAAGCACATCTTACTTATTTCTCCAAAAAAAAACTTTTCTTTATTTCTATTGATAGATTAGACATCACAGAGCTAAAATTTCAGTTATTATCCCTCTATAATGAAAATAAACGAAATTGCCTTAAAGTAAATAACTATGTTTTTCTCTATCATACCTATTAGTACACGGCCTTGGCCGTGACATCATTAAAAACTTAATGCATTTAGGATTCTCTTTTTCGATATGCAAAGGAATCCGTGTAAGCAAATGGGAAGGAATTCCCCTTCAGCTTCATTTGAATACTAACCTGTTTGAAAGAAAGTTCGTTGCTACTGACAGGCCTGGAGCAGGGCAACGACGCTATAATTTCTATTAATGCTGGTATATACCGACTTAGATAGGCATCTCGAGTGCTGTTTTATTTTATGAGCTGTAAGTTTTAAATGTATTTTATCTTTGTGAGATTAACTTTACAACAAGATAACTATAAATCTGCTGTTTCTAGAAAATGTAAATAAGTCTTTTCTTCATGGTTTCCAAGCACGTGTAGACCCTGGAAGATATTATGTGTAACATCTAATTGCCGTCTGTGATGATTGCCTTATTGTAGATTATTTCAATTTTATTTAATAACATCTTTTAATGCACTTACCCAAAAATCGCTAAATCTGTAGCAATCTGCTAACAGCAGATGGTGATAAATCGCCAAAATAAAGATATATTTGTGGATAATATTACATTTAAGTAATAAAAAAGCATTCATTTACCATCGGTAGCATAGGGAGAGGTGTATAAGGAGTATGTTGAATCCCCAGGGTCACTATTCCGAAAAGAGGATCCATAAATTTATTCATTTTTTTTTTTTTCGTGTGAAGTCAAAGTTAAAAAATAAAGGAAACCAGCGGGAAGGATCTCCCCAAAACTTTCTCGTATACCCTCTAATAAAGATGTCATCCCCTACCCCCCCCCCAAAAAAAATTGTTGACGTACGATAACGCAAAGAATGTCTTGTATAAAATTGGCGTACAATAGTTATGAAATATTATTATGAATTTATCTTTAATGAATGTGAATAAAAATGTTAAGTCATTATTATGAATTTATTTTTAATGTGTGATCGTAGAGGTGTTTTGGGCGATTCAATTCTGTGTAATGCGATTCATAGTATCTGAAAATCGAATTTACTTTTTAAACTCGTTTCACCAACTGTTCAAACCAAAATCTGCCCCCAAACTACAACTGTTGTCACAAAACCATATACCAAATTTGATAAACTGGTGTTTCTTTAGTTATATTAACGTCCCGTTTTAAAGCAACATTAGGGCTAATTTGGGACGAACCTCGTGATTTTGAACGGTGGTCAGATGACGAGGACGACACTTGAGCTGGCACTCCCCACACTATATCAGCGGGAGAACGTTTGATCCGGACCATTTTAACGTGGACCAGGTCCATTTAAATGACTGTTCTGCGATGAAATCGGGTCTCGAACCTGGATAAACTGATGTCATTACAGTTTTGAGGTACCGCATTTACATGTTTCTGAAAGTACAGACAGACAGGTGGTCAACCTTTTGTTGGATTTAGTTCAGACTTTTATAAATGTCTACACTGTAGATGTTAAATAGGATTTTGTCCATCGATTTCTTTTCGTTTCATAGTTATCATGCTAATTTAAATTAGAACAGATTTTAGAATCACAGATTTTTTCACTGAATAAACTTTTTTTTCAAAATCTGATAGAAATCGGCAACTTTAGTGTAAAGACCCTATACCAAATTTCATTCATCTCCCTCAAAGCATTTATGAGTTATCTTTATTACAGAAAGAGAGACATTTTCCAAAAATATGTTTTCGAACTCAGTGAGATCTAAAAAGCAGAGATTCGTCAAAATATTGTTTACGATCGTTTCTCTATGCTTTGTATATGAGGAAGTAGAAACGTGATTTTCAATCTCTGGGAGGTCGAAAACGTAGAGATTAGATAAAATCTCCTGCTCACAATTTTTGACGATTACGATTACGATAAACGAGAAAGTAAAAAGTGGAAGGCGAAATAAATAATTTTACCTGAATGTCCCTTCCATTGCCCAGTCTTTTTACTTTCTCGTACATGCAATATAGAGAAAGTAAAAAAATTCTAAATTTAAATTCTAACTTAATCAGCACGCTTTAGATCTTCCTGGGCACAAAAAAACATCTTTCTAGAAAATGCCTGACTGCGACAAAGATAACTCAAAAATACTTACAGCTAGATTGATGAAATTTGGTATAGAGTATTTATACCAAATTTGTAAATAGTTATCAAATTTTGAACAATATCCGTTCACAGGAAATCTGTCGGTCCAGCTGCTCGAAAATAAGTGAACACTAGAACTACAAAAATACAGATGGCTAAAATTCGGTATACAGATTTAACATCTGTAGCACAGACACCTAATAAATTTTGAGCCAAATCTGCCAAGTCTATTGGTTTGTATTTTCAAAAAATTGATAACTTACAAAAACAATGGCTTATATACCATATTTAATTTGGAAAATAGGATTTTTTGACAACAAGTATAGTTCCTCGTCAAAGTTTTATTTCAATTGATTGGTTAAAACATGTCTAAAACACAAATTCGATTTCGTATACTATTAGCCGCATTCAGAGTGTTTAATCGCCAAAATCCACTCCAAGAGTCACATAATAGATTCCGAAAAATGCTAAATTCATGCCAAAAGTAACTATTGAACGCCAATGTCATGTAAGGCGTTCTCTAGTATAACCCTTTATTAAATAGTGTGTAAGAAAGTTGTGAAGTTGTGACTCCCGCTGGTCTGATCATACTAAATGATTGAATAGTCTAGAATTAGCTGGAAAAGTCCCTAAAAATTCAGGTTTTATTCCAGTTTGAAACAAATTCATAGATTTCAATCCAATATCATAAATTTCCCCAATTTTTTAATCCCCCAATACCATAAATTTCCCAATAAAACAATAAATTATTTTAGAAAAATAAAAAATTATTGTAAAAATTAGATTTTCAAAAATCCCCATCCAAAGAATTCTTCTTTTCAACATCTACTCATAAATGTGGTTACTTTAATTCGGCGAAATCATATGAAAATTATTAAATTCCTTCTATATAGGACTTTGCTACCGCAGCACCAATGATTCATTATGCTAGGTTACAGTTTAGCCGATATAGTCAAACGTTTAACCTCTTCCCTTTAATATCTACAAAGTTCTGAATCGATACTCATAAAAATGTGTTAATTTGATTATAGAAATTATTTCTTGTACTACAATCCACCAATCATCGGAAAATGAAATAAATTTTCCTTCCTTTTTTCCATTCGGACCTTTACTTAAAAGTTTTTAGTGAAATCCAATTGCTCTTAAATTTCGAACATTTTCAAAAGTTTTAATTTTATTAAGCATTTAAAGACCCAGTAAAAACAAATCATAGTAATATGAATCCAAAGCATATTTCTTTCTCGTGCCTGTTGCTTTAGTCGGTGGCGTCTCAAGTTGGCATGTATGAAACCGTACACTTTGTATGAATGTTCTGAATGAAATTGTTTTTATAGTGAATTTTATGCATTTATATAAATTGACAACGTTCAAAAGAATTTCTTTTTAATTCAGTAATCAGTCTCTATTAGTCTTTTATTTAATCAACTATTTCAATTTAAAATAATATTGTTTAATTTAACAGAGTACTGACTACAAACAAAATGAGCTCGTAGATTTCAATTTAAAATAATATTGTTTAATTTAACAGAGTACTGACTACAAACAAAATGAGCTCGTAGATTTCAATTTAAAATAATATTGTTTAATTTAACAGAGTACTGACTACAAACAAAATGAGCTCGTAGATTTACATAGAACGACTATTTCCTTTCCATGTGCTGCAAATTCTAATTTTTGCTGATTATAATAATTTTCAGTGTAGCATAAATGAGTCATTATTTCTTCCCAAAAAATAGTTTTTTTTTCGCCCGGCTAAATATATTTTCCATGTTTTTCATTGCACATAAAAGCATTTCCCTTGTGTAGCTTTAAATTGGAATGTTGATCTTAGCTTTCAGTCAGCCAGCAAGACTCAATAATTTATCCTGAATTCTGGCATGAAAAGTATCGCTATAGTAATTTAGGCGAACAGCGTTTTATTTTCTTACTTTCTCGTGTATGAAAGCACATTTTGCAATAAATGTGAACAATGGATACGAGTGAATTTTGCGTTTTATATTTCCATCACTCTGGAAAAAAAAATTATGAATTATGCCAATCTGTAAACACGATAAATTACAGGCGAAACAAGCTATAAGGATAAAATCTGATTGATAATCAAATTTTAGACGAAATCCATATAATATTCCGAAGTGAACACAATCAATTCGTAACTGTAAAAAGGAGAAGGATATGAATTTAATATCTGTTAATTGAAAACAGAAATCATCCTTTAGATATTCTTATTACATGATTGCCAGGATGCATGGAGGAAAAAAACTGTCATATGCATTCATTAACATTATTAAAAGATTCTTGATTTTTTAAAAAAATCTTTTTTTTTCCCTTTGTGGTTTATGCAATTTTTGAACACCAGGAATTACACCGTACAATACATATGCAAATATTTCTCATAAACTAAAACGTGTCCTTTTATAATTTCTAGGCTCGTATGTTCTCGTTTACACGTAAAGGAAAAAATTATTTCGTGAAGAAATTACCACACCATTCCCTGTGAAATCGTGGAATATTTCCTTTCTTCTAATGCGCAAGCAAGAAACAACCGAAGACAATTAGTCTTTGTGGATTTGTACAATATCGCATTTTTTTTTATCATTTATTTGAAAGGACCACCGTTTTTAGGGATTATTTCCTGTTTCAAATTATCGATAGACGTCAAAACAGGAAACCTCATTAAAGTTTCAGCGGTATTCTTTTAAGTGCGTCGCAACTGGCAACTGGCGTGCAATGGAAGATCATGGTTTGTGCGGGAAAGTTCATTAAATCCCTTAGATTGACGTGTTTCTATGGTTTTGCAACGTCCTGTATTTAACATTATGATTCTGTTTTGATTTTAAAAATTTCCACATCAAGGAAAACCAAGAAAACACATTTCGTTTATGATACGCACTTTTTTTTTTGCATAATTTGAAAATGTGAGAATAAATAGTAATAGTGAGCAAATTTAAGAACAGAATTTTGTGGCTAATACAATCAGAGACTGAATGGAATATCTTAAAAATGATTGAGGTTCATTGTATTAACATTTATATTAGCTGTCTTCGTTGACCAGCTTATTCAACAAATTATAGCTATAAGCTAATAAAGATTTCTATGGAATGCATATGTTTCAAAAAAATTCAGCTTATTATTTCATTGGACGGAAAACATGAATTTAATTGGATCATTTTGCTACAAATTATTGTGACTATAAATTAAAAAGTACTTCTTCTATGAAATAAAAGCGGAAATGAAAACAGTATTTCTAAATTAAGGACAAAAGATTACTTTTTTTATTTCAATTTTAATATTAGCAAAAGCATTCGATTGAATGTATTGATGGATTAATTGGAATTTCATCATAAAATGAAAGCAATGTAACAGATTGTGCATTAATTTTTTTTAAAAATATTAAAAATAAAAAATATATACAGAAAGGAAATTGATATCATTAAAATGATAATTTTTTGAATTTCAAGATAATGCAAAATCCATTTTTGCGAAATGAATAGTTTTGGCAAATATGGTCATTAGTTTCCACACGTAAATCATAGTATTTACCAAACTGAGAGCGATTAAGTCTATTTTTGCACTGAAATAAACTTCCTATTTAATGCCTGTTCTTTTTTATTTTAAATTCTTTTTTCCTTTGACTAAATGTAGTTTTGGATAACAGTAGTCTTTCCAGAGCATTTCTAATAATATTTTACAGCGAATTAGCGACGTGTTGAATTTAGTGAATTTATAAAAACTTTCAAAGACGTAATCGCTTTGTTTACAATTGATAGTTGCCGTTCAATAATAATTAAAAGCAATTTTTGTGCCACTTATATTGGTAGATATTTTGGTCTTTAGAACAATTAATTTGTGAAATGAAATTCATATTTGAAACATCAAATGATTTTTTTAAAGGAAATTTACTTTTATTCGCATAATGTTTCATATTTGCATACTTAAAATTTTAGATATTTTTCAAATAAATTTTGAATTATTTCATAGTTTATAAATGTGATTATTAATTTTATATAACAACTCAAAGAAAGAAAGGTTTTTAGCAAATAAATTTAATTTAAACAATTGTTTGAATCTGAGTAAATTTGTTCAATGGTAGAATGATAGAATGAAATGAATTGAGCAGTGTTAGAATGATATGAACTGAAAGCGACAGTTCGTAAGTTCGTATCTGACTGCTGGCAAGTTATCTGAAGATTGTTGTTGATTTACATTCTGTTATTTCTCGTTTGTTCCAGAATGTTCTCATAATTTCTGAGTCTTTCTAAATCTGGAAGTTTCGAGTCATTTCGTCATGTGGATTAAACAGATGTAAGTTTAGGTCCGTATATAAAGTCCCGAATTGAGATTAGCGAGTGACTGTGTGACTTACGAATGATCTTTGATTTTAGTTAGAACAGGGTTTATCTACGCTAACTTCATTCTACGCCACAATATTATTGCATATAATCAGTTCTTTTCATTAAAACTTTATTTCGGAAAATCCAATATATATATATATATATATATATATATATATATATATATATATATATATATATATATAATATATATATATATATATATATATATATAATATATATATATATATATATATATATATATATATATATATATATATATATATATATATATATATATATATATATATATATATATATATATATATATATATATATATATATATATATATATATATATATATATATATATATATATGAAGCAGCAGAGTCGTGGCCTGAGATAAAGGACGCTTTGATTTGAATTCTTAAAACTTCGCTTTATTCCATCCCGGTAGGCATAGTTTATGTACAAGCAAGAAGCGACGAAGTACGTCAACCTATATCACAATACAAGAATGTGAAGAGAGACAGAAATATTTTTCCCGGTGTTTATATACTATGAGATTCTGACAGTGATTTCTTTCACACGAGTCGTTTTAGGCAAGGGAAATTCAGATAGTGTTAAAAGATGCAGCAGACATTAAGGATTTTTATCCTTTCACTCTGAGCGTGAGAACCGTTGATTTGACAGTTTTCGAGAGCGCGTGAAACATTAATTAAATAAAAAAGTGTAATTGGATCAAGGAATAAGAGACCATTTTATGGTAGCTGAACTGACATCTCACTTTCTAGATTACCCCGCTCTCATCAATATTTGGTTGTGCCACAACGGGAGTTATAACGTGCACTCTGCTCGCATCCGAATTTTATGTGGAAACAGGTCTTGAAACCGATAATTTCTAAACCAGATTCCAACGAAACCACCGCTCCCCGAAAGGTGGAACTAGTTTCAAATCTTCGATTTAATGAAGTATACACAATGTTAAATTTAGAAATGCAATATCAGGCTCAAAAAAATACTTTGTAAATATTAATAATCAAAGTAACTAGTTTTAGAGACGAGGGGCATATTAATTTGTTACAAACGGATTTGTTAATTTTTTATACTTTTATTTTCGTATATTCGATATATAAAAATATAAGAATATTGCAATTATTCAAAGAATTCATTATCGAGATTTATATTGATCTCGAATTGGTTTGATAAATTTTCACACTTTAGACTTAGTTAAATTTGAGAGAACTTTTAATTATAACTCTATTAATTATTGTGAAAATGATAATTCGACAATGCAAAAGATAGTTTGAATGTAATTTGATATGCGGTTTTGCATCAACCACGGATGCAAAACCGGAAATTCTACTGAACATTAGACGAAGTTCGTTCACGGAAAAGTTTGTCTTTCGTTCAAATCTTGTGAATGAGAGTACAATAACTAAAAAACGCTTTGAGTTAAATAAATGAGTTTTGGAATGTGTTGTTCCTACAATCGTAGATGCATATGAACTTTTTTCTAAATCAGTCAGTTCTTTATCAATCTGTCAATATCTTAGAACGCGATCATTTGAAAAATAATATGTAAAATCGGAGAATTTTAATATGTTTTGCACCCAAATCGTTGCTATGTGTTACATTCTGGACCACTTTCGTTAAAAAATGTATTATTTCGCAATTTTTCTGCTTATCCATATAGATTAAAAAGTCATTTAAAATGCAAAGAGAATAATAAAATTTGGTATATGGTTTCAACATCAAGTTACTTTCTTTTATCACATTTGAGGATCTATTGTTTAAAGAAAAGACGTTCAAAATACATAAATTCGCATTATTTATCATAATCTTTCCAATTTATATTAATACTATCCACTAACCAGCTATGACTCATGTTTGCATTCTTTTTCTGCCGTAAACGAAAATATAAATTTTTTTATGGTCCCTAGATTTTCTTCCTTTACAGTGTTCTGGAAAATTTAATTATTTCTATCCGTTCATATTTTTTCCGTGCATTCAGAAGGTCATTTTACTTTAAAATCTCAAAATAAAATGTTTTTCGCAAGGAAAGAACTATTTAAGAAAAATATTATATAATATTACTAATTATTAAGATAGTAGTCATGAAAAGTACAAAATCATGAGAAAAATAATGTGTTTTCATCTAGTCCGACGCAGAATAAATAGGCCTATTTTTTCCCACGTTTTCTAATAAAATAAACATGGCATACGTTTTTTTTATTATTATTATTTAAAGACAGATAATGTTTAGTTATTAATAGACATTTTGTTGAAAAAGGGCTTCCATTTAACAATCAAAATAAACAAAGACATTTTCATCCTTTCCCACTGAAGCATAAAGGGAGGCCTTGAATATTTTTATTATTATAATAAAAACAAAAAATCATTCTTCCAAATGTCAACAGCGGTTGAATTTGTTTTGATAAAACCTATATTTGCTGTAATGGCCCTGAAGTACGTGATGTCCTGTTAATTAAAGACTTCAAAGAAGCATATAAAAACTGGTTTATAGAACAGTCCGGATATTCAAAAGTGACAAATGATGAATCATGTTTTATATATGTTAAACACTTATTGAAATGTTTACCTCCTGATGTGAGGCTGAAAATAAAAAGGCCGAAAAAATTCGAGCATGTCATTAGTAATAAAATTTAATCACTTTTGTTCCTTTATACTTTCTCTTATGCGAAATATTTAGAAAATACTATATTCGTCGAAAATTTCGAAAAACTCGATTCAAAAACTCAAGTTTTTAATGAATCTCCATGTTTTAGACCTTCCTGAGTCCGAAAAACACATTTTTGATTCTCTGTCAGTCTGTCCATCCTTCTGTTTCTCTGAGACAAAAATAACTCAAAAAGGCTTTGATCTAGATGGATGAAATTTGGTGTCCGGTCTTTACACCAAATTTGCAGATTTCTATTAAATCCTAGAAAATCTGTTTTGAAAAAGTTTTTCTATGAGGCTATTCTAATATAAGTTAAATACTAACTGCAAAACGGAAAAAAACTAGATAGAAAAAATTCGGTACACAGATTTAATATGCATAATGTATATGTTTATCAAATTTTAAGCCAAATCCAACAAGGTATTGAATGTTTTTTAGTCTGTATTTTCAAAAATATGAGATTACTCAAAAAAGCAATAACTTAAACATATCAGATCTGGTTTCGTGATTTTGTGACTACATGTGTAACTCTTTGACAGATTTCTATTTCAATAAGTTGAGAAAAACGTGTTTAAAATGCAAATTCGATTTTCTGATTCTATTAACCGCATGCTGAGGATGAATTGTCGAAAACTTTGTCAAAGATCCCACGACAGATTCAGTAAAAATGCTAAATTCAAGCCTAGGATTCATAGTTCGTAACTAATATACGCCAATACCATGGAAGGCATTCTTCGTTGATAATACTTTTATTAGAGTGTATGCGAGAAAAATTTTGGGAGACCATTCCAGCTACTAATGTCTACTTAATACTATTTTGAATTAATTCTCGAATAAATTAGAACAAATTAATAAATTTAAGGTGGATACTTAAAACCAGAAATTTATTCCAGATTCCTAAATCATCAAATCTATTCTTATGACCAGAAAAGACAACGCAACACAAGCGGAAGAGATGTGGTTTCGAAAAAATGATTATTACATGTTTTTAAAGTGCAAAAATCATTTAATTAGAAACGATCAGAAATTTAGCTGTTTTTAGCAACCTACTTTGGGGCAAATTATTCTGCATGAAATATTTTTTATACCACCATAAATTCTAAAATGCTGCTGTTTCAGTACATCAAGTGTTACTTCAATTAACTTTACATTCGTGTAATTGTTGCCTCATTTCATTTATCAATTTTTTTCAAAATTTAATGAATAATAAATAGGTGATGATCGGTTCGAAATATAAAATTTAAAACTTTGAATTATATTTATATATTTTATATATAAATATATTTCATTTACTTATGTATAAAATAAACTTATAATATCATTAGTAAATTTATTTTATTTATAAATATGAAATAAATTACATTTATTAAATTTTTAATAATTTTTTATTTATCTTAATTATTATATCTTACGCATTATAGTATTATATCTTTATTATTTATATTTCCGTTTTATTTCTTTTATATTCTGGCAACATTTCTGGTAGTTTTAAATAATTCTACCGTTCATTTAAGTAGATTAAAATATTATTATTAAATTAACTATTTAAACTATTTAAATTAACTATTAAACTATTTTAAATATCTTGTCATCTTTTTCTACATTTTCCAAGTTATAAATAATTGCCCTTGTAATTTTGATGAATATAGGACCTGCAATAGTGATAAATCATACATTTTCTTTTTTGTCCGATCTTGAAGAAATTTTGTAGATATTCGAAAGAAGAAAATAATCGCAGTTAACTTTTGAAATGTCAAAAATTAATTGAATTTAGATAGTTAAAAGAAAGCAAAAGGTTTAAGATTTTCTGCATTATCTTCTGAAAATATTAACTCACAAAAACTATTAATCATTAATGATAGTTTAAAAACAGTTTGAGAATAAGCGAGCAAAGTCGGAAAATCAAAATAAGTAAAATTTAAAAAATTGGCTTTTCAGGGACACAAACATCCTTTCTGTAGATTTGTTTCTCTTATTTTAAAAATATTTTCAGATTTAAATCTTATTTACAGCTTTTTACAAAACTTTTTGGTGTTCAAGCATAAGATCCCATATAAAAAAAAACTTTTGCCAAAACCTTAGAATTCTCGAAAAACATTAAAAAAATTCAAAAACAAACCAATAAAAATTTAATGCAAAATTAACTACTAATTACCTCAAAACGTTTATAAAAAACTTGCTTTACATTAGTATTTGAACAAAATAAAATATTTTAAGTACTTGCGTGAGAAAAATTAATCTCTCATTAAGAAAATCAGCCATCGACGATTTTTAAAAATCTTTTAGTTCAGTTG
Organism: Argiope bruennichi; assembly: GCF_947563725.1. Classification (NCBI taxonomy): domain Eukaryota; kingdom Metazoa; phylum Arthropoda; class Arachnida; order Araneae; family Araneidae; genus Argiope; species Argiope bruennichi. The sequence goes on from NC_079157.1 coordinate 6,639,668, forward strand.
ATATTATCATTTTAATTAAAAAACATATCAGACGATAAACAAATTTTGTTTATATAATGTCTTATTCAAAAGTAGTTTTTATATTAAAAGTATTAGGCATAAAAATATCTAATCCCGGACAACGCTGGATATATCAGCAGATATATTAATGAAAAGACTGACGCAAGACTAAATTATAATCTGTACTGGCACCTAAATTTAAGCTTATAGTCATTTCTTTCAAACGTAAATAAATACTAAATAATTCCCTGACTACATTTAAATATGATCATTTAAAATTAGCTAACAGTGTAAAAAAATAATTCATCGCCTCGGCCAAATAATTTTATATGGATTATCATAATTTTCTTAGGGTCTATCATAAATAATTTCCGAGAGCTCCAAACTGTCACAAAGACGCTACTGGCTGAGATTCTGTGGCAACAGACCGAGAAAGATACTGAAAAATATTTAAATAAAAATTTCTCTTCTTTTCAAAATATTATTTATATCTTTCATGCTATCATTTATGAAAAGAAAAGCGGTAAAAATGAGATTGTTGAAAATAATAGAAAAACATCATATTTGAAAAAAATTTTACTAAAAGTATGATGAAATGAAAAAGAAATAAGAAAGTTTTAATTTCCTATTTCATATCATGAATTCATCAAAGCTGAACTTTTGCTTTCTTTCAGAAAATAAAAGTGGTCACTACATTTAACTGTAGTACTAATTCTTAGCGATGCCAACAAAAAAGTTCTTTTTTCTCTTAACTTGGTTTTTGAAATTAAATATAAAAATATATAAAAAAAAATGAAAAAAAATATATGGTTCTTAAAGTCATATAATTAATGATGATATAGAAAGAAATGGATCTAAGAAAAGAAAAAAATGTCTCAGGCGCTTAGATTATAGAAAATCACGGAACAAAAGCATTTGATAAAACGTTGCATGTGCAAATCACATAATGTTACAATACCATTAAAATACAGCTGCTAGTATCTGTTAACATCTATCTGCATAGTCCTACGATATAATGAGAGTGTTGTAGATTCAGATCTCGATCTCAAGAAAGATCCTACATGTATATATACCACTGATTTGCCGCAATTCCTTAGAGAGGCGTTGCCAGCTCACATATTATCTCCTTCGTCTGGTCACAGTTCAAAACTACGATGTTTGTCTTAAAATATTCTTACTAATGTTTTAAAATGGATCGTAAATATATCTAATCTAAACTAAGCTACTTCCACAAGCGGGACTTAAACATAGGTAAGCTAACTATATAAAAGCAAACATAGCCACCAGTTATGCGGACTTGGTTTCTACTAAGTCCTTTTAGCTCGTTTGCGTGCATACTTTTGTTAGGAAAAGATTTGATACTGCAAAACTTTTGACAAGAGTAGAATTTATAGTATAAAATGACAATGATAATAAAATAATCATCTCATCGTTTCAAATTTAAACTGTAATCAAGCAACTTATGGCGCCTATGTGTGCTGTCAACTCTTTATAATCTTATAAATTGATTCCAAATTTAAATTGGCGAACTTACTTGATTCATGTTATTTGTGCATGAACTGATTATTATAAACAATTATAAATTATTTTTTTACATCTTGACTAAAAATTACATTTATAAATTAGAATTGATTATACCTTTCCTTTAATTGTATTAGTAAAAAATACTTATTCTAAATTGATATTTCACAATGAGTCTACTAATGGCATCTAAATTTTCTCTGATTTTTATTAATATCAAGAATAGAATAAAAAAGCATTTCGATTTGTAAACTGCATGAAACTTAGGTTAATTACAGCTTGAAGAGCTGATAAAATTGCTTCTTTCATTTGTAATGAAGATAAATGACGTAAGATTACGTCATGATTTTTATCATTCAGTCTTAAAATAACAACTTGCTTCGATCACTGAGCGAAAGCTGCAAATCTGATCCCCGCTGTCGAGTTTAATTCAGTGCATTATTTTATTTTTTAGACAGACACCGTATTTTGATGATATGATGCAAGGATGTAGAAATTTATCAAACATTTTAAAAATATCAAAAGATACATTTTCCCTTTATTATGAGTACTACATCGGTGGATATTTGGACATTTTGTGGCCAAAGACAATGCTAGTTTTCAAGCTCCTCTTTTAATGACAGACCTATTTGTTTTCAAATTTTTAATTTCATCAATATTTTAATAATATATTAGTCGTTTTTGACGATCAGCTTGTTTTACCAAAACTATTGAAACTATTAATAAGAAATAGTTAAATCATAGAGATTATACTTCTGGCTCCGGTATATTATTATTAGTATTGACTCCTGATGAACTTCCACCTATAATGCTAAAAAAAGTTTTTCGAAGGTCTGAAACATGCAGATTTGACTAAAAAAAGACTCTCATGCTCGAATTTTTTGACGATTATCATATTTTCTCTATACTTCTTATATGAGAAAGTAAAAACAACTAAAAACTTTATTCAAAATTTCTAAAAAAATTCTAAATTTGTCAAAAAATATTTTTTAACATTACTTGTCTAATATAACATAAAGAATAATATATAACTTATACTTTAATTAACGGTTTTAATAATTCAATGTGTACACAGAATGCAGTCCTAAAATTTAATAATTAAAAAAATTTGCTTTACCTAAAAATGTATTTATTTGACAACTACTAAAATGTTCTTAATTGACCTTCCTTAATATAATGGTCCGGACAATTGATTAGTTTTTCTAGTTCAAAATGCGTTAAATATAGTGTTTAAGATGTAGTAATAACAAAATGATCGGCATACAATAAAATTAAGAAAGCGATACTAACTTCACATTTTAAATTTTTATCTTCGAAAGATAAAATGATGAAAATCTAAAAAAAAGCTGTTTCGACGGAAATTTCGCTGTGTTCTTTTCTTGTGTTTAAATCGTCACCTGTCAGTGATATCAAAAATTGTTTCCATTACTTTGTTTGTTTGTACTAATTTGTTTCCATTACTTCTGGCGAAACAATGCATTTTCACACAGTAATTATTTAATTTTCATACAATACTTATTGTAAAATATTAATGTCGATTATTTATTTATTTATTTATTCATTCATGTCATTGGATACTCATGATCAAAGATTGACTTTATGATTAAATTGTAATACAATTTGCAGCTAAAGACAATTTTTGGATGAGTCTCGAGAACTAAATTACTTTACGATTGATTAAAATGATACCTCAGATCATCAAGCTATAGCACTACACCAAATAGGGGGTATTTGATACAAGATAACTCTTGTTATATGCATAGATTTCGATCACAAAGCTTCAGACATCTAAATTTTGATAAAAACAGATCTCGAAACCATTGCCTTCAAATAGTTTGCGATTATTTATTTGCAAAGTATTTAAGAGGACAAATCTGCAATTTATAACAGAGTTAAATAATATAATGATTAAATTTAGTTATTCTCAGTTAATTGATTAAATTTATTATTAGTAATTATTAATAATAATTAAGTAAGTAAATACTTATTATTTAATTAGGTAATTATTAATTAATTAATTAATTAATTAATCAATTAATTAAGTAATTAAATAACCTAATTGTTTTGAAGCTACTCTAATGCTAGTTAAGAACGAACGTGGTAAGGTATGGAATTTGACATCACCTTCCCCCAAATTTACACACCATACAAACAAAAAGATATCTAAAACCAGAAGGAGATCATTTTTATTTTATAGCAATTTATTTGTAAACTGAAAAAAATGTGTATCTGAAATTGATTTTAAGATACAGTGGCCATTTTTAAGCATTTTAATTGGCTAATAAATTTTGTTACATCAATCAAAAAAAGAATGCAGCAATAAAACAGAATATTTCCTCTAATTACGCATCCGATAAAATATATATTTATCGAGAGTTTCAAATCCATCTGCAACAGGTGGAATTCAGAAGGTTAGAATAAATAATTCAAACGCGATGACAATAAAATAATCCATCATATCAGAAATGTTTATTTTTAAACAATAGATAAGGCTATTCGGTTCGATAACGGATGTTTGTTCTGTGACGTTTGGAATATTTCCTGCGGATCTGACGCCACACCTTCTTTTACGAAATACATCGTGACGCTAATGAAAATTTAATTAGAATAATAAATGAAATCCAGCAAAAAATACTCTTTTTATTCCAACATTATTAATGAACATCATCCAAGTCAGACGTAAGTTTATGAAAAAGCAAATGACATTTTATAATGTCAAGATACTTCGAAGACACTTCAGGCGTATATTTCGGAGCAGACGATAGGTGATCTTCCTTTTTCTGTGTGGCAGTGACGTGCAGCTGGGAACTGTCAGCTGCGGTTCGAAAAAAAAAAAATCAAAAGAAGAAAGCCAACTCGGTGTTTGTGTACTCACTTGGGCGCATCATTATGGCTTGTTACAAACCGGTTACACACGTAATATTCGATTTGGATGGAACGTTATTAGGTAAGTAATTATCGATCGTCTTATTTTAATAATTTTTTCATTTATTTATTTTCCTTTGACAATCGCATGTTGTGGAAAGTTGGGATTCATTTATTATGAAATAATACATAAAAAATATGTCACTTTCAGTATTTTTAATATTCTAGTATCGGTCATAATTTTTATGAATTACAGTTAATGCATAAAAATATAAAATATGAGTAAAAAAAAAACCTTTCGAAGAAAAAAGGCCGTTCAAATGATTTAATTAAAATTCTAAGTGAATTTTTGAAATAGAAATTAGGAATATATTTCCTGTCTGGCATCTTATTAAGCTTCATTTTATTTTACTTCGTTTTAAAATAGAAGTTCACCAGATGAAGTGATGAAAAAAGGAGTTGAGGGGAATGCCTTCCGACGGGGGAATCGAATCCAACTTGGCAACTTCTAGTCTTTTCGGAAGCTATTTTTAAAGTTGGGCCCTACTTGTTTCAAGCTAAAAAAAAATCCGCTTTGACTGCCGATTGAGATTGGTTGGGCAACATTCTTCATAATGTTAATTTAAATTTTAGCGCAAAGATAATCGCCTAGCGTTTTTCTATTAAATTTCGATTCATTATTTAGTATGTGCTTTGGTTCTTAAAGTGTCGTTTAGTTTCCACTTTTTCATTTAGAATTAAAAAAATAATAAAATAATAAAACTAGTTTCGTAATTTATCAGTAACCCCGTTTTTTGCATCCTTTAAAGCAAATACAATTTATATGAATTAGCATTTCATTAATGTTAAGTAATTATTTCAAATATTTATTTTATAAAAATTACAACTTTCAGTTTTTTATGGACATGTATGACTTAGTATTCTATATTTCTGATAACTTTTGTGAGCAAACTTTTCGTATTTTCAAGTCGACCTCTTCTAAATATATTTGTCCGTTTAGATCTTTAAATAAAAAAAGTTTAGTGTCGCAAATATTTTAAAATTTCATACTCTTAAAGAAATTAGACGATTCACAGGTAAGATTTTATCTCGTTAACCAAAGAGTATAACACTTATTTTTCATTTATGCAACTTAAATAAATTCCATACTTGGTTTACTGCAGATTCTGATATGTCACGTTCTTTTAAAATCATAGGTACTGATTTTTATTTTATATCTATTCATATTCCACAATTAAATTTTAATCAGATTTCCCAAAAATCCTGCTTTTAGCAAACAAACATGTTAATTACTGATGATATATGTATGGAAATAATTCATTCAGAATTATTGATAAAAAAATATAGCTTTAACTTCTTAATGTACAACTACGGGCTTGTTTAGTTAGTTTAGTTATATTAACGACCCGTTGTAAAGCAACACTAGGGCTATTTAGGGACGGACCTCGTAATTTTGAACCGCGGTCAGATGACGAGGACGACACCTGAGCTGGCACACCCCTCTCCACACCACATCCCACTAGCGAGAGGACGTTTGGCCTGACGGATTTTACAACTATGGGCATAGCCCATAGTACGACGATCAGGCGAAACATAAATATCATGGGCATAACCCGTAGTACAATGATTGGGTCTGAACTGCAAATAAATGGTACTGATTTATGTTATATTTTAGAGATTGGTAATAATATTTTTAATTTCTACCACAATTGTTACATCAGGTTGTAATTACCTATCAAATATCCCTTAAAATTAAATCATTTGCGTCTTATACAGTATTTACATTCCATAAGTCGTAGCACATACAACGTAGGACCGATTTGCAGAACCATGGAATGGTTCGAAGTCAGCTCGACGTTGTTTACGTCGGCCCAAACTTTTGGAACGTAAATCGTAGGTTCAGAGGTTAATTTTTTTTCTAAGGTTTATTATGGGCAGTTATTTTGAAATTTTGAAATATTGACAAAAGAGTGCATTTTTACAAAGTTCTTTACTTTATGTATATACAAAATTCTATTGCCTTTTTCTGCTTACTGATAATTTTAATTTATTTCATATTAATTTATTCGTGCTGGTTGGTGCATGTTAAATCTATCATAGGCACGTGTGTTCTTCTATGATATAATGACAGTGTTAGGAAAGGACATTTAGCTTAAGTTGGTCATCATCATATGACCATATTTCAATGAAGAGAATTGGTTCAAATCAATACTGGTTTACGTTTAAAGCAAAAAGTTAATCTATCCTTTTTAACCCTTTGCAGCCGGAAAGATAATTCGATGCATAATTAGTCACTAAATGCATGGACCTGTTTATCACATCAAAAAATAATTACATACGATTGCTTTAATTTGAGTTTCCCTGAAAAATGAATCTACATCATTTTAACATTCTGCAGGTATTTTTAACTAATAAAATTTTTAAAAAATGAATGAATAAAATGTCAAACTGATGTACCGTCTTGAATGGTGACTGAGAGAAGACATTCGACTGCAAAGGGTTAATGACGTATAGTATTCGAAAAAGCATGTGCATTTATGATTTCAACATAAAATTGTAATATACTTACATCTTCATTCAATAGTTTCATTTTGAAAAGCAAGTGCCTTCCTCATGTTTATATAGACGAGTGTTTTTTTTTTAATTTTTACAAAAAAAAATTGTCCCTTGTATGCATGATTCAAATTATATAGTTTAAAATAATTTATTGAATGAAAAATGCAAAAATTTATTGCAGAATGGTGAATATTAACCGAATAAATTATTTAATTCTTACATTTTATAAAGAATCATTTAATATTTTACAGAACAAAGCTTTCTGCAAAAATATTTTTAAGAAATTGTAAAGTGTTATTAAATTTTTGATAAAAAAAATAATTGGCTGTATAGTTATTTATAAGGTTTGAAATTGTAAGGTAAGTTCAATTATTTATAATATAAAAAGGTTTCAGAAACCTTATATAACCCAGATCCAATTTCTTGCGAGAACGTCTGGCAAATACTTGTGTACTAACTTTCCTAGAATCATCCTATTTCATGAAAGCCTCTTTTGTTATATTCAGATAAATAAGAATATGTAACGCGATATATTATTTAAAATCATTAATTGCGTCACGTGACAGGCTACGTGATTTTCAAAAACTCCCTCTTTTTTCTCCTCAAATTCTGAAACAGCTCACTCATCAAAATAAATTAATGATAGAATTTGATGCGAGAACTTCCGCCGATGAAGGGGATCAACGATAGAGCATTTTGAAAAATGAAAACATATGTAAATTACTAATTGAAATTAGCCGCTATCTTTTTTTTTTTAATGTTTGGCAGTAAAACTAATAATATGAATCTAATGGAGCACCGTATCATTTGTAAGTCCATTTTATCTAGTTACTGAAAGGGGTTGCATTACTTTGATGATGAAGCATTCGGTTTAAGGCACAGAAGAACAAAATCTTGAGATTGGATTCCACTGAAGTTCTAACACGTGTGAAATCATGGTGCATGATAAATTTCTTTGAAGGCCAAACAACAGTTCACTGTTTGGTACAGGAGTCATTTATCGACTTAGAATCTGCCCCAACCATCTGATCAGGTTTGTAATGGCCTCGTGGCAGCCTCGAACACTAGTCTTCTCCACTGGTTCTTGATTCGGGACTTGATTAAAAGAAACATCTGTAATGAATATTCTACTTGTTACTTAACCCGTTCGCTGCCACGACTCGCACATGATATTCGGGCCATCGATTTAGATGCCCTATTCTTTGCTATTTCTTAACTACATCAGAGAAGGAGTCGTCTAATAAGATAGATGATTTGGTACAAGCACATATTATCTGTAATGCATAGGGGCGTAATCCGGCATTCAATGTGTTAAGGTATAAATTGACTTGGTGCATGTTAAGTAGACCTACAGGCAAACGCCTTTCCGCTTGTGTGGTGTAGAAATTTGGGACTACAGACTTGTTTAATGGTCTCTTCATTTCATCATCTTTAAAAAGAACGATACCCTGCTCAAATCAAACCGCTTAAAACAGAAAATAATATGGCTGATAAATTGATAAACTGATTCAACTAAATTGATAGAAAATTATATCAAAAGAATGTAGAGAAAATTCTTTCCCTTCGCCAAAATTCATAAAATTATTTTTTTTGAAAAAATGTTTTCTAATTATAATTATATTTCTAATTATAATTATATTTCACCAGTTTTTCTAGAATTATAAAAGATATTTTTATTTCAAATAATAAATAAAGTATTAAATAAAGACTGCAAATAATATAACAAATTGTAAAACAAAAAAACAACAAAAAGTTTGTTCAAAAGATTTTCAAAGAACTAATAATCTAAGAAAATATAATTCATTTTCGGATGAAGAGAGTAAATAAAATTAAGCTGTTTTCAAGAGAGTAGCAAATCTAATGTTTAGAATAAAAACTGTATATACAATAATAATTTTTCATGTCTTTGATAATCTTATCCCAAAAATAATTTTTAATGTCTTTTGTAATCACATCAGGCAGTTTAATTATAATAACGTCTCGTTTAAAAGCAACACTAGGGCTATTTTGGAACGGACCTCGTAATTTTGAACAGCGGTCAGATGACGAGGACGACACCTGAGGTGGCATCTCCTCTCTCCAAGCTCCCATACCGCACCAGCGGAAGGACGTTTGGTCCCGACGGATTTAACGTCCACCAGACGCGCTTGTACGACGGTTCTTCAGAAGAAACGGGTCTCGTACCTGAAACCCTCCATCTCCGAAGCCTAAACTTTACGACCAGGCCACTGGGACACAATTAAGTAAACATTAAGTAAACAAAAAGTTCACATTAAGTAAACAAAATTTTAATGTTTAGATTATAATTTATTGCGTCTACAACAATTCGGCTTGATTGTTAGGGTTGCCATAGTAACGACGAGCTTGAAGACGCAAAGGTCTAGGTTCCAGCCAGAAATCCAATGATGAGCCATAGCACATCACTGTAATATATTGTTGAATAGAGATCTTAGTACAGTTTTGCCCAGATTTCGCTTCAATGAAATTGTTAGAAGCAAATACTTTTTTCAAAGTAGGGCATGTCTACCTTTTCCACATTGTCAGGAATTTTAGTTAATTTATACAAATGATACTAATTTTTTCGTATCGTCAAATTGATTGTCGGTATTTAGTTCAAAATATAGTCGGTATTTAGTTCAAAAAGTCAACTTATGGATGTCTATTACAGCCACCTTGCCGCCAAAAGACAAAAGTAATACGTCGGCTTGAATAATACGTCAGCTAAATAATTTATAAACAAAGCATTCTTCGATGCATTATCAGAAAAAAATACCATGAATAATCTACGAACCTTAGTTCAGTTTTATTTAAGATACTTTTTGAAGCTTTTTGAAAGATAATCTTAGACGGACGTCTTAAGTTCAGATCATGATGAAGAGCATCCTATTGCACTCAATCATTGCACCCAATATGACACACCTTTTCAAGCACTCCCACCATTTGGCGACTTATCGCGAACAAAAAGTTACAACTTCGCGTGAATATCGGCCATGTACTCGATTCTTCCGTTTGGCCAATAAAGGGCAGGATTGAAAGAAGTTATCAACCAGAAAATTATAGAAGCTCGAACAATTTTGAAATATAAAAAAAAAACATCGTTTTCTAAATATCGACGTTTTCGTAATTATTAATAGCCTGTTTAAACTGGTTTGGCTTCGATAATAAATGTTGGAATTCGATTGATTTTGAGATGGCCAAAAACCATCGCTTTTCTAAATGCTGGTGATTGCAAAATATGAGTCATGTGAGAACATGTCTTTCTGTCGGATTGACACCACGTGATTTTTTAAAAAAAATAATGCTCTCGCATAACTTGAAATTTGCGATAGCAGATTTCAAAAAATATTAATTAAATTTGTTTCTCTGTATAATTCCGGAAATTTATGTACGGATCATTAAATATACTTTATTCTGAAATTTCTTCAGAAAATCATATTTTTATTGATTGGAAATTCATGATGAAACTCTTATGGTCTTGCATTGTCATTTATCTTTCCCAGTCCGTATGTAAACTTTAAAAAGTCATAATAACTGTATCTAAATTTCATTATAGTTTTAAATTCTTGTATGTGGTCACGAACAGGAAATTCCAGCCATTCCTTATTGAGGAATGACTTTTTTATCAACTTATTTACTACGTTGTTTTAAAAATCATATATGGTTTTAATGATGAATTCAAAATAAGAAATACATTCAATAGCACACTTTAAATGGTAGCATGATTATCCCAGCAAAGTTGTAAAAATAACAAAAAACATCAAATTAACTTAGAAAATGCAGTGATATAATTTGCAAGAAAATTCCTACTGACATGATGGATTTCATACTTAAATTTTTCATTCAATAAAATAAAATCAATTTTATTAAAAAAAAATCTTGAATCATCAACTTAATTTTAAAATTCCTTTAGCACTTTCTAAGAAGAAAAAGGGTGTATTAAACATTCGTAATAATAACATCTGTGGCAAAAACAGGATGGGATGTTTTATTATCACGTTAACTACTTTTTTATTATAATTCCTAAAACGAAAGCCTAGAAACATGTCATTGAACTTCTGAAGAAATCTGTCTTTCTAACAACTGTCTAGAAACCCATTCAAATATTCTAGATACATTTGCACTTGGAAAACATGACACCTGTCAACTGTGCAACTCTCAAAAAAATGACGTCGACTAGACTAAACAAATAAAATTTCGAGTAAACAATCTGCAATAATTCATGCGCTGTTTTACGTTTAATTAAGCCGTTTTCAGATGCATTTATTTCATCTTGTTTAAACGACTTCCTAAATTCCTAAAACCGCAAATTCGATTGTCAGAACAAAGCCCTAACAGGGTTGCTTCTTTGTTGAGAAACTAGCTTTATTTCTTTTGAATTGTCTGGTTATAACTCGAAATCGAAGAAAGAAAGTATGCTATACGTGTCAACCTTTCCGTCCTTTTAGGTCACATTTCTGTGCGATTTAAATAAAACAATGGAATAATCTAATAATAACACATTGGAGATTTCATTTCACTCAAAGTAAACAAAGTATTCATTGGCTTTTCTGTAGGTTTCAGTTAATTTCTTGAATGAAAACAGCAGTTTTTTCGAAATAGCAATCTATGTCTGTCCTCGATAGCATTACGTAAATGTAGTGAAGCTTTGAACTCTAATTTCAAATGAATTTAATGTTTGATAATCGACTTTTTAAAATGAGTGGTGCGAATAGTTTCGATAATCTTTAAAAAAGGTCTATGTATTATAAACAGCATAAGAATCGGAGTCAATTGTCTATCAGAGATTCTTAATTCACTTTAAATTTTGATTAATATTTTTTGATCGTATGCACGCAACGATTATCGAATGTGAAATGACTGCTAAGTTTCTAAGTCAGCATTCTGAAGAATTTTTACAGAAATGGAATGTATTTAACCTGATGAAATTCTCCAGTGAGTGTGATGGAATCGTTCACATTTCAAAAGGATCACTTAGTAACAACTTGAGCGCAAAAACAAAAATAACTATTGCGCTCGTACAGTTGAGGTACTATACCAAAGTTTCCCCATGGTGCACGTTAAATCCTCACAAAGGATAATGGTTTTTCAAGATGCTGTGATAAGAGCCTTGGCATATATATGTACTGTCTGAGAAGTTTATTTTGGCATTTGACCGTGGTCTTAGATTGATACAATAGTATTAGGTCCTAAAATAATCAGCACATAGCTTTGAAATGGGAAGTTATTCTAACAAATATAGTCTTATAAAATTATCTTAGTTAAACGCACAACGAGGTAAATTTAAATTCATCTTATTCCTGATAATTAAAATTTAAATAGTTTTCAATAAATCATTAGATAAGTTAGTAAGTGGTAAATCTTTTTTACCACTTTTACTACTTTTTTTAAATTTAAACTTTTTTTATTTGAGAGTATATCCAAGAGATATTTATCTATCGAAGGATATTTGGCTGTTATATTGAGGTATATTTGGTTATTTAGAAACAATTGTCCTTTTTTTCAGACATAAACTTGCAAAATTCCTATACTTGAAGAAGACTGTTTTCTTTAATCTTCAAATCGTTTTGTTTCATTGGATTTGTTTCATAATTGTAGATATTCGATTTTTAAAATTAAAATTTTAACTATTTTTTTACATCTAACAATTCTATTTCATACAGTTATTTCTTCCGATGATTATGCTAGATTTTCATATTTTCCAGCTACAGTGTACCAGCAATTTTCTACAGGTTATGCTATATTTTCATATTTGTCGAATTCCAAATTCTCAATTCATACGTTAATTTCATTAAATATTAATTTCAACATGATCTAGTATCTAATTTGAGAAACGATAAACTTTATATTTCATAATTCATTCATAAGATATATTAAAGAAAATATTTTTAAAAAAAAAACTTAAATACGCTTTGCTATACCTACTAGAGAAGTAGTTCCTTAATCGAAAGTCGAGTCATATTGTATAGAAATCGAAACATAATTAAATATCCTAAAAATGTTCTGAGTATTCAACAAAAGTTAAAAGTATACTAGATGAATTCTCCACAGAACATCAACTCTCTAGTGTCTAATCTGAAGAATTAAAACACATTTATATACATTAGGCAATATATAATGTGCAAAAAAACATAGATATGTGTTTTAGCACTAAGTATTAAAACTTATCCATGTGCACAACTATTGGAGATTTTTTCCAATTCAAAAATAGTTTAAAATATTCACCACTTTATTTACGAAAATGACTTTTTTTTCAATTCAAAAAAATCTAAAATTTCTCTATATGCGCAATCGCATATTTCAAATGTTATAATGGCAAAATTAATTGATTTTTTTCCGTTGAAAGATGCATCAAAAACTTTTCAAAAATCAAGTAAAGTTTTTCAAATGCTTGTCTTGGATATTATTTAATGTCTTTAAAAAACGTTCGATTTTAGAGTTTAGGCTTAAATAAAAACGCTGTATTTAAATCAAATGAAGTGGTTGGATTAGGGATATGAAAAAAAGATTCATTTATTTTGGTACCACCTTCTTTGAATAAATAACATTTTCTGCAAGTCGCGTAGATTTATATCAGTCACAGATCTATTGAAAGTATTTCTCAATTTCATCTTGATGGCTCCTAGTTTTGATTTTAATTGATGAAGTAACAGTCCAGTTGATGTTAAAATTCTTAAAATTTCTACTGTTCATGCAAATTGATTTTGCGGATTTTTTACTTGCAACAGAATCGATTCTTCCATAACTACATCCATTTCTGACTTGCATTGAAATGCAATTGTTTATTTCAAGATTCTCCCATCTTCTAAACTGTTCTTAAAAAATAGGCCACTGAAAAGGTTCTGAAGAGGATCTGGAATTGCTGGATAGCAAAATGGAGTTAATTTAATTATTTTTGAATTTCAGCATTCATTAATATGCGGAAACAAACTTGCAAATTCTTTCTTTTTACTAAAACCATTCATACGTTCAGTAAGATTCGCATCATAAAATTCAGTCCAAAATACGGGGCTGTATTCGTTATAGGATTTTTAAGATCAGTGTTAAATCAAACATTTCTGAATTTATTTGTTATTTTAAAAATGAAAGGAATATAAATGGTACTTCTTACCTTAAATTACCCTTCTTGTTCTTACAATTTTACGTCAGTAAGCATCGGCACTTATCATGCATCAATAAATCTAAAGAGCACTAAGTCAAAATGCTAACAAACGAAAATGTTATTTGACATATTTGCCGGAGAATATGTTGACAATAAAATTATTTGCTGACACCAGAAGCTTGTATGTAAATTTAAAGCAGCCACGTGGAAAATTTTAATGAAATGTTTCAGGGCTTTTCGAATTATAATTGCTTATTATTCTAATATTTTTAATATGGGTAGCATTTTGATTCTAAATTTCGCAAACCCTCAAGGTCACGTTGCGAGATCCATGAACAGGTTGCAACCCATAAATTAAGATAACCTTGACTAAAACAAAACAAAAAAAATTGTTACTCATTGCCGCAATATATTGACAATTTAGACATTTTTTTCTTCGTGTTATATTATTAATATCGAACTGATTCGTATTTGTTAGGATTTTTACATTTGTACATTTAAGCATAATAAAAAAAATTAAAATCGTCAAAAAATTCGATTTTGAAATTTGAACTAACTATAAAGTGTTGGATGAGACAAAGCTTCCTGAAAAAAACTACATTTGGAATGTCCTCTACTTATATGCTCACATTTTTGACAGAGTAAGAGAAATAATTTGTCATTTGTGCTTAAAAATTGTAGTTTATCGAATTTTAGACCAAACCGATACAGGATATACAATTTGACTGTTTGTATGTCGTATGTATGCGGCACAAGAATTCAAAAGCACAACAAACTGTGTGAATGGAATTATATGTAAAATATAAGCTATAAGTACAAAATGCAGTAGAGTAAAAACTGTTTTTATGAAATCCATCTATCACTTCTCAAATCGCCAATGGATGCCAAGTCAATAACGCCAAGAAACAAGACGACTTCAAAGGAGGCTATAATTATTATGCATTGGCGGTTTCGCGCTTGCTGATAACACAATCATGGAATTCAAGCGAATGAAATCTACGATATGTTGCAATTTGACTGATAATATCATATTTACATATATGTATCAAATTTTGTGCAGAAATGTCTCAATCAAAAAATATTCAGTAATTTTTGACAATGGATTTAACTCGCATTTTAAATACCAAAGTATAAGAAAAGGAATAATAAATCTCTTCTTATTCATAGATTCCAATTCAAAAATTTTGTTTTTAAAGTGAACGTATCCGCACCTGGTTATAAATATTGTGCATAGATCACAAGCCGATTTGTATTTTCTAATGAGTTCTAATTTTTAGTTGTTCTTTCTGAATCTTGTTGTAATTTTTAGTTACTGTTTCTAAACTTTTCTACAGTTCCTTTGCCAATTTTTTCCTGTTCTCGGAATTAAATTTCTTATTCCCAAATTTTAGATAACGAAAGAAACCCAATTAATTATATAAATTGATATTTAATGAATTTTTGGGAATTATTAAGGAATACTTTTGTATCATAATTTTTTATTCACCGTATCAGTATTAAATACAATGGATCTTTATTAGTTAGAAGCTGATGGGACCACGAAAAAATTAGATTTAAAAAAAAATTGAATTAAAAGACGCCATTTAAACACAAGTACAACAAGAGAATGCCAATTATTTATTTTAACTTCTACCAATATATAAATAGATAAGTAATTTTTAATTAAAAAACAATGTATGGCTTATTAAATATAGTAATGTAATATATAAAAAGTGAATTTTTGTTCTTACGATATGCGCTGCCGTACCGTTCGACCGATTGCGATGAAACTTTTCCAACTTACTGCTTGTATTTGCGTGAAGGTTATTTTTTTAAACTCGCATTGATATCAATCCATGTGAGTGAAATGAAATCGAAAATATTTAGTGCAAGCGCTAACTTTTTTCTTCTCATTAATGAAAAGTCATCTACGCAGGAAGACGGAAAAACAAAAAAATAACGTCTACCCTAAAGCACTTGAATAATAAAGTAAAAAAATATAATAAATATTATTTGTATTTCTCCTTTATATGTCATTCAATTTCAATAAATATATTCACTGCCGACAAGAAAATAAATATAATTCTTTCTATCATTCCTAATTAAACAAGATAACTATTTCAAAATCCAAACGATATTTACAGAATTAGTTCTTCTGTGGCAGCAATGCCCGTGGTACTGTAATAAGCTCGTACTGTAATAAAACTAACATATGCAATTAATAATTTAAAACTAATTTAAACATTGTTGTACGTTTAATGTGAATTATACTACCATTTTAAAAAGAGAATTTTGTTTTCTAGAGATTGTTCATTTACAGTAACTGTGGGCCCAAACCAAGGACTATTTCATTAGCAAAAACATAAAGGTTTTCCTGTTTATGTATTATAATTTCTTTTGAATAAACCAAAATAAATATGAACTAAAGATGATAATTTAATATTACATTTCGAAGAAATTCAAAATAAATAAATTTCATCAAGCGACAAATTGGAATTAAAAACTTTTGAATTAACCAAATTGCATTGTCAGGCTAAAGCAAAACAATTTCATTGGATAAAACTCTTAATATCAAAATGAATTGAAAAATAAAGATGATGCGAGAAATGCATAATGCGACAGTGAAGTTTAGAATATATCGAATTCTACTTTGTGTACTACATAGTTTTAAAAAATCTTCTTTTCACCTTATATATATATATATACTTGAAATATTTTAGCTTTAAGTGTATATAATTTAAAGTCGCAAAAACGACATGTATTGAAATTGTATTTTAAATTGAGAACTGTTATTTTGAGATCTTTCTAAAAACTGAATGCATGCAGAATCGAGTTTCGCGTCATGTACTAGTGATTCTAGCTATCGGAGACTACGGAATTTCTTCACGAATTCGGCCGTGTAGTCCAGGTTTCGAAACTCGATTTTATGAGACTCGGACACAATGAATACGTATGCCGAGAGTAAAGCGTTCTGTTGCAAATATTGGCTCGGGTGTCGTCCCCGTCGTATGATTTCGATTTAAAAAGACTATATCACCCTACCATCATTTCTATGCAATAATTGAAATTCCGAACTCGTGAAAATAATGAAAAAACTAAGATAAAATTTTTCTGATATAAAAAAAAAATTACAAAATTCTAAAAATGACCAGTACAATGAAATTTTGGTCCTCGCGAAGATCAATAGATAAATTTAAACATGATTCATAAAAATAATTTTCATCATTATAATGAAATTCGCATGTATTAAATTTTTTGTACTTCTTTCAGATGTTTAAAAATGATTTGTATGTATTTTTTTAAACAATTCCAAAATTACTTAAGAATTTAGAAATAACATACCTTGTCTGCAGAAGACCATTTCATTTATATTAAATCTAGACGCAAATTTTGAATTTATAGCTGTGTCGCACGTAACTGCAATGCTCAATTTCAGCTGTTCAAATAATGCATTTCGAGCTTAATTTAAAATCTTTTTCAAACACCGAATTGATGTCATCATCTGGGATTGACTAATGCGAATTGAATTGTTATGTAGGAAGGAATTTTGCAAATCATATACAGTAAAAAGGCTATGTGCTACTAGATGTGACAACTTACAATGTCATCTATCGGCAAATTTTGAAATTAGCGGTCCTATCTCGTAAGCGGTGAAAGATACAAATAAAAAGTTAATTGGGAAGTTGTTAAGCATACTCATTTTAATACGGAAAAATACCTTGTACACATCAATATTCAAAATAAAATGTTTAAAAAAAAATTAACATTTTTTTTGGCCACGATTTCGAAAATTGTCATGTCATAAAGCGTTAAAAAAAGAAATAAAGGTATTTCCCTGTCTTCAATATCATTTATTTATATTGTTTAAAATACTCTTCGTTAGCCACTATATGCTCTCTTGATTGGATTACACGCTGCACATTTTTCAATATGACAAGTACTACTGAACCACAAGCATCGGTAATGCGTTGGCGAAAATATCAACAAGGGGGACAAGTCCAATAAGGGGTTAACTATCTGTAGATCTGTACCTTCAGAAGCAAGGCAACTTGAAAATTCAAAAACGCAAGAACTTAAATATAATACATTTGATATGTGATTTTTCTGACTACAATTTTACTTCTATTCAAATTTTGGTTTCAATCAGATGGGAAAACCAGTTTAAAACGCAGCCACGATTTTCAGATAGCATTAACCGCATTCTAGAGCATAATCGCCAAAAGTCACAAAATGGATAAATGCTAAATTCTCACCAAAGATTAGTATTTCGTAACTACTGTAGGCCAATACCATGCAAGCCGCTCTCTACCTTACCCAAGATTACTATTTTCTGCGGGTGGTGGAAGTAACAATTTTATTAGAGAGTATGCGAAAATGTTTTGGAGGAGACCACACCCACCGGGTATGTTACGTTATTGTGCATCATCTACAAGTTTGATGGCGCAGTATGGCCAAAGACGACTCTTGCGCCAGAAAACCAAACCAGCCACATCAATAAGTTGGGGGATTTGATAACATCCCATAATCATTAAAGCAACATGGTGCACAATTCAGCATCAAAATTTAAGCTGGTGTTAAAACAAGTTCTATTATGGGCCCATCTCTGCTTTCTGTATGGTTTGCTGGTTGAGAGTCAAATCATTGATTGTAACGTTCTATTTCAGCATGTTGTGCCATGAATTTTCATCAGGGAAATAATGACAGAATTACGTATTAATACTATGGGGAAACTAGTGTATAGGAATTGCAGAAGCGTAGCATCAAATTTTTCATCATCAAATTTAATAATGTATTTGGTTATGCAAATAATGTTTTTTCAGAAATTATCAAAAATATAATATTTGAGCATTTCTCTGTTCAACCAAAAAGCAAGAAAAGAATCGAGACTAGATGGAAAGAATTGTCCCTTCCGACTACCTTTTTCCGATCTCAATTCATTCTATCCAAGCATGCTCGTTTCTTAATAATATATTGTCCTTTTTTTTTCTAATAAGGCACTAAAACAAAAAAAAAGCACAATGCCATATTAAGTAAACTATGTTTTAAGCTTTTTTTTTCTTTTTACTTATGCAAGGTAAACAAAAAGAAATTATTGAAATCGCTGAAAAATTCAAACTGGAGATTTTGTTGAATCTCTAAGTTTCAGACATTACTAAAACATCAGACAAAAAAAATTATGTCTATCTACTTGCCTGTCTTTGAACGCGATACTCAAAAATTCTTTGAACTAGATTAATGAAATTTGGTTTAGCGATTTAATACCTAGTTTAGCAGGGTTTTTTTTAAATTTTGAACAAAATCTATTTGGTGAAAATCTGTCTGTTCGACTTCCCTAGTACAATTGAACAATTGGATTACTATATCTAGAAAACGAAAAGAGCTGGATGGATAAAATTTGGTACATATTTTAAATGTCAAAAATATAAATCATTTTCAAATTTTGAACCAAATTCGTTTGACGGTTAAGCGTTTATAATTTGCATTCATCTCAAACACAATAATTCAAAAGCGCAACGACTTAACTAGTGAATAAAATTTGATTTGATCTTGTGACTGCAATTGTAGTTCTATGTAAAAGTTTTGTTTCAAGTGGAACAAAAATGACATCCAAAATAATATCGAATTTTAAAATATTTGCGTATTAACCACATGACAGCGCTCTATCGCTAAAACAAAATTACCAAACAAAGCATGCGACATTTTTTTTTTTTTTACAAAAAGCTAGATTTTGGTCAAATATAAATATTACGTAATTATCATTTCCCAGTACTGTGCTATTGATATACAAATAACTGTTTTCTTTATTATACTACAAAGTGCACAATTCTCATATATGGGAACCCAAAAATAAAAATCTGCGCACTCATGACTTTCATCTCCTTGTCCAAGATCCCCTATCTTTACATGGGTGTGGAAACGGGGATAGCACCTTTATTAGAGAATGTACGAGTTAATTTTGGTGAGATCACTTTCACCGATTTGCAGGATAGAATTTTTTGATAAAATTTGTATATAATTAATGAAGAAAAGATTATTCATAAATAAAAATTATTGTTAATAAATATGAGTAACTTCTTATGATTTTTATTTATAGGAGTTTAAAAATTAGAAAGTGCTTGTATGATTGTATAATCCATATAGTATTCTGTGCATTATTATTTAAAGTTGTGTAGAAGCTCTTACTTCGAAAAAATCGCGGTTCTTAGGAATTATCAAATTATAATTTTTAATTCTTACGCATTGTATTAGCAACTCAAAATAGAAAAAATTTGATAAAAATATATAACCAAAAGAATTTTTTTTAAAAATATTAGTTCTTAAAGAGCATCAGTAAATCATTCAAACACATGCAAATATTTTTATAATTCATAATATTGAAAGGTAAAGTTGTTAAAATTTTCATTCTAAAATATTTCCATGAAATTTTGTTTATAGCTCTCAAAGTTTCATTTTTCCCTTCCTTGAAAAAGAAAGTGGGAATTGACATGGCTCTCTTTGACACTACATCTTGCTCTTTTATTTTTCTACAACACAATACAGATTGACATAAGAATTTACTTGACTTTCTAATTAGATTGCACATCCTATTTAAGATATATAATATTTCAATCCCTGTAACAGCGTAAAAGACACGATAAATTAAAGCGTTTCAAAGTGATTTTGCATTATTTAATACTTCGATTCGATTGTAAATCCTAAAAAGTAATAATTCGATGCACATGACAGGCACATCATAGTAAGCGAAGAGGTTCATCTTTTGTGAAGCAAATTCATGAAATAGCATCGCGCATTTTGATACGAACGAAGTGTATAATGCTAATGTTGAAATTCTGAGTTTTAAAGGAGGATTAAATCACATACTTTGTCATTTAAATATTTAAAACGAATGATGATATGTGTGTGATATTTAAAACGAATCGTCGATGCATTTCACATTTTGCCTATTTGGCATTGCGTAGAATGTTTAGAAAATATTTACAATTTAAATATTTCCTACAATTTCCTATAAATTTTATAAAATACCAGTTTTCAATCTTTGCCGGCAAATAGAAGTACTTTAATGAAGAGAAACGCCATTGCGAAAGTGTTATTGCAACTAGATTGAAAAAGGAACGAAAATGAGAGATTTTCTTCATAACACAAACTACAAAATGTTCTTCAATTGAGGAAATGGAGAAATCAAACTAATAAGAAAATAACATTTGAAGAAATGCATCTGAATATTTTGAAATTTCTTTAACTACATTTGATAGTCAACACTAAATGCAGCTGTGCCTATTAGAATGGGTCATTTTATTTTTAATGCCGGCGTCCTTGCATAGGGGTAGCGCATTTTCCCCGTGATCTGGGCCTCCCGGGTTCGAATCCCGGTTCGGGCAGGGTTGTTCTTCATCTGTGTTCTATCTGTGAGGTGTGTGAATGTGCCCCCTGTAAAAGGGGGTGTGTGAATTTCATCTTCATATGAGCTAGAAGTCAGACTTCTGCAATCGGGTACTCAAGGGTCTTTACCCTCAGAAGCTACTTCAACCCCTTTCCGTGGTAACGCGGACACGACATCATCATCATTTTATTTTTAATGAAACAAAATGTATTCTTTGTGCATTCCTTGTTGCTTTTAAGTATGCAAATAATGCTTATCTCTTCTTCCTATTTCAGACACCGAGGAGGTGTTTACCACTCTGTACCAATCCATTGCAGAAAAATATGGAAAGCAGCTCACTTGGTCTCAGAGGGCGCAGGCCATGGGGCGGCCTGCAGATGAAGCGGTGGCTTTCATGATACGGGAGCTCAGTTTGCCCATTTCCGTGCAAGAATTTCATCACATTGCGAGGACGGAATTTCATGAAAGAATACGTGACGGACTCGTAGGTTGCCAGCTTAAACCAGGTAAAAAAAAAAAAAAAAAAAAAAATTATTTATAATATTTATTAATCTTTAAAGCTGTTACATTTTAAATAACTTTTACTTTCTAGTATACGAGGTATTTGAAAAGGAAATATTGTAAAATGTGCCAAGATGTTGAAGCAACTTCACATTTCAGACCCTCTTTCGACCGAAAAATAAATTATTGGAATGACGTCTATCGCTCTGCCAGTGAACACGATTATTCAAAAATGCTGTGAGTTAGACGCATGAGATTTGGTGTGTGGTCGGTCCTAACAGCAAATAAGTAGATTTTGTTAAATTTTGGATGAAAGTCATTACTTGTCTCTCCGAATGCAAACTGATGCGATAATTATAAAGCATAAAAAGGTAGATGGGAAAGATTGTACCGAATTTAAGTGTAAATCCATATCATATTTTTAAAAATAGACCATCTTTAGATCTATACATTCACATGCATGTGAATGTGATATCTCAAAAAAGCAGATACGTAGATAATTAAAATTTGCTTTGTGTTCTTATTATTGAAACTAGGGATTGCAATACCGGACCAAAATTTCAATACCGGTATTCGGTATTTTTTAGATCTTAATACCGGGATACCGGTTTTAATACCGGTATTAGAAATTTTAGAAAAAATAAGAAAACACAGGTGTTTCTTTATTTGCCATTTTTATAAGAGAGTGTAAATATTACAAAAAATAATATGTAACTTATAAATTATAACAGTATATAAAGAATTACAAAAAAGTAAAAGAACAACTGATTTATTTAAATCACAAAAAAAAAGTGTAAATATCACTATTCAGTCTGTGGTACTATTACAAATTTTTGAAATGTGTTCTTAAAAAACATAATGCATCAATTGTGCTGTCATTAAGCCTGAAAAGTAATTTTATGTAGAAAATACCAGCTGTCGAAAACGCTCTTTCGGCATCTATGCTAGTTGGTGATACTGTTAACAATACGCGATATACTTTTTCCAAGTATTTACCTCTAAATCCCTCATCTTCAAATAAATCGATGTCTCGTCGGATGGTTTGGGATCTAGCTTATTTCTGTATTGTATTTTGGTTCGTTGAATTTTTTTTATTTATCGCTAATTCTAATTTTTGTTCAAGAGACAATTCATTTTCATTATCGACATTATTGTCAGCATAATCTTCGATAACTGAACCGAATTCTTCTAAATATAAATAGGTTTGTAAGTAAAAAATTGTAAGAAAATTTACTATAAACTTAATCAGATTTGAATTGATTATTTTCTTTTCTTCTTTTTCATTTTTAAAATCATTATAATTATCTAAATACCGTAAAACATTTTCTATTTCGTTATGTCTTTCTTCTGTGCGATTTTTCAATGTAATATATAATTCTTCAGATAGTGATGTGTGTTGTTCTTTCATGATTGCAACATGAAATTTATTGTTCAATTAGCTGTTAATAAATTAAAATCGCTCCGACATAATGCCTCTATAGTCAGTTTTATTGGAAGTAGAGCTGATATAATTCTGGATATTAAGTCGAATTCACTATCTGAAAAATTAATTTGCAGGTTTAAGTCGATTATTGCTTTTTGGATTGGATTTCTAAATTTCAAAAATCGTTCCATCATTAGGAGTAAACTGTTCCAACGTGTCTTAGAATCTATTATTAATATATATTATGTTTTATTTTCAGTTAGTATATATTTTTGTAATATGGCAATTTTTGTAAGGGAACGTTTAAATGTATTAACAATTTTTCGAACTTTATAAATTATAGGAAGCAATTCTTGATGGGTTAATATTTCATCCACATTAGCAATATCTTCTTCAACAATTACATTGTCATTATCTTCATTGTCAATATCACTCTCACTCTTACTCTCTTCAATGTCGGAATCCGAAATTTCTATATCCACAGTATTTGGATTCTTCTGTTCTTTATTTTTTTCGTATAATACATCTATTACTCCTAATTGAATTCCATGAACATAGCTCAATTGCTGATTTGCACCAATCACCTTTCCAACTTTTTTTCATAACTGTTGCTCCATTAGTCGTTATGGATACAATATCTTCTTTCAGGGATAATCCATGTTTCGCTAATTTAGATTTAAGCAATTAAGCCATTAATTAGCTAATTACTTTCGCCCGTTAGGAAGGCATAAAAACAAAAACGTATACTATTTTGCTATGTTGGCGATCCCTGAACATATAGTGGAGACAATTTTAAAAATTTCTAGTAAATACCGAAAAACCGGTATTTAAACTTGTGAATACCGGTATTGCAAAATTGTAAAATGGCTCAAAATACCGGTATTGCAATCCCTAATTGTAACATTCCCCGTTTCCCAGTACTGATAAGGCCTTTACAGCCAGCTGTGTCGTCGCTGTTACTTACTAAACGCCTAGAGAAAGCCAGATGATGGATCTTTTCACCTGGGTGGTCTCGCATCTGTTCATTAGGGACTACAATGAAAGATCACATGTGGAATCCCTCGTTCAAGAGGTATTGATAGTACCTTCAAACAGAAAGGGGTGTCCAAACATCTGGATGCTTGATGTTTCTTTTTGTGAAAGGATATTCCCACGACCCACTGGCACCGCTGAGAGAGCATATTGCTGAATCCCGATTGGCCAAAACAGAGCTCAAATGACCAATGCAAATTAAGAGGAGGAGATTGTTGCCGAAATAAAACGCAGAGATTGGGGGGGGGGAGTGAGAAGAAACTAATTGCAGGAGACGGTTGGGCTAAGCCCAAGAGTTCGGAGTCTGAGAAACTACCCCTGGAGTAGTCGTGTTGACGTGATAGAGAACTGAGTTTCAAGAAAAACCTTCGACTTTGACTGTTTTATCTCCTACTACAGGTGTAAATAACTATTTATTTAACCAAGATTAGAACAAGTTATTCTTTGTATATATAGGGCTG
This sequence comes from Argiope bruennichi, assembly GCF_947563725.1. Taxonomy (NCBI): domain Eukaryota; kingdom Metazoa; phylum Arthropoda; class Arachnida; order Araneae; family Araneidae; genus Argiope; species Argiope bruennichi. Next base: position 6,664,486 of record NC_079157.1, read on the forward strand.
TAAAATAAAGAATTGTCTGGAAATTCTGCTTCGTTATTTGATCAGTCTAGATCAGGACATTACATTATTAATAGTTCTGTGTCAAACGTTAATTTCAATTCGTTGAAAAACATCCAAAATACATACATGAGTCTTATACACTATATATGAAGCACGAAACGCTCATCAGTGAGACTCTTATGTGATAATTCGTGGAGTTCATTGCCTGTGCACATTTGAGGGGTGGATAACCTTTATTGGGGAATGTGCCAGAAAATTTCGGGCAGACCATTCACACTGTTTAAAGGATGTTTATATAACGCTTTTCAAATATAAACGCACTTTTCTATACAATTCTCCAATTAAAAGATCATCATTTAAAAAACTTGCATCATTTAGAGTTGCGCTGCAAATATTTTTAAACCCCAAAATAAAAAGAAATAGGCAAATACTCCTTGCTGGAGAAGAGCTTTTTGATTGAGATAATGGACGATTGTAAGTTAACGAAGGATTCTTAAGAATTGAATGTATTCTCATTCCTAATTTTATTTTCGAGTAAACAAAGTATATAAAGAAAAAATGTTCTAATGGTCTCGAAATTTAGATGAATATTTATGTTCCTCTACCTCCTTAAGTCTGAAAAAAAATACTTTTAAAAAATGTTTATACGCATAAAAAAAATGTAAGCAGCTAAATGGATGAAATCTGGCAAAATTTTATCTTTCCAAAATAATATAAGTATTTACACATATGGTAATTACACAGTTGCAGATATCTATTTTATTTGGAAGGAGATCAATAATAAAACACCAGAGGTGGAAATTTACTTTTTACTTAGGGGTTCTACTTTCAAATATGTATTCTTATTTAAATTACAACAATCGTTTACTCGAATATAATCAAATTAATTTCAAATAGCTTTTAATACTACAAATTTCAGAATATTATCCTTCAGAATTTTCTCCTCTTTTCTTCGATCCATTACAGTACAATTCCTTTTTTACAGTTTATTTAATTATAAATATTCCATGCGTTAAAAAGTGTCTCAATTTTTTTTTTTACCGTTTTGTTTAAAATTAATTTAAAATTGAAATTTCAGAAAAAAATAATTAGAGTGATGCCGAGAAATCGGCTCTCTAATGAAGATGATATGTTACAAATTTTATTTCAGATTGATATAATATTTGTTACTTAGAAACTGCTTTAAATAGATATTAAACTGAATTCAATTTTTAAAAAGTTTAGTTTAGCATGTTTAAGAGGGAAAGAGGACTTTTTTTTTTTTTAATCTTTTACATCATCGAAGTATCACTCTAGATCTTAGTCCATTTCCAGTTACACTGATTTGTAAATAATTAAGTACAATTATTTAGACTTCCAAATACAAAATATTAAGACTGTTGTTTGACTACCTGTTCCAATAATGCAATTTTTTTCCGTCTCTTTTGATTGATCTCGCTTTTGTTACAGGTGTTGAAAGACTGGTGAAACACTTGCGCAACAACAATGTCCCCCTCGCCATCGCCACGAGTTCGAAGAAGGAAACCTTCGAACTAAAAACGAAGAACCACCAAGAACTCCTCAGCTCCTTCCATCATTCGGTGATTGCCCCGAGTGAACCGGAAGTGGAGAGGGGCAAACCGGCTCCCGACGTTTTTTTGGTGTGCGCCCGCAGATTCGATGAAAAGCCGCCCCCTGAAAAGGTGAGAATCATGCGGAGTTGCAACCTACATTAATTAGACATATTGTCGGAAGTGGCCTGGTTTAAGGAGCAAGTGTTGTCTTGTCTTTGGATATTGTCCACTTCAAATATATTAGAAAGTCCATATACGGTTCTGAAAAAAATCAAAAGTGAAGCCGTTTCGTCGTTTTTATTGATTACGGCAGCGTGTTAATTGTGCCATGTCAATGTCTGAGAGGCATTTTGTTTTTGTCGAATCTTCTGTTGATTGTCTTGTCTTAACTTGCTGATCGCTGAATCAGATTGGTTGTTACCAATGGGCCCTACAATTTCGGAAAAATCTCGAAATTATTATTGTATTTTTTGAAGTATATTCAGGAGAACTTGATCTTTTGCTTTCATTTAATATACAAGCACCATGTTCTCGAACTTCTTGAAATTAAAATCAAATATTTTTTTTAATTTAAAATTTTTATTCCCCGATTTTCCCATCCTTTCAAACACTTATAAATTAACACTTTACACTCGGAAAAATAATTCGATGTATAATTAGTCAGTTAAGGCATGGACTTGTTTACTACACCAAAAAATAAATACATACAATTGTTTTCAGTTGAGTTTCCCTAAAATATGAATCTACATCTTTCAACCCTACTGTATGTATTTTTAACAATTAAAATTATTAAAAAATAAATAAGTAAAATGTTAATGTTGCCCATTTTTAATGGTGCTTAAGAGAAGACATTCACGTGCAAAAGGTTAATGTATTTTAGGAAGATTCTTAGAAGAAGAGTATTTATTTCAATGGTTCTCGTTACAAGGTTTCGGGGAAATTTCTTCAGTTCATCTCTGATCACGATCCCTAGAACACAAAACCACCCTTCGTCCAAAAGTTTATTTATACATTTGCATAACGCTTTGCCCATGTCATCTTGTAAACAGGACAACTGGAGTTTTTGTTTGGATTTTAATTGGAATATATTATTAGAAATGTAAAAATCTCGGACGAGTTTCTAAATGGCACCTCTAGCTCAAAGGGAGTGGAAATAGTGGAGGGTTGAAATTTTCATTTCGCTATAACTTTCTTAATATTGAAGACAGAAAAATAAATCCAGTTAGCCAAATTACCATCTCATTAAGACAAACAACTTTTTGTCTTAAATTTTTTCCATAACAGCAATATCTTAGAAGTTATGGGTTGAAAAGTGATTTTCCAGTCCTAATATTGGCTGTTTCTAACATCAACAATTTATGTTGCCAGATAGGAACTTAGATGCAAAGGAATCTACTTTTGCCTTCCAGCTTGTTGAGAGGATTTTTATTTATTTATTGATTGATTGATATATTCAGAAATCGGCAAACCTAGAAATCTTTATATTCCATAATTATTAAGATCTTTTCAAAAACATTTTGTACAATGACCCTTTTATTTACCATTTAAAATTACTTTTAAATCTTATATTTTTTAGAGACAAGATGCTGAAACCAAGCATTTTGCCTATGAACTTTAAATATTAATAATAATAATATATTCATTAATAAATACATTTATGAAATATATTCATTAAAATAATTCTTTAAATAAATTTATTCATTTTTGTTGTGATATTTGTAATTTCGATTGCTTATATAGATTAAAGGAAAACTATTAAAGAAGATATGTTTTCAATTGATCGCTTCACCCTAGCTCAATTCTTTCTTGACAAACGAGTAATTAAAATTTAGCCAAAAACAGGGAATGCTTTCAAAAATAGAGCTTCTTGTCAGCAATGAAGAATAAATTAGTTTCAGAAGTTTTTTCCGTTATTTAAATAAATATTTATTAACGAAAAGGTGTTCCATACAATACAGAATTTTCTCTTAATTTTCTCTCATATATTATACTTTCGTATAATATAGAATTTATCGGTTAAATTTGGTTGCCTTTCCAACCTGCTAATTTTGAAAGTCGGTACTGGCAGCTTGCTGAAAATCAAAGTTATGTTTAAACTTTTTCAACTATATTTTAAAAAAATTATTAAACTTCATTTTGACACATTTTTGACGTTATTAATCAAAATAGGTAAGGGAAGTGATGTTGTCTTATTTACAAATTTTTATAATAGATGCAGAAATCATTATGTTTATAAAGATGAATTCAAAGACACATTTTTGGAAAACAAAGAGGTTTTTTTTTCAATCGAAATGTTTATCTATAATATCTATAATAGTTTATCTATAATAAAGGAACACACTATTGTTCAAAAACTAAATTTGTGCTACTTTTAAATTTTATAAAACCAGATTTTTAGTGATATAAATTTTACTTCCGATATTTTTTTCTAATTTTAGTCCCTTTTAAAAAGTTTTTTTTAATTATCTTTGAAAAAAAATTACTGTGATCACTCAGAAAAGCAACATTAAATTTTTACTATACACATTGCCGTTGCTATAATTCAAACTAAATTATTAAAAATAAAATAAAAGTAGACGATTTAAGCCTGAAATATTAGTTTTTTATCTGTTTTATGTCTTCATGGCCCACTAAAATTTTCTTCCGTGGCAGTTATCTTTTCTAATGCTCTAGTCACTATGCTGCTTTAAGGTTAAACAGTATCCTCCTTTAAAAATTTATAAAGCACCAAAGTTTGAAATTTTTATTTTTCAGAACATTATGTATCGAAGTCGGAAGTCTATGCGGAAGCCCCTCATTAACTGGCTGTTGAGCGAAATGTTGCATATTCTAATGGCCGTGAATGGCTATTTTATAACTTTTCAAAACTAAAAACATCCACGTATTTTTCTGAGCTTTAATTATCTCCAAACTGCATGAAATAAATGAAGTTCTCCTTATATCATCCTTGTTTTTTGTAAATGAAATTTTTTATTTCGATAAATTACTTTATTTTCAAAACTATATTTTTAAATGAGAAAAGCTACATTTTTTATAGTAAAAAAAAAATTAATTCGAACTATCGGTGAAAAATCAACTCAATAAATCTACTATATTTTCTTTTTTAAAGGATCCAATGATTTCAAAAAAAAATTTGAAGTGCAAAGGATCTGAAAAATAATTTAGTAAATCACTTCTGAAATTTCTGCATTTAATAAATAGTTAAATTAATTTTTAAGATCTTAAAATTTGCGATTACGTTCCGGATGTTGTTGTTTTTTTTAGAAATGTTTGTAAATAGTTATATTTTTTGCATATTTACGTAAAAAAAGATTATCCTAGATATATAATATTTTTTTTAAAAATTGGCAAAAAGGGCGTTGTTTTGGATAAAAAGAGGTATAAAGCAAACATCTTCTAGTTTAGAGCTTTATCAAACGATTTGCTTGATGGTCTTGCGAAAAGAAGTAAAAATAGAATAGACAATTTTATTTTTGCATTATTTTAGCATATTTATATTTTTGCAACTAGAAACTCTATAGTCACTTATGCAACAGAAATTTGTTCTGTCCAACGCTTTCTAGAATCTACAGTTTCTAATACAATCTTAACTTTTGTATGGAATATCCGCTGGTTCGATTCTCGTTTTCGTCAAAGATAAAATTTGATAGAGATTATTTTATGATAGAGATTATTTTTAGATTCAGATCTGTGCTAATTGAAATTTTGATCCTGATCGAAAATTCAAGACATTTGAGAATCAAACTAGGCAATATTCCCCGACTCGTTTCAGGAGCCAGTGAAACTCTGTTTCTACATTGATGAAAAGGCGATATTCATGAGAATATATTTTGGCGAAATATTTCTGACATTTATTTCAATGCGACAAATAATATGGGGCAAAATTCAGCTTTGGATTAATGATTTCAAATATCTACTTATCTTGACGTGAACGCCATTAAGATATGAATTTTTTTAACTCCACACCATCTTTTACGCTCCGACATAAAATATATTTGTAATAGAAGAAACTGTATTTTATGTAATAAATATATGTTAAGTGACTTCAAAAATTTTATCTTCGAAGATAGGCTCACTTTGATGTGCAAACTGATCGTATGATTGACTTTTGAAAGGAGAACATTTCTGATCAAAACATTTTCATTTTTAAGAGTTGTACAACTGTTCAATATTATTTAATTTTAACAGTTGTAAGGCAATCAAAACATTTTGTGAATCTTAAACACTGATTGCGATTTGGAAAAAGATGTGTGGGTATCCTTGTCTTCGGACAATGCTTTCTTTTCAGAATAATCCTCTTTTAAGGTTCGATATAAGATTTAAATCTAGCTAATTAAATCCGAATTATTAAATTTCGTAAATTTCACTTTATTTGTAAGTATGTGTAACGGAGTTTTGTTTGTTTATAATATGGTATGTTGACAAACTTTCAGGTCCTTGTGATAGAAGATGCTCCCAGTGGTGTCCAGGCAGCTGTTGCGGCCGGAATGCAGGTCGTGATGGTTCCCGATCCGAGAGTCGACGCGAAATTCTGTAAAAGTGCGACTTTAGTCCTGAAAAGTTTAGAGAGCTTCCAACCGGAACTTTTTGGCTTACCACCATTCACGAATGACCAATGACATTTTTAGAGGAATTTTTTTTATTTGATACTGACTTTTATTAAAATGCGATTTTATCAGTTTGGATTTCTTCATTTCTTTACTAGCCACTTTACATTTATAGTGTTATATTTTAATAGCCGAAAATAATTTTCAGTAAATTAGTCTGTGTGATCCAATTTTCGGAAATTAAATTTTATATCGTTTTTGCTTAATTTCGTTTTCTTCTTAGGAATTATAAAATATTTTTTTTTCTTTATTTAAATTTTTTTTAAATCCTTTTTTTTCAATCTCAAGGTTTAAATTATTCTTAAAGTCACTAATATTTAATTTTGCCCAAATATTGTCATTATCACAAATATTCGCATTCGTGAGGTGGTTACCATTCACCACGGTGCATTATTTTAAAATTTTATTTATTTTTCAATTTTGTTTGCTAAAAATGCCCACAAAATGATAAAAAAAAAGTAAATTAACTTTTCAGGGAAGTTTAACTTGAAATAATTATATATATTTATTTTTCGGAACAATAAGTAAATCCTTATATTATGTCAATAATTTTGCATCCAATTACTTTCCCGAGTGCAAAGAGTTAAATACACTCATGTCCATAGATTAAAGATAATGCAAGTTCAGGAAAAGAAAGTCAGAAGCAAAACAAATGTGACTTATTTGTAAAGACTATTTATTAAACAAAAGGTAAAAAGCAAAAAAGATGCTGTATGTTTGATATCATTAATAAAAGTTGCAATTTTTTTGCTCCTTAAAACAAATTACGAAAAAAAAAAAACTATTTACAAAAACCAATATTGCATGTTGGTAAGATGGTTAATACATAGTACGTCTCCCAGACGAAGTAATACAATCCGTACAACGCCTAGACATGCTGAATAACAAATTATCGATCCGATCTTGGGGAATATTGCACCACTCATCAAGCAATGCTCTCCGAAGTTCCGGTAGACATGTAGGAGGTGGTTGACGGGCTGCAACTCGTCGGCCAAGCATGTCCAACAAATGCTCTACTGGATTCAACGGGATATACGGGAGATATCCTCCGATCGAAAACATTCGTTTACGATGTTTGCACGGTGAGGACGGGCATTGTCATCCATAAACACGAATTCTGCGCCCATGGCGCCCCGAAACAAACGTACACGTTGTTCCAGAATGACGCCCGATAAATTTGCCCGTCATGCTTCCAGTTTGAACATGCAGATCAGTTCTGGAACCCAGAATAATTCCTCCCCAAACGAGTAATCCTGCATCACCGTAACGTTGTCGTTCAAATAAGGTTCTCTTGGTGGTAACGGGTACCTGGCGCTCTCCACACGAATGTCCGGCGAGAATCAGACTGCAAACTAAACCTGGACTCGTCGGAAAACATCATACAAGCCCATTGTTGCCGGTGTCCACAATGCAGGCTCTCTCCTCTAGTCTAACCGCAAGCGACAGTTACAGTAAATGGAACACATCTGACAGGCCGACGAGCATATAGACAAATCTGCCGTAAGCGTCTCTATACGGTCTGCCTTCAAACTGTCGTGCCAGTGGCTGAAGGGAGCTGACGAGACAGGTCTGATGCTGTACTTCATCTGTTTCTTTCGGCAGTAACTGCCAAATACCGATCATCATTCGACATTGTGACTCGAGGGCGGCCTATGCTGTAACGTCTACTCATATTACCATCATCTTGGAATCGTTGCCAAAGCTTGGAGATGACACTCTGGGCAATTCCCTCGGATACTTCCAGTTGGGTACATCCACATTCCAGACGCATATTCTACCACGCAAAAAATCATCCAAATGCGTCTTTTGTGTCATAGCTATGCTGTTATTGCACTGAAAGGCTTATAAAGCGCTTGCGAACAATTTTACTTCTTTGCCTGTATTCCTTATACATCACTCTATTACACTCTCATCATTGTGACGTACTATCGGTGTCATCTGGTGGCTTCCTGCAATTTGCATATGATTTTTGCAGATGTGTGTAGTCATTTTACGGGTGATGTATGTATTTTAGAGTTCAATTTCCGCGTGACTCTGAATTATCCTTTATTTATGGAAATGAGTGTATGTTGCGTCTGCAACATATTTGTCCTGAGAATCAAAAATAAATAGTAAGATTTCAAATACCCTTTTACCAACAGAATAATCCATAGATTGATCACTAAATAAATAATTAAGCATTGAACGATTAAATCCGAACAGCTCATGATTCTTCGCTATGAGAAATTCTTATCATATTTTATATATTTATAGAAAATAAAGGCCCTCTATTATTTGAAATAAGTTTTAAGGGAATACTTAATTTTAAAACGTTATTTTGTCAAACGTTAATGAGATCTCTAAAATCTACTTGTGATTTTGAGTTGATTTATATTATTTACTAGATTGTTTCTTTCAAAATTATGTGATGTAATTAAAATATGAATGTTTAAGATTAATGCATTATGTTATTGTTCAAAACTGCCTCATTATTGTTATCAAAATGCTGTTCAAATGCCCGCTATGCACCCAGTTTATCTTGGACTAGTGAAGGTCTTCAAGAATCAGTTACTTATTGTTTACTAAACAATGTACAGCGGGTGCATTGCATTCAGAACATATAGATGGCAACATGATAATTTAAACAAATTGTTACAGTAAAACCTCTAAAAGATCCTCTTATACAAAAGGTAGTTTCGGTTGCGTTTTACTTTACACGAAATTTTAGACATAGTGTTAGAATGATCCCTATAAAGGGTTATTCAAAACACTCCCAGTGATAGAAGGCATCGACTGTTAATTTCAATGGTAATCATTTCTTTCTTCTTCTTCATGTTGGACTATCTTAAAGAAATAAAAACGCGAGAAAGTACATACTCAAACTCATCTGAAATTCAATCGAATCCCTATGTGGTAAACGAGCTACAATCAATCTCTACCACGGCGAAAGACTTCTGTTGGTAGTTTCATTCATCACAATACAAGAATTCATATTAGCCACAAACACAACCTCTTGATTTCTATATGATATCGAATCGTGCTTTAGATTAGCGTAGTAGAAGTATTGCGTCAGTATGATAAAAGGAAATCCAAGAGAGGTGTTAGCGAATTTTTAAGGAACGTAAATATTCAAAATCCTTTTTAAAATTAGCCCAAAAACTTTAACGGAAGTTTATAATATATATCCTTCTACAAAAATCAACAAATCATATCGGGATTACTTTTCCAAATAAACTAAAAAAAATTTATATATATATATATATTATATATATATATATATATATATATATATATATATATATACTTCTATAAACACTGGAGAATCCACAAAAAAGCAGAATTGGCTTTTTAAAAAAATTAAATTGAAACTTACTATGAATATTATTTTTTTAAGATATGTTTCAAGCATTTTTTTCTCAGAAATAATGAATTAAGGTTTATTTGAACACTTATTCAATTATAAAATTAAAATTCTTTAGCATATTAAACTTGGTGCGAAGGATAAGTGTCATAACATGGTTTTGTTTTATTTCGTAAAGCTGTTTATTAAAACTTAATAATTCTATGATGTACTATCGCAGAATAAATAGGATGAAATAACGGCCTAATATCCATAAAAATTATTTTTTTATGAATATTAGGCCGCTATTTCATCTTGCTTATGCAGCATATATTTAGCATCCCAAAGTCATAATTTTAAAATATCGGCAATAAAATGGGTAACTTTTTTTGTATTATTCATCGAAATAATAATTTTAATGATTGGCAGAAAAGAAAAAAAAAAGAGTTTCAATGCATTGAAAATCTTTCTAAAATTCACAATTAGCCATGTGTTCATTTATGTAAGAAGATGTTGATAGATGGCGCCATGAGATAGAGATTTCTGACAATTTTTCTCGGAAACTTTTTTTATTTCTCGTATACGAAGCATATATGAATAATACGAGAATGCGAGTATTAGAGTCCATTATAAATTTTTAAAAATTCAAATTCGATATTACAACGAATCTCCACGTTTTAGACCTCTTTAATTAGAAAAAAAAAAAAAACACTTTCGCAAAATATCTATCCGTTTGTGATAAAGATAATTAATTCAAAATTGCTTTGAGCGAGACAGATGGAATTTCGCATATGATCTTGCCAAATTTGTAGATTTCTATCAAATTTTGAGAAAAATCTGTTCGGAGGAATTCGGTCTGTCCGTCTGGCTGTAAGAATATAAATTAATGCGATAACTACAAAACGAAGAGAGCTGGATGAATAAATTTCGATACACAGATTTAACGTCTATTGTCTAGACACCTATCAAATTTTGAGCTAAATTCAACAAGGAATTGAATTGAATTCGATGAGTATTTTCAAAAGATTGTAAATCGTAATTTTTAGAAACGATAACTCAAAAACGCTATGACTTAAATATATTAAATTTGGTACGTGAATTTATGACTGAAATTGTAATTCTGTGTCGAATTTTGGCTTCACTCGATTGGCAAAAAATGAGGCTACAACACAAATTCACCTTTATTAGAGAAAATACGAGAAAGCTTTGAGGAAATCATTCGCGTTGGTTAATCTTGCATTTCAAAAAAAAAGAAATTAATTTTATTTTTTTAATTTTTTGAGAGAAATGAAGTTGGGTAGCCCAAGAAGGATTAATGCGATAATTGTAGGTAATTAAGAGCTTTCTCCCATATATTTTAAATAAAACTTGCAATAATTTTACCATCTATAGAAACGTTAGTAAATTGCGTCCAAAATGCAAGGTAAAAGTGTTTTTGTGATCATGAAATTATCTAAAAATGCATACGCCTTTGCGGTGTTCTGAGATGCAACAAATCATAAATGAAAGAAGTTGAAAAATAGTTCGAAAGTAAGAGGAAAAAATTAAGATTACTTTTATAAAAAATTTTGTCTTGGGTGCGTAATTGGTACACCTCATCTTATATATCTGTATTAGTAAAAGAGATATAAGGAAACGAAATTGTCCGCTTTCCTTGAGCTTGTGGTGAATAGCCGGGTCACCAATTTAGAGATAGGTGATGTGCTAGGATAGAACCTGGGTTCGCAGTCCAGTAACTAAACCATTATACCAAAACAATTGTTCGGGTAGAAGAGTTGTTGACTGGCTTATATGCTATTCACCACAAGCTGTTCAGTCATCTACGAATTCAAACGAAATTTTCGCTCTCCACACAATATATGTTTAGCAATTACTCTATAGAACTATTATCATTAAAACCATTGCAAAGTGGTCTTCCTAAAGGGACTTTTACTTAAAATTCAGAATATTTGAGCAGTAATAGAAAGATGCATATCGATATTATATATATATATCACATTATTGCTAATAATATACTAATGTTGCTAAATACTGTATACTTATAAATCATTTTCAAGTATTAAGAAGAAAAAAAAGTACTAAAATTCAGTCATTTCAACTAACACTCATATAGATTTAAACTGAAAAATTTATTATTTCATACTAAATATTATGATATTAGTCTAAATAATTATCATCTATTTTCAATCTTTATTTTGTCCGAATCAAAAGGCAATCAACGGACATGTCAAGCAAAAAAAAAGGCAACTAGGATTTAAGAATCAGCAATAAAACATTTTATCAGACACAAATCAGATTTCAGTTGGGAAGAAATGATTTTTAACAAAATGAAACAAACGTTTCTATTTTTATCTCTACATTTGATGTAAACGGAATTGAACAGATAGTAAAGAGTAAAAACGTTTCTAAAATTAACGGTTGGAATGCTTTTATTTGAACTGTATGCATCGTTTGATAAGAGTCTAATTTTTAATGCAATGAAATAAAACTTCATTTATGAGAAAAGGAGAAAACAAGCTAGCCATGAATATCAACTTTCTGTGTATGTTCTTAAGCGTTCAAGTAATTCTAGCTTGGGGAAAAGAATCGTTGTGTTCCTTTAACAGAAAATGCGAATGTTTTGAAGTTGGACGACGACTTTACGTGAAATGCGAGCGCATAACCAGGTTCAGCTATTTGCTTGATCTTTTTAGCGAGAATCGTTTCTCCAGACCAGTGTCTGTCTTCACCGTCAAGAAATGCGAAGCGCAATCCTTTCCGAATGTTTTTTCGAAAGTAGCCATCCAAGAGATTCGCTCCAATTGCCCTATTAAAGCAATTGAAAAGGGGGCGCTCTCCTCAATCGAATCCTTGAAAGTTCTGAAACTGCACTTGACAGAATTCCAGAAAATTCCGAAAGCGATTAGCAAGTTGAAAAACTTGAAAGACTTGACCATAAATGATGGAAAGCTGACAGCAGTTGATGCGGAGTTGCAAGATATGGCCAGCCTAATAAAACTACAGCTCAAACGAAATGATATCCGCCAAATATCTTATGAAGCTTTTTCTTGGAATTCGAAAATCAAATCAATTGATTTATCATATAATAAGCTGGTCTTCCTGTATCCAGGAATGTTCGATAATTGTGAAAATTTAATGAAGGTTGATTTAAGAAACAATTACCTGAGCTCGATTGATGAACTATTCACTGTTCCTAGTTTACAAGTAAGTTTAACATTTCAAAAGTTTTATCAGGTTGACTAGAAACATTAAATACATCATATTCTATTAAATAAAATAAAATAATTCATTTTTAATAATTAATTCAAAATATTATTTTTAATCTATGCTATCTGAAGCATTGGAGAAGTAAAATCGATTAAACGTAATGGTCATTGAAGACACAAACGTACACAACTTATTTTAATGTATTAATGTATCTTTTTTTAAATTTTCCATTTGTTTGTAAGTTACTTCTTTTTTCATCTTGTATCTTCAATAAATTTGGTATTGTTTTAGATTGACAGAGGTACATATTTAAGGTTAAAATGAATTATAATCGCACTTCATTAAAGCATCTAATTAAAATTCTTCCAGGAAAAAAATATTTTAATGAAATAAAATTGTTTAAAAATGATATATGAGATGAGGTATTTTCCATTCACTCTCTGAATGTGACAATCTTCATTCTCATTGTCAGGTAGAATGACATAAATGATGTAATATGCAAATTTATAAACAATATTCTGAAGCTTTCAATTCGAAATAGCCTCAAGGTTTTTAAATTATTATGTATTTTAAAATAATAACTCACTGGCACATCACATTTTTTTGTTTTGTTTTGTCTTTTCTTCCCTTTTCTTTTTCACGCATATGTCAAATACATTTTCAGACAATTTGTTGTGCCTACGTTCGGGACGATTTAAATTAGTTATATTTTCTAAATTCTAGTCTAAATTAGTTATATTTTTTGAATTTTTGCATGAAATATATTGGAAAATTTCAATGAAGTCAAAATATATGTCAGTTAAAGGACAAAAAATTTTAAAAATTAGAAAAAGGACTTTTTGGGCTAAAAATATATTAAGCAAAATTCTTTTAGTTTAAAGACTTATTAAATTATTTGTTTGATATTTTACAGATAGCTTAAGAAATATATTGCCTAATTCTTGAATTAAAAACTATTCCGTATTTCTATACACTCTTTAAATAGGGTTCAATAGACAAATAATATGGAATTTTGATTTTTTCGCATTGTGAAACACTATAAAAAACTATGGATTATTTCTGAATGGATATAATACTTGTTCTTTGACCCTGGAAAAACAAAACATATTGAGAAAAAATTATATCAAATTTGAACAAAATATCTACAATGGTTTTTAATTTATGAGTTTTTTCCTTAAAAAAATTCACAAAAGATTGAAATTTAGGAAAATATAATTTAAAAGTGTAAAATGGCATTAAAACGCATATAAATGCAAATATGAAAATCAGCGCAACTTCCCAAACAAGTAACTTAGTTGAAACAAATTTAGAAGAAAACTATCCAAACATTAAATGTATTAAATAAAAAAATGTCATATTTTCGCAAAAGAAATCGTCTTTTTTTTATTAGTGTAGTCACTTATTTTAAAGTTCTTAATAAGTAATCATGACACAGAATACTTAATGGAAATATCTCAAGAATTATGCCACAGTTTCCAAAGCCAAATATCAAAATGACTTATTAGACTTTTTCTATATGTGAAAAATTAAGTAATTATAACATGATAATCATTTATCTATTTGTTTTAAAGCTTTCCTTGACTTTTGCTCAAAAATTTCTAATTTTCGACTGTAAATTTTAAACGTATTCTACATTTGAAACATTTGGTCTTGCTTTTAGCATTTTCATGGTCTCACGTCTACGCTGTCAAGCTTCGCCAGCGGAAGAAGAATTAACTTTTAAAAACTTCATACAAATTCCTAAAATAATTCAATATGTGCCAAGAATCATATAAAAAATAAAAATAATAACAATAATACATTTAAAACAAGTTTAATATTTTTTTTCTTCGTCTGATAATTTTACAATCAGATATTAAAACAATAATTATTAAAATCGGAGACATAGCGAAGAAATAGAAAGTCAGTAGCAATATCCACACTTAATTACCTTCATCAGCCATCACACACAGAGAGCGTAGTAACAGCCAACAACTTTCGGTGGTAGCATCACACCCATATTGTGTGAGCGAACATTAACAGTTATTCTGTTTATTACAAACATGTGTCAGCGGGCAGTAGTAGTTATTCCGCCTATCACACACATGTGTGAGCTGACACTAACAGTTATTCCGTTTATCACACACATGTTTTATGAGCAGCCACTAACAGTTATTCCCCTATCATACACACACACATGTTGAGTAGGCACAAACAGTTATTCCGCCTACCACACACATGTGTGAGCGGATACTAACAATTATTCCGTCTATCGCAATTATTCCCCATGTTGTGTGAGCGACCATTAAAGTATTAATGCAGGTAAAAAAAATAATGATATGTGTTTTTTCTTTTCAGGAAGTCAATGTAAGAGACAATCACATCGAATGCATAGATGATGCCTTCCAGCATGAATCGAATCTCCAGATTTTAGATGTGGGAAGAAATCCTCTAAATGAAATAAGCGAAACGGCTTTCAGTTCGAAAATGAGAAAACTTCGCATTCTCATTCTGGATAGCTGCGACCTTGCCTTTCTTCCATTCACAGTCTTCAACTCCCTGACCAAACTGGAAAAAATTGACCTGAGTTTCAATAAGCTGGAGTCATTACCTTATGAAATATTCCACAGCCTGAGCAATCTCATCAAAGTGAATTTGAAAGGAAATCGGATATCACACTTAGGCGATGTTTTCAAGAGCAATCATCGTCTGGCAAGCCTCATTCTGTCTAACAATTACCTGCAATCATGTGAAGGAATCTTTTATGGTCTATATAATCTGAAGACTCTTGATTTGAGAGATAATCAGTTGAAAGTTGTCACCAAGGCATGTTTTTCCTCTACTTTAAAAATGATCTCTACACTGCAGTTGAGCAAAAACCGTATTTACAGAATTGATGCAGAGTCTTTTACCAACTTGAAGTTCTTGAAGAACTTAAGCCTGGATCACAACAAACTGGCATATCTGAATGGTTGTGTGAAAAACATGTCTGAACTGGAAGGTTTGCTCTTGGATCACAATATGCTGAGAGAGGTGAGGGAATCCGAATTGCAGAATTTGCCGAAATTGAAGCGACTTAATTTAGGTAACAACCGCCTTTCCACTGTTACCAGAGCATTCAGAAACCTCGCCAGTTTGGAATCTTTGACGATTTCTAAGAATAAATTAACCACATTAACCAGAAGCACATTTCCTGCCCACTTTGCAGTAAAGAAAATATTTCTGTCAGGTTTGTATTCTTTGTTTAAACATACTATCTAATTATCTTAGAAATATTTATTTATTTATTTGGTTTACAGTCACAGATTTTCACATGAAATCTGAAAACTGCTCAACTTTCCAATAAAATTCAAAATATCCGTTCTTAACCAATAAATTATTGTTTGGTCATCTGTCTCTATGCTTCAACTCTTAAAGGCAACTCATTTTAATTACATTTTTTTTTCAAACAGTGGATATTACATGAAATTGTAATACTACATAAATGGATATTACAAATCGTTGGAGGTATAAATAGTGAAACTTTGAATTCATTTCGAACCTCACTATACAAGCGTACTTTCAGAAAAATAGAAAGACTTAGAGAGGTGAGCCACAAATTCCATTCCACGCCTCTAGTATGTGATATTATTTGTTTCTTTTCTTGAAATCAGCCGCCTTTAGCGACCAGCTTGTTCGCCTGTATTATTGACTTTTTTTAATGTTAAATGATTCATACGGAGTGCATTTTTTTAATGCACTTTGTTATATTATACGACACAACTAAAAAACATGAATTCAATTGAATGAGTTTGCTATAAAGTAAGTGTACATATCACGAAATAAAAACGGAAATAAAAATTCTACTAAAGAGTTAATAATCGGGAAAAACACGTAATTCAGTGTTTTGATGAATGAATTTGAATCCTGGCATAACATTTAGACTAATGTTAAAATGCTAAATGTTAAAAATTAAATAATATTAAATTAAATTTTAAATATTATTAAAATTAAGAGAAAAAAACTGTACCTGAATGAAAATGGTATCATTAAAGAAATCATTCTTAGGGTCTTAATACCGTTTTTGTAGGATAATTGCTTTAAAAGATACGAACATCCATTTCCAAAGATAATTCGTAGCGGTTATCCATCTAGAAAAGGTTGAACCTATTTTTGCATTCGATTAAACTTTCTATTTAAAGTCCGCTTCTTGATTTCTTTCATGTCTTCTTTTCTCTGACTGAATGGAAACTGTATTTTTACCTTTATTTGCATTCATTTGAAAGTGATTTTCAAAAACTTTATCGTATCTTTATTTCTGTAGGTTATTTTAATTTTGAATTTTGCTTTAAACATTTTTACAATACAGGCTCCATTTCCAAGTCAATCCAAATATTTTAATCAAAAACTTGTATTATATGCTATTCTTTATTACAGTATGATATCTCTTCTTTTGTACTTAGAGCAAATTTTTTATTTCAGGAAATAAATGGGTCTGCGACTGCCGATTGATCTGGATCTTGAAATTGGAAACACCGACTGATCTGGCCAATCGAATTATATGTTCAACACCTCAAAGACTTGTTAAGAAAAAGTTGAGCCAGCTAACACCTTTTGATCTCATGACATGGAACGAACATTGTGACTAACATTTGAAAAGTGCAAACAAAAAATGGGATGAAGGTTTCAATGAAATAACTGAAGGAAGAATGATTATATATCTTTACCTCTCTTCTAAATAAAGGAAATTTGTTTCCAATAGCTAAATATGTTATTCATATTTGAGTTTTTTTCTTTATCTGAGTTTCTACATTGTAGTTGGTATCAATGTTGTACTCTGTAATAATCTAGTTGCCCTTTATGTAACAGGGCAATTTTTTTTTCGATCATAAGTGCATTTTAATTGAAAGTTAGAAGAAAATATTGAAATAAAATATTGAAAATAAAAAAAAATATTTTATTTATTTTCCTTTTTCAATTTTTTTTTCAATAAATTTTATACAAATATAAATTTTTAACAATAACTCACATGTTCCCATCTTTATTAACCCTTCTTTGCATGATGATGGAAATTTCTATCATAATATTTATTGAACTAAACATTGTACTCAAAACAGGTGCACTGTAAATTAGTTGTTGCTGGCAACTTTTTTCACAACTATTGCATAATAAGGAACGTAGCTGTCAATAAAAATCAAATATCACAATCATTACAGCGGGTATTATTTGTTCATTCCGCTGTTTGTTGTGGTTGGATGAAACGTGCCATTTCTTGAATATTTTTTCATAACTAATCTGAGAGTTTTTGCTAATAAAAGCGACCATGAAGGGAGAAATTTAGAGGAGATTGACACTGAAGATTTTGTACCGAGCTTAATATGTAAATTTGCTTGATAATGGATATTTCCATCACGCTGTTTTTTAATTATTTTATATTATATATTTGTACTAGAATTTTTCAAAAATATTTTTTCCTTTAATATAGAGCATGAATTATATCATCCTGACTTATTTCACAAGAAAAGAAAAAAAAATCATGCAAAGAAGGGTAAAGACTTTTAATCCTTCAATCAATAATAAAGAAATGCTCTCATGACGCTTTATCTTATCAATGTCAGATTGCCAATGAATTATGATACAAATGTAATAATGTCAGAATGCCAGATACAAAGGCATTCATTTCATTATTACATTTAATTATTTTTATTGAACTTTTTACTACTTTTAGGTATACTAAGAAAAAAGAAATTGCAATCCTCAGCAAATCCAACATTTAAATTTTCATTCATTCCATAAGAAAAATGAATATGCGTATTTATTTGGTTATCTACTCTTGACATTGTGAGCATAATTATTAAAAAATGAAACGATTGAAATGAATGATATCTGAGGTGTACTTCCAATACCAACAATGCATTTTTAAACCAAATTTGTCGAAATCAAATACATTTATTTAATAAGTCTTCCACTTTCTTTCATACAAGTGGAAGACTTATTATCTTTTCAGAATATTATTATTCTATTATGAAATAGAGAAGTATCGTGAAAGTCCAATAAAATGTAATCGCACATTTGTAAATAAATGTAATCACAATTTTTATATTTTACCCGTTATCCTTTTCATCGAAAGGTGACACTACACATGTCTTTAATTATTAAGAATATTTAGTAAAGCAACTATACCACCAAGGGAAAGTGCAGAATAAATTTCATTACTATATTTGTAAATATTTTTTTAAAAAAATCAGAGTAGAACAGCTATCAAATTCACGTTCTTTTAAAAGTTTTTATTTAATCGCTTTCTTTTCTGCTTATTTGTCAGTTCAGCACAAATTTTGAAAAATTTCTATTTTAAACTAATCAAATAATATGGAACTTCTCGGTAATATAAAAGCTGAAATGTTAGACTTAGCTCAGAAATGAAGGCAATGCCATATTAACTCGCTTTCTTTTTTGTTCGATGCAAATTTTGACATTACGTTTAGATAAATTGCAAATCGATTACAAAATTTCGCACACATAAGAGTAAAATTCAGAGAATAGTTGCTTAAAAAAAAATTATTTTCCAAGTTTTAAAAATGGATTAAAGTATAGAATAATTTTTTCTAGCTCTTTAGTGATTAATACCCTCATACCAATAATTCCGAAACTTCAATTCACACTCACTCATTTTCAAGATAGTATGTGTGAAGTTAGGAACGCAACTCCTCACAGATTAATAACTCTGTAATGACTATCCAGAAAATTTGCGATCTTGAATTTTTAAGATTCAAAATAGCAAATTTTCAGGATAATCTGTACAGAGTCAGGAATTTTTATGCGATTATGAATTTATATAGGACTAGGATAAACTATTTATACTTTTCAGTATGCTTTATTGGATATTTTTTAAATGTATTTTAAATTATTATTATATAGGAATTTACAGATTTTATGACGCCGCAAAAACAGTTTTGTACAGTTATAAATATCTGAAAATAATGACAGTGAAGAATAAAAATTGTGGTATCAAAAAAAGCCAGGGATACAAATATAACATATAGACACACTTGCTTTTTACTACAATGTTAATGAGCGACTTTCTTATATTTAAGTATGAGGAAAATGTTGGTGAACATTCTTTAATGAGGTATTTTATGGTTTTTAGGGCATAATACAAAACAATAAATTATTCGCTCCCACTAATTTACAGTATGCAACAAAATACCTATTATTAATGGAATTGTAAAGTGTGGAAATCGCAGATAAGTGAATTCTGTGGATAATCCGCAAATACTGAAGCTTCTAAATCTAAAAAAATCTACCAATTGTCCAAAACGATTTTTAAAAACATAATAAGCTAGTTTCATCAATTCTAACAAGAATTATTTAAGATTGATGTTCAATTTAGCTATGCGAAGAGAACAGCAACCAAATGTCAGTTTATAGCAGATGATCGGGAACTTCAACAATGGTTTTCCTTTTCCATTTGCCACTCAAAATAAACAATCAAATTTTGAACTAATATTTCATTAATAAGAAATCATTTCATTTATAAGAAACAATCATCAAAGCAAAGAGATAATTTTCAATATCAGTAAAATAAAATATATTTTATCTCAATATCTATGTTCCCCCATACTTCGGCTACTTTCCGATTCAGTTTGTAAACAATATTTTGAACACTTTTAAATTGTTTGCTTGTGCAATGGAAACCAAATTTTTAATTTATAAAAAATGGTAAGAGTTTTTTATAGAATATCTATTTAAATAATAGACACGAAACCTTTACAAAACCCTTTTATTTTCACTTCAAAATTTTTGTAAACAAAATTTACAGAAATCTATGGTGAAGTTCGAATTCCTACAGATATTATACACATGTTCAAATTTTATTGATACTACGAAGCCGTTTATATCAAGGAGAGCGTAGTACATACTTTGATATAAATATAAAATCCTTCTTTCAAGGTTTTTTCACGTCATATTTTAAAGACTCTTGACATTTCAAAACATTGGACTGCTTGGCGTTTAATTCTTTGTTTAGATGATGTGAGGCAATTATGTTTGAATTGTATTTGTGAATTGAATCCATTAAAATTATATAGGTTATCATTATTCATAAAAACTACATATTAAATTTTGACGCATGTGGATTCGTTATAATTGAAAATATTACGCTAAAAGTGGTCATTTTTCAAGAGTTTTCTGAAAAGGAGAGAAAAAATTCAATCTAAACCGAATATTTAGACATGAAAAGCTATATTGCTAGCAAATACAATACTAATACCATCTATTTCAAGTTTTGTGAATGTTAAATTCTTGTCCGATAAATATTTAATGGAATCGAAGGTTCACTTGATTTAATCCTGGTTATTTCAATCACTTGTTTTCCACAAGGCCCTTCTACCCGTAAATACTGCCAAAAACAAATGTCGTTCAGCCAATGCCAACTTAGGAAATGAACTCCAGCTCAAGATTTACCCTCGTGACTTAATCATTTATACAAATTACAGAAGCACTAATGCATAACATATTTAAACTTCCGATTTGATATTATTTAGAACATAACAAATCATAGAGATTTTTTTTATCATGTCAGAACATGATGCTGTTTTAGTTAGGGAATTTTGAAGCTCGAAAGCCCGTAGGCGATGAATAGAGCATAAATGGCAATTTTCATCATCATCTTTTAATCTCATTTTTTTTACCTGCTTTTACCAGTATTGCATTATTATTATGTATGCTTCTTTGAAAGCAGATGCGTTTTCAAAAGGTTGACTTACTTTTACCAGTATTGCTTTATTATTAGGTATGCCTCTTCAATAGTAGATGCGTTTTTAAAAGGTTGACATAGAACTATGAAATCATAGTTATTATTTCATCTCAAAATTGGTCGAGCTCCAAAACTTTGTTTTCCAGCTAGAAAAATTGAAAATGAAAGTTTTTAAAAAAGTATTATTACATACATATTACACACACACAACATACAAAGTATTACACACACACACACACACATATATATATATATATATATATATATATATATATATATATATATATATATATATATATATATATATATATATATATATATATATACAGGGAGAGAGGGGGGGGATAGAGACCGATAGATAAGTCTCGTGATTGTTTCAAACTGGTTAATGACTTTAATTAATTAAAACAAATGAAGACTTAAAAATTAATAATGTTCTCACATGATAACTTGAAATTTGCTATCGTAGATTTCAATTTTTTTTTTTTTTGTACGATAGCATTGTAATGGATCGAATGCAGTAAAACGTAAATACAGGATAAAATGTATTCCTGTTTCAAAAGAAAAATGTCTTGTTCTCAAGTCATTTAACCAATCTTGCCTCCTCCGTATAGAAACGATAAAAGAAATTTATATCTCTATATTTAGGTGTGTTCACATCACCCGATGAGAGATGGAATTGTCCCCGCTTCATTCGGGGCATAAACTTGTTTACAATGGATATAAAACTATGAAATGGCTATCATACGTGTATGGAAACAAGATTATTTCCGGTTATATAAATTGCAAATAAAAAAAACAGTTTTTGATTCCGAACAGTTTTCAGGAATAAATCAATATAACCAGTCAAATTTCCACGAAATATCTTCACATTTTTTTCGTCATCAGACCAATGTAATTTAGGTAATTTTTCTAAAAGGGGTGGTTATCAATAATTATTAGTTTGAACCTTTATATCTGAAGGTTAATTTATCTAAATTTTATAAAGCTTTCATTCATTTTTTCATCTTTTTTTTATCAACGTGATCGATAAACTTACAATTTGTAAAAATTTGATGATCTTTTCTTCACTTTTATGCAATTTGTAGTTTTGAGTTTGAGTTTGATGTTTATGGCGCAAGAGCCAGGTAATTTGTCAAACATTTTCTTAATGTTTTCTACGAATAAAACATAATTTATAAAATTTAAAGTTTGTTTATTATTACTCTTTTTATTCATATTTATTCATATTTTCGCTAAATATCACTTTCAATGTTTTGTTCAATGTTTTCTTCCGCCTACTTTTTCATCACCATTCTAGTAAATTACTACGAAATTTCCTTGATTTGGTGTGCAACACTGTATTTTCACATTTCACCTATCTTTCTTTCAACAACATAATTGGAAAAAATTATATATTTACAAACTATCTCCAAAATACACGTTTTGAAATATAATTTTGTCGGCATTACATAAAAAAATTCTGAAACTGCCATTTTTCAAAATGAACCATTTTATTAAATGTAGTCCATTTTCTTTGCAAAGTATTCAAAGCAAAATGCATACCTTGTTATTATTTTACAGTAACAAAACCTAAATTACCTAAATTCTTTTTCATGTCTTCCCGATTGCGCAACTTATTTCTCAAAAAAAAAATCTTCTTTTTACTCAGATAAATGTAGAATGATATTGATTGAAATATAGACTTAATAAAAACGAAGAGCATAATAAATGCTTAAAATATTAAATAATATGAGATAAATGAATCAAAACAATGAAAACTGGTTTCTTCAGTTGCTAACGATTGCCCTTATCGCTATTCATTTTCGTTGTCTAAACCTACTAAAAATAATCTCTTTCAACGTATCAAACCTAAGAAAACATAACTGAATTTTATCTCTGAAATCGTTAGATATTATTTCCATTACCATCAAGGAAAAAAAAGTGGGAATGAATATCTTTTTCAGTGCTTTCTCAATACACCACACTTCATGTCAGATGCTCTACGTCTTAATCGTTCTTCATTCAGAATAATTTAGAAAAAACATTCATTCAGTAACCACAAAAAAAAGTGCTAAATTGTGATAAGTATACATATATTTTTCATAATGAAATGCCTCGTCATTTGTTTTTTCTTGATTCTTAAAATAATTGTTTCATCTGGAAAAGGAACTTTATGTTCAACCAATAAGGTTTGTGAATGCAGTCGAAAGGCACATAAGATCTTTGTCAACTGCCAGCGTGTGACCAACATGAAAGACGTTCAAGCTGTATTCAGCAAAGATCTGGATTTCAAGCCAGTTTCGATTCTCAGATTAAAAAGATGCAAATCGAGATTTCTCTCCGATCCAGTTCTCTGGAACACCACCATCAAGATTATCCGCAGTCACTGTCCCTTCGAACGAATGGCAGATCATGCTTTATCACATGTTGAGACTTTGAAAGACCTGAACTTGCGTTATACGAAGTTCTCTAAGATTCCAAAAGCGTTAAGTAAATTAACCAAGTTGAGAATTTTGCATATAAATGATGGTAAACTCACTCGAATCGATACGGAACTTCGTAATATGACTCATCTCTACAAATTAAAAATGATCCATAATCATATATTTCAAATATCGAGTGGAGCTTTTTCAGGGAATTCTAATCTGAAAATGATTGATTTGTCACAAAACAAATTGATTTTCCTTCACCCAGGAACATTTAGTAGTTGTAGAGAGTTAACTAAAATTTATCTGCAAAAAAATTCTCTGAACTCTGTCGATGGATTGTTCAACATTTCAAATTTGCAGGTATGATATATTCTTTTGTCTTTTTTTTTAATAATTTACTAACCTCTTCAATGAAATTTAGTTCCTTAATCGTATTGTAATAGTTCATTATAATTTGAAAATTCTAAAGTGCTAAATGAGGTAAAATATTTATCAATATTTTACTTGCAATGTCATTGATTTATAATGAAAGATAAAACTACAAATCAATCATTTCAATCATTGAAATATCATTTTAAATTATTTAAAATTCAACTTAATAACAATAAATTTCGAAAGAAAATGTCAAACAAAATGAGTCTCAAAATCAAGAAAGAAATATATCTATATCAAACATTTTTCAGCTAAAATAGGTGAAATGTTGAGCTTCTCGTTTAGAATTTCTAAATATAAAATGTGTCAATTTCCTAAATGAAGTCTCATTTTTGTTACATGATAATGGAGTCCAGTGAGTCATTGCCATTTTCAAAATATATCATTTTATAATTCTTGCTGCCATAAAATGTAACATTATTACTTTATTTGCTTTTATCTCTTAAGGCGACAGTAAACTTTGAAATAAGCAAAAATGGACGAAAACATGCCATTTTATTTTTATCGTTTCATCACCAAAATATATGTTTATATTGAACTAAAATAGTTTTATGAAATAAAATAAATATTTTAAGAGTAAGAGGGAAAATATACCTCTTAATGACTTTTCTCAAAGGGATATTGTAATTAGATTGAAATATCATTGAAATGTTCCACGTGCCTTCATTTTTGAAGACATGAAATGAAATGGATAATAAAGATTTTGGTCAGACATTAAAAGGAAATGGAGTATGCATTTTATGTTTCGAGGGGTTTTGTAGCTCAGCGATTCTCAACCTGTGGGGCGCGCCCCCCTAGGGGGGCGCGAGCACACTAGAAGGGGGGCGTGAGAATATCCAAGAGAAAATATTATTTTAAAAAATTGATTAACTGACTGAAAGGAAAGCACACATACACATAGAAAACAAAATACATTTCGACATATTTAATAAATTATTAAAGCAAAAACACTTACTAAATCACAACTTACTTAATCAAAACATACTAAATTTTTTAAAAAATGTAATAATTATTAGTGACTTCCTTGGGCCTGTCTTGCAGAGCAAAGTTTTTCGAAGGAAGGCTTAGTATTAGAAATAGCCACTCTTAGTTCTATTTCTATATTTTGTCTTCAAAGAAGCCACATCAGAAAATCCAGTTTCACAAAGGTAGGATGTTGAATGGTAATAGAATGTGAAATGTCCTTGTTTTTAGTGCAGAAAAATCATCCTTACGAAAAAAATGTATTCCCAATTTCTAAATTTAGCTCACCCCGTCTAGGTTAACTTTCATTTACGAATTTTCCTTCTTTCATATTCTTTTACGTTATCTCCCTGTTTGGCTTTCATTTCAAATATAATATTTAAATTTTCTCCGCTTTCATTTGCTTCAACTTTTTACTGCCCGCTTGTCCAAAATGCAAGATATGGTTTCTCGCCAACGTTGGCTCGGTTTTACTCTTGTTTTAGCAGTTAGTTAAAAATAATTTAAAAACAGAATCCAAAATACTCAATATAAATTTTTGCTGTATACATTTTATTGTAAGCGGAGGGCACGATGAAAATTATGATTGAAAACTGGGCCATGATTACTGAAAGGTTGAGAAACTCTGTTGTAGCTGGTTAAAAGTTAATTTTAGTTCAGCAGAACATAAAATTCCTAAGAAAATTTAGTAAGTGTGCCTAAAAATATTTCTAAAAAATGAGCATTTAATCATACGTTCTTTTGTTTCAAATAAATTTACATTGGGAAATAAGAAAAAAACAATAGAAAAAAATTAAAAATCGCCTAAAATATCATGAAATTTTTAAAAATTATATATTTATTAAATTTTCTAAAAATAATATATTTTATTTTAAAATGTTTTTTAAGAAATTTGACGTATTTATATTTTTATACATATGCATAAAAAATTTCATAACCCTAACTGAACCATTCCCATGTAGAGTCCCCTTAATACTATAATTTCAAATATTTACTATTTTAAATCTTATCATTAAAAATTAGCATTTTAAAACATAATTCAGTTCCAAGAGAGTTAGTATATCTAAAAAATGATATAATCCACATCTCGAGTCGGTATTATATAAAGTAGACAAAAATAAACATAAACTAGAGAAAATAGTCTTCCTGAAACTCTCTCGTATACCCAATAATAAAGAGAGATCATTTCTTTTACCTCCTTAAAAAGGTTTGGACCTTCGAAAAAAACCCTGAACTCTACGGGCGCTCAAATTTTTGTTTTTAGAGTTTTGCTTGTAAACATTCTATGCTTCGTAGAACAATGAAGGAAAACGAGATTGCATTTTGGAGACCATTTTTGGATAGAATGAAACGAAATGATGGCTCACAATTGTAGCTTTTGGAAACAGAATGGCATATAAATTTCATTTATCTAAGCCATTGTGTTTTTTAGTTATTTCATTTACATGCCTGCAGAAAGTAAAGACGGACAGATGTTCAATCTCTTGTCATATTTGATTCATATCTAGACTGCAAATACCAAATCTGTGTACCTTATCTTCTTAGTGCTTTAAGTAATGTTATTATTGCTATCATTTGATCAGCAAAAAATGAAGAAAAAATCTAATTCAAATAAGGTAATTAGATTTACCTTATATTCCAGGACCGCCACTATAGATGAGTAATAATATTACTTTTGCACAAATAATCCACATTCTTTGAGACGAAACATTTATTCACACTTCACGCACATAAAATAAACACAAATAATACTTAGAATTAAAGGCATCTTAAATTTCAGTTTACAATCTAACCCGAAGACCATGTATTGGTGTTTTTAGTAAGAAGTCTAGGTATCAACTAACTGGAATACAACGGCGCTGAGGCAGATTCCAAAGTCCAAGATGGGAGGAGTTTGTGACAATTGTGTTAACCATTTTTCGGATAGACAGACAATATAGCTATCAGTCATCACGATGACTCAAACATGCTTTTGAGCTAGATGGATGAAATATGGCATACAGTCTTCATATCACATTTCTAGATTTTTATCAAATTTTGAACAAAGTACTTTCTGGCTGTCAGAATATAAGTTAACACAAAAACTACAAAACGAACAGAACTAGAGAGATAAAATTTGGTATAGATTTAATATCTAAAATATATCAAATTTCGATCCCTTTCCGTCAAGGGGGTGATCATTTCTCTATTTGTACTATCACAAATGTAAAAGCTAAGACTCAAAAGCGTAGTGATTTGAATGTAGGAAATTATTAATTTCGTGACTGTCAATTGTAATTTTGTGTCAAATATTGTTTTAAATCTGTTGGGGGGGGACTAATATAAAACAAAAAAATTGATTTTTGGAAATTATTAACCGCATGATAGTGATTATTCTCCAAAAAACTCTTCAAGCAACACTCGATAGATTCAGTAAAAATACTAAATTCACACAAAAGATCAATATTTCTTAATTATTGTTCACCAGTGCCATACAAGGCATGGGAGGCCTTGCTGAAGGTCCGAAATTTTACGCAAAAGGAGGGAAATAACCCCTTTATTAGAGAATATGCGGGAACGTTTTGGGGAGATACTCCAACTGAGTTTAAAACTTGAAATTATCTATTCATATTTGTATGACAGTTTGTATTTACATGTTTATGGATTTAAATTGCTTTCCTAGCCCTTTTACAAAATGTATTTGTGCGCATTTTCTAGGAATTATTTTATTAATAACCTGAATATTTGAGATTTTAATGTCATTCTTTATATATGTTACTATTAGGTGCTTGCATGTATTTTAATCATCGCCATCTATTGATAAACGTGTGAAGTATCTGTATGAATGACAATGGTTTTGGGTTTTACCAGTTTACTATTACTTTATTATTGTCATTTTGAAAATTTTCCCATTTAATATTATTGAATTATTCAGTGTATGAAGACCCCAATCCTGGAACACTCCAAATTGCATTTACGACATTCATTGCTTTTTTTGTTTACTTTAAAAGAATCTGCTGCCGAAGTCCATCGGACACCTTTACTAACTTATAGTGATGCTGCTCCGTCATATTCCAATTGTCGTTTTGGTTTCAACGATTTAAGAGTGGTGATTTCGATATCAATGACAAAGAACAGCCTGGAGAACCAAAGACAATCAGTTGCAATACTTATTGGACGAAATTGGGGAATAGTTGTAGAAAACGAAGGAAAATATTTTGATTGATATATATTGTACCAATTTTTCTCAATAAATGACTTTTTAAAGTGAAAAAATGATCAAAATACATGCAAGCACCTATAATTCTAAATTTTAATTTTGAAATCACATAATGCTACTGTGTTTAACATTAAATTCATTCATGCAAGAATACCGAAGATGCATTTCAAAAAACTAATCATTTGATTTGTGAATATTCCTTTATCATACGATTAGCAATTTTATAAATTCTGACTTTTACCAGATTCTCTATTTTTTTTAATAAATTGCATACCTTCAATAAATTATTTCTATTTATAATTATAAATAGCATAAATATATGCATTCACTTTTTTTCAGGAATTATACCTTAAAGAAAACAACCTGAAATCAATAGACGATGCATTTCAGCGAGATATAAAGTTAGAAATCCTGGATCTGAATTCAAATCCTTTAAAACAGATAAGTAACTCTGCTTTCAACACACACGTCAAACAGCTGCGCATTCTCATTTTATCTAGGTGCGAGCTGACGTTCCTTCTTCCTACGGTTTTTCGGTCTCTTTCCAAATTAGAGAAGCTTGATTTGAGTTTCAATCATTTAGAATCCCTTCCTGTTGAAATCTTCCACGGCCTCTACGATCTCATTGAAGTTGACCTCAAAGAAAACCAGATGACATATCTCGGTGAAGTGTTTAGCTATAATTACCGCTTAGAGAGTATAATGCTCTCGAGTAACAATCTACATAGCGTTGAAAATATTTTCCATGGATTAGGATATCTGAAAAGCCTTGATCTGAGATACAACAAACTAAGAGTTATAACCGAAACAGATTTTTCAACAACTCTTTCTATGCAGTCTCTCCAGCTAACCAAAAACAGCATTTACCGAATCGATTCCAATGCTTTTCTAAACTTGGCGGAATTAAGGAATTTATCTCTAGACTACAACAAACTGATGGTTCTGAATGGATCACTAAGGAACACTCCCGAATTGCAAACTTTGTCGCTGCATCACAATCGACTGCAGGTCATAGACGCTTCAGAAATGTCTAATCTGAAGAAGCTAAAAATACTTAACTTGAGTTATAACAACCTCACGAATGTCCACAAAGCTTTCGAAAATTTGGCTCAGTTAGAGTTTCTGAATATGAACAATAATAAGCTAACTACGATATCCAGAAGCACTTTTCCTCCAAGAATCAGTATAAAAAAGTTATTCGTTGGAG
Organism: Argiope bruennichi; assembly: GCF_947563725.1. Lineage (NCBI taxonomy): Eukaryota > Metazoa > Arthropoda > Arachnida > Araneae > Araneidae > Argiope > Argiope bruennichi. The sequence goes on from NC_079157.1 coordinate 6,694,097, forward strand.
GTTTGTATTTCTACTACGCGTTTTTCTCTTTTCAACCTATATTATCCTTAGTAAAACCAATGAGATATTCAGTCAAGTAATTAACCTGGAACATGATGCACTTTTTCTGAGAAAATTTGATACAAATTCGACAGATTTACATAAAAGTTACACAGCCATATTTTATTGATAGCAGTTGCACGCATTTGATAAAAATGTGGATATCACAAATTTGGCGGTCACAATCTTACTGAATGCCCAAATCAAGGTGTACTCAATATTTCCGCTTCACCTAGATTAAATTTTTATATAAAAACTTCCATGCGCAAGTTTTTCGATTTTTAAAATCTCTTCGATTTCACACTAAAATAGATAACATTTAACATAATTTAACTTATTTACTTGCTTTATCATTTGAAAAACCATATAATTATCTAACTGGTAATATCGAAAAACAATTGTTCGTTGGTAAAAACAATTATCTGGATTATTATCGATGCTTTTTAACTAATTAAGTATTCTTCATTAATTAAAAAATACAACAAATATTGTAAGATTCAAAAAAAATTAATTTATTTTATACAGACCTTGAGTCTTTCTTAATATCTATTAATTTGCAACAAAGTATCCCTAAAATATCTATTAACTACAATCAAAATAAATCTCTCATTCAAATTTATTTCTTACAAGCCTATTTACCTTTACCTTTACCATAATTGCTTCGTACTGACTGTTATAAATGTCGTAATGCAAAATTGAGTTCTCTTCTCGTAAAAAATACTTGGAGTCTCATATTTTTCTAAAAGTGGTCGTAAATGCCTTGATCATAAAATTATTAAGTTCAGATTTCAAAAAAAAACATTTTAGTTTAGTTATATTAACGTTACGTTTTAAAGCAACATTAGAGCTATTTTGGGACGGACATCTCCACCGCGGTCAGATGATGAGAACAATACCTGAGCTGGCACTCCTCCTTTCTAAATTTCTACACCACACTAGTGGGAGGATTCTTGACTCCGACGAATTTAACATGCACCACCAGATCTGCTTATACGACAGTTCTTCGGTGGAATTGGGTCTCGAGCTTGAAGTCCCCCATTCTGAAGCCGAAGCCTTGCCACCGCGGTCCTTGTTCAAGAAACTAATTATTGACTCTAACTCAGATCTTTACATTTTCTTCCCAGGAGCACTGGACACCATAGGAAGTTTTCTTCAAAAACAAATATTTCCGATATCCTATATGATCTTCTATCCAATTAGGTATGCAACTGGTCTTACAAGGTTTGTGTGAGTCAACCAATGAATGATACTCTGTTCCTTATTCTTTTCAATTATTCCCCTATGATCCGTGTTCAACGCAATTCATGAAATCTCATGTAGTGTATGATTGCATAGCTTTGTGTCTCGATATTGTTATGAGATCTAAAGCGAAATTTTTATAATTCATTTGATGTTTCTAAGTACAAATGAGTCAAACGTAAAACATAACTTTTTTTTTCCTGTTCCGATACAAATAAAGTACCAAATTATGCATATTGTAATTATATGAATATTTATAACAAAAGCAAAAACGACACTCTAAAATTGCGCAGAAAATAAAAAGATTTCCATTTAAAAAGGATGCATGAAAGAAAAAATCAAAAAATGATTGTATCTCCAGTCCGAAACATTGTAGCATGACAATATTTTAGGCTTTAGGTCTATCTTTACCGCATTTTTAAAATTTACACTCAGTTATAATATTTTGCACTTAGATTAGAAAGAAATTTTGGAAATGAATGATTTTTTTATGAAATTAATCGTAATTATTTCGTCGTATATAAAGAAGACGCATGTCATTAAACATCTTCCTGTTGGTGTGGGTAGATTTTTGAAGAAGAGATGTCTGTTCAATTTTTCATTCTAGCCATGCAACCACTGGTTAGGCGAATAGCAACTCAAAATAATCTTATTTCAAATCGGAACAAAAATACAACTAAAGAGACATTAATCAGCCAGAAATTTTATCATTATTATTTTATGTTCATCCGATTTTATCGTGTGTAATTGATATATAAGAGTAAAATTATGTATTGAAAATTTTGAATTTACCTTTTTTTACACGAGATGATGAAATTTTTAAACCAACTGTGCTTTTCACGCGAAAAATAGTTCAGGATTATGCACTACATTACTTTGTTTAACCCTAGAATGCATGACTTTTACTTCTTTACAAAAAATGTATGTGTTTTGAATAAATGCATATAATTTAAGAAAATTATTTTTTTAAAATTATCATTTTTTTGTGAAATGTAAAAAAAAAAAGTTAAAATGTGCCAAATGGCTACATTATGCATTAAACAATGACACAAATCACATTACAGCAGCTCTGAAACAAAAACAAAAGTCCCTTTTTACCAATATATATTTTACAATGCAAAGAAAAAATATTTTATTAGTATTTTTAATGGTAGAACTATTCATAGAACAGCCATTATGGTTTTTTTTCAGGCTTCTAAATTAAATCTTATTCCATCACCGCTATTGCCATATATCGGTCTTTTCTGCAAATATTTATCGAAAAGCATTTAAAAAAAAAATCCGATCACTCAGTGTTTCCCTTTGGAACAACCATGTTAAGCTTATAAATGGAAATAAAAATTTGTAGCCAAAAGGCTACACATTGCAATGTAGGGTTAAAGAGCAATATCATTCCTAATCAAAAAAAATTCAGCATGACAGTAGACGAATTATGTGTCACTAAAGAATTATTCATTATTCTATAAATAAAAAAGTTATTTGAATTAGTTCATTACGCTCATTGAATGATAAGAATTGCGTCAAATTTCTTTTCAACTTCTCTTCCTCGAAAACTCAGGAAATAAAGTAAATTGGAATCAATTAGACAGAGAAATTATGATTTAGAAACAAAAAAAAATTTTTTTTTTTCGTTCTCTTTTTTTTTTTTTTTTTTTTTTCTATTCGAATTTTAGATATAAATTTTTCAATCGGAATTTTCATAATTTCCTATAAAACTGTACAAATGAAAAATTATCAGAATTTGTAATCAAAAAATGCTATTAAAAATTAACTGTTTTTTAACAATTCCCAAAATAAAAGACATTTTCAATAAGGAAATTTTTTTCTTATTCGTAGAAGGACTCATTAAAGATATTTTTTTAATTAAAACATTGTTCAAACTACTTTATGAGCAACAACTATCGATGATACTTTTCCAAACAGAGCCCAAATTTTTATTCGTTATGATTTTATTACTTCCCAGAAATCTAAGTAACAACTTCCATTATAAGCCAAAATAAACAATAGTACTACTTTCTGTATCAATAAATAAAAAACCTGATTAATTCAAATTAGATGAAAATTAAAAATATAAGCATTTAAAGATATAAAAAGGATATTAGAGCAAATATCCAAAATTTCCTTCAATTTAAAAAAAAAATTAAAATTAAAGTTCTTTTGAATTCGCGATATCGCGAAAGCCTATATGATAAAGTATTAATTCTGTATATATATTTTTTGCGTGTGACCGTCTAATTCGTTCATGAACGCCTAGTAAAATTTATTCTCATAAATCGAAAAAAAAAAAACTTTTTTTGGGGGGAGGGGGGATTTAGAATCTATTGCATATCTGACAGAAGTTAAAAGGGCGTAATATCAAAACATCAGCAAATTTTCGTTGTCCTTAATTGCTTTTTCCAGATCAATGCATGGCCATATTTCACCTTCCATATCTGACCAATGTCTGCAATAGAGCAAACAATGATAATGGAGTAGATTCGTAACTGGCTATTTTACGCCAAGCATAAGATGATTAAATAAACACACGATTGTTTATAAAATTGTTATTGAAATTCAAACATTTTTCTGTGTCTCAAAATTATAAAGACAAATATTTTAAAAGAGATTTTTAAAAAAAACTGTACATATTTAATTTTTACATTTAAAAAAGTAAAAATCAATCGGAACAAAATAATTCAAATATAATATCATGAATTAAAGATTCCGGAGTTAAGAAATAAAAGCAAATAGAAACAATTCGTCATTTAAATTAATAAAATGACTGTCATTTATTCTTCGCATGAATTAAAATGTGAATCACTGCACACTAATTGGTAAATAAAGGAAACTTATGGGAAATATCCAAATACTTCAAATATTTCATACTTTTCCCAAGTTATTCTATATTTATATATATGATGAATTTCATACATGGCCAGTGAGAACTATAACCTGTTTCATACCAAATTTGTTAAGAAATATTAACACAATTACAATAATCTAAGATATAATCTGTGTCATTCAAATGTTACAGCTAATAGGTGGATATGCGACTGCAGGCTGTTGTGGTTGCTGGAGAACGAAGGGAGAACGAGCGCCAAATTTGCCAATCGATTTAAATGCATCACTCCTGAAAAGTTCTTCAAGAAGAAAGTAAGTCACCTGACGACTAAGAATCTCACCGTGTGGACCGAGAGATGCGGCAGCAAATGCCAGTGCACCTGTGTACCGCAAGAGGACAAGTGTTTCGTTAGAGTAGATTGCTCGAGCCGTAATTTGACACAGGTAATAAAGATAAACTCTTTATAAATATGTTTTAACAAAAATCTGATAGATGGGGAGATAGAACTATAGCTGTCGAAAGCATCTGTCTCATTTGCATTGTTCCAAAATTGTTCTGAAATCTAGTAATGCAACAACTTTTACAAAAACTCATAAAATTTTTCTCAAAGAAATCAAATATACTGATATTGGCCTATTTTATGTTTCCATAGTGGGAACTATTTGCAGGTGATTACGCAATATGATATGTCAGGGTATTTTCAGTTTCTCATAAACGTAGTGTCAGAATTAGTTAATCTTTCTAACCCGAGACCCAGCGCATTCCCTTTGTCTTGAAAGTTATTCAGAAAAGATTTTTTGTTTGCTTGGCAGTCAAGAAAAATAGACGTTCACGTGGGGTATGAGCAATAAGTAGTTCGCGATGAAAAGCAGAGCAAATTTATTTTAAAGATCACTCGGAAACCCAGCGAATTTCTTGTGAAATTAATAGTTTATGAAGAAAATAATTTTTATTGCCTTAAAGAAATATTCATAACCGTGATATGTAATTGCTTATCGGAAATTGTATAAGATTAAGGAGTAGCCCGATGTGAATAAATGGAAGAAAACTGTTTCCTGATTTTTCTTGTGTAAAATCTACTATTTTTTACAAACATGAGAATGTGTTCACGAATAGTGCAGAAATACTTCGTTAGGGAAATGTCGACACGTAATATAGAGAAAGCATAGTAATCATCAAAAAAAATCGAACTCGAGATTTTGACGCATTTTGATTTTAGAACCCCTTCGAAAAACACATTTTTGGAAATTCTCGGTCTGTCTGTCTAGCTGTCTGTCACAAAAATAACTTAAAGATGCTTTGAGCCAAATGAGTGAAATTTGGTATAAAGTCTTTACACCAAAAGTGTAGATTTCTTTCAGATTTTCAGTTAAATCTGTTGAGAAGTCTGCTTGTCCGGCTGTTCGAATATAACTTAACACGATAATTATAAAACGAAAAGATCTAGATAGATAAAATTTGGTACACAAGTTTAACATCTATAATGTAGATACCTGCCAGATTTTAAGCTAAATCCAACTACGTGTTGACTATCTATCGATTTGTATTTTCAGAAAGAGGTAAACACGATAATTCGAAAACGCAATGAGTTAAATGTATCAAATTTGGCATGGGATTTTGTGATTACAAGTGCAGTTTTCAGTCAAATTTTTGTTTCAGTTGGTTGGGAAACACACAAATTCGATTTTTGGGTGCTATTAACGAATGCCATGCATTAATCGCTAAATAACTTGCGAATGATGACACAATTAATTCAGTAAAATTGCTACATTCAAGTCAAAAAATATTTCGTAACTATTGTACATCTTAAATATAAAGCTTTCTCTGGCATGTTAAATTTATTAGAGAATATGCGAAAAAGATTTCGGGATATCATTCCTTCTGGCTTTTAAAAAATAATGTTTTCTTTTTGTTTGTTTGTTTGTTTGTTTCCCGAAGGTCATTAGGTAACTATAATAACTGAAAAAGTTTAGAAAGTTCTTTTGATAGATTTAAGAGAAATGCAGAAAATGCTTCTGTCAATTCTAAAGCAATTATAATTCAGTTATATAATTTTTATTTCAATCAGAAACGTATGAATTTTGAGTAAAAATAAAATATATGATTAGTGTTAATGTAACAATTCTCACTATGTTAACTGAGTTAAATTAGACAAATATGTAAAACAGACATGAAGTCTGGACATAAATTGGGATATATGCTTATTCTATAGGCTTTACAGTCTTAAAATTATTCTATCAAATGTGCCATATTTTTATAAAACAATTACTAAAAGGTTATTAGAAGCTAATTTTTAGAAGTTTGAGTAATATATTTACTAACAGAAAGTCCTACAAATTGACCTTCCTGTATATGTTGAAATACCAGACGATTAGCAGCAAAGCATTTTTACTCAGTCTCTTATAGAACTACCATTATATGAATGCCAATTATTAATGATGTAATTTCGTACCAGGATAAAAAAAAAATCTGTAATAAATATAGACTATACTAGCCGCCTTTGGCGACCAGCCGGTTCGCCAATCTTAGTGTTCGTTAAATTTTAATAATTAAATATTTTATGCAATTCCAACTTCTTCAGCAAAATATTTTATTCTTCAGCAAAATATTTTAAAACTTCAAATTTTGATAGTCATATAATTCACTCATAATATTATAAAGGCCTTCAGTCATAACGTGATATGTATCTCTCTAATTTTCTGTTACCCCTCGTAGAATTTATGCTTTAAATTAAAGTGTAAAGGATTAATCTGCAATTAATATAACAATATTTTTTACTGAAACAAAGCATTTTTTTAATAATATGATTACTGATAATAGAGTTACTGAGCGTTTAAACTTTATGGGTACTAAAGAATATCTTTCTTAATTTATGTAATATCTCAAGCATTTGTCAACAAAATTTTCTCAGATTCATCATGAATGGATCGATTCATTAACAATGTTTCATTTTAAATGCATCAAACACTCAGAAAATAAAATGAATCGTTTAAAATAATCTGTCGAAAACAGGTTTAAAAAAACTACTTAAAAAACGATGTACTTAAAACTATAAGCATATATAAAATATATATATAACTAACATAAATACAATTTAATTACAAAAGCATGTAACTAACCTAAAAATAATTTAAATCATTGAAAACAGGTTAAAAAAACTACTTAAAAAACGACGTACTTAAAACTATAAGCATATATAATATATATATATATAACTAACATAAATACAATTTAATTACAAAAGCATGCAACTAACCTAAAAATAATTTAAATCATTGTAAACAGGTTAAAAAAAACTACTTAAAAAACGATGTACTTAAAACTATAAGCATATACAAAAAATATATAACATAAATACAATTTACTTACAAAAGCATACAACTAACCTAAAAGTAATTTAAATCGTCCGTTGATAATGGTTGCCATGCCAACGATCAGAACACAGTGCGCATGCGTGAATTTTCTTCGCCTTTTACGTAACGCAAATGCGTGAATTTTTCTACGCCAGTTGGGGTAACGCTATGAAGATTAGACATTTTTAATTTCCTTTATTCTGTGCTATTTTAATTCAAAAGTACTTCAGAATGAATCTGAAACATGGATTAATTAACAATGTTTAATTTTAAATGCATAAAACATTAAGAAAATAAACAGAATCGTTTGAAATAATCCGCCGAAAAATCTTAACCCTAGCCTCATTACTGTTGGGAGAAAAAAAGAACTAAAGCCTAAATCATTTGGCGTTGGGGAAAATTGAAGATTTTTTTGGCGGAAAAGTTGGCGGTGGGGAAAATGGAAGATTTTTTTGGCGGGAAAGTTAGTTTTTAATTAATAATTGACTACCCCTAACATTTAGGGGGATGAAAAATAGATGTTGGCCGATTCTCATAGATACCGGATAAGCACAAAAAATTTCATCAAAATCGGTCAAGCCGTTTCGGAGGAGTATGGCAACGAAAACTGTGACACGAGAATTTTATATATTAGATATGAAAGAAAGGTGAAAGAAAAAAAAACCAGCTGGAGTAGGTTTTCTCCAAAGTCTCCTCGTGTGCTACTCTCTAATAAAGATGTTATCACCTGATAAAATTGTGGACCATAGGATGTGAATGCTGTGAGCACTCACATTCACAAGTTAGAATTCTGTGCTACCGGTACATGTGTATTAATTGCATATATTTTGCCGAAAAATAGTTTCGAAATATCGATTTGTGGTGTAAATCTAGCACTTTTACTAAACTTAGCTTGTTATGTATGGAAACTTTTTTTGTTGGAGGAGGAGGACAATTTATCATTCGTATGCAAAAGTCCTCTATGTATTTTCGACACTTTGTTCCTACCAATGGAATAAGAACTACAATTGTATTCAAAAGATTACGTGCCAAATTTCATTTATTTAAATCAATGCAAATGGTGCATTTACCATAAAAGGCTGACAGACGAAAAACCAAATTAAACTGGAACACAAGAGTTAGTGAGTTAAAAATGACAATCACATAATAATATCTAGTGAAGTACTAGTAACAGAATGTTTATAATCCTTCGATATAGTCACCAGAGTTGTACATCTAGAATTTTCCAGTTCATTGTAAGTCGTGGAATACATTAAATGTACCAATTCGACAAAGGCTCGGACGAAAAAGTCTAGATTTGTAGTTAATTCTGAAATAGTTTGGTATACTGATTTGTTATCTAAGGATGATAGCTATTAAACCAGGATTTATGTCATAATTATGTCTTATTCTAAAAAGAATGGACAATTTTATATCATTTTTTGCAAAATGTTTTAAAAGTTTAGACCACTCCACTTGTATCATCAACAGAACTGTTTTTGCTTCAGATATTCTACAAGTCCTACATCACCAGAAACAATTTGCTGACTCAGTAGAAGACTCAAAATTGTTTTAAGATAGTCCTTATATAATAGTATCAATGGAAAATATGTAGTTGCCATGTTTAAATTTCTAACTTTTGTAAAATTATCAACTATTTATATAATTCTTTATTTTTCGATAAATTACAAAAGAAGTTATTATAATTATTAAAAAAAACTTTATACAAAATGGATGTTTAAGGAATTATAGAGTTTATTTATAATAAACCTAGTAGAAACCATAAATGATCAGATTTTACAGTTGAACCTCATTAACAGCAGCGAATTCCTTAATTACAAAGTAATTCGTAGTATGGTTATGTTAGTCACCTTTTCTTTTCTAAAATGTTGACGGGACAAAATATTTAAAATCCACTACCTTAGAAATTTTTCATTTAGTGTTTCATTTAATTTCTTTGCTGAATTTTTTCACTCCATCGTGCACTTTCAAGATCGTTTTCAATGTTTGCAGGTCCCAGCTGTTTTACCGGAAGAAATTGGGGAGTTACATTTGCAGAACAATTTGCTCAGCAATCCGATCAATCTCAACATACATTCATTGTCTCGCCTTAGATATTTAGACGTGGAACAGAATTTCCTCACCAAGATTGATTTCTACCTGCCCAAGAATCTAAAAACGCTGAAATTAGCCAGGAATAAACTCGTGCGTTTTATATCCTATTTCCCGTCGAGTATATTGACATGGACACTTTCAGGCAACCCGTGGATCTGTGACTGCGAGACGATCCAGTTCTGGAAGTTCTTAACAACTGAGAGTAAAAAGGTAAAAAAGAAAATTATCTTCGTTGCTCTATGGCGAATAACCTGAAAAACTTTTGCTCTCGAAAAAACAGTTACTTCAAGAAATGAATGTTTACTTTGATAGTGTAAGAAATAAATTTTCGTCTAATGCTATTTGGTTAAATCAAAATGAAAAATGATTTGAAGAATATAACAAAAATGTTAATTATTTAAATCTTTGAAGAAAATTTGCAGCATTTTCATCAAATAAAGTTTCGCACACTATATTTTGACATTCATTATAAGAAATTAATTTGGACAATACTGCTCTGTGAAAATTCCTCAGACACCTCCAGCCATGCTTTTATTCGAGAGCTAAGTTGTATAACACCAATTTAATTAAACTTTTAAAAGCTTAGGGTCAAACTTAGATGAAAACAGTCATTTAGGACAATGCAAACTTATTTATAATCATCTATATAGTTAAATTTAATTCCTTAGCGAAATTTCTATTCCTTACTCTTATATAAAAAAAAACCAATTCTTCTTCACGTCACATATTCAACGACAATTTAATTTTGAAATTCATTGAAAAAATTTCAAGAAAAATTCGGATAAAACATCACAACACAGTTTAAGTTCATATTTTGAACTCACAAAGCAGTATATATTGAGTGCATGTTCTCTAATCAATTTTAGATTCTGGATGTTAACACAACTAAGTGCAGCCAAACTGAAGGGAAACCTGATCTTTATGGAAAAATTATTTGTGAACTGACTGAACACGAGCTTTGCCCTGAGAAATTGAGACTCTATATACTACTGGGAGTAGGTCTGTCTGGTAAGCATCTGAATTGTGTAAGTATTTAATAATTATTCTATAACTGTTTATGATAAAATAAACCCTCTGTCTCCAAATGAGATTTTAGTTTGCTGCTTATTAAAATACAAAATTATCTATGGGTGAGATAAAGAACTAACTTTCTTCATTAGACAGAGAAACTTCTTTACGCATGTTTCATTGGGAAAAGAATTATAATGCAAATAATCATGCAGTATCATGATTTTAAATTTAATTTTAAAATTGGTCAAAACCTTTCAAACACAGTAATTTTACAGAACAAAAATAATTATGCCGATTTAAAAGAAACGATTTCAAACGATTCAAAAAATCAAACAAAAGAGAAAAAATACGTATTTTTAAAAAATTTCTAAAGTAACAGTGATAAAAAAAAATTCATTTAAGCTGAGAATTTGTAGCTTTTAGTGTATATCCATCATATACTTTTTAAATTTCACGATAAGTGAGAATCCTTGATTGAAGAGGTAATCATAAAAGTGAAATTTGTCTCAGAAAACTATCAACTATCAACGACAATAAAAATTAAACGAGAAAATTTATTTTTTAATATATATATATAACCAAATTAGTAAAAATACCAAGTTAATATTTGCAAAAAGAATAAAAATAGAATCAAAAAGAAAGAAATTAAGAATCCAGCCTGAAGACTTTCTTAAGAGTCACTCTGAGGCAGGGATTCAAACAAGGGATTTTTTCTGTGAGGGGTCTAACTTTTGTCCAACAATATTGATTCCTCGGGACCCGAAAATCCCCTGAAATTGAGGTCTTAGAGGTAAACCATTTTTTATATAAATAAAACAATTAATTACAATCGCCAATTTCTCGTTTGTTCTAGAATGTCCTTATAATTACTGTATCTTTCTAAATCTGGAAGATTCGAGTCATTTCTTCTTGTAGCTAAAAATAGATGTAAGGAACCTTGAATAAAGTCTCAAATTGAGATTAGCGAGTTTTATCTTTGACTTTAATTAACACACGGTTTATATACGCTACAATATGATTAATTTCTGCACAATGAATTTGCACGAAAAGGCATCATATATATTACGGTTTTCTTTTGTTATCTATGGTTTACTATGAAAATAGAATGAAATTTTTGAAAAAAAATTAGTATTTGTATTTATTGATGCCTACGAAAAATGCTATGAACACTTTCAATGATTGGAATCATTTACATGCGCATTGCTTCGTGCTTAATGAAAGTATAAATTGCATTTATTTTTTATCTAATTATAGATAGATTAACTAAGTACAATCTTCTAAAGAATTCTGGAAATGATGGGAATGGAACAATAAACTGCAGAGCAATCAAAATGTCCGCATTAAACAGATATTTTCTTTAATTTTAAGATATACATCGTCAAGTACGTCAGAATAAAAAAATAAAAAAAACGAGAAACAATGATAATCCGTCGGTGAAAAAAGTAAGTTTAAATATTTTTAGAGGAAATTGGTAATTTAACAATCATGATTTAGTAACGGGGTGACACGGAACTATAGAAGTTCAGGACATCATGGAGACAAAACTTTTTCCAAGTGAAACACAAAGCGATATCCAGAAGTTTCGTAACAACTTTTGTAACATACTATGAGATATTCGCCTAAAGTGTCACACGCAGTCACAGAGAGCATTAACATACATAACTCAATATGCATAGTGACATCATACTTTGTGCATGGGTAGCTTGTTTTTGTGACCAAGTGTGTTACAGTTAACACACTTTACAGTTCCAACATGAACAAAGAGCGAAATGGGAAAATTAGGAGGGAGACTCATTTTGAATGACTCGCCGATGGCTAAAAGAAAAAGGTTAGAAATCCATCAAGATTTACTGAAAAAGACAGTATCCAGGAAATTATAGTCAAGAACTTCCAGGATATATACCAGAAAAATAGGAACATTGTATTATAGTGCATGGATTCTACTTAAAATCTTGCAATACATCCGCTTTAATCGATATGATCTTTCATAGAAGATCTAATCCTGACACATTTTGATATCCTTTAGTAAAATATAGAGGCAAACAAATTTCATCATGTCCCTGCCAATATTTACTCTTGCTAAGTCAATAAATTCAGCGAAGGGCAAAAAATATCAGGAAATCACTTTAAAAGCATAGCTTGCGCTCTTCATTACTTAAAACGCCGTATTTTTTTTCTTAAATATGTTATAAGTAGAAACCTTATGTGGAAATAATGAAGAATGCCTTGAAGAAAAGGTTCTTTTGGTTTAGGCAGAAGCCATTGTTAAGTAGCCTTAAAAATAAGTATTAATTCCTGCCATTTTTCTTTCATCAGTTCTGACTCTAACAGCTATTGGCTGCCATATCGTCTACACCCGCTACCGCTATCATCTGAAAGTGTGGCTCTATTCAAGGGGATTCAGTTTCCTGAAGAAGAGAGACGATAGGGATGCAGGAAAGAAGCACGATGCCTATATATGCTTCAGTGACAAGGATTTGGAATTCGTAAGGGAACATATCATACCAGGTAAGAAGTCGAACGATAAGGTTCGAGGTGTTTTGTTGACAAAATGTATAAAGTCAAAATTTGGAGTTGCAATTTCTTGGAGTCTTTATAAGCAATATATTCGTAAAAAAATTCATTATAACTGTTTTGCAAGATGCCGGAACTTATTTTTTGAACTATTTCAAAAAGTTAACATTCAACAAATCGCTTTATTTCAGAACTGGGAATTTTAAATTCCTGAAATTTATATCATTATCATAAAATAATAATGACAAAGTACCTAAATAAATCAGATGATTTTAGAGGATATGTATCTTCGTTATGAAAATCTTTGCAATACTTTCCTACCTGTAAACTTTAATGATATCCAGAAAATTCAATCAAGTGGCAATCATCAAATTTATCAAAGTGAAATTAGTCGACAAATGATTCACCAATCAACCACTATCATAAAATATCTTTATGAGACCTCCTGTTGTCTAATCGTATTAGATTTCTAGCTGCATAAGAGTATTTCAATAGTCGAAAACTATCAAAAGAAAATTTTAGAGAGAATTTCAGACTTGATATTTCTTGGTATGTTAAGGAAATGAAAATAAATTTTTAAATTTAAAATGTCGTGATTTCATATTTAATTTATTAAAGTTTAAAATCAGTTTAATGGAAACAGAAGCGGAACAAATTGTAGAAATTCTCTGTAGATTATAGAAACAAAAAGTAGGCAAATTATAGAAACTCCTGTTGCTAAAACCATAAATGTACTAAACATATGAAATCGACATATTATCCGGAAATAGATTAACAGCTTTTAGTATTAAAAAGTACACAAAGTGTTGCAATTAATTACGCTATTTTTGCAAGCGATTATTGGCTGAGATGAAGAACTTTAGTTCATACGTTTCTTTGTATTAGTACCAATATTAAGCTTAAATACACCACCAGCTTCAAGAATAATCAATCTATTATCGAAAAAGGAAAGAAATCCCACGAACAAAATGTTTTCCTTTCCCAATAACAAAATGTAACCAGCGAATTCCCAAACGTGAAATGCCACTTGAGATTTTATTTTATATCCGTATAAGATGAAGATTACAACGATTTCTTCATCGTTTCTAAAACAATGTTTGTTTATTCAGCATAAAGATGCTCTTGTTGATGAAATACATTCTCTCTCAAGACACCGCGTGGATTAGCATCCGTGGAAAACAAAAGATAATTCAATAGTTACAATAATGGTTTAGGGCCAATCAAATGTCACGATTTAGTAGTTCAAATTAATCATCAGGCACTGTATAGCAAAACAAAGTTGTGTGAAGTAAATTGTTCAAAGCATTAAGAATAATCATTAATTAGAACAATATTTTAGTATCTGGCTTGAACAAATTATTTCTTATACAATTTAGGGCCAAAGAATGCCTCTTCTAGATACAACTACCTACAAAGAAATTTTTTGAACATAAAATCACTGTCCGTCTATTGTTCGATGAATGAAAACTTCTGAAATTAGAAAGTTCTGTATGAGTGAATATCTAATTTTGGATTGCAATTTTAGATAAAAATTTATTATTTTTCCTAATATAAAGAGGAAATTAATGCTAATAAATTAAGAAATCATTCATTTTTTCCTTGCGAAGATACCGTAAATAATTTATATAGATTATATAACGTAATTCTCTGTATCTCAATATTTCAAATAATTATGCAGGGCTGACAGCTATCCGATTTCGGTTTTGGCTGAGTGAATTTAAAAAATATATTGTATAAACAAGGTTGTGTCATGTAAAACATTTAATCACAACAAAAACATAGTCAACATCACATAACATCACAACGTATGCATCAAGAAACTTTTTAGTACATATATCATAATGAAAACAGAATAATAGCTGACATTAGTTCTAATTGGTTGACTAGGAGATGACATTAGCATCAGATTGCTTATTATTCCATTTTAAAATGTGGAAATCTTTCTCTGGACAATCTTTATATTTTTAGATAGCAAAATTATCAAATTTGAGGATAGAAGATGTGAGCATGCGCATTAATCTTAAATTAATAAAAGTATCCGTGATGAATATTAAAATTTAGTGCCCACAGTACTAATTAAACATTCTGACTTCACTTACCATACGTTAAGCAAAAATAACTTAAATAATTTTCATATATTGCTTACTTTTAGAAAAAATTCTACAGAATGCCCTTTTCTTGAAATTTCGTAATTCTTGATAAAGCAAAATTAATTATAGTGAATCATTACAACTTGGGTGATTTTGTTTAAAATAATCCTCTACTCATATTTAAGAATAACACAATTATAAACTCGCCTTTGTATAAATAAGCAATAATAATAATAGCAAATTACAATAATACCTATTATTTAATGTGATTAAATTTATCATTTTAGAACTTGAAGAAAAGGAACCGTTCTATTCGTTGTTTGTACCTCCCAGAGACATGCAGGCAGGCAAATTCGAACTAGATCACCAGCTAGAGGAAGTGAGGAATAGCAAGAGAATCATAATTGTTCTCTCTCAGTAAGTTATATCAAAATAATTTCGTATAATATAAATGAGTGTGGATTCTTTCTGAACAAAAAAAGATTGTGTGAAGAACAGAAAGAAGCGTGTGTAAAGAGAAACAGAAAAAAGATATCCTACTCTTTCCCTATTTTTCACCTCATGCTCAATTAAATTTATAATGAATGTGAGATGAAAAAGATAGATAGAATTAGAAATAGATAAAAATAGATAGAGATAGAAAAAAGTAGATATAGATATACAGAAAAATAGATAGATAATAAAAAAATAGATTGATAAAAAAAATTAAAAAATAAATAAATAAAATAGATAGAAAGAAAAATACATATTATCTTTGAGGTAATTGAAAAGAGAAAAAAATTTGCTTTCTTGACGTTGAAGTCGCTCTGTTCCTTGTTAAATTTTTAAGAGGTCCTTTGAGAGTTTGTCAAACCGGTTATCTGAAGAATAATTTTGGAGAATTGAAATGAAATAATTGAAATAATTTAATTAAAAAGTAATAATTGAAATAATTTAATTAAAATAAAATAACTGAAATAGAATGATGTCAAATAATTTTATTGAACAAACACAATAATTAACAAAATAATGAAAATGTGTTAATATAATAATAAGAAGAAATTATGAATTGCACTTGAAATAAATAAATAATGAAAATAA
Organism: Argiope bruennichi; assembly: GCF_947563725.1. Taxonomy (NCBI): domain Eukaryota; kingdom Metazoa; phylum Arthropoda; class Arachnida; order Araneae; family Araneidae; genus Argiope; species Argiope bruennichi. The sequence goes on from NC_079157.1 coordinate 6,710,338, forward strand.
TAAAGTCACTCAACTGAAATAAAATAATATCAAATAATTTTATTGAGAAAACACAATAATTAGCAAAATAATGAAAATAAATAATATTTCTAATACATAATATAAATTCTATAATGCAAAACCAATTTGTGAAGTCCATGCGTTTAATTAAATAGATTTGTCAAACGAAGATAAAAAAAAATTTCAATAAAAAAAGTTGCAATGAAAATCGAAGAGCAATAATAGAATGATCTCCGGTCAGTCTTAACTGAATCAAACAATTTTAGCAGGTTCAATTGCTTTGCTTTCTAAACAATTGACAGATACATGCAAATTCAAAACAGCTGTAAGTAAGTGACTTAGTACTTTTAGAAATAAATTAATTTTGATTAGAATCAAATTATGCAACTTCATTTTTTATTTTATTTTTATGAATCCATTCAAAATTGTCAAGCTTAATTTTTATGAATAAATACGTCTTTTCAATAAGTATTAATACACGAGAAAAATGTCTGAAAATTCAACTGATAAGAGATTTATTATTATAATTTAAGTTTTATATTCATCAAAGAAACACAAATTAATTCGTTTGGTTTCTTTTAAAAGGTTAATCTATCATGAAAAATTAATCAGCATATTATTTTACGATTTAATTCAGTATAAAACGATTAAAGTTTAGAAACATCAAAATACTACATCAATAAATATAAAAAATGGAGGAAAAAAGATTCATTTACAAAAACAAAAACAAAAAAAAATTATTAGTATATGCTTGAATTGCTAATGCAAAAGATTTTTAAATCAATTTTGAGAAACGTAAAGATAGAACAAAAGAATTAACAATTGGGAATTTCGTTATCTGATTGCAAGTTTCATACTTATTTTCTTGAGGTGTGTCACATCAATATATTGTTTAATTAACTTTCCACACAGAAAATGTTTTAAAGAGAACAAATTACAATTAATATAGCAGTAAATGTCTCTGAAAATATTTCAAATAATATTATTAAAAAAATATATGACGAATTGTCTATTTTATTTTTAAATAATTTTATTTCTTATTCTCATGTTGGAAAGATTGAAATTTGAAATAAATTTTTACCTAAGAGATTTTAATTCTTTTTTTTAAATATATATATATATATATATATATATATATATATATATATAGGTTTGGTATACGCTATACGTTATATAAGTTTGTTAAATACGTTTGTGAATCATTAGGAATACGTTATTTTAATATTGATAGAACTTTATAACAATTAATTGACTAACTTTGAAATTTACATGCCAAACTAAAAAGAAAATTATTCTAAAAATTTATTTAATTTATTTATATTATTTATAATAATTAATAATTAATTAAAAACTAAACGCACTCATACGAACTTAAAACCAAGCTTTAAAATTTGAAACTTATGAAAACAAAATGAACATTTTATTGAAGATAACTAGTTTCAACATGGGAAAAATAACAATAGATAATATGGAATTTATTATTATTTTTTTTTACCTTATTTTTGTGTTCGATTGTCAATTCAAAAATAATCACATATAAGTAATTTATTAAAATAAATGAAAACATCAAAAATATCAATCCGTATGATGAAAATTAAAAGTAATTATTATATAAGTAGTAATGATTAGCAAAAATTAAAATGGCACAACTATTCCATGCCAAAAGCGGAAGTTATACATTCTTTATGCAAAAGAGAAACACTTATTACAAATTAACTTCAAATTTTTCTATATTTTAAAATATAATTTTAAAAAATGATATCTTTTTAAACATACTTGCTCTAATCTTAAGGAATCCTGAATACTCGTTCAGGATTTTCAAAAATAGAACGGTTTTTTATTCTTTTTTCTAAGCGGATTTTTCATTTTCAGTGATTTTATCTTGCTTCTGGAAAAAAAAAAAAGCAAAATAGTACCCACAAAAAATATAGAAATAAAATAACAAATCGATGCAAAAAAATAATAAGCAGATATGAAATAAATATTAAAATGCCATTAGTAAACAAAACGTATAATATACTAACCACTTCTCGTTTTAAAACCAGGCTGAGAAGAAAATGAGATGATTTCAGTTTGTACTTTTAGGGATTTGCGAGTGTGGCGCTGCGATCTGTTAACAAGATCCTGAGCGACACCTCTGATTCTTTGTGTTATTTTATTTTACCATTGCAAATAACGAGCAAGAAGCTGTTTAGCTACATAAGTTGAATTTCTTTCCCCCTAAAATATAATAATTCAGCAAAGTTCCGCAATTTAATTTTTTATTTTTATGGTGTGATTAAAAAAAATATATTTGATACTAAAAGTGTTGAAATGATGAAATTATTGTTCAACTCTTTGTAAAAATCATATGCATAATATATTTCTTGAAATAAAGTTACCCTATGAAATTTAATAAATCATCTAAACGATTAAAATTTGTTGCGGCCTGAAAATAAAATCCCATTTTAATAAACAATAAATTCATTCATTAGAAGTGCCTTTAAAGTATTTGATCTGACCAATCAGCGCTACGAAAAAAAATGGATTTAAGTGACGTATTTCAATTCCTTAAAAAATTAATGGTTAATTTCATAAGGAGAGATCAGCTAAAGAATGATTAATTGATTTGAAAAGTAACATAAATGAAAGTAGCTAGATATTTATAATTTAAAAATTCACTTTCATATTATCAAATTCGGATCGAATTATCTCAGTTTGAGTAATTCAAAATTTCCTTGTTCAAGAACATTTCATGCGTTTCTTTTTTTTTTTTAATTTCTTCTTTTAAGCTTATTAAGAAACGTGTTCTTCTTAGCTTCTTAAAAAGAATGTTTATTTAAATGATAAAGTATTTTTATGTATGTTATATTATTCCTATGTCACATATATGTACAAAAATTCTAACTATTGGAACGTGAACATGTATGGATATTCTGTATAACGATTTTGTAACTATATACAGGAACTTCATCGAAAGCGAGTTGTGCATGGAAATATTTCGTGTTGCTTTCGCATCCGGTCTGGAAGAAAAACATTACCGAATCATTCCGATGGTCGTCTCAACACTGCCGCCTCTATCGGAGCTCGACCCTTCCTTGAAGGTGGCGCTCGAATCGACCAAGTGTCTTAAATTCGGACAGAAACTATTATGGGAAATGGTGAGATTCGCCATGCCAGATAAATCTCGCATGGCAGAAGCATCAGGAACTGATGATGACATAGATATGCCTTTACTCAATGCGTGGTAGATGTGTAAAATTTGATTGCAGGTTTTCAAAAATGATTCCCGTAATTTTGATTGCTTATAATTCTTTAATATACTCACGAACCTCATTTTAAACTCAAACACACAGAAGTTCATAACAATACATCAATTTCTGTGAAAGAAACTCAGTACGGGCTGTTCGAAAAATTTCTTTCTCTTCCTTTTCTTTGTATTTTTTTTTAATATTAGAATTAAACTCTTTATTGTGGACGGACAAGCATATATTTCTGGTTTATAGAAGTTAGAATTTGCTTAAATGTGAAAATTATTGTGCAAGATAATAAAATGGAAAATGAATTTAAAACCAATGATGTTTAACTTTATATTCAAATAACTTACTAGTTCTTGCATATAGTACATATAGTACTACAAACAATTTTTATCGTAAAAAAACATGGAAACGGAATTTAATGAATTACGTTTTCAAAATGATAACATAATTAAAACAATTCCGCTGCCTGGTCAAAAAATTCAATTCCATCAAATAAACTTGAATATAAATAAAACCTTCAAATTTTTCTATTAAGTCTTTACATTTCTCTAGTTTTCGAAGATCGCATTCTTGCATTTTAAATATAAAAATATAATCGAATATGATAAATTGGAAGACATTTTGATGACATTAAACAATCTTTCATACCTTTAATTATGTGCACTCGTAATGGTATCTAATAGAGTTTGGTGAAGCTATTTCAGCTTGTTTAGGGTTAACTGAAACTCACCGTGCTTGTCAATTTTAATAAAATACATAGTTATCATTAAAATGAAAAGTTCAATAAAATTGAACTTAAGTTACACACTCATAAAAGATGATTGAAATCATTTGTAACTTTCAGAAATCATTATACATAATATTACACTGAAAATTTTTCTGTTTTCTTTTTTTTAAAATTATATTTTTACTTTATATTCTTCCATATTTCCAAATGATTGTAAGCATGCAAATATTCCTATGTTTTACAAAGTTAAATTGCATTTCGAGTTGCATAGTGAAATAGCAATCGAATAATTTTGTAACAGAAAGCAGTTTAGTAAATTGATTTTTTTTCTCGTTATCTTTGATAATCAATTGTTTCACTAGAGTAATTGTTTGCAAATAACTTTTGTCTGTTAAAATGTTTTTTTGCTTTGCTTGGTATTAATCATATTATCAGCAAAATATTTTTAGTTAATAAATTCTTATCTAAACTTTAACGATTGTGTGAATTTTGATCTGAAAAGAAACTGAATTCCAACTCACCCTATAAATTTTTGGCTAAATAAAAAACGTGTTCGTATAAATTTTTAAATATAGTAAAAAAATCTTTCAATGCCAATTTTCTTAATGTCTTGTAGAATATGTTGAATAATTTAAGTTTGTTTCATAACTTATGTAATAACTTAAATAATATGTCGAAATTCTTGTTCGCTGATTTAATAAAAATTCAATATACTACAATAAGAAAACAAAATTCCCACTAAAAAAGCGTTCATATATTTCAAGACCAATTTATATTACAGACAACATTACATGATCTAAAAAATAAAAAACAATAATTTTCATCATTATTTAGTTTTAAAGTTGAACTTTACCTATAATTACAGCAAAAAATATTCAAAATTTAAAAACAAGCATACTTTACAAAAAAGAAAAAAATGTAAACATTAAATAATAATCGGAAATCATGTATTTTGGTTTTGTCCAATGAAAGGAATGCGCAAAACAAAATATTTGACGTATCTATCATATATGAATTGTAATTCTGATTGATTTCGACTGAAAAAATAACTATAACTTTTACATAAAATAGAACGAATATCTTGAATAAGCATGAGTGTCAAATTTCGACTTCTTAGACACATTCAAACAGGTGTCATTCATTATACGTCACAATCAATCAATAAAAATAAAAAAAATATAAAAAAATAAATAAAAAAAAACGTAAAGAAACAAGAATGTTGATTTGTATTTTAGGAAAACAACGAACTGCTGTTTCGTTCGAGAATAAAGGCGTAAAAAAAAGTAATAAATAATAAAAACGAAAATATTCCTTTGAAGCAGCCTGGAAGTACATTGCATAAAGAAGGAAACTGAAATCAAGAAAAAAGAATTAAAATTCCCAACCTATTTACTTTTTGACGGCAGTGTTTCAGAAAAACGAGGAAAAAAATCAAATATTTGAAATATATATGACGACTACATTCACGGCATTCAAGATATTCAGAAGTTAAACGATATTATTAAATGTCAGAGGAAAGTACTAAAAAAAATCAATACTTTCTCTTTCTTTTTTTTTTTTTTTTCAATTATAGGAACATGAAAAAAATTGCAAGATGTTAGGGATGCCCTCAAAATCACCTTGTCCGTTTAATAAAAGAGCGTTAATCGCCACATTTGTTTTTGAAAGAGTGCAAAAATACAAGATAATTCTTTTGAAGAATGTTACACGGCTCTGAAAAAATTAAACTCCATATTCAGATTAGGGTAAAGGTCAAAGATAAGGAATACAAAAATAAGTTTATGTTGCCTAATTTCTTCTTTAAATTTTAGTAATAGTTTAGTAATCGTGTTCCAATATTATATAATATAGTTTCCTAATATTATACATTTTTTCTATATTAAACAATGTAATTTCCCATCATCATACAATATAATTTCACATTATTAAATATAGTGTCCTGATATTATACAATATAGTACGTATATATATTATTTTCCATATTTATAATTGAGATTTAAATTCCTAGCTCTTGCAAGGAATTCAAAAAGTATAAAGAAACTGGATGTATAAGAAAACTTGCTTTATTCAAAAAGTATAAAAGAAGGCGATAATCTATATTCTTGAAAGATAAGATAAAAGCTATATTTCCAAAATTTCATCACCTTCCCTATTATTCTGGAGTAAAAATACTGATACTTCTTAAAAATAAGCAGTGTAACTCAAATTGTTCTCCAAGTTTGCTCTTGCAGACAGTAATAAAGAAACTGGCAAAGTGATTTTTCTTACTTTATCCAAACCTCATTACATCATTGTATTTCACAGCTATAATTTAATGGCCTAAATATTACTTATTTTAGGATGTTAAATATAAGGCTTGTAAATCTCTTTTTTAAGATATATTAAAAGCGGCAAACTTTCATTAAAGATGCATTATATAATAATGTAAATGCATTAGAAATAAAAGGTAATAAGTCCTTTCCCTATTTTTTATAATATACCTGAAAATCTTGGAGTAAGAGTAATTATAACACATATTTATATTTTTTTAAGTTGCAGTTTGGTAAAATACTATTCCAACCATTTAAATGTATAAAATATTTTAGTGCATTAGACAATAAAATTCTAAAAAAAATAGTTTAGAATAAGATCATAGGCAAGTTCAGATAATTACTATATGCAAGTGTTCCATTGTATTAATTTCTGAAATTTCATTTTTTAATCAAAATTTCAAATGCAACCAATTTTGGTTTTAAAGTTCTTAAAAATTATAATATATAACAGGAAAAAATGTGATAAAATTTATTTTTAAAAAAATAATAACTCCACCCACCAAACAGGTATTTTAATTCAAAAATATTTGAACTCTTCTTAAATATTAATTATGTGAATGATTAAACGGTCCAAACATTGAAAAGAATGAGTAGCAGAAGATATTGCAGCAATTAACATCCTCAAAAATATATTTCTTTTGAAAAGAAAGAAAAATTAACTTGAAACTATCTACTAAAGAAAAATATTTACCTTTATCAGTTTATAAACTTGAACATTTTAAAGTAATTCTGTTTTTTAAAAAAATCATAGGTGTGGAAATTGAAGTAAAACACTTATACAGACATAAAATTTGTTTATTCTTTCAATATAACATAGTTACTCAAATATAAATATTCATTTTGCACATTCAGACTTTGTTGGTAATGCTACATCTATCCCAGTCACAAGTTGTTGCCACCAAATTTCTCCACTAGCTATTCTCTTTGGGCATCAGTGTATTTTAAAGCTGACATAACTATAAAAAGGGAAACAAGAAAAAAGAACTTAAGTTTCAAAATACTAGAATATATTATAAAAATAAACACTTTATTTTTTATTCATGTATATATCACATGATTTTTCATCTTCACTTTTAGAGATTTTGCTGAAGGAATGATTCAATATGTCATAATTTGTTTCGGTTATTCAGGAGTTAATATCAATCGCTAACTCTCATTTAAATTATTCTGCAATTAACTAACAAAAAAAGAAATGAGAAAAAAAAATGGGAAAAAAATTTTAAGTGTTTTTAGACAGAAATAGAAAAGTTAGTTATGTATATTAGAAACCTACCCTGTTACTTTAAAAGTATTTTTCGCCATGCATATATTATTTAAAATAGGATTTTAAATAGTATGTTCATACTTTTATGGTACATATATAGTATTTTAAACAAATACAAGCAATGAAGTTTTAATAAGTTATTACTAAAAAGAATAAAAAAAAGCATCATGGCATCATTACTCTAATGAACTTTGGTGCGTGGTTTAACACGCAGTGGCAAATTTACTTTAAATTAAAGTATTAAAACATTTTTACTTAATGAAAACTGCCAGCCATGTAAATAACAAAAATAAATTTTAATTACAAATTAAATTAACAAATATAGAATATGATACATTGGCCGTAATTCCATCGACCAGCAGGAGACAGACGTTCTAATCCAGCTGGCGAAGGCAGGAAGTGAGTCACTCGTATCCGTTGGAGAGCAAAGTTCATCTCCAAAGGTATGATTGATGCTTATCGCCAGTTGGCGAAACAAACAGTCATTTATCGCCTGTTTGGCCGCTGCAGAACCATTTCTTTGATGCTTTTGACTTTGCTTCCATAAAACTCTTCCATTATAGTTAAATAAAGAATATTTCTCAACAAAGATAAATTGCAAGAATTATTTTCTCAAATGGAAGTAATTCTTACATTTTTTTGGAATTTTTCAGCAATAATATAGTATTACCAATAAATGACTTATTAATGAATCATATAAAAACATGATAAATCTACCAAATTGCAAAAATGAACCAGTCATCATGTGTGGTAAAGGTCCCTTGAATCATGGCTTAAAATAAGGAAAATACAGTGGAAAAAATCTTTGATAATACATTTTTTTTATTTACTACTGTTCATATTGTATAATTAATTTAAAATTATATTTTCATAACTTTAAAAATGCTTACCGGAAATTGTACTATATAGTTCCTCCACAGCTTTTTTTTCTTTTCCTTCCGAAAGCAATAATGTTGAACTGCAACATTTTTACAATAACTTCTTTTGCATTTATTAAGTAGGAGAGCTAACAATGTAGCAGCGTAAAAATAACAAACCTGAAATAAAACAAAAGAAAATATAATATTTGAAACAGTTTTTAAATCTTCAAATTTTTAATATTTTATAGGATAGAAACTGTAATATGAAGTACGTTAAAATAAATTCAATAATAGTCCAGTTGAAATAATATATGATGGATACCTGATCAAATAATTTTTTTCAAGTAGAATTCTAAATGAAAGGAATATCAAAAAACTCTCTTAAAAATGACAAAGTAACTTATATTTTCCCCTTACTGAAGTAGCAGTCAAACTTTTATTTTCTCTAAAATGCAGGTTTAATTCCATGAGCTTACTATTAGTTTCAATTGGTAAAGAAATACTGCTAATACAAGCTGGTAATTTTATAGATAGATGTTTTAAGCACACATATTTCTAACATTTTCGTCTTTTATAAGAATTTCAGTAATCTGATCATAAATTTTAGTCTGCTCAGATTTTAAAATTTTTATGTCTTTTTGGATACTTTCCAAGTACTTGAGAACTCTATGAACTAACTTCAGCAAAGAAATATTCAATAAATTTATTTAGCAAAGTACAAATCGTCAAGAATAAAATATGAGCACTTGCATAAAAATATTCTTAAGTGAGATACATAAAATTCCAAATATCTAGAATATGCCTGATTTAAATAACTTATACGAGATAAAGATCTATTACAAATAGTTCTTTGAAATAGAAGAACTAGAGAAAGCTTGTGTATATAGAATTTATTTTTAACTAATTAAGAATAAAAATACTATATAACTTTGAAACAAACACAATAAAAATCTTAATTATTTAAAATTAATAAGTTTAAACAAAACTCAACTTCTTTTTAACAAATTTATAAATTTAAACAAAACTCAACTGTATTTCTCTCTGGTGGAGTTGACACATTTCTAGCACTAATCAATCACCCAGTCTTAAGTATGGGGACACATATAATAATTTTGGATTTTTATAACTATAAATTTATAATAAAAAGTAAATAGGGAATCAAATGTTTTTAAAGGACGGATTTTAGTTGGTGATTTACCTGTTTCATGAAAGTTTATAATAGTTTCTAAGGCAAAACAGATTATAGTTTGGAAATTAATACTTATACTAACCATAAAATTCACTACAAATTTAAAAAAAAAAATGTTATATTAATATATGCATTTAAATAAAAAAAAATACCTTTTTATGTTATTTAAATTATTACTGATTTATAAATATTATATTAGAAGCTAAGATAATGCTATTACAATTTAAATAATTTCTAGAAATAATATGAAACAAAAATCTCAAATTTATTTATCTATGTTCAGATAATGATCTTTATCCAGGAAAGTCTTCGCTAGCATTCAAATTTTGAAAACATTATTGGGTCCTCTCACAGCTGAATTTCCCATTAGTCAAGATGAAGTTATCACATAAATCAACTCATGAGTGAAATAAGCTAAGCATATTTCCTTTCCATCAAAATCAACAATAATTAAATATAAAAAGAATGGAATTAATACTTTACGATAACAGAATTTTTCTGTGAAATATTTGATATATAAATCTACATATTAAAAATAAAAACTTCGTAAAATACTAAATAAATTTTGATTTTTAACACAATTTTTTAAAAAAATGCATTTTAACATATAATGAAATCATTTCACACATATGAAATATAAATATTTAAAATTTGTAGCTGGGTGGGTGTGTTTAATCCAAGGAAAGATGCTTTCTTGTCTTTTTCTTCTTTATTTTCGCACAAACACACATATAACAACACACATGGACGATGATCACACATATATAAGGAAACGCATAATATATACATTTAAAAGTAGAAATAACCGCTAACAAAGAGCGAACGAATAATTCTTTTTGCCGCTAACAAAAGAGCGAGCGGTGCCTGCTTGCACCAGTTTTACACCAACTCTCAGGTTGAAGTGCTTACAACAAAAAGCTCTAGTGCGCTTCCCTCGCATTCCAAATATACAAATGATCCAGAGCACACTGCGCCATCTATGTTCAGTATTAAATTTTACTGTATGAATAAGTATACAAAGAATAAAAAATACAAATAAAATAATTAAATGAAAAACCAAAATTACAAATAATGAAATCACATAAACAAAATTCATATAAAAAAGGTGTAAATAATAAATGCATTGCCATATAAAAAAGCTTTATCTCTTTTACCAAACTGCCAATTTTACCAAACTGCAACTTATCATTAAATCCTGACTTAAAGTAGATAACAATAAAAAAACATGCAACATGTGCAACTCTGTAAGTGCAACATGTGCAAAAAATACGCATTTAGAACTGAGCTGAAGTCTTTAATGTTAATTACTTGAGTATGCCAGCGTTTAGTCGAATCTCACACCCTGTTTTAATGAGTTTATTACTTTTGCTTCAGTTTTCTAATAAGGTTATATTAATGCATAATAAGTTTAGCATAAGTTATATATATATATATATATATATATATATATATATATATATATATATATATATATATATATATATATATATATATATATATATATATATATATATATATATATATATATATATATATATATATATATATATAATGAATGTAATGTAATGTAAATGTAATATATATAATTTAAATGTCTCTAAAATGTAATTTAAATTTAGTTAATTTCCTAATTTTTAGCTCAATTCAGCACATATTAAATTCATTCTAAAATATTCTCTTATTTCCTGATCCCATTCCACTTTTTCTATTTAATTAACTGAAGATTTGTAGAAATGCTTTCGTCAGCGGTTCCCACGCTCCGACTGAAGGGATACACAATTGCTGATTTAAACAAATTTTTCTAAAAGATCTATGTGTTTCCCTTGTCTAAGCAAACGCATGTAGAGAAATCCTTATCAAAATCTCATTGTATAAAAGCAGTGAAAATTATTTTCCCTCTCTTTTATGCTAATCTTCTCTTGGGTCGTGCTGTGTGTCTTTGTCCGCTCCTTTTGTACATAAATAATCATGCCCCTCCCGGCATGGAAATAAAACGAACTTAAAAATTCAAAGTGTCCTCTCTGACTTCGGCCAAAAAATTATGTTTATATATATATATATATATATATTGTGAACAAAAATTAATGCTTTAATGTCTTTTATAACTTTTAATTTTCTAGGGCGCTATTATAAATTTGTACACAACGCTATGAAATTCAAGGGGCACTGCTGTTTAAACAACATCGCAATCAATATTTTAGTGAGAAAAAAAAAGACTATGTGTTGCAAACCATACAATATTTTAAAGCATTTACGATTTTTATTGGAAATCTAAATTTTGTACGAAATCTTTGTGTAAATTCAAATATACAAAAAAATACATCTTTTTAGCTTATGGTGCAATCCTTTCTAGAAAATTCTGGAAGAAATAAAAATCAATAACATGTAGTTAAATCGAGCAAATATGATGTTTTAATATCACTTTCTTGTATTATAATGCATTACAGAAATTAAATTCTATCGATGTGGCAATTGATTTTATACTCATATCGAAGTTCTTCTTGCGTTATATTTGATATTGAAATTTCACAAGTTAATTCGTCAGTTAATCCTTATTCTAAAAGTGATACTTTTCAGAGCGTCATCTGCGGACGAAGTAAATCATGTTCTTCATCTTATATTACTAAAAATCGCATTACATTAAAAAAAAATTATACGAACTGCAAATAATGTATTATAATAAGACTTCTTTTGGTGAATATGAGACAAAAATTCGTGAGGATTTTCGCTACTTAATTAGATAAATTTTTAACAATATGAAATACCTTATGATTCAGCTCTTTGAAAAAAATTATTGTTCATCAGTAAATCACTTACAACGTCTTTCATTAATCAGCCAATGAACAGAAGTAAGGAATAATCTCTCATTATCTGAGTATGTTGTCTAGTTTATTACAATAGTCCAGTTTAAGAACAATGTTGCAAAAGAATTAACAGTTTGGCTATTAGTTTTTGAAATACTTTTGCTAAAAATTCCCATTCCAAGAGATCATATAGAAAATAACATTTCATTTCTTTATTCTAACTTGCTAATTTAGTTGAGACGATTTAAAGGAAGATGTTAAGATTATTAATATTGTTTAAATGGTGTCTATTTATAATTGAACGATTTGCTATCTATGTAAATAATGCTAATCATCAAAATGAATTACCAATGTGAATAAATACTTATTGATGTGCTTTACTTAAACAGAAGTTAAATTTTCTGATTCGGACAAAACTTGAAATCTCAAAACTCAAAGCATAATAACTTCTAGATTAAGAATCAAAAGTATTTATTTTATCAATATTTGATTTGAAAGTTAATAACCTTTATAAATTTAAAAGAAAATATACCAAATCATTTTATAAAATCTCAACAAGTTTTAAGTCATGAAATGTTTTTTGAGAGTTACTTTGAGTTCGTTCTTGTTCGTCGGTATTTTGCCCTTCCCTACAGTAAAAAATATACTTAATTGTAAAATTCTTATTATAATTATATCTATGTTTGTCAGTTTGGCAAAAATACTGATGACAATTTCTTTCTACCATTTGGAATTTGATCAAAAGTTTGCTTATACAGTGCAAAGTATTCTGACTACTCTTTTTAAGTATATCCTATGTTCAAAAATAGGACATTTAGAAATAATTGCAAATAAATTGAATAAGATACCAGAATGCCAAAATTCAAGAAATGAGTTTTTCTACATATTGGCAATAATCAGTATCATTATGCATGTACTGCATTTCGTTGGCTGTATTCTTCTGAAACCAACAATCTCTGAATTACCATTTTTGTTACCAGTTTCGATTCATAATTCCAATGTCACATCAGATATTACCAATCCACTTTTCTGTGGAATAACATCAGTATTATTTACATTTTGTTTCACTATATGTCATGATCTACCAATGAGTGTTTTTGCAATATTCTACTTTCTTGTATGCCTGCATCTCATCAAACTCATAAAAAGTATTGGCAAAAAAATGACAACAGAAGATGCTGAAAGACTTCTCTCATCTTACACGTTTGCCAAATCAGTTGTCTCCTCCGTCGATGACGAATCCTCCCTTTTAGTGTTTCTTTTCTTGGCGATAACTTCACTTAGCACATACGTATCTTTATCATCAGTGCTCAAACCTCCAACCACAATTCCTCAGGTAATGACCCACATATGCTCTTTAACACCCACCTTCGGATTGTGCATGGCTATATTCATTTCCGCTGCTTCTGTTTCAGAGGCATCGTTCGAAATTGCCGACAAAGCCGAAACAACCTTTGGAAATGCAAATGCCTCTAAATTTTTGCAACTGAAATTTCTAATGAGTGCCGAGAAAGAAATCAGCATGACAGTTTGGAAAATTACGACAATCAATCGAAGTTTAATTTTTGCAATTATTGGAACGATGTTTACATATGCAATGCTTTTGGAAAGTCTCTAATCTCAACGATATTAAACTACTTGCGATTTGCTGAAAATAGAAATATAATAAATAGATTATTTATAGAGATAGATATATAGTAGATATTTTGCAAAAGAGATAGTGACAGTGAAAATTGGAGTAGTTGAATTATGTGGATCGAAGCAGAATTACATATTTTCTCTCTAGGACGGAAAATACAAATTTAGATTTTTTTTTACAACAATGACAGGATTTATTTTTCACGCTGTTTGGTGAAACTACTCACTTCAGTGAAACTTCAAGATGATAAATTAGAGAAAAGATATATCTATATCTAATCTATATATATATATATATATATATATATATATATTGAATTGTTGTTAATTGCCCCATGGATTGTACTACTACAACAAAGCGAATAAAACCTTCATGTGCATAAAAAGAAATGTTTGGCAAATTTTTAAAACCCATGAAGGAATTAAAATCATGGTTTCTTCGCAATTAATAATTAATTAATATGATTATTTACAAAAGAGAAAGAGAATATACACATTTCTATATATATACATGATATATATACAAGACATCGGTTACGCAAGCTGTCAAACAACATGGAAACTAATAAAAAACAATTTTGCAAAAATCGCAATGTGAAATGAAATCGTAATGTGTCTCGTGAAAAATATTTCAAAATCATTTCTGAAATTCGATAAAGTTATTTGATATGATCAAAATAATTAATACTGGTCGCTTTCAACCACTTTTAAAATAGTATCAATATAGTAGCCCATTTATGAAATACAATGTTGAAACAAAAGAAAGCGCTAATTTAAATTATAATTGCACAGTAATGGTAGAGCATTATGATTGTTTAGCTGTACTTTCAAAGTGGCGGAATTAATTGGCAATGAAAATTGTTAAAATCTCTCCTGTTGCTGAGGTCTAAGCTTTATCTTGCTCTGTTTCTGGAAAATGATGATGAAAAGGACAAGTGACTCTTGATGATATAAATAAGAGTTATTGAATTTTCTTTGAAATAAAAATTGGGGAGATCGATGAGGTGATATTTTATTTTTGGATTGTGACTGGAGAATTCTGTCAAGGTTTTTTTCCCTCAAAAAAAATGTACAGTGGAATAATACTTCTGAAATTTATCTCAAAAATGGAAGAGATTTGTGAACAGGAAAATCAATAATGATGCATCTAGAACGTTAATGAGATACGTAAGAAAATAATATATACTGGGTACCTTGTCTTTTAATTTTGCCAATTATTTTATGTGTATAGATCATGGATGGCTCGTTGATTCCTTATTTTTTATTATTAATCATCGTTTGAATGTGCGATTCTTATTCTTCTAGTGGCATTATAATTATTATTGTACATAATTCTATCTATATTTAACATTTTTATGAATAATTCTGTTTATAATATAGAAGAATAAGAATTTTATTATTAATCATCGTTTGAATATGCGATTCTTATTCTTCTAGCGACATTATAATTATTATTGTACATAATTCTATCTACATTTAACATTTCTGAAATTTATCTCAAAAATGGAAGAGATTTGCGAACAGGAAAATCATTAATGATGCATCTAGAACGTTAGTGAGATACGTAAGAAAATAATATATACTGGGTACCTTGTCTTTTAATTTTGCCAATTATTTTAAGTGTATAGATCATGGATGGCTCGTTGATTCCTTATTTTTTATTATTAATCATCGTTTGAATGTGCGATTCTTATTCTTCTAGCGACATTATAATTATTATTGTACATAATTCTATCTACATTTAACATTTTTATGAATAATTCTGTTTATAATATAGAAGAATAAGAATTTTATTATTAATCATCGTTTGAATGTGCGATTCTTATTCTTCTAGCGACATTATAATTATTATTGTACATAATTCTATCTACATTTAACATTTCTGAAATTTATCTCAAAAATGGAAGAGATTTGCGAACAGGAAAATCATTAATGATGCATCTAGAACGTTAGTGAGATACGTAAGAAAATAATATATACTGGGTACCTTGTCTTTTAATTTTGCCAATTATTTTAAGTGTATAGATCATGGATGGCTCGTTGATTCTTTATTTTTTATTATTAATCATCGTTTGAATGTGCGATTCTTCTTCTTCTAGCGACATTATAATTATTATTGTACATAATTCTATCTACATTTAACATTTTTATAAATAATTCTGTTTATAATATAGAAGAATAAGAATTTTATTATTAATCATCGTTTGAATGTGCGATTCTTATTCTTCTAGCGACATTATAATTATTATTGTACATAATTCTATCTACATTTAACATTTCTGAAATTTATCTCAAAAATGGAAGAGATTTGCGAACAGGAAAATCATTAATGATGCATCTAGAACGTTAGTGAGATACGTAAGAAAATAATATATACTGGGTACCTTGTCTTTTAATTTTGCCAATTATTTTAAGTGTATAGATCATGGATGGCTCGTTGATTCTTTATTTTTTATTATTAATCATCGTTTGAATGTGCGATTCTTCTTCTTCTAGCGACATTATAATTATTATTGTACATAATTCTATCTACATTTAACATTTTTATGAATAATTCTGTTTATAATATAGAAGAATAAGAATTTTATTATTAATCATCGTTTGAATGTGCGATTCTTATTCTTCTAGCGACATTATAATTATTATTGTACATAATTCTATCTACATTTAACATTTCTGAAATTTATCTCAAAAATGGAAGAGATTTGCGAACAGGAAAATCATTAATGATGCATCTAGAACGTTAGTGAGATACGTAAGAAAATAATATATACTGGGTACCTTGTCTTTTAATTTTGCCAATTATTTTAAGTGTATAGATCATGGATGGCTCGTTGATTCTTTATTTTTTATTATTAATCATCGTTTGAATGTGCGATTCTTCTTCTTCTAGCGACATTATAATTATTATTGTACATAATTCTATCTACATTTAACATTTTTATGAATAATTCTGTTTATAATATAGAAGAATAAGAATTTTATTATTAATCATCGTTTGAATGTGCGATTCTTATTCTTCTAGCGACATTATAATTATTATTGTACATAATTCTATCTACATTTAACATTTCTGAAATTTATCTCAAAAATGGAAGAGATTTGCGAACAGGAAAATCATTAATGATGCATCTAGAACGTTAGTGAGATACGTAAGAAAATAATATATACTGGGTACCTTGTCTTTTAATTTTGCCAATTATTTTAAGTGTATAGATCATGGATGGCTCGTTGATTCTTTATTTTTTATTATTAATCATCGTTTGAATGTGCGATTCTTCTTCTTCTAGCGACATTATAATTATTATTGTACATAATTCTATCTACATTTAACATTTTTATGAATAATTCTGTTTATAATATAGAAGAATAAGAATTTTATTATTAATCATCGTTTGAATGTGCGATTCTTATTCTTCTAGCGACATTATAATTATTATTGTACATAATTCTATCTACATTTAACATTTCTGAAATTTATCTCAAAAATGGAAGAGATTTGCGAACAGGAAAATCATTAATGATGCATCTAGAACGTTAGTGAGATACGTAAGAAAATAATATATACTGGGTACCTTGTCTTTTAATTTTGCCAATTATTTTAAGTGTATAGATCATGGATGGCTCGTTGATTCTTTATTTTTTATTATTAATCATCGTTTGAATGTGCGATTCTTCTTCTTCTAGCGACATTATAATTATTATTGTACATAATTCTATCTACATTTAACATTTTTATGAATAATTCTGTTTATAATATAGAAGAATAAGAATTTTATTATTAATCATCGTTTGAATGTGCGATTCTTATTCTTCTAGCGACATTATAATTATTATTGTACATAATTCTATCTACATTTAACATTTCTGAAATTTATCTCAAAAATGGAAGAGATTTGTGAACAGGAAAATCAATAATGATACATCTAGAACTTTAATGAGATACGTAAGAAAATAATATATACTGGGTACCTTGTCTTTTAATTTTGCCAATTCTTTTAAGTGTATAGATCATGGATGGCTCGTTGATTCCTTATTTTTTATTATTAATCATCGTTTGAATGTGCGATTCTTATTCTTCTAGCGACATTATAATTATTATTGTGCATAATTCTATCTACATTTAACATTTCTGAAATTTATCTCAAAAATGGAAGAGATTTGCGAACAGGAAAATCATTAATGATGCATCTAGAACGTTAGTGAGATACGTAAGAAAATAATATATACTGGGTACCTTGTCTTTTAATTTTGCCAATTATTTTAAGTGTATAGATCATGGATGGCTCGTTGATTCCTTATTTTTTATTATTAATCATTGTTTGAATGTGCGATTCTTATTCTTCTAGCGACATTATAATTATTATTGTACATAATTCTATCTACATTTAACATTTCTGAAATTTATCTCAAAAATGGAAGAGATTTGCGAACAGGAAAATCATTAATGATGCATCTAGAACGTTAGTGAGATACGTAAGAAAATAATATATACTGGGTACCTTGGCTTTTAATTTTGCCAATTATTTTAAGTGTATAGATCATGGATGGCTCGTTGATTCCTTATTTTTTATTATTAATCATCGTTTGAATATGCGATTCTTATTCTTCTAGCGACATTATAATTATTATTGTACATAATTCTATCTACATTTAACATTTTTATGAAATAATTCTGTTTATAATATCGCATAATTAAATGCACTTTTAATGAATATTATGGAGTAATTAAAACTTTAATGTACGAATAGATTATTTTTACTCTTTAAGCATTTGACATTCCTTAAAAAAATTAAATAAACTTCACCTTTAAATACACTTCACCTTTAAAAATGCCAAAAATGCATTTTTAAAATACAAGTACTCTAGCCTTGTTCATCAGTGGTGGCGCAATTACACCTGTGAAGAAGAAAAATGACCCATGGCACTATGCAACAAAATGTCCACTAACAGTCTATTTTTACTTCCATAACTCTACCACTACAATGGTGTATAAACATTATTGAACACAATTTCTTTTGTACTGAATTTCGCTGCCAGCAGCTGAAAATTCTTTTTTTATAAGTTTTTTGTTATCTTTATTATTATTTATTGTTATTTAATAATTTTATCTAGTTTAGTTTAGTTATATTCAATACTTATTTCTTTTCTTTGTTTCTTGTGTCATTTAGTTGCTTTTATTTATTTTTTTGCATGTTTCTTCTAATTGGTTTTTCTTCTTAATCGTTACTCCTCTCGATAAAAAATGAGAATGTTGTTCACTTCCAATTATCCAAACCAGGAATAAGCCTTTTAATTCTTAAAAAGGGAATTTAAATGGTGTAATGTTTGTAATAATTAACAAACTTAAATGTTGATTATAAAAATCAATTTTATTTCAAATTCTAATGGTAAATTGTTTCCTCTTATAAAAACACAAGACTGAATGAAGAAAGAATTTTTTTAAAAAATTTTGGTTGTGTTTAGTGATTTGTGATTCAAACTTAAAATTACTACAGATTGTTTACGTAATTTTTTCTTTGATAGTGTAATGACACGATCGTGTTATACTTCTTAAAAAAGACGCATGACTCAAACAAAACGCAGCACTCAGACTTTTCTTTAGAAACATCTATTTAAATTCAAATCAAACGCACAGTCATCGTTCTCCCTCCGCTGCACAAGCTCTTCTAATCCTACCATATATAAAAAACAATAATCCTCAAAGTGGCGGTGATCTCGCCAATCATTTCTGTAGAAGTCGCCAACATCACAGAAGTGAACTGCCAAATGTAAATCATTTCTCTAGCAACAGGACATTAAAATCAAAATCACAAACTATTAAATTTGGCCGATATTTCGCCAATTCTGGTTGTGCTTAGCGATATTTTCTGTTTTGTGTCTAAGCCTAATTTGCTTCACCGCTCGCCAGTATGTTGTAAACTTCTACTAAAAAATTCCTATTACTACTAGTATGGATATGTTAGATTGCCATGGTCTAATTTTTTAAAGTAATTTTTGATAATGAATGTTTAGGCCAGAATTCTGAGTTTTATTTAAATCTGAAATGCTACTAAAATTTATCAAAAACTCTTGAAAGTTTGTATACATAAAGAGGAGGCGCGTGCCTTTTACACACGATTACAGCTTTGGAGGTGAGGAGCATTAACTGTAAATTGTAGTAAAGTGGTTGCATATACAAATTTGGATCAAAAGCGTAAGGTCAAAGGTTCTAGAGCTGACAAATATTATTGATTCATTTTTTTTTTCTTTTCTTGTTATAATTGACAACAAGTTTCTTTTTTAATCCATTATAAGATGAGAATTAACTATTGCCAGCGTCTATTGACACCGGTCATTACTATTGCCGCAAGAAGCGGTCTATACGCAGCTCAGAACACCTTAACCAATACGCTTACGACACACGAAATCGATAATCATATATATAATAAAATAAGACTATATTTTATTTTTAGTGGTAGCAAAAATACACCGTTTCGTCATGCAATCTTGAATTAATGCAACCTTTATATTTACATAGATTTAAAAATTATTGAGCCTTATATAATTAGAGATTTTCAGAAATATTATTTGTTTGCCTTGTTATTATTTTGTATACCACGATGCCTGAATTTGCTCCACATCATTTATTTAGTATCTTTGTATTTTCTTACTTCATTCATCTTTTGAAGATAATTCAGTAAATTTTTTGTTTTATATTCGGTCGCTAAAAATTTGAAAATAAAGAAGTCTTGTAACATATTCTGTCTGACAAATAGCATTATGAAGTTTTACTGCGGTTCATTAGCCACCGGTCGGGAACTTCTAGATTTTGTCTGTACGCAGCATTGCTAATGTTTATGAAAGAAATAGAATCTATCGATAGGTAGCGCCATCTGTGTCATCAGATCGCTAGTAGAATTTTGTATTCAGAACTTGTGATCTCAAAAACAATGGAATATTTTTAAATTTTATGTTGTTTTTTGCGAAATAAATATGAGTTTTGAAGAATACGCATCTGAAAATGAATAGTTACAGTTCATTAAGAATTTTAAATAAGCTGTTTGTAACAGGAAGGCAACAGTGAAACAACAAAATATTAATGGGTAACGTAGAGATAATAATAAATTTTATATCTTACATTTAAAAAAATCGAAAAATATTTTGTTTTGAAGCTTAACAAATTTAAACAACCAGCAGCTGTGAAATGAATATAATTATCAAAATCTAACCGCAGCAAGCATCGGTTTCATTAATAAATATAAAAAAATTAGAGATATAATGTTATTAACATTTTTTAATGATTCAAAGATTTACTAATTTTTGATATTTAAAACTGTGAAAATTGTTTAGATAAAGTTATTGTCGATGTGAGAATGTTTAAAAGATGTGGTGGATTAATTTTAACCTTGAAAGAGGGCGCTGCGTTACAACGGATATTTGTAATTCATAAAGAATTTTGAATAAGCTATTTGTGACAGGAAGAATAACAAAAATATTATTAAGCACTTGAATATTATTAAGCAATTTGTTACTTGATTTTATAGTAAAACCATTTGACTGAAACATCATAATACATTTTACTTAGATGGATCTACAGAAAAGATTCTTATCTTTCAGTCCCATTGACGTAACTTAATTAGAATAACATTCAGCTGGAAACCAAATTTGAGTTGAATATTGTGTCGCATGCGATATTTGCCAAACGCAATGAACTGCCAGAAAACAGTATCTTAATGATCGTTATTGTCATAACGACGATATCAATAGAGACTTCGTTTGGATTTTAGTATATTAATTTAAGGAAATAATTAAATAAAATATAATAATAAACTTAAATAAAATATAATATAAAATTTAATACCAAAATTCAGCCCAAACTCAAATCTACTCCTAAAATAATTTTTGAAACCATAAAATGGACTTTTATTTGAATCTTACGGATGCAAATGAAGAAAGGAACGTCGATTAAAATGAATAGAAATTATTTCAATTTCGTCTTGTTTATTTGTAGGTGTTCTTGAAATTAAAATGATATATACGTCAAGATATGTCATTTTAGAAACCATTAAAATGATTCTAATCATTCTTCCTCGAAATAAATTCTTGGAAATCATTTGTAGCTACGTAATTTTAAGAGCATTTTTTTTACAAAAAGCGATTAGTTATTAAGCACTTTACGAACATTAGTCTTTTATCGAGAATTAGTCCAAGTTTTTTGAATTCATTTTTCCATGGCATGGGAGAGTTGAAGAGTTTAATTTCGGGAAGCACTAAAAAAAAATTCTACTACACTGCATCAATTGTATCAAAGAATGTCTATAAATAAATCAGATCCAACAAACATTTTACAGTAAATGTATAAAAAGTTAAACGAGAAAGCAAAACCTTAAAAAAAGTTTTCCAATTTTCTCTCAGCCTGTTCATTTTAAGAGTAACAAATGTACAACCGCAGTCGACATACACTGGCTTTCGCTTGAAATGTTTATATTTCTTTGTTTAACAGAGCGTAAGAAAACATGAAATAATCCTACTTACTGACAATATATATTCGAGGTTTATGAAAAATAAAATTAAATTGGTGTGAATAGCTGCCAATATATACAATGAAAGAACAGTAAAAAATTCCACACAAAAATGTCAGAAGTTAATTTTTTTAAATTTCAAAAGTGAGACATACAATTTTTCCGACACCTTAGAACGTGCCTCTGCTGCTGTTAAACATCTATATAAAACGTTTTAAACAATCGGGACTATTTCAAACTAGGTTGTTTTGCACTAAGTCCGGAGTGGTTCCTTTGAAAACATTTATTATACCCAGATTGGAACTGTGTGTAGCTTTACTGTTATCGAGGTTAGTTTAAAACATTCAGACAATTCTACAATTACCTATTCATAAAATTTGGTTCTGAATGGATTTAATTATTGCTTTAACGCTGATTAAGGCTGAATCTCAAAAGGTCACAACATTTGTCAGCAAAAGGGAAATGGAGATCCAAACACTTTCAAAAGACTGTCATGGAAGCATGTGAGTTCCAAGAATAATCTTGCAAACTTACTTTCTAGAGTCTGTAATGTAGGTAAAGATTTCAAGAATGACAGAATGACATGTCGTTCGGTGGTCCAGATTTGCGAATTGGTGAATCCGAGGATAATTAACTACTGCCTTATTCTGGTTATACTGATGAAATAAAATGTGCTACGACTCTTTCAGTTAATAACCGTACTTCAAATTTTTATGATGCACTCTTTAGTCTTATAAAAATTAATTAATCTTTAGTCTTATTAAAATTAATTAAATTTTATAAATTAATAAGAAATCTTACCTGTATTTTTAGATTCATTAATAACAAACCTACTGCATTTTGTAATAAAGTAAGCAAATATTTAAGTGCAGAGGAATTAAAAAGAAATTCTGGATTTTCAGCGCGAGTAGCACAATTCAGTGAGTTTAGAGTGGAAATCGATGCTTTGAAAAAAGGTAAATAAATAAAGAATTTTAGTTAATGTTTTTTGAAATAAAAAATTATTCCAAAAATCAAAACTTAATTGCAGATGCATCCAGTATGAAATAGAATAAAAAATTAATAAATAAATTAAAATTTTAGCGTTTTTTCCTTAAATCAAATGTAGATAAAATTTTAAAAGGATGAAATTATTAGCCGCTCTCAAATATTAATTTGAAGTTCCATGAAAATTAACATGAAACATTTCTCTTTCTTTTTCCATTAATATCATTCGAATAAAATCCTGCTTTTGCAAGTGCAAATTAGGCATATTATTTTCGATACTAAGAATATTAAATATATGATTTTGAAAGATTATTTAGATATTAATATTGCCTAATTACTAAGATTATAATTATCAGTATAATCAGTAATACATAAATGCTTGCAAAAAATTATATACAACACACTCCCGAGTATCCGGCCTAATGTGGCGGAAGAGTAGGTCAGATAACAAAACAGCTGGATAGGCCGGAGTTCTATAAATTCCTTTCTTTACCTACCAATACTAGAGGACAAAGTTTTTATACCAAAACTCATTGTTATAATATATATTTTCTTACTTCTTATTGAGTACTAAGCCCTCGATTTATCTCAAGCCACGTAGAAAGTGAACGCGGCAGGGACCCGGTGAATCTAGAAGCAGTTTCTGGCAATGTGCCGGGTTAAAATAAAAGTCTCTGTACTGGTGGGTTTATATATCTTTATATATTCCACTACACACTTCAAAAATTTATTAGAGAAAAGGTGACTATTTAACTTTAAATTAGAAAAACTTCCTATTTTAACATAACTTCTGTAATGCCAGAAAAAAATCCCCATAAATGCAGAAAGCCTGATTCTTAAGAAGATGGGCTCAAACTGATTTTATTTTTTACTGATAAATGATTACACAGATATAAAAAGATAACCTTAAGATAAGTTCAAAAATTACAGCTTTTAGGTTTTGAAAAAGTCCTTAATAGAGGGCTTAATATACGCCTTGCCTTCCACATTTAATTACGATAAAAGAAAACTGGGCTGGATAGTACGGAAGCCGGATAATCGCGAACAGATACTCTGGAGTGTACTGTCTATTAATTTATTGAACTATTGGGATCGTCCTAAGAAGTATATTTACGGATTACTGTTGCAAAAATAAGGCATTTTAAACTCTCGAGGATTAGCGATGGCAAACGTTGTTGTCGGATAGGCATAGTAATCAGTTAAGAAGCTGGCTGAGTGATAGAAAGAGAATACTAGGCTGACTATAAAATTGATTGTCTTCAGAAACTTCCAAACGATGTATTTGCTCGGTGGAATTTCGTTTTTTCCGCAAGTTCTTTGATGAATGCCGTGATTCTTGAAGATCACAATCGTTAATATAACATACCTTGGTTTTCCTCTGATGCATACTTGAAGGAAATCTGAAAAGAAATTTTTTGAAAATATTAAATTACCTTACCTACTGCTTATTTTCGATCGACATTTAAAACCAAAACTAATACAATACTTCACTTTTCCATGACAAACTTTTATTAGAAGAATTAAAAATTGTTTCAATAATATCATGTAATAATAACGGAAGGGAGTATTTTAAAAATATTGTCCTTTCAGCAAGAATATTCACATTGGGAAAATTATTACGTACATAAGTATAGCTTAAAAGATCTTCCTATGTTATGGGCATTTCCTCCAGTCGTTGTTTACAAAAAAAAAAAAAAAAAAAAAGTAATTATTTTGAATAACCTGAATTGTAGATCAACATAATTTTTTGATATTATTTCATAACAAAAATAAAACCTAGAATGTCAATTTATTTCCTTTTTTTATTGAAGGAATAAAATTTATTTCATTTCAAATTTTCAAAAAAGTTTTAATAACGTCGGATTTCAATTTCAAAAGCAACAGTCAGTAAATTCAGCAGCTAAATATATAATAATATTTAATGTAGGAACCTATATTACAAAATTTTCTTCTGTAAACTACGCAGATAAATTCATTAAATTTGCTTTAATGCACTATTTTCAACACGCACTATTTTATTTATATGCACTGCTTTCAGTTGGCGCCGTTTTCTTTTCAATTTTATTGTTGTAGAAAACTAAAAACTCTATTCATTTTGAACATTCTATTCAAATTGACTGTGTAGCTTTATTCTGAGAGAAAACAATTATTTAAAAATGAGCACAAGATAATTTACAGAAAATAATCATTACAGATAACCATAAAATTGATTTTTCTGTTTGTATCTATATAATAAAGCAAACCGATTGTATTTTTAAATCACGTAAATGCACATTGATCTGCCACGGAATTGGGGTATTTTTTTCCTCTGCAAATCATTCTTTTTTAATTATGTTCTTTTATTTGCTAAAAAATGTATTCTTATTTATTTTCATGAAAATTAAAGAAAAAAATCGAGTCCATATTGAGAGAGTTGTCTGAACTTAATCCATTTGAAAGCTTATTTCACTCAGATGAAATATATTGGATGAAAATAAGTGCATGGAAAATTAAGGCTTTCGACTTCTTTGAGAAGTTTTAGTGTTTATGAAAATCATAAAATTAATCCCCTTTCAAATATTTTTTAATATAAAAAGTTATAATTAGCTTATGATGCCTTCTAATATTCGCGGCAATCAAGGTGTTTTTTTTTATTCTAATATATTAACAAAAATCTAGCCATATCACTTTTTAAGCGAATAATGCTCAACTCCATTAAGTAAATATAAGTGGATTTCAATACAATAATTTTCGGAAATTTGAATCTCTGAATCGACTTTTTATATTGCAACAATACATTGAATTACCATTAGAGAGAGAGAAAGTAAATAAATATGGGTTATTCCATTAAACGGATCCAAATATTAAGCTTTTCAATTCATTTATTCTATTTTAATTGTCATTCTTTCGATGCCAACGACATACGATTCAATATTTTGCAAGATAATCATTTGCATAATCTGATGTAGATACATCTTGATTTATTCTTCTTTCCATCGTATTAAGTCGGACACAATAAAAGCAGCAGAAACTGTCTTCAAAACGATAAAACCGCCCTTTCAAAATGGAATATGTGATAACTAATAGAAAGGAATTGTATGTTTAGCGTCACAGCTTGAATTACAGGATAATACAAGGAAATTTCGAAAAAGAGTAAATTATGTTCTGACAGATATTTTAAAACAAATATTTAAAAACTTTTATTTGATGGCATAAAACTATATTCCTTTTAATATTTGCAATTTTGGTATCACTTTCGGTTTCCAAATAATTTCTATTGTTATTTTTACATTGTATCACTTTCTAGCATGTTTTGTAAATTTAATTGCGATATTTTAGTTTGTTCAGTTTCATTATCGTCTACTTTAAACATGAAAAGCTAATGTTTAACAGTCTAGTTTGTCTTTCTATATTCAAATCCACAAACATTCATTCAAATGGAATTAATATCCGTTTTTAAAAAATGTATTTATATTCTAACGAATACAAATGGCGTTGTGTTATTCAAAGTATTGAGCAAATTGAATTCTAATGTAATTCTTAAACTAACTACTAGTAATACATTACTAATAATATTTCATTAAGAGCAGAATTCAAAATCTAAATACAATTTGTTTTGCTTATGTGTGTGATTTATAATCTTGATTCGCTAATCTTATTGAAGAAGGATTGAAGATTGCTTCAGTTTGCTTCAGGAGTTTTGATTTAACTTCTAAGAAAATGTCTTCTATAGTGAAATATTCTGAATCTTACCCATTTATGTAGTACTAACCGCCTTTGTCGACCAGCCGGTTCGCAAATCTTAATGGACGTTAAAATTTTAATAATTAAATATTTTATAGAACTCCCATTTTAATTGCTTCTTCATTAAAATATTTTAATAGTCATATAATTCACTCATAATATTATAAAGGCCTTCAGCCATCACGTAATATGAATCTCTTTCATTTTATGTTAGATCCAGTAGAATTTAGGCTTTAAATTAAAGTGGAAATGATTAAACTGCAATTAATATAATTATTATTATTATTTTACTGAAACGAAACATTTTTTTTTAAATATGAGTACAGAAAGTGAGTAATATGAAAGTGAGTAATATGAAAACAGAATCGCTGGGAATTTAAACCTTATGGGCACTAAAGAAATATTTTTGTTTATTTATAAAATATCTCAAGAAGTTTTCAACAAAATTTTCTCAGATTCATCATGAATAGATCGATTAATTAACAATGTTTAGTTTTAAATGCATCAAACACTAAAAAAAATAAACAGAATCGTTTGAAATAATCTGCCGAAAATTTCTTAAACCTATCCTCTTTAGCGTGGGGAAAAAAACTGAAGCTTTACTCATTTGGCGGTGGGGAAATGAAAAGCCTACCTAAACCATTTTTGGCGGGAAAGTTAGTTTTTAATTAATAATTAAAATTCTAACTAAAAATTTTAAAAAAGGGACCACAGGTGCACATTCCCGACCTCCAAGGTATGCATGTGCCAAATTTGGTTTATGTAGTATTAGCCCCTATACTACTCTCCCTACCTCGCCTGCAGATAGCAGTAGTGTCCCGACTAGACAGAGAAGCAGATAAGCGAGGCAAACGGCAGAGAGGAGACGCTTGAAGCGGGAAAGTATGAGCGTCGAAGTTGAAGAATAACAGCCATTCCATGTCCGTCTAAAGGGCAACCAGCCCTAAACTTTTGTTCTTTTTCTTAATGTTCATGTAGTCCTGTGTTCGTCCATTAAAATGTAGGAAAGACAAATGTGTAGTCTTCTTTTGATTGAGAACACGACCCTACAGGGCGGCTCGCCGGGCGTTGAGCTTGTTTACGGGTAGAAGAAAATGGCTTTAGGCGCTTTCTACCTCCCACCGCAAACAAACTCCCCTAGAGCATCGTCAAGAAAGCCAGGTACTTAACGTATTAACGCCACCGCAGCTATAGATTTGGCGGTTTTTAAGTGCCTCCAATCTACACTCTCTATTTTCTTTCACCTGATGCTGTCGCCATATGAACTCTGTTAAATAAGATTCCAAATGATGTTTTTTGTTCCTCCATTTAGCACTGCCAAACATTTTCTCAACTGTTTGTGTATGAACTCCTGTATCAGGAACAATAAAATTGTATTTATGATTAACTTTAACATGTAGGAATTCTTCTATTTCTATTCTATTTGTTTTGTAACCTTTCCAACTGTCAGAATAAATTGTGCTACCATCTGCAATATTTTCAATAATTTTATCAAGAAGAGTAGAGCTAGTTCTATTAGGAACAGTGACAACAAACGAATCTTTTGTTTCTCTACATATACCACCAAACACCCACTGTTCGGGTAATACTCGACAACAATTATTTTTACTTTTAATAAACAAACTTTCATCAATTTCCACAATGCAATCTGGTCCACCAACCTTCTTGTTTGGTTTATTCTCCATATCCAAGACACATAATTCACACGTGTAATTGTTCCAATCTATAACAGTTTTATCCGATAAATCAAGTTGCTTTTCACAAAATTTAATCGATGTCAACTCCTCGCACCAGCAGTATATGAATCGCAAAGTTGAACAAAATGGAATTGTGCTTCCCTCAAACTAGTTGTCTTTTATAAGTCCCACTTACTGATCACACTGTCTTAAATTACATTTCCAAATCGTACTTTGAGCAAAATAAAGTTTCATGTCTCGGGAATAAGTATATTTTCATTTTTTTGGTAAAAAATTTCGCTTTTTTTTGGGGGGGAATGCATCTTTTTCTGTTTTTGGCAAATCTCAAATTCAATGTTTTAAATTAATTAATTTAAAACATTGTGAAGAATTATTTGATGCTCTTTGATTTTTAACTTCCATTTTATGGAATGAAAAAAAAAATCGTTTTCAAAACAAAGCTATTTGATGATAAATATTATTTGAAGAATATTTTAGAATTGCTATTGTCACGTGTTGCATTTTTTATTATATTTGAAAATCACTTATTTATTTTATTGATTCGAAGTCACTTTATTGATTTTAAGAAAAAATTGATTAAAATTGTGGCGTATTATTACGTTATTGTATTTGAACTCTGGCTTTCGTTTTAATGAGAAAAAGAAAGTTAGTTTGAAAACGAAACTGTTTGAAAATTTATGACTTTTTTGAAGAACATTTTCAATATTAAAATTGTTTTGTATTTATATGAGTAATATACTTGAAAATACTTACTCTTTGAAGAATTTTTTTAAGCATTAATATTAAATTATGTATTTAAATTTGAAAATTACTTATTCTATTACATATTTGAAATCAGCATCATTTTATTGAAGTAACATACTTATACATTACGAACCTGAAAGACATTTTACATTTTGTGCTTTATTTTCATTAACCAAAATTGAATACTGGTATGGAAATTGTGTTTTGGCCTTGAAATAACATATCCTACCTTGATCTGAAAATATACATTCAAGTGCTTGATATTTTGAAGTTTGATTTAGTATTTCAATCTTTAAGTACAAAATTATTGTGTGTGATAACTGTTTGAAAATCTTGAATTTTGGCTACTTTAAACGATTACCCAAAAATAGTACACTCTCTAAAACACGGTAGCACCAGCCATACAAAACTTTTGCATCGATTAATATTTAATGAAGAGGGTGATGCACGAAACCGTTCCTGGCTAAGGAAATTTTCAGGTTTTGCATCTGACTTCCGATTTGACGAAACGAAACTAAAGTTTCTCAGCGAGTTTACACTTCAAGATCTGATCGCTATTTGCAATTTACTTCATATAGAATTTTCTACTGATGCAGATAAATGCTGTGACTCTATTTTGAATTGCGACTTTTCACTTGGTGACTTTTCACTATTGCAAATCGAAACCAGCTGCACTAGCGAAATAGATGAGATTGAACCAGAAGTTACGCATGGAAATGATGTAACTAATCGCGAACATTCGCGAAACGAAAACCATATCCAGCAAATAAATTCCAATTGTGAATTGCCCGTTCTCGCTGCAGATACAGATCAAACTTCTTCCTCTATCGACATGCAGATATCTTTTATTAATTGTTTTCAGGCTTTTAGTCTGAAAAACATTGTAGATTCCATTAAGCCTTTCTCATCTAAAGATAGTTACAGTGTTGAAACTTTTATTTCTGATGTCGAAGACATTTTCCAGTTACATCAAATAATCAACCTCATTCATCAAATTGTTTTTGTCAAGAAATGTTGACAGGCCCTGCGCTAACTCTAATGAGATCTATTCGCGGTATTAACACTTGGGAATAAATAAAAAAAACATTTATTAGATGAGTTTTCAGATAAAATTAACAGCATTCAGTTACACCAATTATTGGAATCTCGACGGATAAAAATATACAAAACACTGCACGAATACTTTTTAGCTATGAGGGTTTAGCTCACAAAGGCTGTCTCGATGAATCATCCTTAATCGGCTATGTGATTAATGGCATTCCATATTCTTCCAACAATTAAATTTTATTATATGGATGCAAGTCAATCCCTGAATTCAAAGATAAATTAAAAGTTTATTAGAAACTGTTCAATGCTTCAAAACCTTTACGGCACGGCGGTGACAGAAAATTTTATCCCACTTCTGACACCTATCACTCAACAAAATTTGATCGAAAACGTCCCCCACAACCAGTGTGTGTTGTCGAAGGTCCAAGCGTCGGTTCCTTCCAGGATCAAATCACGATTCAAAACATTACTTTGCCTGCAACCATTCAGGTTCTCAATGTGTCATCACTTTCTACACTTCCATTGATGCAATTCTTGGTATTGATTTTTTGGAGCAAACTCAATTCACAGTTGATAAAGATGGAATTCATTTTGTTAACAATAATGATGATCATTTCCTATTTCATGTCGCTAATGTGATTAATGAATATCCTTTTGATTTAACTCATGTTACTAACTCAAATATTAGAAGCGAATTGTCATCTTTGATTACCAGTTACAAACCAAACAAAATTAAGGACACTAAATTGAAAATGAAAATTGTTTTGAAAGGTGACATCCCAGTCTGTCACAGGGCTAAGCGACTCTCTTTCCCCGAAAAAAAAACAGAAAAAATCAACGAATGATTAGACCAAGGAATTATTAGGAACAGTTGTTCCTATTACTTTTCTCCACTAGTGTAATGTAAAAAAAAAGGTGGCAACTTAAGATTACACATAGATTATCGTAAACATACGATAGGTACATGCATAGGTACACGTTACCCATGATTGAGAAAATTCTCGATCAATTAGATGCGGGGAAATTTTTCTTCACCATTCATCTAAAAATGGATGCTTCCATGGAGGAAGACAGTAAGAAACATATCTTATTTGTCACACATGACGGCCTGTACGAATTTAACAAAGTACCATTTGGCCTTTGCAAAAGCCCAAGTATTTTTCAAAGATACATTAGCCATGATTACAAACAACACCCGAATACAGATTGGAGATAAATTTAAAGAAATGTAAATTCTTAAAATCCAAAATCGACATCCTTGGCAATATAATAGAAAACGGTAGCTCTTTTTTAGATAAAATCGCCGCTGTTAAAAATTTTCCACAGTCCAAAAACGTAAAACAAATTCAAAGTTTTCTCGAATTCACTGGCAAATTCCGAAAATTTATCAAAGATTACGCACTAATAGCCAAGCCATTAAGGTACTTACTTCGTGCCATCACAGTATTCTATTTTAGTCCCGAACAACAATCAGCATTCATAACTTTAAAGCAAAAACTTTCTGAACCTACTGTATTGCACATTTACAGACAGTGCGCAGAATTAGAATTGCACACTGACGCAAGCAAATTTGGCTATGGCGCAATTCTCTTACAAAGATCTGCCGATAATAAGCTTCACCCAATTCACTACGTGAGCAATAAATGTCCCCCAAGAAGAAAGTTACTCAAATTATGAACTTAAAGTTTTAGCGATTATTGAAGTTTTAAAAAAATTCCGCAACTATTTGATGGACTCTAAATTTAAAATTGTAACAGACTCTTCAGCCTTTCAAAAAAAAAACTATGTGCAAAGCACAGCAGACATCCAAAATTGCTAGATAGGCTTTGTTTTTGGAAGATTTTTACTATGAAATTTACATTGCCCAGGGAAGCAAATGAAGCATGTAGATTGTTTAAGCCGATATCTTATTATGATGATAACACATGATGACTTGACTTCTAAAATCGTCCACTGTCAAAAAGCTGCTGAATATATCAATTCCATTAAATTACTTTTGACAAAAAAAATTAACAACTTGATTCTGAAGAATAACATACTGTATAAAATTGTAAACGATTCTGATCTTCTAGTGGTCCCTCAACAAATGCTATCTGAAGTCTTTAAAAATTTCCACTCTAAAGTACACTTCGGTAAAAATAAAACAGGAAATAGTCTAAAACAAAGCTTTTATAAGTACAATTGATGCATTATGTTTTTTAAGATCATATTTCAAAAATTTGTAATAGTATCACAGATTGAATAGGGATATTTACACTTTTTTGTGAACTAAATAAATAAGATGTTTCTTTACTTTTTTGTGGTTCTTTATATACTGATATAATTTGTAAGTTACAAATTATTTTTTATTATATTTACACTCTCTTATAAAACTGGCAAATAAAACAAAGAAACACCTGTGTTTTCTTTCTTTTTCAAAAATTTCTACTACCGGTATTAAAACCGGTATCCCGGTATTAAGATCTAAAACATACCGAATACCGGTATTGAACTTTCGGTCCGGTATTGCAATCCCTAGGTGAAAGTGAAGGATTATTAAACCCCATTCCAAAAGACGACGTATCTTTCAGTACATACCACGTTTATTTTTTAGGGCCTCTGCTCTCGACTAATAAAAAATACAACTACATTCTTACAGTAGTCGACGTATTCACAAAATTTACTTGGATCTATCCTGTTAAATCTACATCTTCACAAAACGCCATAGAGAAACTCAAACAACAAAAAATAACATTTGGAAATCCATATCTTATCATAACAGATAAAGGCAGTGCATTCACATCTAAAGAGTTTCAAGAATATTGTGACACCGAAAAAATTCAACATTTAAGTATTACAACCGAAATTCCCCGCGGTAAGGACAAGTGGGAAAGATTCTTGGCACAATTATTCCAGTTTTAGCCAAACTTTCTATTGATCACCCCACTAAAAGTTCAAATTCGTCCCCGCAGTACAAAACTCTAAAGTTTCAAGGAGCACATAAAGAACACCTTTTGAGCTTTTAACAGGCGTAAAGCTCAGAAACAAGCAAGATAAGCCAAAAAGAACATCCTTAAAAATTCAAGAGGAGAATTCGACGTACTTACAATAAGAACCGGAAAACTGCTCATCAGTATAAGACAGGTGACTTGATGGTAATACGAAGAACCCAGTTTGGAACGGGCCTGAAACTGAGATGCAGCACTTCATACGGGCCAAACTTTTTTGGCCCGTATAAAGTGCTGCAAGTCAAGCCTAATGACTGCTAAGATGTTAAAAAACTTGGTCAACACGAAGGACCAAACTCCACTTCCACTACAGCCAACAACATGAAAATTTGGTGCAGACACTTAAGACACCAATTCACTGCACTAAACAAGAAGAATTTGTGTGTGTTTTTTCTCCATGTCCTCCTACTCCTCCTACCACCTCGATAAAAGATGCACCAATCTTTATGCATTGCTGGTTGGATAGGAAAAAAGAATGGAAAAGAATAATTTTAAGTATACGAATACTGAGAGAAGAATACTGGAGTTGCTGGAGAATACTGGATAAGTAAGTAGTAACCATTCGAGAGGTTGGACATTTGTTAAAAATGAAGGTGTCTTTCTAAAAATGGAGGATGACAGAATTTTCATCCGATACTTCATGGCCATCAAAGAACCCTATTCTCACTCCAAGGGATTTCTAGCTATGTCGATATCTGAAATCCAAGGTATAAATCTGTAAATTCTGTCTGATTTCAAATATTCAATGTTAGACTCAAGAGATTTTTTTTATCACAATGATATTTCCCTTTGGTTCCGGCGAATTTTGTATCTGCGCTAAGTGATAGTCACTTTTTCGCTGTATCGATCTGTAACGATAATTTTTCCTTTGTAGAAAACTCACTGTGCATATAAACCGATTCTTTTTATTGGGAAGCGACGTTCGATCATTCGGAATGTGTGATACTAAAAGAACTATGTTGTTTCCGTGGCAAGTGTTGATTCTTTCGTCCTTTTTATCTCTTTATAGTAAGAAGATATGGGGAAGCAGACATAAGACTACTGACTGGAATGTTCCCAGGCGTTTATTGCCTATAGAACATGCAAACCAGAGTCCTTAATATGACATCTCTTTATACTTTACTCTGCTCCTATTGTTGACATTTGCTTTTATTACCCAATCTATCATTTCAGTTAAATAAGGATGCGAAAATGGTGCCATATTTTAGCAGGAAACTCCGTTTGTAGAAACAGCCATTGTAAGAGAACTGTCTGTTTGCTGCCTATAGAGGATTTAACTCTCTATAGATGGTTATTGTCCACTTTGTTTTAAAAGAAAATTTGAGGAGTTGTCTCTTTTTCTGGATAGTCGCTGTCAATCCTTTCAATTCATAAGTTAAGCAACGTCCTCTTCGGATTGATTACGTTTTCCTTGCAATTGGTTTTCTTTATATAAAAGTAATGACTCGACTGAGCATTTGAAGAAATGTTAAGTACAATTTCAAAAATTGATTAATGACATGAGCAAGTTTATACCACTAAAAATATAAGAAATTTCGCTGTGAACAACAAATGCGTTTTAAAGAAATAAGGTAATGAAAATACCATGAAAATAAGTAAACTGGATAGCAAAATGAAAACGCTTTGTGATGATACTGACAACCCCTCTAATTATTTTCCATGAGATGTAATGTATTACTGAAATTACAATGTACTCAATGATAATTGAAAATTTTTAAAAATTTGCCCCTTTTCTCTACAAAAATAATTTTGATTCTAGCACTTAATGAATTACCTTCTTTCGCGAAAAGGTATAGAATTATTTTAAAAATCATTGAACCTTGGATTGTTTTAAAACCATCCAACCGAACTTTCTGCCATCTACGTTGTTGGATGGCAAAAAGCTTCCATCCAACAACGTGGGTGGAAACTTCGAATTGGAGGGAATGCATACTTTCCCAATAATTTTAAATACCTCTCACCCTGTCTGGACTAGACGGCTAGAAATTAATTAAAGCTATATTTCACAATCTTCAAAAAGTAGCTGTATGTAGTATGATTTCTCTCTGCTATGATTATGCAATATGAAAAAAGATTTCGAACTTTCTGTCTGCCTCACAGCTTGCTTCTTTCCTGTTTCATAACCAAACTAAATTTTTTTTAAGTAGTGCTCCTTGTGTTTAAAGCTATATCATTCAGTATGATGAACACAAAATTTGCATAAGTGAAAAGAAAATCATTCGTTGTGTTACGTAGCATTTTAAAATGTGCAGAGAACAACTTGTACGCATCAGCTTATTACTGAATATTATCGATGAAAGTTTTATTAGATTTTTCAAAAATGTAATAGTTTTGCTTCCAGTGGTCTTCAATGTATCTATAGGACAGGGTATTCCAGAAACATAAGTGCAATCTAATAAGATAGAAGAGAGAAAAAAATAAACAATTAAGTGATAAAAAATGCATATTTCCTCTATAAATAGAATACTTTAAATACAATTACGCAACAATGTAAATATTCCAATATTTTTCTTCTTTATCTAAAACACTGCAGCAATCAATTAATCTTACAAAAATAATTCAACAGCCATAAAATATCAATCCTTAGATAATGAATATTTGAGCATAAAGGTCTTAAAATAATAGGCCTGCGGAAGATCGATAATCTTACCATTTGGAAATTTATCCATAATTTGGTTTAAACAAAGTTGTTACTTGAAACTATTTATAATTTTCTGGAATAAATATAATACATATATGGCAATCTTAAACATATATTAAAGAAACTATAAATTTTGCATCAACATCTTGAAAAAATAGATCTTTTTTACACATTTTTTTGTGTGGAAAAAACAAATGTAAATTTGCTCGTAACTTATTCGTTTAAATAAATTTATGTCTATTAACGTCGTAAATGCACATTTTAATAATAAATGTGGATAAGATAAGAACTGTAATTTCAACTGATACGGAGAACAAAAATCATATATGTCAACATATTTGTCAAAACTTAGCAAAAAGAAATACAGTTGCCATTCGGATGCTGCTCATGATTTTGTATCTGCACATACTACCGTCGCGCCACCTGTATGAAAAAAGAGTTTTCGTGTAAAACAGTGAGTTGAGTGGCGTGCAGCCGGGAAGAGATGTGTGTACCATCAGCTCTCGTCAAATTATTGAGTGTGGATTAAAAATGAATGACAGTCCGCTAAATGAGCATTAATTTATTTATTGAGTTCTTATTTTAATTTATTTATTTGAGTTCTTTTCATGAGCAACGACGACTTGTGGTCCGCTCGTACGGAGTGAAACAGTTTAATTATTATTAGTGTGAAACAATTTCGATTCACTATCAAGTTTCGTTTCTGGAGTTACTGAAATATCTTGTGGATAAAAATTCTTCATATAAGGTAGGATTGTTTTGTTTTCTTTATTGACTGTGCCTTATTTCAAAATGTTTAAGACTTGTAGAAAGGTGATTTATTTTCCATCATGGTTAGGTTTCGTAAATATGTTTATGCCTTCACAGCGGACTTAAAGAAAATGTACCGAATGATCTTGATTCACCCAAGTCAGAGAAAGTTACAGCGCATTCTATGGAAAGAAAATTAGAAGGAACCAGCCAAAACTTACGAACTAAATACTGTGACGTATGGAACGGTGAGTGCACCATTTTTAGCAACTCGTACGTTGAAACAAATAGCGATTGAAGAGGAAGAAAAATATCCTCTAGCTGCATCCGTCATTGATGATGACTTTTAAATGGATGACGTATTAACCGGTTCTGATAATTTAGTTACCGCCAAAGAACTTCAAAGGCAGTTAATTGATATCTTGGAAAATTCTGGCATGCAACTGCACAAATGGCATAGTAATTGTGAAGACTTAGTACAAGCAGTGAAGAAATCTATAATTTTACACACTCCGAGGAAACGCAAGTTTTAGGAGTTTCTTGGAATACCAAAAAGGACAGCCTTTACTTTAAAATCGATTTCAAGCCGTCTCAAGGAAAAAACTGTCGAGTCACAAAACGCTGCGTTTTATTCACTTTAGCAAGACTTTTCAATCCTCTTGGATTACTAGGACCTGTAGAGACGAAGGCAAAAGTATTTTTACAGCAATTATGGTCTTTAAAGCTGGATTGGCATGAGGTACTGTCTGAGAAACAAACTAAAGAGTGGTCAAATTTCGTTGAATCATTACAAAGTGCATGAAATTTGAAAGATGTATGCTTACTGAGGGAGCTGAAGTGATAGAAATTCATGGGTTCGCTAACGCATCAGAAACCGCTTATGGTGCAGTTATCTACTGTAAGTGTATTAAAGATGGTCACGCATCGATTAAATTGATTGCCAGTAAATTGAGAGTGTCTCCATTAAAAAGAGTTACCATCCCAAGATTGGAACTTGGCGCTTCAGTGCTTCTAGCCAAGTTAGTGAAAAAGGTGATACGTACTCTCAAATTACCAATATCCCGCACCTATCTATGGAGTAACAGCATGATTGTTCTTTCAAGGATTCGCAAAGAACCATTTCTTCTTAAGACATTTGTTGCCAATCGGGTAACCCAAATTCAAGACCTCACTTGCATTGAAGATTGGAGATATGTCCCTTCTAATGACAATCCTGCTGACCTCATCTCCAGAGGACTCGATCCTGATAAACTTCATCATTGAAAACTGTGGTTTAAAGGGCCATCATTTTTGCGTAGCAGTGAATACCCAAATAGAGACATCTTAATCAGAGTTATTGCAGATGACTTTTCTAAAGAGTTTAAACCATCTAGTGACTCTAATTGTTTTATAAGTGATAACAATAATTTTCTTTATAATTTTTCTAAAAATTAGTAACAGTTATAGTAAACTTATTCGTATTGTGAGTTATGTTCATAGGTTCATCGAAAATTGTAGAAAGAAAGATGACAGATCAAGAGGTTTTTTTATCCCCTGATGAGCTCAGACAAGCCGAGCTTTCATTGGTAAGTTTAGTCCAACAAAGTGAGTTTGCCAAAGAGATGAAAGATTTGAGATGTTCAGGTGAAGTCTCAAAGCAAAGTCAGGTAAAAAATTTACATCCCTTTAATGATAAAGCAGGTATTTTAAGAGTTGGTGGACGATTGCCCAACAGTAATTTGAGCTTTGACAAAAAATTTCCGATATTGTTACCAGATAATCATCGGTTAACGAGATTAATAATTACTAGTTATCACATTAAGCATTTGCATATAGGACCACAAACAGTATTGTTTACTATAAGACAAAGATTTTGGCCGATTAATGGCAGAGCTGATTGTGGAAAGATAGTCCAGGAATGTGCAACTTGTTTTAAAGCTAAACCAGTAACGTGTGACCAGCTAATGGGTGACCTACCTAAAGAGCGTGTGAGTCAAAACTTTCCATTTGTGATTTCAGGAATGAACTTATATGGGTCATTCACAGTTAAATATAAGCACCAGCGTAAAGGCACATACCAAAAAATTTATGTTGCTATATATCTGTGCTTCGTCACAAAAGCTGTGCATTTGGAGCCTGTAACAGAATTAAGTTCTCAAGCATTTATAGCTACCCTTAAAAGGTTTTTTTCGCTTAGAAGGAAATGCAGTATTTTATACTCGGATAACGGGACAAACTTTATAGGGAGCAATACTGAGTTACAAAGATTGTTTAAAATGGTCAACAATCCTGATAAGAGTTTAAGTGGTTACATGAGTAATGAAAATGTAAAATGTAAATTTTTGCCTCCGAGAGCCCCTAACTTTGGAGGACTTTGGGAAGCTCGAGTGAAATCCTTTAAGTTTCACCTGAAAAGAGTAGTGGGTGGTCAGAAATTAACTTATGAGTGTTATTTAACAGTAATTAATCAATTACTGTTAAATAGCTCTCATTCTCGACCACTTACTCCTTTATCTTCGGATGTCGATGATTTGAGTGCTTTCACACCAGGCCATTTCCTGATCGGAAGACCGTTTACTGCAATTGTAGAGCCAAATTTGACAAATATATTAGAAAATAGACTGAGTTTATGGCAATTTATTGAGTTTATGGCAAAAAAACCTACAAAGTTTGTGCAACCAATGTGGAAAAAATGGCACAATGACTATCTTACAACCTTGCATCAAAGATCGAAATGGTACTTTGATAAACAAAACTTAAAGGTAGGAGACATGGTTGTAATAAAAGAAGATAACATGCTTGTGTGCAATTGGGTAATAGGTAGAACTGTAGCAGTCTTTCCGGGAAAGGATGGCAAGATTCGTGCTGCTAATATTAAAACAAATAAAGGAGTTTTCAATCTTTGGTAATAAATAATAGGTAATAAACTTTGTATATTACTTATTGAATCTTAAATATTATTTACTCGTAATCTAGTGCATATATCATATTTTATTTTGTTAACTTATCAAATTTTTGTGTGTCATTTGAGATTGTTCTGTCATATTATTCATTATATCGTGTCATGCGAGAAACTTATTGCATTTATTGTTGTGAATTTTATATATGTTGATTTGAGAAAGAGCACAATGTTGTTGAATGTTAAAACATTGTAACGCCCGGCGGTATGTATCTGCGCATACTACCAATGCGCCATCTGTATGAAAAAAGAGTTTTCGTGTAAAACAGTGAGTTGAGTGGCGATCATCCGAGAAGAGATGTGTGTACCATTAGTTCTCGTCAAATTATTGAGTGTGAATTAAAAGTGAATGACAGTCCGCTAAATGAGCATTAATTTATTTATTGAGTTTTAGTTCTTTTCATGAGCAACGACGACAGATTTTAAGTAATGAAAGATCAATTGCCCTCTTAACAAAAGTTTTTTTATGTATACAGTACAATATTCAATAATATGTAAAAATTTGGGTTTGTTGCATTTATTCATTTTCATGTTAATCAATTTTTTGAATTATGAAACTGATTATTAATTTGTTTTACTATTTAATAACAAAATTGCCAGGTGATCCTAGTGTTCTGATTAATCTTCTTCATTTAATTACTTGCAATAAAATATAATCATGACAGAAGTGTTTCACACGACTCATACATTCAGTCAAAACATAAGGATTTCAAACGATCCTGAAAATCTTTAAAGAATAGAAATTATATCAATGAAATTCAAAAGCACCTCTTCAAATCATTTGACTGCTAAAAATATTAATCTCATCATTTTCTTTTATAAAATTTTTGACATAAAATAGCTATAATTTTATTTTGTCTTTTATATATTTTAGCACAGCAATACAAAAAGAATTGCCGAATTTCTTGAATAAAAAAAGGAAACTGTTCTACAGCCTTTCTTCAATTAATTAACAATGACGCTCTATGTATCATTTATGTTATATTTAAAATATTTTGGTGAAAATTGAAACAGTTTGGAATAACGTTCTCAACGAATAAAAATGTATTTGTTTTTATATAAACTCATGAATCTGCATGATTCGTTTTGACACATTCTTTTCTTTCCATTATTCTTTTTTACCCTTATATTTATGGTCAAGTTAATTTGAAATAGATACAAAAACGATTTTTGATACATTTATTACTTTTACAGGCTGTATAACTGTTTTTCACAGTTTTCTGCTTCTGTTACTCATAATGATTCTACCAAGTGTCGCAAATAACACTCTAAATGAAGCAAAAAGCTCCCAGAAGTTGCGAAGATATAATATTCCCAATAATGGGGGGAGGGAAATCTTTTTAAAATTATATATATATATTAATGCAATCAAATGGTTTGAATTAATGAAAAAAATTGTGTTTACTTGTGTCCGCACTTTATTGATGTAAGGAATTTTATTGGGTACATTAAAAAAAATAGTTATCATAAATAAAATAACGTTGAGAGCTACAAAAGTCTCAAATCCATACAACAAAAATACATGGAAAATCCACATGTCCAAAAATTTAAGAATGACAATGACAAAAAATTGGGTCACAACTTACACATAGCTGGTAGATAAAAAAACGTTACATATTTGTACTGATCTTTATTAAACAAATTTGCAGAAAAGAGTCTTTGACGGTGACCCATTTTAAAAGGCATCTGATGTATTATTCAACAACGCCCTCTACAAAAAGAAATAGTCTAATAAGATCTTCACTGGATTGCATCGTATGTCTTGTATACGAATCGCTTGAATTTTTAACGAAAATGGATTTAAAAGATTTCATTCTCAAAATTATAAAAGTCCGTCTCCAAGTCCATCGATTCTTTACATCTGCTGGTGCAGTTTCAAAAGAGGCGAGAATCTGTTTAGAATCATCTAGAATTTGCTATTTATGAATCACTTATCATATTGTTTGGTGAATAAACAATCAAACGAGTTTTTTCGATGACAAATTGTTTGAGTATCACCTGTAACAAATTTAATTTAATTTAATTTAATTTAATTTAATTTAATTTAATTGGCTACGATTGCAAGAATAGCTTGTGATTGAATAGCATGCGCTTGCAATCCCCGTAAATACCGATAAATATTAACCAAAAACTGGTGTGTAGTTAGCGAATATTTTTATCAGCCTAGACGTGTTCATGCCTGGCACTGAGAAATGATTTGCTACTTGTGGAAAATATTGTTCTCTTTACTTGTTCTTTTATTATATGTTGTACGCAAAATAATCAGCTATCTTTACATGGAATAATTATGCGAGAAAAAAAATTATTTTGCATTGCTTTTATGTCCGATAGATTGAAAAGATGGCATATAATAAAAAAAATGCCGTTGAATATCAAGATCTCCCAATTGCAAATTTTTTTAAGAAGCGGAATTTAGATCGAAACGATTTTTGAGCTATTAATTTGGAAAATAAGTATATATTAAAAGATATTAAATATATTAAAGATATGTTATATATTAGAATTAAAGATATATTATAAAGATATTATAATAAAATAATATCTTTATATTA
This sequence comes from Argiope bruennichi, assembly GCF_947563725.1. Lineage (NCBI taxonomy): Eukaryota > Metazoa > Arthropoda > Arachnida > Araneae > Araneidae > Argiope > Argiope bruennichi. The sequence goes on from NC_079157.1 coordinate 6,752,941, forward strand.
TTTTATTATTATAGAATATTATAATAAAATGAAATGAATTCAATAGAAAGAAGTCACTCATTTAATTTTTGTTGAACTCTTGAATTCAATAGGAAGTTACTAACAAATATTTACTTATAATTAGTGATTTTAAAATGGTACATATATACTGCAGATGACTTAGTGAACATATATCTTGTTTTATACTGCTTTATTTGAAGCTAACCACAAACCTCTTCTAAGTGAAAGACATCAATACTTTTAGTCTTTCAAACTATTTTTCTGCTTTATTTCAATTCTCTAAAGCTCTATTTGCATTCAGATTGTGACAATCAAAAGATTGTGGCTTAGAATCAAAATTGCCTCGCATTTAAACACTGGGCAGTGCGTATTCCTGTATTAGATCACACAAATATTTTAATTTGCTGCAAATTTGATTATCAGTTCAAACATTTTTTTGTAAATTTTATCTGCTTTCTGATATCATGCATTTTATAAGTTCATTGCAGAAAATCGTTTAAAACTGATGAAACTTTCAGTTATTAGATTGTTTTTATATTTATATAAAAACAATCTTTATTGTCTGATTTGTAATTTTCAGCACAAAAATATCTTCTTTAAAACATGATTAACCATGGAGAAAATGTATTGTAAATTTGTTTCACTGAGTTTTAAAAATCTAAGCTTATAATATTAAAATCTGATCAACTTTTCTCTTATTTTTTGAGAGCCAGTGTTGTGAAATTTCATACTCTTGTACGCAAGTATTTTAATATACATAAAATTAATAATTAAATGGATAAGTTAAACTTTCATTCCAACAACACCAACAAGTAATCATATTTTAAAAATTAATTTCAAATTTAAACATAATCAAAATTAAAAAATTCTAATCATTAGCACATTAAAATCCGTTTTGAGTTAAACTTATTATAATTATAAATTATTATAATTATAATAATAATTATATAACTATTAATTATATATAATTGTATATAATTATTAATAATAATTATATTATTATAATTATAATTAAGTTGGAATAATATTCCCAACTTTAAAAGTTGATAAAATAATTTAGATAAAAAAAACATAACTTAAGTTGATAAAAGAAATTTATAATACAATGCAAATTTTGTTAAAGGACGTAAATTGCAATAAAAATATCATTCTTGTGAATATGAGAATCCGAAAAATATATAAATATATACGAGTCCTAAGAATACAAAATGTAAAGAAGAAATATTTAAAAGCGCGCCCATAAGTTCAAAAAATATTCCAAGAAAACGAATTCTCATCGAACGTTATCACTATGCATCGAATATACACAGTTTTTGATCAAAAGCGTAAAGCTGAAGATCCCTGAGCTGAAATATTATTACTTTTTTTTTTTATCTTTTTTCTTGTTACAGCTGAAGAAATTTTCTGCAATCGTCCTTTTTAAGACAGGAATATCTATTGCCAGTGTCTATTGATACCGGTCTAGCAGATTGCCGCGAGAAGCGGTCTACACTCAGCTCTGAGAACACCTCAGCCGTACGCTAATTGCAGCGTCAGATAAGAAATTCATATAACACAGTCTTACACTATTTTGTTTGTAGTGGTAATAAAATATTTTTTCTTTACATTACACTAGATGGATGTTTGCAGCAATTTATGCATTGTCAGATTTTAAGATTTAATCCTATGAAAATAAAATCAAGAAACTCTACTGGTTTGTCTTAATATATTGATCTTTCTATAATACGATGTTTCAACTCTTTAGAGAACAATTATTACTTCATTGTTTTCAAATTAATACCTAAATGTTTCCTTATGTCGTCTTAAAGGTTTATCAATAAATCTTATTTTTTTTTAATACTCGTGTGCTATTTGATAAAAAATAAGATCTTGTTATAAATTCTGAAAATGCCATTGCTAGTATTGGAAAAAGAAACAAATTTACGTTGCCGCTAGATAGCGCTGTATATTTCGTTAGTCTGCTGATTGAATTTTTGTAATCAAAAGTTGTAATTTCGTAAGTACTCTAATGTTTTATGAGTTTTATATTGTCTTGAATTAAATATACAGGTGTGTGTTGGTTTTTAGGTTAAGCAACATAACAAGATGCACATATAAACTACTAATTTAAACGATGTTTTGCTAAGATAATAGCAGAACCCTCAAAATCAATGCCAAATATTTTGAACTTCTAATCAGAATTCGTTTCTTTTTTCTTTTTCTTTTTTTTTTAAATCTCTGAAATAACAAACAAAAATCTACTGCCAAATATAAAGAGAAAAAAAAAACTTTTTTCAAAAATAACAAATCACATTTATTATTATTATAATATTTGTAAGTATTATAATGTTTGATTATTATTGATGATATTTGATTGAATGGATGATATTGATTGATTTGATATTTGATTTATTTAATGATATTTGATTGTGAGTTTATAATATTTGATATTGTATTTAATTATTATTATAATATTTGTTAATTTAGATATTTATTTTATGTCATTACATTTATTCTCCTAACAGTAATAACAGTTATATTAGAAAGTTAGAAATTAATGATGATGATTAGCATCCATGTAATTACGAAAATGTTATAAAAATAAAATCTTTGAATCTTATAGTATCTTCTTAATTTTATCTCTTCAGAATTGTCGAAAAGCTGATGTACGAGTTACTAATAGCATAGAATCAAGTTCAGAATTCTAAGGGAGCTTGGATCTGCTCGATGCAGGGTATTTTGGCCAAATAAGACTAGAAAGTCTTTCAGATAAGGACAATATAATGACAATGACAATATAACGCCACAAACACAGAATACATAAACTGTTCATACACACTTCTAGATCCCAAGTTCTACTTTCATAAGTCTACTCGCAGATTGATATTACAACATCGCCACCTATCGGCGGTTACATTTCGTTTCTCTTCGCAACCCCGTGAATAACAAAGAATAATAAAGGACAACAATAACATTGAAAGGAAACTGAACGCTTGCGTCTCGAAGATGGAAGAGTAATTAAATGAAACTAATTCACATAACAAATCTTCGTTTGGCTTTATTTGTTTTAATGCAAGAGCCAGAAGCTATTCACAGAATCATGCAAGCTTTTAACATAAATATGTCACAATTTTTGAAGCGAAAAAAAAACTAACGTATATTTTACAAGATTCATTCTTATGTTTTTATATGCTCCGAAGTGTCCTTTTAAATCAAATAAATGATGCTTGATAGCTTTTCAATTCTCTTTATTCTTTTATCCCTTTCCTGTTCTGAAATAAGAACAGTAATTCCAAATTTTGCCACTAGGTGAACTATAAGTAAGGTAACAGCCTATCTCAATTGCACTTTACTATTATTTATTCTTCACTCCTGAACGATGTTATTAGTTTATAAATGATGGTTGCTTTCGTTTATGTAAAACAAAATTTGATTGCCGATACGAACAATAAAAGCACATTCCGTGTGGAGTTCGTGCTACCACACAGAACGTGATAAAAATCTTAGAATTTGTAACATGTAACAACAGGAATTGGGAATGTTTTGTATCGGCATATATTTATTCTTTATGTGCTGTGAAACTGTTGCGGCTCAACGTCGTTGTTTAGTTCGATTTTTTTTTTTTTTTGGAATGATGGTGGCGGCGCCACCGTTCATGTGCGCCCTTGAATTAACAGGGAATACCCTTATTTTTAATCATATACGTAGTTGCTGCCCATTCTGTGAATTGCTTCGCAAGCAAAGTACCGTGATTAGTTGTTTTCAAAATCGTTTTTTTGTTTATAATTGCTCCAAAAAAATAGGATTTAGAGGTCGGTGAACAATCTAAATATATTATTAGTATTATTTTCATAGCAATAAAGATTCATAAAAAGAAATAATTCATTAAGAAAAACTTTTATCTTTCAAATTAACAAAATAATTCAAAAAGCAACTTTTTATTTATCTCTATAAAACCCAGATAAATCTTACCCTTAATTGGGCAGAGTTTGATTGATCTATTTCTGATATACACAATTACAATTTCCAAATAATCGAAAAAAAAAAATTCTAAAAAAAGTACTAATGATTATAGCTCTTTTTCATTAAAAGTTTATAATTATTATGTACTTGAGATGTTTTCAATATTTCAATTGCTTATAACAGATGTTTTTTAGTAATTTGTATTAATGTTGGTTTAATTTACTTAAATATTTTGAATCAGCAGAAAGAAGAAAAAATTTCTCACTAAATTCTGAGAAATAATTTTTTCGCAAAAAAAAAAAAAAAAAAAAAAAAAAAAAACTAAATTTTTAGTTAAATTAGTTTCTTTCTCAGAATCTTTATTTAGTAACAAATAACATAAATGGGGTTTCGACTTTCAAATAGTATATTGAGAGAAAATCATATGATGCATTTTGTATATGGAATGAAAATTATTTTTTTTTTATTTAGTGCAATAAATATTTTTTTAGAAACATGTTCTCAAAAAAAAAAAAAAAAAAAATCTGGAGCACAAAATAGAGAAAGGAAATTGCAACGAGAGGAAGCTAATTAGAAATTGGCGGGATCTCTAAAGAAATATCTCAGAAACACAATAGGATTAGACAGATAACCAGGACCATCAACATCAACATGTGGTTTGGAATTTCAGAATGAAAATTTATCTCAAAATGTAAATTCATCAGAATATGATCAAGAAGAAACCACGATTGTACCAATAGAAAACTTAGATGACATGGAAAATTCGCCTGGTTAATAACGTAATATCTGAAAACGAAGATTTTGAATTCGAATTAAACGATCCAGCTACCTGGCCTGAAAAAAATGATTTCTATAAAAATTAGAGATTATAACCAAACATTTTCCAAGTGATCATTCCGGCAGAAAGTTTTCAGAATCGTTCCATCATAGAACATTACCGAATCGAGAAACAGTATTTAGAAATTATTTAGTATATTCAAATTCCCGAAACGCAATTTTTTGCTTCCCATGTAAACTATTCAGTGAGAAGCATTCACGGCTTATTAAGGATGAATGTAACGATTAGGCACATTTAACCCACATTTTAAAAACACATGAAAGCAGTGCATCTCTCTTTAAACATAATTCAAAATGCAGTGAACTCAAAATGTCTTTGCGTAATTTATGTATCATGGATGCAGCTCAACAGATGCAGAAAATGTTTACTGACAATCGGTTATTGAACGGTTTATTTATTTAATTCAGTATTTATCACGGCAATGCCTTGCATTTAGAGGTTCTTCGAAAGAGCTGTATCATAGTGATAATGGAAATTTTTTGAAGTTGGTTGAAACCATAGCAAAATTTGATCCAACAATCGCTGAACACCTCCACAAAATTCAAACATCTCAAAAGAAGAACATTGCTCATTATTTAGAGGATCAAATTCAGAATGAAATTATAAGCATTATTTCATAAAGAATTAAAAAGCATTTATTACATATGATTAAATCGTCAAAATATTACTCACTAATACTACATCTGATGTCAGTCATACCGTATAGTTCATATAGTTCACTGTTGTAATTCGATTTGTTTAAAAGAACGGAGAAACCAATAAAGTCCAAAGTGAAGAACATTTTTTAAGATTTCAATCTGTCGACGACACTACTGTACAGGGTCTGTTTGAATTCATAAATGGGCATTTAAAATCTTTAGAACTAAATTTATCAGATTTACGAGGCCAATCTTACGATAATGGTGCTAATATGAGCAGGAATCTCCTAATATGAGAGGAAAGCACAATGGATTGCAACAAAAAATTATTGAAAATAATTCGGGGGCACTTTATATCCCCTACTCTGCCCATTCTCTAAATTACCCCACTACAAGAACTTACCCCACTATCAGAAGATCCTTTGCCGAAGTTACTAAAAGAAACCTTGAAAATGGAACAGAAAACAAGCACCCGGAGATCAACCAGACCCATAGACCTAAGACGCGAGTATTCAATTTAAAAGAAACCACCCCAATAGAAATAGTGGATTTTAAAGAAATAGTTGAAGCACTTAGAGAAATTAGAACCCTCCTTTAAGAATTGCCTGAAATACTGCAAGCAGCCAGAAATTTGAAGCAAACAACTGACAAAGAAGAAACTTATCCTGATTAACGCTCTTCTAGCCTAAAATCTCCATTCCCGCCCACCACAGTACCTTTTACTCCTGATTGTCCACTGGCGAACAATAGTTTATCCTGCTATCCTCGCCCTTCCCCCGAAAACTAGAAGACTTCTGATTGGCTCTGACAACTCTCTCCTATGCCCATGCTTGCAGACTCCTCGACCGGTCCTCGGGTCATTTCGTCAGTAATGCTGACAGTTAAGGGCATTAAACGACGCCAGGGTGTTGCGTCGCCAAGACCTTGGAGATAGCCTTATCTTCCAGCGTGGAAGATTTCAGATTTTAGCGCTCTTGTTAGGAATCTAACTATAATGATTCGGCGAGTATCGACGCGAAAGGAAAGAGTAGACGTTGCTGATGAGTTTAAAATGTTACATCGCTTTTCGTTGAATATATTTGGCACATTCAAGTTCTTTGTTATGTTAACATATTCATTGCTAAGCTCTCTGTGTTGCCAGGAGAGTGACGTATTCTACGTAATTCAATTTCGGACCCCACAATGACCGTACTTCGATAAACAGTGGGTTAATTGCATTCGGCTTGAGAGAGAAACAGTGAAAGGTCTCTAAATGTACCAAAACAAATGAAAAATTCGAAACAAACTTTTTAATGTTGTATCTTCTATCTTGACATTTTAAAATGATTATCAAGAAATAAATTATGACTTCAAGTATGTTTTGATGACGTTGTAACTATTCCTTTCTCTAATGTATATAACCTCATATACTCTTTTAGTTTACTATTCCCTCTTGTATTTTCAACAATGTACTAAGTGTATCAGAGCTCTCGAGCTTGTCCATTCGTAATAATTATTGATAGGATATGCAGGAAATGAGACTCCTTCACATACAGTACTTTCCATGCTCTATTTGAATAAATAGTTGTTTTTCCATATTGTAGTTGAGTGAATAGTCAATTTTTAAGTATTTTGTTTATCGTGATCTCTCGGCACTTTTTCCAGAATTACTTCGGCAGGAGTTTTGCTGAGTATTTTTAAATGGATCAACTCTAAAAACAAGTTGAAAAATGAAAAAAAAAAGTGAGAAAGTTACGCATTTGCGATGTGACAATGTTTATAATGGTTTAATTATTCTTGCAAACGCATTTTTACATTCCGCTTACTCTTTTCATTCACCAACGCAACTCCGTAGATTTTGGTCCTAAGCGACCCGGAGATCATCCAGATCCTATCCTATCCGGAGATCATCCAGATCCTGGCAACATCAAAAGCCAGCTTGCGAAATTAAATAAAGCCCTTACTGAAGGACAAAACAAGATGGACTTTCCTGAGCTTCAAGCTCAATTGGATATTGTGCGAAATATCGAATGCAAATTCAAACAATTAAAAGATGACTACTACAGAATCGCCAAAGAAGAAGATTTCCAGAAAATCGAAACCTCTCTATTCGAAGTCGATGAGGACATTCAAAAATTAGAGGTAAGCCTTAAAACCACTATTGTTAAATTAAAAACTATGAAAATTGACTCTATGCATAATCAAAGTTTTGATGACTCTATTATTAGTGATCAGCCTAAAAAGGCATTCATCAAACTTCCAAAAATTCCATTTCCGTTTTTCCGCCGAAAATTCGAAGAATAGAATTTCTTCAAAACTCAATTTAATAGCCTAATCAGTGAAAATCCTGAACTTTCTGAAAATGAAAAACTGCTGACGATAATTTTTCTTCTCTATTTAAAACTTTAGCACAACGCTATGAAAACAAAAGAATAATTGTTAACTGTCACATAAATAGCATTTTAAATGTTCATCCCTTAAAGCATAGGTTCCCAAAGTGGTTCAGGTGGACCCCCAGGGGTCCACGTAGACGTGAAAAGAAAACAGGGGTTCATAAGTTGTAAGTGGGGGTCCACGAAAAATTTTCTTGTTTTAATAATAAAGAACAAAAATTTTTGCTTGGATTTACCTATCAACGTAGGCAGGTAACATCATTCACTAGGTAGGTACTCAAAAATATTCGAGACTCAGTTCAAACACAGAATTGAATAGAACAATAGATAATAGTACAAGTGTACACCACATGTCGAGACTTGCAAAGTGCCGCCCGTGCGCCCGCTCGTCCCGGATGCTTGTTTAGACCTGCAAAGGGATGAAATGCGACTTGCGTTGTGCTTGCAATCTACATTAGTATAAATATGAATGCCAAGAACAAAACGTTACTCATTTGTTACTCAACGTTACTAATTCAACGTTACTTCATGTTTTATTGAAAATGTTATATAGTAAAATTTCATAAACGTGCTAGCAGTAATTGCATGTTTTTATAAATTTTAATTAAGATCTAAAAAGAAACTAGTGGATATTTTAAAGATAAGAAACTATTAAAGAAAGAAATGCTATCTTTAGAGATAAAATTTTTGTCTGAATGTTAACATTTATTAATAACTTGCGATATGCACATACCCTAAAATCCCCTTTTTAGTGAAAATTTCGAATTTCCTTATTAGTTTGCATTAAATCAACACATTCAAGATTCCAAAAATGAATTAATTTTGTTTCTGCGGTTGTTAAAAGCAAAGTTACCGGCAAAGCTATAAAGCAGAAGCGAAATATTTAAAACTGATATTAACAAGGAGAAGGCACGAGGTTTAAAATTAAATTCGGAATGAGATTTTGTATAATGATAGTATACATTTAGAATGTTTATTAATAAAAATATTAAGACTCAATAGTCAACCCGTAAAACTTTCAAATTAGATTATATGCTAACAATGTGGTACCCGAACGAACTCTGGAGTAGTTTAGTGGTTGGGGCACTGATGTAGCATTCAGATTACCTGGGTTCGATTCTACGCTAGATTTTTTTTTCTAAATTATTTCAAGATAATTTAACAGTTTTAATTAATATCTTTTTCATTTTTTATGCAAAAATAAATATTATTCAGAATATTCAGAAGAAAAAAAAGACTCAGGTCACTTTTATAATCTGCTTTTATAAAAAGTGTTTTTATTCTGTACGAGATAATGAAAAAAGTATTTGAACATGTAATGTAAAATTAAAAGATGTTTCTAGGTAAAGAAAAGAAATAAAATGTTTACTTAAAGTAGAAAAATAATCACTTTTAATTAATGCATAAAAACAAAGTAAAAAACTAAACATATTTTAAATCAACAAACTCGGCTACTGATGTAAAAAAGAAACGTTATTTTCGAAACCAGTTTGATTAGTTTTCAAAGAATGAATATATATAACAAAGAATGAATATATATATTTCAAAGAATGAAAACCAACCGGACGCAATGTCAGGAAGCAAAATGTTGCGCGGCAGTTTTTGAGTATGCCAAGATTTGAGATATGGCGCCAAAAAAGGCATTCTAAAGGCCAGATTTCCCCGAAGTCACGTGACTCATGTTGCGTACACTTGTTTAGACAAGAAACAAGCGACTAGCTCCCTCCATTTATATATCAGCTCTATGGGCAGTGCAGTATATAAATATATAAACTTATAAATTACCAATACAGAGATTTCTATTTTAATTCTACACGTTGCCGGCAACTTCTTCTATGATTCACCAGGTACCGGCCGCGTTCAGATTCTATTTGGCTTGAAGCAAATGGAGGGCTTAGTACTCAATAGGAAACGAGAAATTACATATTATTACGGTGAGTTTTGGAACAAAAATTTTGTCTTCTAGTGTTGGTGGGTAAAGAAATGAGTTCATAGAACTCCGGTCTATCCGGCTATTTTGTTATCCGGCCTGCCTTCCGCCACATTGGGCCGGACACTCGAGAGCACATTGTAATATAAATAATTTAAAAGAAATATTAGAGCATCTGCCAGAAATAAAGACGAATAATACATTGCAGAATTTAGATATGTCCCAGATTTTGCATTGGTAATTCAAAATGAGCATGGTAAACGGCACTTCACTGAAATGTTGAAATTCTGTTCATTACTTTATTCAGTGGCGCCACATGCATATAAATTTACCGGTATGTTCACCTATATTTTGTTACCTCATCCTGTGACTCATCTTTATATGCATGCTTACGTAGCTGACATACTAGCATATAAAGGGAAACTGAGTGCAAAAAACCATTTGGGGTCCTAAAATTTGTAAAGAAAAAATTGCAAACATTAACATATATTATTACTGCATGTTTATTTAATGCGTGATTCTGTTTTTGCTTTTAATATCTCAGGAAAATTACAATTTTTTTGCAATTTTTTTTTCGATGCTTAGTACACAACAGCATTTAAGCGTTCTGCACACATGCTAGATCGATGACAATACTTTATTAATTTTAATTTGCTGAAAGAGCGTTCACCACTTGCAATAGTAACTGATAAAATAAAGAAAAGTTTTAACATAGTAAATACATTTAGAAATAACACATTCTAATTACTATTTAATATGTATTGCTGCATTGTCTTGTGCGCTATTTAGATCTATTTCATTCGAAATCAAATCTCGTATCAATTTCCTGGATTAGGTTTTCATCTACATCTTTGTTATAAAACTTTACAGAGTTTTTGGAACTATTTTTTTTTAATTCGTGTTTTCCTGAGGTTTTTATATTAGCGATTAATTTGAAATACTTTTACATCTATTTTCTACCTGCACAACAACAGTATCAATTACAGTGTTAAAAATTAATATCTAAATTCCTCTGAAGTTATAGAGTTTTCTATTTCTGCTTCTATTTTCATCTTCTTCTTATTTCGCTATAACTATTCTGCTAACTGAAATAATTTTTTTTATCTTTCTGCAATAAGAACAGAGAGGCGAGAGCATAAATTGGATAGCTAAGTAGACTAATTGCTATTTAGATTTAGAATTCTGCTCTTAAAAAAAATATTAATAGGAATATGTTATAGAGCTAGTTTAAGAATTAAAACTTCTGAATACATTGAATCACACTACGCCATTTGAATTCAAACTTGTTAGAGTAACAAACATATTAAAAAAAATTCATCTGAATAAATGTTTGAGAACTTTAATATAAAAAAAACAGAATGATCAACATTAGCATTTCGTATTTAAAAGGAAGGATAATTAAACGAAAAAAAATGCAATTACGTTTACAAAAAATATTTAAAAAAAATAATAAAATCAAATATTTAGAAATCAAAAGTATTTTCAAAAATACAATTATCAAAAAGTGTATAGTTTTATGTCCTCATGTACTGAAAGAGATCAAAGTTTTTAAACATTTATTTTAAAAGACACATTTATTTTAATTTACCCTTTTCAAAGTTTCCTTGTATTATCCTTAATCCCAGATGTGACAGTCAACACATTATTTTCTTCTATTAGTTACCATATATTCCATTTATAAAAGGTCTGTTTCGTTGCTTTGAGGACAATTTCCTCTAACATTTATTGTATCATGCATATTACAATAGAAAGATGAATAAATCAAGATGTATGCAAATAATTATCTTCCAAAACATTGAATACCCTGGCCATCAAAGGGCTGGCAAATAAAATTTAATATTGAAAAAAATATATATATTTCTATTTGTTTAACGAAATGACCTTCATATATATACATATATATTTGTTTTCTAATGTTGACTGGATTATTTTATATATTATAAAAAGTCCATTCAGAGATTCAAATTTCTGAAAATCGATGTATTGAAATCCATTCATATTAATGAACTATGCTAATAAATTCAATAAGGTTAGAGTTTTGATAATAAATTCAAATAAAAAATAAATCAGGAAGATATTCTGAATTATTATAAGCCTTTCCTTTCAAATATATTTGAAAGGGAATTAGTTTTATAATTTTCATAAACACTAAAATTTCTTGAAGAAATCAAAAGTCTTAGCTTTCCGTGTGGCAATTATTTTCATCCAATAGCTTTCATCCGACTGAAATTAACTTTTAAATGAATAAGAATTACAAATTCAGGCAATTTCTTAACACGAATAAGATTTTATTTCTTTAGCTTTAATAAAAACAAATAGGAATAAATTGCTTTGCAAATAAAAAATGATAACGAAAAATAAACCAGTCCGACGCTGACCATTGTGTACGTGCGTGATTTAAAAATTATATTAATACAAATAAAAAAAAATTATTATTATTGTTACCTGTAATGATTATTTTCTATAAATGATCTTGTTTTTAATTTTAAATAATTATTTTTTCTCAGAATAATACTAAAAACAATTAGGAATAAATTTCTAAAAACAAATAGGAATAAATTGCTTTGCAAATAAAAAATGATAACGGAAAATAAACCAGTCCGACGCTGACCATTGTGATTTAAAAATTATATTAATACAAATAAAAAAAATTATTTTTATTGTTACCTGTAATGATTATATTCTATAAATGATCTTGTTTTTAATTTTAAACAATTATTTTTTCTCAGAATACTACTACATAATCAATGCGCTCCCCAAAATCAATAGTTATTTTAGTTTCCTATATCAATGATGAAGTTAGAGTGAAAAATCATTGTTTAAACTGCATTTGAAGCAAATTTTAATAAATTTGTGATGTTAGCTTACAGAAGAAAATTTATAATACAGTTTTCTGCATTTAATGTAAGTATATATATAAAATTGCTAATTTTAGTTACTATTCACACGAAATTACTAATTTTTTTAATATTCGAAATAAAATAAATTTTTAAAAAAAGTTTAAATTGTAATTTTTATTATTCATGATGAAATGCTATCAAATAAATTCTGTTGATCTATAATTCAAGGTATAGAAAACAGCTGCATTCATAATTTATTTAAACAACGATTGAAGAAAATTTACGCTCCCAAAACAGAAGGATTTCTGAAATTGAATTTGTGTACGTAATCATTTTCTCAATTTAACAATTTTTAGCGAACAGGACAACACTTTTGAAATATATTATTTCATTACCATTGCATGATATTATTAAACACATTTTAATCAATGTTTGTCAGGAAAGTGAAGTATTGTATTAGTTTTGGTTTTAACATGTCGACTGAAGATAAGCAGTACATAAAAGTGATTTAATATTTTCAGTAAATTTCTTTTTAGATTTCCTTCAAGTATGCATCAGAGGAAAACCAAAGTATGTTATATTAAAGATAGTGATCGTCAAGGATCACGGCGTTCATCAAAAAAATTGAGAAACATACGAGAATCATCGAGCAAATTTATTGCTTGGAAAGTTCTGAAGACCGTCGTTTTCATAGTCAGCCTGGTATTCTTCTTCTATCAATCAGCCGAATTTTTAACTGATTACTATGCGTATCCGTCGACAACAACGTTTGTGGTCACTTACCCTCAGGAGTTTAAAATGCCTGCTATTACATTTTGCAACAGCAATCCGTAAGTATACTCGTATGTCGATTTCTATAGTTTAATACATTAATATGTACAATGTTTGATGGGATTTAAGTATATATTCACACTTGTGTTTCTCTATATTGATAATCAGTAATCACTTAAATAAATGAAATCTCAGTAATTGATCAATATTAATATCCAAATAAATCTCTCAAGCACAAGTCTAATAGTCAAAGATAGCATAGGGGGAAAAAATGAAAAAATTGGACTAGTAAATAAAGTTTTACACTCGGGTGAAATTAAAACAAATATTTTATGTTAAAAGTAATTAAGACATCAAATTAAAAACAAGTATCAAATGAAAAGTTATTCAAATAAAATTAATTTTATTAAAGTTCTAAGAGAAATTATAAAAAGTCATATGTCAAATTATAAACGAAATATGTGAATTTAAATTGCTCTTTTCATATTTTAAACGACTACATAATCTATACCAAAAATAAATTAAAACTAAACGAAATTAATTAAAGAATTATATATTTTATTATATATATGAAGAATTATATATATATAAAATTTCATCAAGACATCATTATATTTTTAAAAATAACACTGCTTTCCTTTAAAAAAATGAATATTAATGCAAGTATTGCGTAACAATGTTTTCAACATATTCTTGCGAAATCTTTCCACTTTAATTTAAAGTATAAATTCTACGGGAGCTAACAGAAAATTAGAGAAATACATATTACGTTTTGACTGAAGGTCTTTATAATATTATGAGTGAATTATATGACTATTAAAATTTGAAGTTTTAAAATATTTTGATGAATAATCTATTAAAGTAGGAATTGCATAAATATTTAATTATTAAAATTTTAACGAACATTAAGATTGGTGAACCAAAGGCGGCTAGTATTAAAATAAACATTATACCTCCATAATTCACTATATTTTCAGAATCAAGAGAAGCAAATTCTGCAATGAGTTCCCTCATCTATGTGAACCACCACAAAATCTGACAGAATTCTGTTTAAAGTATCCTCATATGTGCTCAAGAAATAATTCAAATTTAATGGTAAATATTTGTTTTTTAAATTATTATTTTCAGGAGGCAATTGTTATTAAAAAATTACGAAATTTAAATAATCTTTAATAATTTTAAAAGATATATTCAATCCTATATTTAAAGAAAGTAAATAATTTAAATATATACAGGGTGTTGTAAAACTAATGATCCATAATATAAGGAATGATAAAACTCGCCAAAACAAACAACTTTCACCATACAATGTGGGGTCAGAAAGCCGCGAAAGAGCGCTTCGTCTGAAGTAGATAAATCATCAGTCTTTCGCAGAGCCTGTCATTCTGACGCTATTCCTCTCCAGAGATACCGCACTATTCGAATTCGGAGAAGGCAGCTATGCTCTTCATGTACGGGCGTGCAAATGGCAAGGCCAAAGAAGCGATAGGACTTTAGCGGATGCATTTTGCAAACCGAGCGCTACCCGATCGGAGAACATTTCAACGTTTATACAGACAAATCTCGGAGACAGGTTCATTTCGTGGCGAAAGACAAGATACAGGTCGACCACAGACCACGAGAACGACAAATCGAGTAGAGGCAATCCTGGAGGCAGTGAATAACTAGCTTGAACGAAGCAAGCGATCAATAGTTCAGGAGAAAGGGGTCCATCATACGACGGTATGGCGTATGCTGCATGAGGAAAGGTAACGCCCTTACCATCTCCATTGGGTCCAGGCCTTACAGACCACTGATTTTCCACAACGTGTAACATTTGCAAGTTGGTTCTTGCAACAGAACATACTGCAACCCCAGTTTACCGCATCTGTCTTGTTCAACGTGTGGCGGGGATTTAATATTCACAACAATCATGTATGGGCTGCAGTGAATCCACATGGTACATGTTCGAGTTGTAACCAGCAAAGATTCTCAGTGAATGTGTGGGCAGGAACGATCCACAATCACTTAATTGGGCCGTATCGGTTACCAGACCGCCTAAATGGACAAAAGCATCTCATATTTCTCCAGCAGGTGTTGCCTGATTTACTGCAACATGTACCGCAAATATTCGAGGCATCATGTGGGTGCAGAACGACGGAGCACAAGTTCATTTTATCAGGAATGTACGAACTACCTGAATGCTACCTTTCCGAACAGATGGATTTGGGGGCAGCAGTCTCTTGGCCTCCTAGATCTCCCGATTTATTCTGATTAGATTTTTTCTCTGGGGATAGCTAAAAGGTGTCATGTACGAGATGCCCATCGCGTCACCGCAGGACCCCGTCATCCGAATTAGAACTGCAGCTACATATGTTCGTGATATGTCAGGAATATTCCAACGTGTGCGGAATTCAATGAATCACCGATGTGAAGCCTGTATTGCAGCTGCTGGTAGCTCATTTGAGCATTTGTTATAAATAAAGATTCTTTGTCTTCATATTGTTGTTCTTGGTCTTTATTGTATTCTCCATTTCTGCGAAGCAAGCACCTTCTGGGGACCCGACGTTTGCTTTCCAACTCCACATTGTTTGATGAATGTTTTGGCGAGTTTTATCATCCCTTACATTACGGACCATTAGTTTTGCAACACCCTATATATATATCTACAGTTACCATCTTACAGTTAATGATTACCAGTAATCATTCCATAATTACTGTAGAAGTTCACTTCATGTTGACGAACTACTATTTAGGCATTTATATGAATACTTCTTTGAAGAAACGAAAGGAGCAGTTTCATTTTCTAAAAAGTTTTACCAAGAATTATTAATTTATATAAATTATTCATTACAAATTTAAAAAAATTGAATTAAATGATATTAATGTGCATAAATTTAGTCTCTTTAGAGGTCATCAGTACCTCCCAATTATTTTCAGAGCAAAACACATAAAAGAAAATGCTTTCGAGCGACTTGCAAGAAATTTAGAATTTTAGTTACTCCAGATGGTTGGTATGCTTATATTTTGTCTTGCGTTTGATTCGTTCCGAAAAAATTCATACAAACAAATTCAAGAGGCTTTCAAATTACCTTGTGTAGATGTATCTTCCTATGTGGTTTAGCATTAAGTTGTGAAATATATACTTCTGCCGGCCTGCTTCGAAATAAACATTAACCCAATGAGATTAAACGAATCACTGATCCTCAAATTGAAAATTCTGTAGTTAATTCACAAAATTCTATTCTAATTCACAGATTTCTAGAATACACATTCAGGATATGGGTGCATTCAGGATAAATGTAGATGAAAAATGAAATTTGCGGGTGTATATCTGCGACATTTTAGTGCTTACATCGAAATCTAAAACTTACTTTTGAGTTTGGAAATAACAGAAACGGTATCTTAAAATTTTCTCATTATTTTTGATGCTGCATCCTTTCTTACTTTTTTTATTCATTTTTAGTTTTTTTATACTGTACTTAAACAAGGAAATATGCCAATTATTTGTCTAACTAACTCTAAAAAGTTTGTAAAAACTTGCTAAAATCTGAAAAACGTAATATAACAAAAAAAAATATTCCACATAACTGATAATCACGATATCTTTTGGAAGATTAAAGTAATAGGTAAATTTATCTCAAATATGAAATAAATTTCTGAACATCGAATTTAATGCATTGTATAAGATCCTATGCAGATGAAAATTTTTATTCTAAGACTGGAGAACTACTGCTTATGACTGTGTATCAATGTTTTTTTATCTGTTTAGACGCAATCACATTAAGCTTTTTAAAGAAAATGGGAATTGTGGGAAGTTTAATTCTTTATTAACCTCAAAATGAAATGTATTACCATTTGTTGTAAATTAATTTCTCCTTCTAGATTCCTAAACTCAGCCATAATTCAAGTGCAGAAGAAGACGAAATAGAAGACATTTTAGAGAACTTGTATACGAATCGTAATATGAGCCAAGAATCTTGGAGTCATTGGACCTGGGATATACCAAGAAAGCCATACTCAGAAGAAAGGTGATTTCTGTTTCAGAAAGCATAAAAAAATTATGATAAATAGATAAATTTGATATTCAAAAAGATTATGGTTTAATTCTGTTTTATCAACTCTTTCGATTGCTGAAGCCAGTTACCAAATACTATAGTCATGTAAGACAATTTTTATGGGAGAAATGTGGAAAAACTTGAAAATTTCTGGAAACCTGTTAACAAAAGTAGATTCCAAAGGTATAAAAAAATGTCAGTCCATTTCAAATCTTTATTTCCTTAGCAAAAATGTTTTTATCAACGTAAAAAAACCATGTCTTTTCTAAATTCTAAATTGTTAGAAGTATAAGGATGAGAAAGGGCTGAAATTATAAAAAAGAATTGTACAGAGAGATATATCAAGCATTGCTTCTAAGACTGTCTAAACTAAAAGAGGAAAATCACATTTCAGCTTATAAATTTTTAACGATTGCAGCCATCGATAACTTTTTAAAACATATGCAAAGACGAAGGTATATTTTGTCAATCTTTCCCAGTTTTTTATAGTCAAATGTTAGAAAATGATGAGGAAGATAAAACTTTAAATTTTAAACATATTAACATTATATGAGCTGAACGGCCCATCTACAAACTAAGACAGGATTTTCATTCTTCCTGCAACATCTTTCTGATCACATAAAAAATAATCTTAATAACTCTAATTATCGTATGACATAACAAGGGGCACCTTTCTGTAGGGATAACTACTTGGCCAGTTTCATCCGAATTTCTTAATATGCTCCTTAAAACGTCAGTCAAGATTTTCAAAAAAAAAAAAAAAGTTAGTTCAGAATTTTTTTTTTCAATTAGGTGCTCGCATGTATTTTAATCAGCGACATCTATTGATAAACATGTCAAGTATCTATATAAACTACAATAGTTTTGGGTTTTACCAATTTACTATAACTTTATTGTTATCATTTCGAAAGTTTTTTATTTAGTATTATTGTGTTGTTCAGTGTATAAAGACCCCAATCATAGAACGCTCCAAATTGCATTTTCGACATTCATTACCTTTTTTCGTTTGATAAACATGCAAAATATCTATATAAACTACAATAGTTTTGGGTTTTACCAATTTACTATAACTTTATTGTTATCATTTCGAAAGTTTTTTATTTAGTATTATTGTGTTGTTCAGTGTATAAAGACCCCAATCATAGAACGCTCCAAATTGCATTTTCGACATTCTTTACCTTTTTTCGTTTGATAAACATGCAAAATATCTATATAAACGACAATAGTTTTGGGTTTTAAAAATTTACTATAACTTTATTGTTATCATTTTGAAAGTTTTTCATTTAGTATTATTGCGTTGTTCAGTGTATAAAGACCCCAATCATAGAACGCTCCAAATTGCATTTTCGACATTCATTACCTTTTTTCGTTTGATAAACATGCAAAATATCTATATAAACGACAATAGTTTTGGGTTTTACCAATTTACTATAACTTTATTGTTATCATTTCGAAAGTTTTTTATTTAGTATTATTGTGTTGTTCAGTGTATAAAGACCCCAATCATAGAACGCTCCAAATTGCATTTTCGACATTCATTACCTTTTTTCGTTTGATAAACATGCAAAATATCTATATAAACGACAATAGTTTTGGGTTTTACCAATTTACTATAACTTTATTGTTATCATTTCGAAAGTTTTTTATTTAGTATTATTGTGTTGTTCAGTGTATAAAGACCCCAATCATGGAACGCTCCAAATTGCATTTTCGACATTCTTTACCTTTTTTCGTTTGATAAACATGCAAAATATCTATATAAACGACAATAGTTTTGGGTTTTACCAATTTACTATAACTTTATTGTTATCATTTTGAAAGTTTTTCATTTAGTATTATTGCGTTGTTCAGTGTATAAAGACCCCAATCATAGAACGCTCCAAATTGCATTTTCGACATTCATTACCTTTTTTCGTTTGATAAACATGCAAAATATCTATATAAACGACAATAGTTTTGGGTTTTACCAATTTACTATAACTTTATTGTTATCATTTTGAAAGTTTTTCATTTAGTATTATTGTGTTGTTCAGTGTATAAAGACCCCAATCATAGAACGCTCCAAATTGCATTTTCGACATTCTTTACCTTTTTTCGTTTGATAAACATGCAAAATATCTATATAAACGACAATAGTTTTGGGTTTTACCAATTTACTATAACTTTATTGTTATCATTTTGAAAGTTTTTCATTTAGTATTATTGTGTTGTTCAGTGTATAAAGACCCCAATCATAGAACGCTCCAAATTGCATTTTCGACATTCTTTACCTTTTTTCGTTTGATAAACATGCAAAATATCTATATAAACGACAATAGTTTTGGGTTTTACCAATTTACTATTACTTTATTGTTATCATTTTGAAAGTTTTTCATTTAGTATTATTGTTTTGTTCAGTGTATAAAGACCCCAATCATAGAACGCTCCAAATTGCATTTTCGACATTCATTACCTTTTTTCGTTTGATAAACATGCAAAATATCTATATAAACGACAATAGTTTTGGGTTTTACCAATTTACTATAACTTTATTGTTATCATTTTGAAAGTTTTTCATTTAGTATTATTGTGTTGTTCAGTGTATAAAGACCCCAATCATGGAACGCTCCAAATTGCATTTTCGACATTCATTACCTTTTTTCGTTTGATAAACATGCAAAATATCTATATAAACGACAATAGTTTTGGGTTTTACCAATTTACTATAACTTTATTGTTATTATTTCGAAAGTTTTTCATTTAGTATTATTGTGTTGTTCAGTGTATAAAGACCCCAATCATAGAACGCTCCAAATTGCATTTTCGACATTCTTTACCTTTTTTCGTTTGATAAACATGCAAAATATCTATATAAACGACAATAGTTTTGGGTTTTACCAATTTACTATAACTTTATTGTTATCATTTTGAAAGTTTTTCATTTAGTATTATTGTGTTGTTCAGTGTATAAAGACCCCAATCATGGAACGCTCCAAATTGCATTTTCGACATTCATTACCTTTTTTCGTTTGATAAACATGCAAAATATCTATATAAGCGACAATAGTTTTGGGTTTTACCAATTTACTATAACTTTATTGTTATCATTTTGAAAGTTTTTCATTTAGTATTATTGCGTTGTTCAGTGTATAAAGACCCCAATCATAGAACGCTCCAAATTGCATTTTTGACATTCTTTACCTTTTTTCGTTTGATAAACATGCAAAATATCTATATAAACGACAATAGTTTTGGGTTTTACCAATTTACTATAACTTTATTGTTACCATTTTGAAAGTTTTTTATTTAGTATTATTGCGTTGTTCAGTGTATAAAGACCCCAATCATGGAACGCTCCAAATTGCATTTTCGACATTCATTACCTTTTTTCGTTTGATTTGTAGAAATCTGCTGCCGAAACCCATCAGACACTTTTAGAAACGTATGGTGATGCTGCTCTGTCATATCTCAGTTGTCGGTTTTGGTTTCAACTATTTAAGAGTAATGATTTTGTGGTTCGATCTGACGGACCAAAAAAAATCGATGACAATCAATTGCAAGAGTTATTGGACGAAAATGGGAAAATGTTGTAGAAAATGATAGAAAATATTTTGATTGATATAAATTGTACCAATTTTTCTCAATAAATGCCTTTTTGAAATGAGAAAAATGAACAAAATGCACGCAAGCGCCTGATAGTATGAGAAAAAAGGGTGGTACAACAGGCAATTTACATTAAGAACTCACTCCATCATGAGACCGACTTTACTAGATCAAGTATGACTTGTTTACCAGTTTTATCAATGAAACAAAAACGCTTCTGTCGTACATAAAATATTTCGGTAGGTAAAACATTTACATAGAAGACCTCTGACTATTATGAATCTTCTGAAAATGATTTTGCATTTCGAAAAGACAGGAAAACTCACCGTTAAATCTGAACAAAACCACAAAGCAATTCAATTTCAGGAAGCTGTAACTGCACCTGCGGCAGGGAGCAACCGGTACATTTGCCATCAATAGTAAACATGCGAAATCAAAGGAATTGCATTTGCCATATACGAAAGAGGACAGGGAGCTATGTGAAATGTTCCGAAGTGTCATCATTCCAAAATGTCCGATACCCAGCATTTGCATTTTTGTTATGATAAGGTATAGGAAACTCTTCTTTTTGATGTTGATTGCTCGGAAGACAGTGAATAATGAATGTGTTGCATGTTCCAGAAATGAGAGTATGATGTGGATTCACCTTATCCTTCTTCAGTTGTCCTAACTTCTTTGAAAAAAACATGAACTCAAGCGAAATAACATGCTCTTTTATTGGTTTTAAAATATGCAATGATGCTTCCATATGAATTTCATGGCGTCAACGGAAATATTTTAATCACAACAAATTTTTCTTGCAAGATATGGCATCTCTGCACATCGCATTGCCTATTTAAGAATTATTATGGCAAAATTTATCGGATGGCAGAGTGGTTATAAAGTCATTTTAAACATCTTAGCCACTCTTAATTCTTGTGACTTTTGGTTGTAGGAATATTTGAACAGCCATGTTTATAAAAGCAGTCTTCTGGACTTAAATGTATTTAAATGAGGTTTTTACATTAATTGTCTTAAAGTATCATAACTTGTATCCCGCCTTTGTTATAATGCACCGTATTAAATTTTTAGAGCAAAGAGAAGGCGAGACCGATCATATAATTTCATGATGTGAGATTCCACATGTGATATCAATAAAAATATTGCACAAATCTTTTTTAGTCAACAGTGTAACTGACAGCTAATTTCGTCTGATAACAAAAATAAAGTTATTGCATGATAAAACATTTTTTGTAGATGATAATTATTCCATTTTCACTTTATAGTGTCGTTAACGATCGTTGCTAATCATTATAAGAAGCAGCATTTGCCTTGCTCTGCAATACTATTTTCTGCTGTAGTGACTGAAATATGAACTATTCATTTTTTTTTCTTTAAGATATCAAAACAGCACACTCAGGACAGAATGTGTGCGAAATTTGGGTGAAATTGGTCGAACAGTTTCCCCTAAACACCTCTTGTTTAAGCTAGATGAATCTATGTACATTTATCTATATTTATCTTTATCTAATATACAAATATATATTAGGGTGACCCATAGCTATAGGTTATTGTTCTGAAACCTATTTAAGAAGTTACTAAGACTTTCGAAGGCTTTAGAGTCCTAAAGTTTCGTCCTATTCAATAAAACAATAACAAGGAAAACAGACCCCAGAAAATTTCACTCGAATCGGGTAACTATTTGATAACCTTCTAAAAGCTCGTAACTGGAACAATCTTTGAAATTACAAATGGAAATTAAATATGTTTGTTTAGTAACGTAATAGTTTCTTTAAGGTAAATACATTTTTATGTAAAAAAAAAATTTTTTATAGAAACAGAGCAATTTTGTAAAAGTCTGAACGAACTTTGAACTGTATTTTTACCCGAGAGGAATTACTAGCAGCTGGGCAATCTTTTAAGGTGTAGGGAACGAATAACGAATTGTTTCCCAATTTCATGTTTTGTGTGAATGTTAGTGTATTTTTGAATTAGGGTGACATCTCTTTCAACAACATCATTCACAATTTTCTTATCAAGTGTTTCATTTCCAGTTGTATAACCAGAATCAACCTCCCATTTTGAAGAGCCTTTGTCGAGGAATTCTGAGTTAGTAGAAAATCTTGGGAACTAAACGTTACAAAAGGTTTCAACGCCTTATTTATAATGGAAGAAATAGCATTTTGGTGCACATGAAAATTATTACAAAAATGACAGAAGATTATATTTATATATATAAAGTCTGAAAGTAAATTATTCTTGGAAGCAAAATCAAGTAACAACAAAATTAAACACATAGTGAGCGTTTTCAATAGAAAAAATTTCAAATACCCAGAATTCTAAAGTTTACAGTAAAAACTTTAACACATGTATGAAAAAAATATTCTTTAATATATGCTAAAATCTTCCAGTAGTAATTTTCTTCGCAATAAAATCATGAAGTACAATTAACAATAACTCAGTATTAAATTCAGCATTTTGTTGAGATAAATGGGTATTTTTTTGTATTTCAAACGGACATCTAGTAGACATTTTATAATTTTATTTCAAAACTTTCCAACAATTTTTTCATTTATTGTACATATGAAGGAAATTACTAAAATTAAAGAACTATCCGGTAAAGTAGGCTTCTGTTTTATTTATTAACTAATGATCTTTTCCTACAATTTAATGTCCCTATAACTTTTTTTTATTATATGTAGTGAAATGACAACTTCTTTAATCTGGGGATCGGGTCCAACGCTGGTAACATGTTACTCAGCAAATTTGAGACTTAGTAACGAATTACCTGCAAGAACATGGCCCATAGGTACGTATTCCATCACAAATAAGAAGTTAATATATATTTCTAATAAAAATTTGTAATTATAAAAAAAGCAATTTCTTTCTTTCTAAAACTTAAAGGGAAATGGAGAACTGACATCAATAGGAACATTTAATTACAGTTTCAAACGGCACTAGCATTTTGAATTGCAATCTGGATAAAAGAATTAGATAAATATTGTAAAACTAAAAATTAAGAAAGGGGAAATTTATGAATTAAAGGCAAAATAGGTATACTTTTGAGTATATGTATACAAAAATATCCTTTGTCATCCATTGTCACTGGTTACTCTGCGCAATTTATCTAGAAAATGGAGGTGGATCAGGTTTTGCATATTTATTCACATATTTACATATTTGTTATTGTTTGGGCTACTTAAAGGGTAAAAATGAACTGTAAAGTTTAATCACCTGAAACAGTCACAAGAAAAATTTAGCGAATGTAAAAAAAGTTTTTGGATTACTTGTTGATATGAAGGAACTTAAATTATTCGAGTTGAGTGACAAATGTGGTCACAACTTATATATTTTCTAAAATATTATTATAAGTATAGAAACTTTCTTGAAACCTTAAATTCTTTTTCCCAAACAAATATTTTGCTGTTTTTGGACATAATTATTCTCTTATTGGCGGGTCATCAGAAAACCAAATTTTCTTAATTGTTTATTATTAATTTCACAAATAATTTTCTAAAAATCTTCTTTATTCTCATTAAAAGCAGCGAAATGTAGTGCCATATATTGCAATTTATATTTAAATTTGAAGGAATGTCCGTATTTTATCCTTAATAAAAAGTTTAGGTTCTACCAGCAAATTTTTAAATTCATATTTACTTTATTAGTAATTTGATTTGCTGTCTGTACGCTGTTTAATTATGTTCGCCAGAATACTTTCGTTTAAATGATAACACTTCTGGAAACTTTCTAATTACGTGGCAGTGAATAAATTAATTGATAATACTTTTAGAAACACTCTAATTAAATTGTAATGAATGAACTTTTGGCTGCTTTACTTAAATTTATTTTCTTCTTTGATATCTCCCTGCTTTCTTTTTTATTAGATTCATTTTATGAAGCCTACAGTCCAGAGGATTTTACCTTGAACGTGGAGGAAGATGAAGCATTTTATCCTTGGAAGGTTCCAAACGTTGCTGTAGCTATCCATTCCCCTTTCGTTCCAGCCCATGCTTTTGTTGAAGGAAAGTTACTGAAAATCGGATATATGTATCAGATTTCTGTTAAATTGGTAAGAATTTTTTTTTATTAGTCATGTACTTGAATATTACATTGTTCATAATATGATAGTCAGTTAAAAGAGTAAACAGTTTTCAGAAATATTTTCCTGAATAGAAGAAACGAAAACCACCTATGAACAATAATTATCGCAAACGAAGATACATTTGCTAAAATTATTTTAACTTTCTAGCAAAAATGATCATGGAATAAGATCATTTAATTTTCATTCTCCTTGAATGATGAGCACATATCTCATAATTCAGGGGGATGTTAGAAACTCAGAATTTAACTCTTCAGATTGTGTCTACATTTACCTATTATTCTTATTTATTGCCTTCATATGTTTATTTTGAACAAAAAAATACGAATTGAAATACATAATATCAATCCATGCGTTTATAAGAATTTGATCGTTGCTATTGATGTTGCAAAATAGAAGTTTTCTAACAATGCGCGAATTTGATTTGGATCTGATATGTTGCACATGTCAGTGCGTACATCCCAGTGTCCTTTTCAGTAAATTCAGAGCTAGACATGCACTGCAGAAACAGACATTTTAACGCCGTTGACAATTACTGGAAAGATAGTGAACCGGGCAAATTTAATAACGGCATGCCAAGAAAGAAGCATTCATGTTCATTGGGATCCCCAGTGTACAATCTGCCTATCGTAGTTTCTATGAATATGCTAGATTGTCCGCCGTCTCCCTATCCTCGTTTGGGTCGTAGTAAAGATGAAAATGGAACCACCCACTGATTTTCTACTGCGATACAACTGTTTTGCTTTTTTATGGTTGCTAATATACCGACATATTTTGCTGATCTTGTATGTAAAAGATACCCATGGTTTCCTATAACTGCGTTGAATACTAATGCTAGAGAGATGTTTGGAACATTTATTAAATATCATGAAGCGTGAAATTGAATTCAGCATATCGCAAGGTTTATATCATATTTTTCGTCTAAATTTCTTGCAAATCCTTATCGACATTGGCATCGGGCATATCAGCGCATATTACATCGTCGATTTCGTTTGATACTGTTATAGAAACAATTTTGTATATGTAAGTGTAGTAATCCATTATTTTGCCTGCTGAGTGAATGAAATAAACGCTATGATAAAATGCACACCTCAGTTCCAACGAAATATCACACGATATAACTAAATCCAAATGAAAATAAATCGAAGTTTACGAAAATTAAATTTAACAACGCAATCGAAAACAGCGAAATGAACAAAAAAAAATGAATTGCATTCTTATGGGAAAATAACTTTCGTTCTTAAACAAGAACGAGCAAAATTGGCAATTTCTATTAAAAATAGTTTTGTACTATATTTTCAGTAATTATAGAGTAACTAAAGACGTCACAATTTTGCTTAAGCTTTAACGAATCAAATATTTAATGACGTTTTCAAAATGAATTCTCCAAGGTGGGTTTTTTTCCATTTCTTAGAGTATATTTGCGCCAAATTTGATAGCTTTAGATATATGCTGTAGAGAATCAGCACATGCTCATAAAATATTTCCTTTATTTTAATAGAGATTTAATTTACAATAATTTCAATTGGGAAATACTAAATCTCTATTTAAGAACTTACATAGCACATCAAACTTTTAATTTAGATTTCGTATAACATGCCTTTTTATAGAAACTGCTTATAAATCTATACTGGTCAGTCATAATTGCTTATTTTATCGATGTAACAAATTTAAATTTCTGGAAAGTCTGAATTTTATTCTGAATGTGAAAGCTTTACAATCTTTTTAGATAGAAGTAACTATCTTGAATATAATTCTCTAGAATGTTCGACTGCTCCATATTTATCTTCGGAAGTTATGTCCTAAACTATCAAATTTGATGTTTCATATCCGATAGATGATTATTAAAAATCGATTTTATGATTTTTCCACTGCGATTTAGTTCAAGGCACATCATAAGCAGATGTTTTTCAAATTTTGCTCTCCAAAACATTTGTAACTGTAATTTGCATACCTGCTCAGACCACTCACAATGACAGGATTCATTTTAACTTGAATATCCTTTCCCATATCCCTCGAGTTTTGGATCCCGCACGTGCCAGTCCATCGATAAAAAGAAAAAAAGTTAGTGAAGATAAGTAGATAGGTTAAAAGTAGATAATTCATACTTGTCTATATAAAGTAATTTATATAACGAATATGTAGCTAAATCTATATAATGTAATCTAATAAAAACATTAGTTTCATAACTTTATTCTTAACTTTAGAATTACGAAACAACACTCGTATATTCAAACACATAGAAAAGTAAACAGAAGACGTTATATATACTGTAATCTCTTGATCAAGACCGATCAAATAAGAGAGTATAGTTACAAAACAATTCTTTTATTTACAGCCTTATATATGGTTTTATTTAGGTTTATATTATTTACAAAAATTAAATAACAGTTCTATCACGAAAGAGTTTCTCAGTCAAACCAGAGAATAAGTCACCAAAAAACTCCTAACAGGCTGTTAGCTCTAAACGCCTACTCCAGGGCTGCTCTAGAAATTCGCCGATCTTTATCGGGAAAACACAGAACACACACAGAGAGAAGAACACAGAACAAAACACAGAAGAACGAATTCAAACACAGAAGAACGAATCACACTAAGCTTCTCAAAAAATCAGAAATAAATACTCCAGACACCAAGGTCTCACCGAATCCCAATGCGAAGCCTTTCTCTCCTCTCCTCTGCGAAAAAATACCGCATTTTATTTCCATCTGATTATACCTCTAGTTTCTCAGTGGTGAACTTGAATCACACAACTTCACCACTTGGTGATTCAAGTTCACCAAAGAGAAATGTTGATTGGTGATTCAAATTCACCAGTCACCGAATCACCAACTTTACCCACTTGAACCTATCACCCAATAGCTGTTCAGCAACCCTTCCACAATGGTCTCAACTCGATCGGGGGGGGGGGGGTCTGTTAAGTATCCATCTTTGTGGTCGACCACTCTTGAATATATGTTAATTATAATCAATTCGCATATAACATCGGCTGAAGCGCCCCTCGATTTGACACTTAATGATTACGGTTGTTGGTGATTGATCGTTTCTTGATGACTTGCGAAGTCTCTTCATAAGAAAAAAGTTTAGCATCTGGATGTTTTAACGTTCTTCTTCTTTGAAGACATAATGGATCTATTTGAAACGATGGGACACCCATCGGTGTTCACATATTTGTATGGCAACAAATTACCAGGCACAATGACTATCCTATGCAGTATATCCTAGTGAAAGGGATCCACATCTGGCGGTCCGAATGAACTTAACTATGTGTATGGAAAGGCTGACGTTACATCTGGTTGGAATGCCAATTACCATGTAAGAGGAAAGGGGAAAAGTTGCAGAACTTATATATATAGTACCGAGAATCACTTTTTAATATAAACTAATTCTGCAGTCCATACTGAGCTTTTGTCTAAGTAAAAACTTAAAGCGTTTTTCAACTTTTTAGGGTTACTCAGTATAATTTTAAAATGCATGAAAATAAAAAAAAAGTTGCATAAGAATATAATGTTTCAGGAAGAAGAACATCTTTTGCCACACCCATTCACTACAGACTGCACTGATTATGATGAATTCTGGAGAGAGAATAATAAGACTGGACCACGATCACAGGAAGTAATCACCATTTCATTGCCCAATCTGTAGATGAATATTTGTTAGAATTGTGCTGCTAAAATTTGTGATATAATTATCTGTGATATTCTTTATAGGTCTGCAATCAGTGGCGTTTTTCTTATATATTTAAGCCATGCAGAGAATTTACCCATAGAGCAATAATGGTTCCATATTCTGAAAATATCTGCAAAAGTAAATATTTTCAATTTTTTTCTAAATGTAAGAATTCAACACGGAAACTGAAAACAGTAGAAAAGATAACAGAAACGAAGAAATCCTGATTTTGAAAAGATATCTTAGATCCTTAAAGAAAATTTAAGTGAAGTTGCAGATAGTTATTAACAAAATTTGTATATAAATTTTATACCTTAATAAGAAAAAATATCTCATGGTCAGCGATAAATTATCAAGAAAACAGTAACCTTATTACTGCAAGATTTCGAGTTCGTCTTTAAAATATTTTAGACTTTAGTAAATTAAACTATATTTTTAATAAATTTTTAATTTTTTTTCTGACTTTTGAATAGGTTAGGGTAGCATTGTCAATCAAAATATACAATTTCCAATACTTTTTATCTCTTTCAATTTTTAACGAATTTTATGACTGGTAACAATTTTTCAATAAACCAAAAAATCAGGCCCTTTTTTAATGTTTGTAAAAATATTTGCTTATTCCGGAAATCATCCCAATTTCAAATGTAGTAGTTTTGTTGTTGTTCGAAGGGTAAAATTAAATAATTAATGGATCGCATGTATTGAAGTAATTTAAATTTCTATGCAAAATCCATAGAATATATATTTCCTTTAGTAGAAAAAGTACTTGAAAAGAACCCGAAAATATAATTTTTAGCATATTTTTCAATAAAAAAGAATTCGAAAACCAAAATCAGTTTAAATTCTACATTATAAACAACTAATTAGAACTTTTAAAAAAATATAGTTTCTAATTAGATTTCTGTATTTTTTTAAAATTCCGTGTATAAATAAAATCAAAGAATTGCCCCTTTGATCTATTAAAAAGTTATATAATATTTTTTTCTGACAAATATGTATTTAAATATAAATTTATGACATTAAATTAAAACTTTTCTATGATGAAATCTCTTACAAAATTTGCCATGGTATTTGAATAATATTTAAGAAGGATATTTAATATTAACTATAAATTATACATATAGTCATAGTTTAGTAAATAAATTGCGCAATACTTATTGTAAATCATTAAAAAATTAAAAATCAGTGAAAATATCAAATAAAAAATTAAGAATATTTTTTAATAGAAATGGAGCACAAAACTCATTTTATTAGTTGATATACATTTTATCATTGATGAAGGTTAACAATGTATTTCTTATTTGATTACATTAATGCTTTCATAATTTGTCATTAAATATAACACTATGAAGTTTAATGTGTTTGAATCATATATAGAAATATTTATCGATATAATAAATTAAGAAAAAGAAAATAATTTTCAACAAATTATATTAAGACTATATCATTAACTTTTTTAGAGAAACGATAGAAGTTCGTAAAGTAATATTTGTAAACTTCAGATTCCTTTGCTTATATTTTCCTTTTCTATCACTTAAATTATTTATTATAATAATTATAATCATTTAATTAGCAATAACAAAGCCTCTTTTTTTATGCTTTCTTTTCAATTGTATCTGCCAAACAAAGAACTTACTTATTAAATTTCAGCATTTAAAATCAAATCAATTAGCATTTTTATCATAATAATTCATTGAATATAATAATTATTTATTCAAAAATTACATTCAATGTAATTTTGTGACTAAAAGGCCCTTTCTTCTATTAAATAATATGTTTTTGTAATAAATAATATAAATATTTATATGTGGGAATAAATAATATAAATTTCATAAATTCATCCATTTATTTCATATGAATTATGATCAAAGAATAATTTATCATTTAGATAGTTAAAATAAACAATATAGCTGTTAAAAGGACAAAATTATTTTTAATAAAAATAGTTATTACGAATCAAAATATGTAAAAGTTAATTTAAAATGTTATATTAGAGAAATTTGGAATTTTGTCTCTCTTATGTGTGATTATTCCAGAGGGTCCTCATGAATTTCAGACCCGCGGGCTCCGAGCATGCATTATCCACCCTCAAATTTATCAGAAAATAAGATTACTTGATATTTCACCTACGCAACTTTAAACAACTGTCCATCAGTACCACGTTTAGCTTAACTACATTACAGATCTGACTATTGTTACCTAAAGTCATCGTCCACACGCTCTTTCATAAATAAATTTTAATTAATAGTTTACAAGAGAGCTTAATGTACAATAGCTTGGTAAAATTTTTATTTCTCACCTCATTGATTAATATATTCCTTTTATTACTAATATGTCGGCTTATTTTTTCTGATTTTATATTTCAGAAAGTAATGTTAAAGAGTGTCGACTGAAGAAATGCTTGAAACATTGCAAAACAAGTTGCAAGTAAGTTCTCCAACTCACCTACAAATTATTTAGTTATGAACATATATATCTCTGAATACAACATCGACATTATAGACGTCCTCTTATAATGTTCACTTGGAAAGTAAGGTATTCAAAAAAGTTTAGATGCCTTAGTTATATATTAAATGATCTGCAATATTCGAATAATTACGGTTTTGCACATTACTTTTTTACAACACAATTTCCTTTTAACAACACAATTTGAAATTTCTTCAATCACCTATACAGTATATCCATGAAAGAATCTGAACAGAGTCACATTTTACAGCAAGGATCCAAAACGAAAACTTTAAATGAACGAAAAGAAAATAGTAAATAAATATTAAACAATGAAACAGCGAAGAAAATAAAGATAATAAAACAGAGAAGGATTACAATTCGAAGTAAATATTTTGAATATATGAGGAAGAAATTATAATAAATAGGATTTTACAACACACTTGTAAAATATATCATATTTTTTTTGGTTCAATTCGGAGTCAAATGCATTGGGCAGTTTATATAAAATTTCCAGTTGTATATTCTTAAAACAGGAATAAATAATTGCATACTTTATTCAAACAGAAATATCAGTAATGTTCTTGGTCATGAGCATCTCGAAATTCAATGCTGGAACACTGAATATCTGAAAATGTGCAGTTAGAAAATCTAGGTGAAAATCTTCCTTTTGAAATTTGGTAATGAAGCAAAATTTCTAGTTGCCAGATAATCATAAAATAAATCAGATGAATTAATAATTACGGTTTCAAGGAATCATAGAGATATTAATCATATACATTTAATAATATATTTGTAAATTAAATCTTATGGGAAATG
Source organism: Argiope bruennichi (assembly GCF_947563725.1). Lineage (NCBI taxonomy): Eukaryota > Metazoa > Arthropoda > Arachnida > Araneae > Araneidae > Argiope > Argiope bruennichi. Next base: position 6,784,902 of record NC_079157.1, read on the forward strand.
CGAGTTAAAAGAGGTTGAATTTAATGAAGTATTTGGTTGTTATCATGATGGAAAGTCCACTCATGAGATATTTACGAAATCAGATGCAGTCCATACCATCGCTTATGATTACGCGAAGTGCGTACGTCAAATGTTACAACTGTACAACAGTGACCTTTCGATCACAAGGGGTTTCATAGAAACTCATGGAATCATCCAAAAGAATTAGCAACGAATTTCAAAAAACCTTTGAACGAATTGTTAATATGCAGTTCGTAGAGAATTTCGGATTTCATATCAAATATTGCTTTTTAAATCACACGCTGGTATGATGGATGCAATGCTTAAAGAAGTGCAAACTTTGACAAAGCTAAAGTCTTGAGTAATAATGTAAAGAGCTATAAAGCGACAAATTCTGTTATGTAGCAAAACTAATGATGAAATGTGTATTTTAGCATTATTAGATCATTCACCTACACTATTTACCTGTCTATTTTGCGCCTAAATTCAAAGATTTGTAATTATTTTAAGATTTTATAATAGTTGGAGTAAGTCCCCTTGTTTAATATTCAGGAAGCAATGGAAACCATTACATACATAGACATTTTAATTGAGATTATATTATCTACATTACAAAGGAATTTACTCTATTTGATTTATTTTTGCTTCTACGTGCTCGTGTGTTATTGTCGATAAGGCAAATGAGCGCAGAGCTGGTTACTGACATGGATGACGAAGAATTTGGTAGAAACATTCCAATAACATGGATAGACGCACTTGTTGAATAGCAGCCGTCATCGAAGCAAGAAGCAGCACTTTTTCATGCTTGTATATTATGTAACAAAAGATATGCAAAATATTTAAGTTTTCAGAGATTTTTATGTAGTATTTATCGAGTTATATACCATCAAAATTCTAATCTCATTAGGAATAATATGATTAACGTAACAATATTTATTATTATTTATAATTCAAAATTTACTGTGATATATATTAAAAGTTTAATTTAAAAGTACATGTAGATATTTATAATACCTGTAACCTTTCTACAATTTAATGCAACTATTTATGGATTCTTTTTTCAAAAACATAAATTTGTGGGAAATATTTCATCGTTTAGCTTCTCTACGAGAATAACTATAATTCAACTCGATGCAAAGCTCATATTTTCCTGCATATTTATGGTACGCAACTAAATTTTTTTTAATAAATTGCCATATGTATTTCCCTGCGATATTATGAAAGAAAATAACTGCTCTGCCACGCACATGCGCAACTAAGACATATTTATTATAATTATTTTTATTCCTTATAAAATTCAAAATGCTTCACATTTTAATATAACTCTTTGCTATCTTATAATATTTTGAAAGTTTCGTATAGTTATACAAAAAAAGCAGATGAAAAAATGTAAGAATTTTTTTAATTAAACCTTTATACACTCTGGAATGAGCTCTTTTTTTAATAGTTATACAAGTAATACGCACGTTTAACAAAATCATTAATGATATTTCCTAATCATTATCAATTGTCTGTGAAACTAGCGGGAGTTAAATCATTTGCTTCTTTGTCACATTCTGGATTGTTTCGGCAAAAGCCATGTTCACCGAATCTTCATTGTAATAAATGAAGCTGAGCATATTCTTCATGTGATTAAGGTTCGTAAAAGAATCATTTATTATTATCGAGAAAATTTTTAAAAATTGTCCAAAATCAGAAAATTTCTGAAAAAAAAACCTGTATTATGTGTTTTTATAATCATATAAAATAAATACAGTCAATCAAAAAAGCACTTGGTTACTTAATAAAATCTAATCTGTTGGTCATCTTAGAAAAATCATTCTCAGAAAGTTAATTTTTATTTATTCAAGTTATAATTTCAAATTAAAATTCGTGAAGCTTTCAGTATTTAAATGGAAATAACCAATTTTATAAACAGATTCAAAAATTTTCATATTAATTTAAACTAGTAAGCGCAAAAAAAAAAAAAAAAAAAAAAATGTCATTTCATAAAAACATATTTCGAACTATAAGAAGTTGAAATTTAAGCATCATAATGTTAGATGATGATTGACCTAATTCAATGTATCTCGAAATCTAATACATAGTGGCCATAAAATAATTTTTCCTGTTTGGCGGCTTCTACAGCTAAAACGAACGAACGAAATGAAACTACATTACATATGCAGACTGTAGAAGGCATGGAACGAAGAACTCCACAGAAAAAGAAAAAAAAATTAATGCCAAAAGTTGCCGATACGGGAAGTATTGGTGCTGCTGTCACGTACGAACGAGGAAATTTGCATATCGACATGGATTATGTAAAATTTCTAGTGCTTGCGTGACAGCAGCGCTATGTATTCCTTGTAAAAAGGGAAGAGCAAATGACCTGTTAGCAGTTCGTTCTTGACTCTTCATGATTGATTGTTAATGTCCCTACCTCAGCAAGCTTTACTGGCAAAACTGTTCTACACTCGACAGTGTAATGCCGTGGCTGCTCTTAAGCAAACCTGCATGTCTTATGTGCAGCGTATAAGACGAGCTGTTGTGAACATCGAAACTGACAGTTTACATGAAACAGTGGAGAACGTCATACACCGTATGCAAATATGTTGTACACATGGAAGATCAGCATATTGAAAAGTTGTAAGGCGTCCAGGTAGCTCTAATACTGAAGAATAAAAGATTATTTTCTGTGAGTTTCAGGAATTTATTAGTAATTGTACCCCAACAGCGCCAGTATTTCCCATATCGGCAATTTTGGGTACTAATTTTTTTTCTACGTAATTCATTTCCCATGCCTTCTACAGTCTGTATATGAAATTTGGCTTCATTTCGTTACTCGTTTTAGCTGCAGATGCCGCCAAACAGGAAAAGTTTTTTTTTTTTTTGGGGGGGGGGAGCACCTCCAAAAAATGGAAATTATTGGATAAAAATAAACAAAAATTTCGATGACAATCGAAAATGTAGCATCCGAAAAACCAGATTGCAAATTCAGTAATTTCCATTCAGTTCCATTCCATCGGTACACGGCGAAATTCCGAAATGCTCATAATGCCACCATTTTTACTCTTTTCGAAAGATAATCGCAATAAATGGATTACCTGAATGAAAAAATATCGCTAAAAGGAAGTTAAAAATAAAATAGATATTCCGATATTACTTTAGAATAACAATTAGGCCCTTAAAGATTGTATTTCTTGTCTGAACCTAATATTAGAAAGACATTTTTGGATTTGCTAACATTCGAATGAATTATACAATGCATACTGAAATAATTTGACTGAGAACTCCTGAGAAAACCCTGATCTATGAAATAACTAAAAAGATTGATTTATGAAAATTATTTGGACAAATTGAGGAATGAATACAGTTGTAAATATATTATTACGTAAAAATATGAACGAGTAATATAAATTAATAAATTTTTGAAGGAATTTAATAATAATATATTTCTATAAAATACCACCTTTAAAAGATAAGAAAATTTTACCAAACATTTTAGAAGGATTAGTTATACTTGTTGATTCATCATTCCGTTGTATTTGTGCATCTTTTGAATTACTGCAATGTTTATTTTTTTCACTATTACTTAAACAGCTATACATATCAGTTCAGATACAGTTTTGAAAAAAAAAATACTTTAAATCATTGAAATAAATAATATGTCCAATAATATATCAGAAATGGCTAAACATTCCATTAAAATTTAAACTCCGATATTACTTTTTTTATTATTTTACCTCATGCAAAAAAAAAAAAATTCAAATTAAGAGAATATATAATTTCTGTTTACTTTCCGCTTGGAGTGCTATAAACATATAGCAAAAGAAAAAAATAACTAAATTTCACGAATTTTCTACATTTTTGTAAAAATAATTTTTTTTAAACAATACATCAGTTTTAATGAATTAATTAAAAAAAAAACTTTTAGCCCCGAGTAAAACAAAAAATGTTTGACTATAAAATTTCATTTGTAGAGTTGGAGAGGACACGATGAATTTTCTCTATGTGGCCACGAGCTATAAACTTGCTTAAAATAAAATGTATTTGAAATTTTTGCTGTGAAACTTGCTTGATTAATGTATATCCAAATGCATTAATAGACTGAATAGTTAGCAAATTTTCTATTTAATATTAATAATTCAGATTCCTTTCAATAAAAGAATTTACACTTAAATATGATTAAATCAGAATATTTATAACAAATGTTACTTTAAGTTACTATTATTCTTTTCACTTGATTACGGAAAATTAATATTTTATAATTGTTCAGTATAAATCACTCCTTTGTTTATATTGAAATTATTATAATTCATGTGTTCGTTTAATGACTTGATTATGCGATTATCTCATGCTTGATTATAGAAGTTAATATCTAATAATTTTTTAGTGAATTTTTTTCTTTCGCGCACACCTGAATTATTGAAATCCGTGAGCTTCCGTAACAAAACCAGAACATGTTTATATGTTTTGAATATTTTATATGAGTAACATATTGCATGTGTGCTATCTGTTTGAACATCAGTTAAGAATACAAACTAATGTTCATTTATTAGTCACTCATAAAATAGTACATATTAAAAATAAACAGCATATGGTAAAAATTAAATATGTTCTGAAGAATATTGCCTTGAGATGCCATTGACCACTTGTGATCGAAACACAGTTTTTCAGGCAAAAATTAATTTTCTATTAATAATCTTTCTCCCATTTAGGAAATTAAAATACAGTTATAAAATTACAGAAAATTCACTGGTAAGTAATATTAGAATTTTGTGCTTCCTTTTAGTTAAAACGATTGCTCCATTTTTCAATATATATGTAGGAAGGTGCCTAGCGGTAAAGTGAAATTTGAAAAAGGAATAATAATAACCAAATTAAACAAACAATTCATTTATTAAGTTTAAATAGAATTAAACGTTTCATTATTTGCAATAATAGACTATTTACAGAAAGCAGATAAGACATTTTAAATAAAGAGTATGATTCACTTGTGAGATGGGGATACCAAACATGATCAACGCTTAAAACGGAGCATATAAACTTCCGGTGTTTGTTTTTTTTTTTTTTTTTTTTTTTTTTAGAGGAGCATATAAGCAGCGTCTGATCTTACACGTCCATTTCCGACCAAACGGAAGAGTTGAATGCTTTCTTAGAAGCCTTGAATGCGCTCTGACGTCATATGCGCGCGAACTTCTCTCATTGGATATTAAAATCCAACTAGATCTGATTTGACGTGATTGCCGTCGCCATCTCTTATAATCGAAATCAACTAAACATTTTAATTAATTAATATCCTTGAAACAAGTTTACAATATTACTTTCTACACATATATGAAAAGTTAGTAATATAAAGGTTAAATCCCTTTCTTATTAATTTCAAAATAATGGAACTATGATCATGAAAGTAATATTTAAATGCACTGTGCATTGAGACTACCCACAGTGCATCCGGAGTTGACGTATCTATATCAAAATCGGTTCTTGATGTGGGAAAATTTTTATAAAATTGTGGAATAATAATGAATTAGTACAAAAATTCCTCTTGTGCGTGTACCTAAGAAGAAAGTGCTCAAAATACACATTTTTTCCCGCGATTTCCAATATGTTTAGTATCATGAAATGAAACGTGTAATAAAGATGTAAACATACAACTAATTATCATAAGAACCGTAAATTTTTTTTCTCAAATTACTCTCCGCTAATTACCCTACATACATTAACCTTTTCTTGAGTTTCACGTAGCACACATTTTTAACATATCATTTATCATGCTGGCACAAGCATTAATGATATGCCGTCGAAGATTGCTGCACTGTTCATGAAGTGATCGCCCACACCTGTTGTTTCACATACCGCCATGGGAAAAAGTCCAATGCAGTGTGAAGACCACTCTTTGAATCAACATACCCGGTTATTTACTGTTGGATTATCTCTATCAGGAACTGCATGATGTTTGATGTCTTGTGTGACGGAGACCCATCATGTTGGAAACATACATGCTCATTTAATTTCATTAATTAAAGCATGCTCTAAAATAAATTGTATAATATGCTCTGCAGAAGCTCTAAATTCTGCGTAACTGTTCACATGCTCAGGACCAGGTAAACCTCTGACTGTAGATACTACCTTAAACGTTAATCTAAAAACTAAATAAGCTAATGTGGTTTCAAAAGGTTGCATTTAATCGCCTAATAATGCTTGTTCAACTTATTATACAGGTAGCAAAAGTCAGGGGATGTTTTTTAATAACGTGTTGGGTTTTCTTTTGCACAGCGAAGTGTGACAACTCGACGTCGCGTGAACACCAAGAGTCGTTGGAAGTCCTCTGTAGAAAAATTCAGCCATGGTGCCTTTACATACTCCATAATTGCAAAAGTGCTGCCGGCGCAGGATTTTGTGCATGAAATGACCTCTCGATTATGTCCCATAAATATTCGATAGGATTCATGTCGGGATGTATAGGTGAGCAAATCATTCGCTGGAATTGTGCAGACAGACCCTTTTTTTCCCCCAGAATTTAATTTTTCCATTTCATTGTTTTCGTTGCTTTTAATTTTTTTCTGTTTTCTTATGGAATTCCTTTCTTTGTAACTTCAAGCTCAGATGTCGTCCTCTTCATCTGACAGCAGCATAAAATTGCGAGATCCGTCCCCAAATAATAATAGTATTTCTTTAAAATGGGACATTGATTTAACTAATATCTAATTTCTTATCCCCCCCCGTAACTTCCAATGTCTATACTGTAAATTTACTTTCATTCCATGATTGAATTTTCACTCTACCTCTAAGCAGATAAAGCTATTTTTGCTCGAATGATACACAATTTTAATTATTGAGATTGAAAATATTACATGAGTTCTTTGATTCTTATTTTGTTATGCTTAGAATTTAAAAGGAGGGGAATAAATAGTCTAAATAGGTTTTTACATTTAAGTAGAAACAATTTGAGATAATATTTTTATTAATTTAAAATGCGAAATTTTTTGCTAATTCAGATTGAATTCAAATACAATTAATATTATAAAGGAAGTCGTGATTTTCTTTTGTAATAATTTTATCCATAATTTCAATAAAATCAAACGAGGAAATTCGTCATAATGTATCAGAATTACGCCTCTGATAAATTTAATTTATTCTTAAGATTCAAATCAAAAATAAATTATTTAATTTTTGTAATGAAACATCAAGAGAAGTCCACTATAATAAAGAGTTTGTTATTCCGGGATTGATCAAAGCGTCATTCCCAGTAATTTTATACTGTATCTTACTATAAATAATCATGAATTACCTTTTAATATAAATTTATATATTGTCTTTAATTTCCAGGATGAACTTGATTACGGAGACGAGAAAAAGTGAGTGATATTTGTTTGATGTCATTAATTCTCATTTGAATATATTTGATACCTTGTATGCACAGCACTTTAACAAATTCACACTGTGATTTATTTTCTAAATAGAATATTTCATTTAGAGAAATTATCAAGCACCGAAGGTAGATAAAGCTAGGGAATCTCAAACTGTTTAATATTTTTGAAACATCTTCATAAATTTAATATTTTTACAGAAATATTTGTCAATATATTTCATGATTCATCAAACAACGAAATTGATTTTAAATAGCTTGAAGTTGTTTAATGATTATAATTATTAAATCTCAATTGCAGTTTTGCAATAAAAAAGAAAAATTTGGGGGGTTGCTCAAAGCATAAATCTAGCATTGTGTCATAAATCTAGAATTTCATTATTTTGCATAAAATTTAAAGAAGGTTAATAATTTTTTTTAAAAATACATTCATGAAATATTTTATTACGTGTATATTATTGATTTACGTGTATATTATTGATTATAGTGTTTGATTTAGCAAATATATTTTAATATAGCACTGGAAATTTGCTTATCTTTCCAAGCAAATGTGTACTATTTTGAGAAAATTCAGTTTCAGCAGTATATATATATATATATATATATATATATATATATATATATATATTGAGAGAGAAAGAGAGATTACAGTTCTCGTAGTGGCGAAACGCTTTCCAAAAAATAACTGAAAAAATTAAAGGATACCGACAGAAAAGTCCAATTACAAAAATGTAAGTTATACCATAACAGAAATACAGAAAAATGTGTTTTCTGTAACACTGGCGGCTAAATTTGTGATTAAAATTATAAACATTCCGGGATTTTAAAAATATTTAATATTAAAATTGAAACATTTTTCTATGATATAGCATATTCACTTGACTGTAGGTATACGTTATTTCTCTGGCTATACGAGATGCTGTTTTGAATTTAACGAGCTTAAAAGGATATATCTATCACATTGTATATATGTGTTACGATCAAAGTGATTAATTGATTATTTATAATCATAGCTAGATTCTGTAATAAACATATTACTCACATTAACGGATTAACTGATAATAGAAAGCGAACATCCTTATTTTATTTTACACCAGCCGCCCATGGCAGGAATAACGTTCTTTAAAATTTTCAATTACATTTTTTGTAACCTTGGTCTCTTAATAGCTTCTTCGGCAAAATATTTTTAAGCTTCGAATTTCGATAGTCACATAACTCATATTATTATAGAAGCCTATGACATTTACTATATTTTCTATAAATCAGTACTATATATCAATTGCTATATCTCAATATTATATATATATATATATATATATATATTATGACTATATGCCATAAGATTTAATCTTGTATGTGCCACAAAATATTTTTTATATAATTTAATCAATATCTCAAAGAATTATTCAATAAAACTTTCTCTGATTCATTATAAAACTCAATTTTATTTTCAAAAAGATTTAATATGATAAAAATAATATTTTGTTTTATTTTAATCAATAAATGTGCTTTTGAAGACAATTAATGAAGTCTAAATTTTATGCAGTCCTTCGATCGTATAAATCATATTAATTAAAAATATTTTATCTATCTAACGTTTCAATCTTCTGCCATCAAGCCTGACCGAATTATACAGTTTTGAATATCATTATTTTGGGACAATCGCTAATTTCATTATTTTAGACAGTCAGTCATTGTTAAAGTCCAAGCACTGACTGACATATTTTCTTGAAGTTGGTCGATGGGGAAATCTAAGATCGCGCATTTTTATAGAAATGAAGACATTCATATTTTCATAACTCAATCAGTTATAATAGAAGAAAGAGTGGAATTTTTTTTATTTAAAGTATTAGAGTCTAAAAAAATGTTATTAATTTTGAGTCACAGAACAAAGGATTCTTATAAAAATTTAAATTTCGTAATTCATCAGAGCATTTGTTGATTCAAACTACATAAAATATAATTCTTTATTCCTTTTATATTAGATATATACTTAAATTAATTTTAAATATTAGTTGTGGGACCCTGATTGCTGTTGACCCTGTTATAATCAATTATGAATACCTTAAATAAAATTGAATTAGTGAATTACTATTACATATAGTTATTTTAACAAGTTAAAGTCACAGAAAACCTTTTCTTGCACTCATTTTTTTAAGAAAATAACGCACATCATATTTATTCTATTACATACAAATACGTGCTGAACATTATTCTTTCCTTATTTTCGTTTGCAGTGAGAGTTAATTTAATCTTTCAACTTTTGTTTTTGTCGATATATGGCTTGAATTTTGTCGGATAAAATTTAATTTTTCCCACGCATTCATAAATTGCTCGTGCGGGTTAAATTTTATATTCATTTTGCGTGAAATAAATGATTGGAAAATATGATTAAAATATTTTTTTAACATTCATTAAAAATAGAAATTTAATCTATAGTTTAAAATATTGGTATTTCTGAAAAGTTTGTTTTGTTAAACTTTAAGATGATGTAAAAATCAGTTTTGTGCTGTAATATTTTCGAAAGTTATCACGGATAGATGTCAAAATTTCACTTAATTTTTAATTTATTAAAATTGTTATTAATAATTTTTTAAAGTCTCTCAGGCATGCACATTCCCGCCCTCCAGAGTATATATGTGCCATGTTTGGTGTTCTAGGTCAAGTGATCTGGCCTAAGGAACGCCAACATACACACACATTCATATTTAGTATAAGTAAAGATAAACATTATATACATTTATAGACGAAAAGTAAACAGCTTCATAGCAACTTATAGTCCGCTCCAGCTTTTGGATTTGTACTAAAAAGGATTCCAAGCTAGTAAAGTTTCATGAGATTTAGAAATGTTTAAATTTCTTTCTATTTAATGATGTTTGTAGTCGCTAATATCAGAATCAAGAATTAAATTATTGTTCCATGATTATATTTTACGACGCGGAAGCATTTCTAGAGCAATACTATACACTTTCTTGTTTCTTCAAATATTTTGTTGAATCTCCTTAATAAATGAAAATATAAATAATAGTTGGAATTCTTCAATTCATCTATAAGGATTTCCTTCCTTCAGAAAAATAAAAAGAAACTGAATATTCTTCCGGGACCTGACATGATCAGATGTAATAACGTATCGATTTGGTTAAGAATTTGATCACAATTTTATTTGAATGCATCGTTTTCTTGTCTTCATTTTTAATTTGCCTCCCAACTAGTTACTCATTAGCCTTGTATAATAACTGCTCTTAATTATTATGTAATTAATCAGTAACATTAATATTTGCTTATCCTTTCGTAGCCGTATAATAGACGTGCATTTCTCTATTGAAGATCCTCGAGTCATTGTCATGTCGCATATTCCTTTATATAAGGTAACTGCTTCCAGATGGTCTTAGAATTATTTAGTTATAATTATTTGTCATACATTACAAATTAATCTAAAATACCGATAACCGTAATAAAACCTTTTAAGACTCTATCATATTTGTAAGTAGTTAAATAGTATAATGAAAATAAACATCAAAATTTTAAAAAAAAGGAATTTGATTTATTTTTGAATTAGTAATTAATGAATCAGATTTAAGAAACAAGTAATTTACTTTATTTGTAAAATGTCAGCTTATATTGCAGTAAATAATTTTTTATTAAATTCCTAAAAATAAGACGCCAAAAATGCACAAATCTGACTTGTTAGTCAGGTGTATTTGAGAATAACAATTGCATACAATTTAATTTGTGAAGTTAGCACGTGCAATGCAAGTGCAGTAAGTGTACACAAATTGTGTGGCATAATTAATTGTCAAATTGCTCAATTCTTAACTTTAAGATATGTGACTACGTTCGGGATGAGTTTTTTCAAAAACGCATGAAAATAGTTATATTTTTGAATATTTTCCTGAAAAAGATTGAAAAAACATCTGTAAAGCGAAAATATACCAGCTGTCAGAATTTAAAAAAACAAAAAATTGGAAAAAAGGGCGTTTGTTAGCTGAAAAGAGGTATAAAATAAAAAAACTTCTAGTTTAGAAGTTTATCAAATGATTTGCTTGAAAATAGCTTTAAAACTATATAATCTAGTTCCTAAATTAAAAAATAAGCAGTGTTTATATCCATTCTTTAAATATCGGGGTTCAAATGATAAATAATAGGAAACTTCCTTTTCTTTTCACATTGTGAATTGCGAAAACAACTTAAAAACATTTATAAATAAATATATTATTTATTGTCCACTTCAGAAACTACAGCGCTTACTGAAGAATTATTATACCAAACTTGAATAAAAAGTACGCATTATATTATGAGGTTTTTTGTAACAAAACTGCACCAAAAAATTAGAATTAACCGCGTTTAAGGATGTCAAATAGCATTAGAACGAACGTAAATGCAAATATCAGTGTCACTTCTTTATAAAAATTGACTTAGAAACAAATTTCTACCGGTTTTATAAAGATACCTGCTCAAACATGCAGAATATTAAATAAAAAAAAGTCATAATTTCTCAAAAAAAATCCACTATTTATTACACTCATCTAACAGGAGGTAAAATAATAGATACATATTTGTTTTTATATCCTCATTTAGGACATCTGTTCAGCCTTATCAGTCTGACACTATAATAATTGGACATTCGAATATTTTGGAGCTCCCCCATTCCAAATTAGCAATAGTAAGAATTTTGTCTCGCCTGCTTGTTAGGATGTCCGTTAAGACGATATTAAGAAACTAAGAGCCAGAAGATTAAAATAGGGTGTGCGTTCTTCAACGTGATGCATGTTCTCTAAACCTGATTTTTATATTCCTCTAATTTTTGGATAAATTCCATGAAAGAGAGATCAGTCTGTCAGTCCATTCAGTTGATAATTCTTAAATGCAACGAACTAGATAGTTGGAAGTTGGCTGCTGAATTTATTAAAAAAATTGCAGATATCAAATGACATCTGTTCAGCCATATCAGTCTGTCACTATAATAATTGGACATTCGAATATTTTCGAGCTCCCCCATTCCAAATTAGCAATAGTAAGAATTTTGTCTCGCCTGCTTGTTAGGATGTCCGTTAAGACGATATTAAGAACACTAAGAGCCAGAAGATTAAAATAGGGTGTGCGTTCTTCAACGTGATGCATGTTCTCTAAACCTGATTTTTATATTCCTCTAATTTTCGGATAAATTCCATGAAAGAGAGATCAGTCTGTCAGTCCATTCAGTTGATAATTCTTAAATGCAACGAACTAGATAGTTGGAAGTTGGCTGCTGAATTTATTAAAAAAATTGCAGATATCAAATGACATCTGTTCAGCCATATCAGTCTGTCACTATAATAATTGGACATTCGAATATTTTGGAGCTCCCCCATTCCAAATTAGCAATAGTAAGAATTTTGTCTCGCCTGCTTGTTAGGATGTCCGTTAAGACGATATTAAGAACACTAAGAGCCAGAAGATTAAAATAGGGTGTGCGTTCTTCAACGTGATGCATGTTCTCTAAACCTGATTTTTATATTCTTCTAATTTTCGGATAAATTCCATGAAAGAGAGATCAGTCTGTCAGTCCATTCAGTTGATAATTCTTAAATGCAACGAACTAGATAGTTGGAAGTTGGCTGCTGAATTTATTAAAAAAATTGCAGATATCAAATGACATCTGTTCAGCCATATCAGTCTGTCACTATAATAATTGGACATTCGAATATTTTGGAGCTCCCCCATTCCAAATTAGCAATAGTAAGAATTTTGTCTCGCCTGCTTGTTAGGATGTCCGTTAAGACGATATTAAGAACACTAAGAGCCAGAAGATTAAAATAGGGTGTGCGTTCTTCAACGTGATGCATGTTCTCTAAACCTGATTTTTATATTCCTCTAATTTTTGGATAAATTCCATGAAAGAGAGATCAGTCTGTCAGTCCATTCAGTTGATAATTCTTAAATGCAACGAACTAGATAGTTGGAAGTTGGCTGCTGAATTTATTAAAAAAATTGCAGATATCAAATGACATCTGTTCAGCCATATCAGTCTGTCACTATAATAATTGGACATTCGAATATTTTGGAGCTCCCCCATTCCAAATTAGCAATAGTAAGAATTTTGTCTCGCCTGCTTGTTAGGATGTCCGTTAAGACGATATTAAGAACACTAAGAGCCAGAAGATTAAAATAGGGTGTGCGTTCTTCAACGTGATGCATGTTCTCTAAACCTGATTTTTATATTCCTCTAATTTTCGGATAAATTCCATGAAAGAGAGATCAGTCTGTCAGTCCATTCAGTTGATAACTCTTAAATGCAACGAACTAGATAGTTGGAAGTTGGCTGCTGAATTTATTAAAAAAATTGCAGATATCAAATGACATCTGTTCAACCATATCAGTCTGTCACTATAATAATTGGACATTCGAATATTTTGGAGCTCCCCCATTCCAAATTAGCAATAGTAAGAATTTTGTCTCGCCTGCTTGTTAGGATGTCCGTTAAGACGATATTAAGAAACTAAGAGCCAGAAGATTAAAATAGGGTGTGCGTTCTTCAACGTGATGCATGTTCTCTAAACCTGATTTTTATATTCCTCTAATTTTCGGATAAATTCCATGAAAGAGAGATCAGTCTGTCAGTCCATTCAGTTGATAATTCTTAAATGCAACGAACTAGATAGTTGGAAGTTGGCTGCTGAATTTATTAAAAAAATTGCAGATATCAAATGACATCTGTTCAGCCATATCAGTCTGTCACTATAATAATTGGACATTCGAATATTTTGGAGCTCCCCCATTCCAAATTAGCAATAGTAAGAATTTTGTCTCGCCTGCTTGTTAGGATGTCCGTTAAGACGATATTAAGAACACTAAGAGCCAGAAGATTAAAATAGGGTGTGCGTTCTTCAACGTGATGCATGTTCTCTAAACCTGATTTTTATATTCCTCTAATTTTCGGATAAATTCCATGAAAGAGAGATCAGTCTGTCAGTCCATTCAGTTGATAATTCTTAAATGCAACGAACTAGATAGTTGGAAGTTGGCTGTTGAATTTATTAAAAAAATTGCAGATATCAAATGACATCTGTTCAGCCATATCAGTCTGTCACTATAATAATTGGACATTCGAATATTTTGGAGCTCCCCCATTCCAAATTAGCAATAGTAAGAATTTTGTCTCGCCTGCTTGTTAGGATGTCCGTTAAGACGATATTAAGAACACTAAGAGCCAGAAGATTAAAATAGGGTGTGCGTTCTTCAACGTGATGCATGTTCTCTAAACCTAATTTTTATATTCCTCTAATTTTCGGATAAATTCCATGAAAGAGAGATCAGTCTGTCAGTCCATTCAGTTGATAATTCTTAAATGCAACGAACTAGATAGTTGGAAGTTGGCTGCTGAATTTATTAAAAAAATTGCAGATATCAAATGACATCTGTTCAGCCATATCAGTCTGTCACTATAATAATTGGACATTCGATTATTTTGGAGCTCCCCCATTCCAAATTAGCAATAGTAAGAATTTTGTCTCGCCTGCTTGTTAGGATGTCCGTTAAGACGATATTAAGAACACTAAGAGCCAGAAGATTAAAATAGGGTGTGCGTTCTTCAACGTGATGCATGTTCTCTAAACCTGATTTTTATATTCCTCTAATTTTCGGATAAATTCCATGAAAGAGAGATCAGTCTGTCAGTCCATTCAGTTGATAATTCTTAAATGCAACGAACTAGATAGTTGGAAGTTGGCTGCTGAATTTATTAAAAAAATTGCAGATATCAAATGACATCTGTTCAGCCATATCAGTCTGTCACTATAATAATTGGACATTCGAATATTTTGGAGCTCCCCCATTCCAAATTAGCAATAGTAAGAATTTTGTCTCGCCTGCTTGTTAGGATGTCCGTTAAGACGATATTAAGAAACTAAGAGCCAGAAGATTAAAATAGGGTGTGCGTTCTTCAACGTGATGCATGTTCTCTAAACCTGATTTTTATATTCCTCTAATTTTCGGATAAATTCCATGAAAGAGAGATCAGTCTGTCAGTCCATTCAGTTGATAATTCTTAAATGCAACGAACTAGATAGTTGGAAGTTGGCTGCTGAATTTATTAAAAAAATTGCAGATATCAAATGACATCTGTTCAGCCATATCAGTCTGTCACTATAATAATTGGACATTCGAATATTTTGGAGCTCCCCCATTCCAAATTAGCAATAGTAAGAATTTTGTCTCGCCTGCTTGTTAGGATGTCCGTTAAGACGATATTAAGAAACTAAGAGCCAGAAGATTAAAATAGGGTGTGCGTTCTTCAACGTGATGCATGTTCTCTAAACCTGATTTTTATATTCCTCTAATTTTTGGATAAATTCCATGAAAGAGAGATCAGTCTGTCAGTCCATTCAGTTGATAATTCTTAAATGCAACGAACTAGATAGTTGGAAGTTGGCTGCTGAATTTATTAAAAAAATTGCAGATATCAAATGACATCTGTTCAGCCATATCAGTCTGTCACTATAATAATTGGACATTCGAATATTTTGGAGCTCCCCCATTCCAAATTAGCAATAGTAAGAATTTTGTCTCGCCTGCTTGTTAGGATGTCCGTTAAGACGATATTAAGAACACTAAGAGCCAGAAGATTAAAATAGGGTGTGCGTTCTTCAACGTGATGCATGTTCTCTAAACCTGATTTTTATATTCCTCTAATTTTCGGATAAATTCCATGAAAGAGAGATCAGTCTGTCAGTCCATTCAGTTGATAATTCTTAAATGCAACGAACTAGATAGTTGGAAGTTGGCTGCTGAATTTATTAAAAAAATTGCAGATATCAAATGACATCTGTTCAGCCATATCAGTCTGTCACTATAATAATTGGACATTCGAATATTTTGGAGCTCCCCCATTCCAAATTAGCAATAGTAAGAATTTTGTCTCGCCTGCTTGTTAGGATGTCCGTTAAGACGATATTAAGAAACTAAGAGCCAGAAGATTAAAATAGGGTGTGCGTTCTTCAACGTGATGCATGTTCTCTAAACCTGATTTTTATATTCCTCTAATTTTTGGATAAATTCCATGAAAGAGAGATCAGTCTGTCAGTCCATTCAGTTGATAATTCTTAAATGCAACGAACTAGATAGTTGGAAGTTGGCTGCTGAATTTATTAAAAAAATTGCAGATATCAAATGACATCTGTTCAGCCATATCAGTCTGTCACTATAATAATTGGACATTCGAATATTTTGGAGCTCCCCCATTCCAAATTAGCAATAGTAAGAATTTTGTCTCGCCTGCTTGTTAGGATGTCCGTTAAGACGATATTAAGAACACTAAGAGCCAGAAGATTAAAATAGGGTGTGCGTTCTTCAACGTGATGCATGTTCTCTAAACCTAATTTTTATATTCCTCTAATTTTCGGATAAATTCCATGAAAGAGAGATCAGTCTGTCAGTCCATTCAGTTGATAATTCTTAAATGCAACGAACTAGATAGTTGGAAGTTGGCTGCTGAATTTATTAAAAAAATTGCAGATATCAAATGACATCTGTTCAGCCATATCAGTCTGTCACTATAATAATTGGACATTCGATTATTTTGGAGCTCCCCCATTCCAAATTAGCAATAGTAAGAATTTTGTCTCGCCTGCTTGTTAGGATGTCCGTTAAGACGATATTAAGAACACTAAGAGCCAGAAGATTAAAATAGGGTGTGCGTTCTTCAACGTGATGCATGTTCTCTAAACCTGATTTTTATATTCCTCTAATTTTCGGATAAATTCCATGAAAGAGAGATCAGTCTGTCAGTCCATTCAGTTGATAATTCTTAAATGCAACGAACTAGATAGTTGGAAGTTGGCTGCTGAATTTATTAAAAAAATTGCAGATATCAAATGACATCTGTTCAGCCATATCAGTCTGTCACTATAATAATTGGACATTCGAATATTTTGGAGCTCCCCCATTCCAAATTAGCAATAGTAAGAATTTTGTCTCGCCTGCTTGTTAGGATGTCCGTTAAGACGATATTAAGAACACTAAGAGCCAGAAGATTAAAATAGGGTGTGCGTTCTTCAACGTGATGCATGTTCTCTAAACCTGATTTTTATATTCCTCTAATTTTCGGATAAATTCCATGAAAGAGAGATCAGTCTGTCAGTCCATTCAGTTGATAATTCTTAAATGCAACGAACTAGATAGTTGGAAGTTGGCTGCTGAATTTATTAAAAAAATTGCAGATATCAAATGACATCTGTTCAGCCATATCAGTCTGTCACTATAATAATTGGACATTCGATTATTTTGGAGCTCCCCCATTCCAAATTAGCAATAGTAAGAATTTTGTCTCGCCTGCTTGTTAGGATGTCCGTTAAGACGATATTAAGAACACTAAGAGCCAGAAGATTAAAATAGGGTGTGCGTTCTTCAACGTGATGCATGTTCTCTAAACCTGATTTTTATATTCCTCTAATTTTCGGATAAATTCCATGAAAGAGAGATCAGTCTGTCAGTCCATTCAGTTGATAATTCTTAAATGCAACGAACTAGATAGTTGGAAGTTGGCTGCTGAATTTATTAAAAAAATTGCAGATATCAAATGACATCTGTTCAGCCATATCAGTCTGTCACTATAATAATTGGACATTCGAATATTTTGGAGCTCCCCCATTCCAAATTAGCAATAGTAAGAATTTTGTCTCGCCTGCTTGTTAGGATGTCCGTTAAGACGATATTAAGAAACTAAGAGCCAGAAGATTAAAATAGGGTGTGCGTTCTTCAACGTGATGCATGTTCTCTAAACCTGATTTTTATATTCCTCTAATTTTCGGATAAATTCCATGAAAGAGAGATCAGTCTGTCAGTCCATTCAGTTGATAATTCTTAAATGCAACGAACTAGATAGTTGGAAGTTGGCTGCTGAATTTATTAAAAAAATTGCAGATATCAAATGACATCTGTTCAGCCATATCAGTCTGTCACTATAATAATTGGACATTCGAATATTTTGGAGCTCCCCCATTCCAAATTAGCAATAGTAAGAATTTTGTCTCGCCTGCTTGTTAGGATGTCCGTTAAGACGATATTAAGAAACTAAGAGCCAGAAGATTAAAATAGGGTGTGCGTTCTTCAACGTGATGCATGTTCTCTAAACCTGATTTTTATATTCCTCTAATTTTCGGATAAATTCCATGAAAGAGAGATCAGTCTGTCAGTCCATTCAGTTGATAATTCTTAAATGCAACGAACTAGATAGTTGGAAGTTGGCTGCTGAATTTATTAAAAAAATTGCAGATATCAAATGACATCTGTTCAGCCATATCAGTCTGTCACTATAATAATTGGACATTCGAATATTTTGGAGCTCCCCCATTCCAAATTAGCAATAGTAAGAATTTTGTCTCGCCTGCTTGTTAGGATGTCCGTTAAGACGATATTAAGAACACTAAGAGCCAGAAGATTAAAATAGGGTGTGCGTTCTTCAACGTGATGCATGTTCTCTAAACCTGATTTTTATATTCCTCTAATTTTCGGATAAATTCCATGAAAGAGAGATCAGTCTGTCAGTCCATTCAGTTGATAATTCTTAAATGCAACGAACTAGATAGTTGGAAGTTGGCTGCTGAATTTATTAAAAAAATTGCAGATATCAAATGACATCTGTTCAGCCATATCAGTCTGTCACTATAATAATTGGACATTCGAATATTTTGGAGCTCCCCCATTCCAAATTAGCAATAGTAAGAATTTTGTCTCGCCTGCTTGTTAGGATGTCCGTTAAGACGATATTAAGAACACTAAGAGCCAGAAGATTAAAATAGGGTGTGCGTTCTTCAACGTGATGCATGTTCTCTAAACCTGATTTTTATATTCCTCTAATTTTCGGATAAATTCCATGAAAGAGAGATCAGTCTGTCAGTCCATTCAGTTGATAATTCTTAAATGCAACGAACTAGATAGTTGGAAGTTGGCTGCTGAATTTATTAAAAAAATTGCAGATATCAAATGACATCTGTTCAGCCATATCAGTCTGTCACTATAATAATTGGACATTCGAATATTTTGGAGCTCCCCCATTCCAAATTAGCAATAGTAAGAATTTTGTCTCGCCTGCTTGTTAGGATGTCCGTTAAGACGATATTAAGAAACTAAGAACCAGAAGATTAAAATAGGGTGTGCGTTCTTCAACGTGATGCATATTCTCTAAACCTGATTTTTATATTCCTCTAATTTTTGGATAAATTCCATGAAAGAGAGATCAGTCTGTCAGTCCATTCAGTTGATAATTCTTAAATGCAACGAACTAGATAGTTGGAAGTTGGCTGCTGAATTTATTAAAAAAATTGCAGATATCAAATGACATCTGTTCAGCCATATCAGTCTGTCACTATAATAATTGGACATTCGAATATTTTGGAGCTCCCCCATTCCAAATTAGCAATAGTAAGAATTTTGTCTCGCCTGCTTGTTAGGATGTCCGTTAAGACGATATTAAGAACACTAAGAGCCAGAAGATTAAAATAGGGTGTGCGTTCTTCAACGTGATGCATGTTCTCTAAACCTGATTTTTATATTCCTCTAATTTTCGGATAAATTCCATGAAAGAGAGATCAGTCTGTCAGTCCATTCAGTTGATAATTCTTAAATGCAACGAACTAGATAGTTGGAAGTTGGCTGCTGAATTTATTAAAAAAATTGCAGATATCAAATGACATCTGTTCAGCCATATCAGTCTGTCACTATAATAATTGGACATTCGATTATTTTGGAGCTCCCCCATTCCAAATTAGCAATAGTAAGAATTTTGTCTCGCCTGCTTGTTAGGATGTCCGTTAAGACGATATTAAGAACACTAAGAGCCAGAAGATTAAAATAGGGTGTGCGTTCTTCAACGTGATGCATGTTCTCTAAACCTGATTTTTATATTCCTCTAATTTTCGGATAAATTCCATGAAAGAGAGATCAGTCTGTCAGTCCATTCAGTTGATAATTCTTAAATGCAACGAACTAGATAGTTGGAAGTTGGCTGCTGAATTTATTAAAAAAATTGCAGATATCAAATGACATCTGTTCAGCCATATCAGTCTGTCACTATAATAATTGGACATTCGAATATTTTGGAGCTCCCCCATTCCAAATTAGCAATAGTAAGAATTTTGTCTCGCCTGCTTGTTAGGATGTCCGTTAAGACGATATTAAGAAACTAAGAGCCAGAAGATTAAAATAGGGTGTGCGTTCTTCAACGTGATGCATGTTCTCTAAACCTGATTTTTATATTCCTCTAATTTTCGGATAAATTCCATGAAAGAGAGATCAGTCTGTCAGTCCATTCAGTTGATAATTCTTAAATGCAACGAACTAGATAGTTGGAAGTTGGCTGCTGAATTTATTAAAAAAATTGCAGATATCAAATGACATCTGTTCAGCCATATCAGTCTGTCACTATAATAATTGGACATTCGAATATTTTGGAGCTCCCCCATTCCAAATTAGCAATAGTAAGAATTTTGTCTCGCCTGCTTGTTAGGATGTCCGTTAAGACGATATTAAGAACACTAAGAGCCAGAAGATTAAAATAGGGTGTGCGTTCTTCAACGTGATGCATGTTCTCTAAACCTGATTTTTATATTCCTCTAATTTTCGGATAAATTCCATGAAAGAGAGATCAGTCTGTCAGTCCATTCAGTTGATAATTCTTAAATGCAACGAACTAGATAGTTGGAAGTTGGCTGCTGAATTTATTAAAAAAATTGCAGATATCAAATGACATCTGTTCAGCCATATCAGTCTGTCACTATAATAATTGGACATTCGATTATTTTGCAGCTCCCCCATTCCAAATTAGCAATAGTAAGAATTTTGTCTCGCCTGCTTGTTAGGATGTCCGTTAAGACGATATTAAGAACACTAAGAGCCAGAAGATTAAAATAGGGTGTGCGTTCTTCAACGTGATGCATGTTCTCTAAACCTGATTTTTATATTCCTCTAATTTTCGGATAAATTCCATGAAAGAGAGATCAGTCTGTCAGTCCATTCAGTTGATAATTCTTAAATGCAACGAACTAGATAGTTGGAAGTTGGCTGCTGAATTTATTAAAAAAATTGCAGATATCAAATGACATCTGTTCAGCCATATCAGTCTGTCACTATAATAATTGGACATTCGAATATTTTGGAGCTCCCCCATTCCAAATTAGCAATAGTAAGAATTTTGTCTCGCCTGCTTGTTAGGATGTCCGTTAAGACGATATTAAGAACACTAAGAGCCAGAAGATTAAAATAGGGTGTGCGTTCTTCAACGTGATGCATGTTCTCTAAACCTGATTTTTATATTCCTCTAATTTTCGGATAAATTCCATGAAAGAGAGATCAGTCTGTCAGTCCATTCAGTTGATAATTCTTAAATGCAACGAACTAGATAGTTGGAAGTTGGCTGCTGAATTTATTAAAAAAATTGCAGATATCAAATGACATCTGTTCAGCCATATCAGTCTGTCACTATAATAATTGGACATTCGAATATTTTGGAGCTCCCCCATTCCAAATTAGCAATAGTAAGAATTTTGTCTCGCCTGCTTGT
Source organism: Argiope bruennichi (assembly GCF_947563725.1). NCBI lineage: Eukaryota > Metazoa > Arthropoda > Arachnida > Araneae > Araneidae > Argiope > Argiope bruennichi. Next base: position 6,806,789 of record NC_079157.1, read on the forward strand.
TAGGATGTCCGTTAAGACGATATTAAGAAACTAAGAGCCAGAAGATTAAAATAGGGTGTGCGTTCTTCAACGTGATGCATGTTCTCTAAACCTGATTTTTATATTCCTCTAATTTTTGGATAAATTCCATGAAAGAGAGATCAGTCTGTCAGTCCATTCAGTTGATAATTCTTAAATGCAACGAACTAGATAGTTGGAAGTTGGCTGCTGAATTTATTAAAAAAATTGCAGATATCAAATGACATCTGTTCAGCCATATCAGTCTGTCACTATAATAATTGGACATTCGAATATTTTGGAGCTCCCCCATTCCAAATTAGCAATAGTAAGAATTTTGTCTCGCCTGCTTGTTAGGATGTCCGTTAAGACGATATTAAGAACACTAAGAGCCAGAAGATTAAAATAGGGTGTGCGTTCTTCAACGTGATGCATGTTCTCTAAACCTGATTTTTATATTCCTCTAATTTTCGGATAAATTCCATGAAAGAGAGATCAGTCTGTCAGTCCATTCAGTTGATAATTCTTAAATGCAACGAACTAGATAGTTGGAAGTTGGCTGCTGAATTTATTAAAAAAATTGCAGATATCAAATGACATCTGTTCAGCCATATCAGTCTGTCACTATAATAATTGGACATTCGATTATTTTGGAGCTCCCCCATTCCAAATTAGCAATAGTAAGAATTTTGTCTCGCCTGCTTGTTAGGATGTCCGTTAAGACGATATTAAGAACACTAAGAGCCAGAAGATTAAAATAGGGTGTGCGTTCTTCAACGTGATGCATGTTCTCTAAACCTGATTTTTATATTCCTCTAATTTTCGGATAAATTCCATGAAAGAGAGATCAGTCTGTCAGTCCATTCAGTTGATAATTCTTAAATGCAACGAACTAGATAGTTGGAAGTTGGCTGCTGAATTTATTAAAAAAATTGCAGATATCAAATGACATCTGTTCAGCCATATCAGTCTGTCACTATAATAATTGGACATTCGAATATTTTGGAGCTCCCCCATTCCAAATTAGCAATAGTAAGAATTTTGTCTCGCCTGCTTGTTAGGATGTCCGTTAAGACGATATTAAGAAACTAAGAGCCAGAAGATTAAAATAGGGTGTGCGTTCTTCAACGTGATGCATGTTCTCTAAACCTGATTTTTATATTCCTCTAATTTTCGGATAAATTCCATGAAAGAGAGATCAGTCTGTCAGTCCATTCAGTTGATAATTCTTAAATGCAACGAACTAGATAGTTGGAAGTTGGCTGCTGAATTTATTAAAAAAATTGCAGATATCAAATGACATCTGTTCAGCCATATCAGTCTGTCACTATAATAATTGGACATTCGAATATTTTGGAGCTCCCCCATTCCAAATTAGCAATAGTAAGAATTTTGTCTCGCCTGCTTGTTAGGATGTCCGTTAAGACGATATTAAGAACACTAAGAGCCAGAAGATTAAAATAGGGTGTGCGTTCTTCAACGTGATGCATGTTCTCTAAACCTGATTTTTATATTCCTCTAATTTTCGGATAAATTCCATGAAAGAGAGATCAGTCTGTCAGTCCATTCAGTTGATAATTCTTAAATGCAACGAACTAGATAGTTGGAAGTTGGCTGCTGAATTTATTAAAAAAATTGCAGATATCAAATGACATCTGTTCAGCCATATCAGTCTGTCACTATAATAATTGGACATTCGATTATTTTGCAGCTCCCCCATTCCAAATTAGCAATAGTAAGAATTTTGTCTCGCCTGCTTGTTAGGATGTCCGTTAAGACGATATTAAGAACACTAAGAGCCAGAAGATTAAAATAGGGTGTGCGTTCTTCAACGTGATGCATGTTCTCTAAACCTGATTTTTATATTCCTCTAATTTTCGGATAAATTCCATGAAAGAGAGATCAGTCTGTCAGTCCATTCAGTTGATAATTCTTAAATGCAACGAACTAGATAGTTGGAAGTTGGCTGCTGAATTTATTAAAAAAATTGCAGATATCAAATGACATCTGTTCAGCCATATCAGTCTGTCACTATAATAATTGGACATTCGAATATTTTGGAGCTCCCCCATTCCAAATTAGCAATAGTAAGAATTTTGTCTCGCCTGCTTGTTAGGATGTCCGTTAAGACGATATTAAGAAACTAAGAGCCAGAAGATTAAAATAGGGTGTGCGTTCTTCAACGTGATGCATGTTCTCTAAACCTGATTTTTATATTCCTCTAATTTTTGGATAAATTCCATGAAAGAGAGATCAGTCTGTCAGTCCATTCAGTTGATAATTCTTAAATGCAACGAACTAGATAGTTGGAAGTTGGCTGCTGAATTTATTAAAAAAATTGCAGATATCAAATGACATCTGTTCAGCCATATCAGTCTGTCACTATAATAATTGGACATTCGAATATTTTCGAGCTCCCCCATTCCAAATTAGCAATAGTAAGAATTTTGTCTCGCCTGCTTGTTAGGATGTCCGTTAAGACGATATTAAGAACACTAAGAGCCAGAAGATTAAAATAGGGTGTGCGTTCTTCAACGTGATGCATGTTCTCTAAACCTGATTTTTATATTCCTCTAATTTTCGGATAAATTCCATGAAAGAGAGATCAGTCTGTCAGTCCATTCAGTTGATAATTCTTAAATGCAACGAACTAGATAGTTGGAAGTTGGCTGTTGAATTTATTAAAAAAATTGCAGATATCAAATGACATCTGTTCAGCCATATCAGTCTGTCACTATAATAATTGGACATTCGAATATTTTGGAGCTCCCCCATTCCAAATTAGCAATAGTAAGAATTTTGTCTCGCCTGCTTGTTAGGATGTCCGTTAAGACGATATTAAGAACACTAAGAGCCAGAAGATTAAAATAGGGTGTGCGTTCTTCAACGTGATGCATGTTCTCTAAACCTGATTTTTATATTCCTCTAATTTTCGGATAAATTCCATGAAAGAGAGATCAGTCTGTCAGTCCATTCAGTTGATAATTCGTAAATGCAACGAACTAGATAGTTGGAAGTTGGCTGCTGAATTTATTAAAAAAATTGCAGATATCAAATGACATCTGTTCAGCCATATCAGTCTGTCACTATAATAATTGGACATTCGAATATTTTGGAGCTCCCCCATTCCAAATTAGCAATAGTAAGAATTTTGTCTCGCCTGCTTGTTAGGATGTCCGTTAAGACGATATTAAGAACACTAAGAGCCAGAAGATTAAAATAGGGTGTGCGTTCTTCAACGTGATGCATGTTCTCTAAACCTGATTTTTATATTCCTCTAATTTTCGGATAAATTCCATGAAAGAGAGATCAGTCTGTCAGTCCATTCAGTTGATAATTCTTAAATGCAACGAACTAGATAGTTGGAAGTTGGCTGCTGAATTTATTAAAAAAATTGCAGATATCAAATGACATCTGTTCAGCCATATCAGGCTGTCACTATAATAATTGGACATTCGAATATTTTGGAGCTCCCCCATTCCAAATTAGCAATAGTAAGAATTTTGTCTCGCCTGCTTGTTAGGATGTCCGTTAAGACGATATTAAGAACACTAAGAGCCAGAAGATTAAAATAGGGTGTGCGTTCTTCAACGTGATGCATGTTCTCTAAACCTGATTTTTATATTCCTCTAATTTTCGGATAAATTCCATGAAAGAGAGATCAGTCTGTCAGTCCATTCAGTTGATAATTCTTAAATGCAACGAACTAGATAGTTGGAAGTTGGCTGCTGAATTTATTAAAAAAATTGCAGATATCAAATGACATCTGTTCAGCCATATCAGTCTGTCACTATAATAATTGGACATTCGAATATTTTGGAGCTCCCCCATTCCAAATTAGCAATAGTAAGAATTTTGTCTCGCCTGCTTGTTAGGATGTCCGTTAAGACGATATTAAGAACACTAAGAGCCAGAAGATTAAAATAGGGTGTGCGTTCTTCAACGTGATGCATGTTCTCTAAACCTGATTTTTATATTCCTCTAATTTTCGGATAAATTCCATGAAAGAGAGATCAGTCTGTCAGTCCATTCAGTTGATAATTCTTAAATGCAACGAACTAGATAGTTGGAAGTTGGCTGCTGAATTTATTAAAAAAATTGCAGATATCAAATGACATCTGTTCAGCCATATCAGTCTGTCACTATAATAATTGGACATTCGAATATTTTGGAGCTCCCCCATTCCAAATTAGCAATAGTAAGAATTTTGTCTCGCCTGCTTGTTAGGATGTCCGTTAAGACGATATTAAGAAACTAAGAGCCAGAAGATTAAAATAGGGTGTGCGTTCTTCAACGTGATGTATGTTCTCTAAACCTGATTTTTATATTCCTCTAATTTTCGGATAAATTCCATGAAAGAGAGATCAGTCTGTCAGTCCATTCAGTTGATAATTCTTAAACGCAACGAACTAGATAGTTGGCTGTTCAATTTGTTAACAAAATTGCAGATATCAAATGTTCCACCAAATCTGTCAACTTGTTAAATGTTGTTAGCTATTTTTCTATTCACATACATGTGAATGAAAAAAAAACCCATAAAATACATTAATTGCCGCACTTAATAGATTAGAGGTGAAATTTTCTCTTTAAACAGTTCTTGGAATTCTTGTTTCCATAATAATAATTTTTTTTAAAAAAAATCCTGCTTTCTTATCATTTAAAATTTTATCGTGTCAGTTTTTTTGTTGAATGAAGATCTTATTATCTATGTTACTGCAGAGGAAGGTCTTTCCTGGTTTGTTTAGTTCAGATAATGTTCCATAATATGGGATAGACTAGGAATGGATGGAAAATGAGTTTAGAATGGAATCAGATGAAAAAAAAAATCAACACTCACATTCCAAATTTTCACAGCACATGTGCAGGCGGGCATTTAATATCTCTGACAAACACAACTTGCAAGAAACTCCTCCCGCTTGTGTGATGTGGAAGTTTGAAGAGGAGGTGCCAGCTGAGGTGTCGTTCTCGTCATCTGACCATGGTTCAAAATGACGAGGTCCATCCCGAAATAGCCCTAGTGTTGCTTTAAAACGGGACGTTAATGTAACTAAAACTAAAAAACGGTCAAGAAGCTTTTGAAATGAAAGGGTCTTCCGTAGAATCGAATCTCCAACCTGCACAGAAACCCAGTGCCTTATTAGTTTATATACTAAACGTTAGTCATGTATCTTTAAGTAATATTAGTCAAAAATTTCAGTTGCAGATATTTTGCATTTTTTAAAATTAAAATATCCTTTAAGGTGGAAACACAGTTTTTTTATTTTATCGTTATATAACAATCACACTTTTTCTTCCACTCAGGCAGGTGATCTGTTCAGCCATATCGGAGGACTGATGGGCTGCTGGCTGGGAGTGTCTGTGGCAACTTTCGCTGGCATTGTAGAAAGTACATTTAGGGAAGCAATGTATTTGATGAAAAAAATTCAGAGAAATCATAAATGCTGTTTTTAACATCAATATTTCTACAAAAATTGCCGTAAAAGACATAATTTCAAGCTGTGTATTAAAAAAATGAAGCAATTATTCCAGCTTTATAAAAATGCAAAAATAAAAAATTGTAATACAATGTGTATACTGAAAAAAATTTGAACTCATCTATTTAATGTATGCATTAAAATTATAAACTGATTAAAATGCAAAAACTACTTCTGTGACAAACCATTTACATAATTATATTTCAGAAATGGGAATTTTCACAAAAGCCATCTTAAAATTCTCTCTGTGACATCGAATCTAATATGAAATCATGCACTTCAAAATGTTGAATGAAATCTATAAAAGAGACGTATTTGAAAAGTTCAAAAAAATATATGAAACTTCTCGTAACTTTTTTTCAAAGCCATATTCTAATATACGACATAGTAATAATTTTCAATAAGTTTATATTTCTGATTCTGAAATTAAATTCATTAAAACATTTTATAAATAACAGGTTTATCAAAGAAATTCATGACAGGAATTCAAACGTTATCTTAAAATATTTTACAACAGCAAAATGTAAAAAATCTATCTTTTTATGGACGAAATTTTAATGTTATTTATCAATAAAATATCAGTCCACTTGAGTTTAAAATGTTCATCTAAATTATTTATGATGTTTTCGACCAATGATAAAAATACATAACAATACTTAATAGATACATAATAGTGCTTTGTATTACAGTGTACTATTGCAACAAAGATAAATTATTTGAAATATCGAAATTCCATAGATATTTTGCTGCAATTCAGTAGGTTACCTAATAGCAGTTACGTGTTAAAAAATAAACAATTCTATTAATATCAAATGTCTGCATATTAATTATATTCTGTTCTACCTGCTATACCGCAGTAGCGGGGAAAAAAATAGGTAACCTTAAATGAATAGAAGAAAAGTTGTAAGATAATTTGCAATACCAAGATGGTTGCTTTAGATCAGGAGTGGTGAACTTTTATGGATCAACATGCCATTTTTTCTGAAGAAATGTTTAATGTGGTATAGGCGTGCTGTCAAATAATTTTGACTTGTGATAATTGAGAAAATAATAGAACTACATACTAACAACTCAAAACTCTTTTTTATTTTCTACAAAAAAATACATTTTTCACTATACAGTAGTAAATGTTTTATTTATACGTGTAATTCAAATTACGCAACATAAGTTTGATTTCTGTTGTTGCAGATTAGATGATAAATAACTTATATTAGGATTGTAAGATGTTACTTTTAGCAGAATGCTTGTTGCATCGGAGTCATCTGCCAAACAGTTTCTAGGCGATTTTTTAATTTATTCATCTCTGAAAATAATGACTCGCAGGCATAGGTAGATGAAAATATGGTAAAAATAGCATGAGTCAGCTTCTTCAAACTGTTAAATGTGTCTGGAATGGAATTCACATGTTTCCAAAACTTCGTTACTGGCATTTTTACTTATATTGCTTGTTAAACTTTCTGTTCGAATCAATTCCAACTTTTTCCTCGTTTCAGCAAATTTTTGAATCCATAAACTGGAAATCAATCAGTTGCATTTCAAATTCTTCCATTTCGAACCAGTCGAATTGCGACAAGTTCAGTTTATCAAATGAACTCAGATCAGGGCACATAACAAACTTGAGCGTTTCCGATAATTTTTTTGAACGGAGAAAATCAAGCTAAAAATCCCTTTATTGAAGTATCAATTACGAAAATAAATTCTTCAATAACTTTTTCTTCGTCTGGTTTCTCATGTACATCTAAATCTTTGATATTTTTTTCAAGTTTGGGAAGTACTTGTAGTTTCTTGTAATAATATCGTTTCTGAAAACATGCAATTTAGCGCCAAAAGTGAGAATGAGATTCATCATTACGATACTTGTTTTATTTTTGAATTGAAGCTTTACGTTCAATTCATTGAAACGTTCACATATGCCGGTAAAAAGCATCAACTTTGAAAGCCACATAACATCTGATAACAGTGGGTATTGTTCAATTTTCCCCTCATTTTGCAGAAACAGTCTGATTTCTTCCAAGCAGTCAACAAATCTTTGAAGTACGTTTTCCGCTGCTCAACCAGTGAACATTTTTATACATTAGTAAGCCATTATACACCGAGTTGACTTCATCCAACAAAGCATCAATCTTTCAATTATTTAAAATCTGCGACGATGTGAGTTTGACTATTTTTGTGATCAACGCCTTTACATTATCAAAAGATGTTAAAGCACACAAGGTCTGTGGGTGAATAATGCAGTGGAATTCAAGAATCGATTGCGCGATGTCTGTTTGAATAAGCTAATGAAGCCTTTCTTTTCTTTTTCACCATATCTGGAGCACCATCAGTTGTTACTGAAACAATCCTTTTTAATTCAATTTCCTTCTCAGCAAGTGACTTTTTAACAGCCCTACAAATATCTGTGCCCTTTGCAGTTGTTAGCATTGATGTCATCGTAATTAATTCTTCTTTAATGACATTTCCTACACAATATCGAACTAAAACATCTAAACGTGCAGATGTAGTGACGTCAATACTTTCGTCAAAACATAGCGATATAAAAGGAGCGGAGTTAATGTCATTGTTTTGTTGCTCTGTTACATTTCCGTCCAGTTTTAAGATTTTTTTTCTTTTATTGTGTTTCTAGATAGAGGAATGGATTTTAAGTTGCACCTAATGAAAATTATTTCATTGTTTTCAACAATTTCAGTTTCGAAATATGGATGGAAATTCTTGGCTGTTATATTCATACGAATATGATCAGATAAATTCATTTAGTCGGGAAATAAAAGGTTTAAAAAAAAGAGAGAAAGAGAGAGAATCACACAACCAAGCACAAAGGCAAATTCGTTCTTCGGAAATTACGGAGTACAATCCTAGCAATACGAACTAAAACTACTTCGAAGTTAGCACGAAAACACGTCACACTCTCTTAGCTGTGTACGCGACGGTGCGAACCAATGATATTGTCCAATTTTCTTCTATACATGAAATAGTGTTTGGAATGGGTATATGCGCTCCATGCACCGCGACCAATCACTCCCGTTTGTTCGTAATACTTCATAGTGAACTTTGTTATTTTGAAAGAAAGTGCAAACCGTTTTTATCGGCGGCGTACCGAAAATATTGTGACGCGGGCCACTGGTTTGTCATCCCAGACACAGCGTAGAACTCTACAAATCAATTATAAAACCTCTTGTTAGGTAAATATCAAAATCTATGTGGAAAACTGACTGGTTACGGGATTATTTTTAAAACTTTATTGTATCATTCTTGTATCTGGCAACTTCTTTTTAGGCGGGCTTCTGTTTTTTATGTTTATGTTTTGATGTAACGTTTTGTGTGCCTCGTAGTTTTAGATGTCCGTGAATGTAATTAGATGTAGTTAAAGTAGATTAAAAGCTTTAGTAAGTGTTTGAAGAGTATTAAGTTTTATATACTACATCACATGAGTATTGAGAACTAGGAATATTGATCCATAATAGAGTTTTTGGGGATCGATATCCGACAATCTAAATCTGTTTATAGACATTTAGCAGACGATTCCTTTTTAGACATTTTATAACTGCTACTATTTTTATTTAATTAAAATTTTATTAAAAAGTAAAAGCAAACGATTTTTTCTTTGATAAAAATATTTTATTAATATTGTTTCGTTTATTTTATTGTATAATAGGTGATGATCAATTGTTGTAATGTTTGGTGATGGCAATATTTGTAATATCCGCTGTTAAGTTGAAAGAATAAACAGGCCGATGGAATTCTAAAATGCTTGGAGTATTATTTTAGTTGTAAGAATTTAAGATGCTCTGCAAGCTATAGTGTGAAGCTTAAGAAAACGGGCATGCAAAACTTCTCATGATGAATGGTTCCCAAATTTGGGAGGCACTTCTACCGGTAGCATTAAGAAGTGGCAAGTTTTTCCCAGCAAACTTTTAGGATTTCTAAGTCCCAAATTCAAAAATTTCTAAACGCAAGAGAAAATTTACTCTTATCTGTCTTTCCGGGACCAAAAGAATTGAGGTAATTCAAGATGAATTACTCCATATAAACATCGAAATCATTGATCTAATAATAGGTGAGCATTTTATCATCTATTTTTATTTTCTGGACGAGGACACAGATAATTATTTGCAAAGGTTATTTACATATTTCTTTCACTTGCACGAATTCTAATATTCGTGATTTCTTTACATAGCATACAATAACCTTTCGTTCCGTTCTTACTTACACTCCACCAACAAACGTAAACTTACATCTGTTTCTGTGGGATCATGAGATTTTTTCCCCTGGAGTCACCAAACAGCGCATCCGCATAAGGTTACAAAGTATTATGGTTGAACCAAGAATTCCAAAACAAATAACTGTTGAAGATTGTTAATGACCTCTTGTAGGTGAGAAGGAAATCACTTCATAAAAACCACCAATTTGATCAGAATTTTCAGAATAAAGTCAATTAGGCTGAATGCTATCTTTCTGTAAAGACGCGCATGTAACAGCCTTTTTTTAATATAATGTTTAAAAACTGGCTTCACTGTAAAATAATGCTTTTGTACCACAAAGCTCTCTTTAACTCTATTTACATAGCTGTTATCATTCTTAAAAAAAAAAAAAAAAGGAAAAGGAAAATTTTTTTTTCGCATACAACAGGGAACTTAATTTTGGCTCGGCATCAGTGGCGCTCGTGGCAGCGATGTTTGCTGAGGTCAGGTTTTCACAATTATATTCATTTTAAAAGATGTTGGTCAATATAATCTTTAATGCGTAAAAAAATATTTTCTGATTTTGTTTTTAATGTAATATAAGAAATTTATTATTATCTCTGATTTACATAGTAACATTTTATTTTCCTGTTACCATCCTTTTACAAATAGCTCAATAAAAATTCTTCATGAATTGTATCTATCCGATGTTTGACTCTTTTGGAGAAATAAAGCTGTAAAGCCTTCATAATATATATTTATTTTAGAAGAGCCAACGCAAGATTCATAAAATTGCTGTTAGATTATAGCTTCTTATTATAAAATTCAACTAGCAGTCTGACGATATAGGCAGCGCCATCTAGTCAATTCCCTTCATAACAGTAACAATGGAGCGTTCACATTTTATTTTCAGATTATTAGCACCCGAATATAAAATAAAAAATTTACTGAATTAGCTTTAAAAAAAGGCATAGCACTAAATAAATGATGCGATACAAGCTCTAATATTGTGTAACGCAAAAAGGACAAAACAAGCAGTGTTTCTTAATTTTACCTTTCTTTAATTCTCTAAAGAATGGTTGAATTTTTGAGAGAATATATCGAAATTGCATAAGATTTCGAAAAATTGTTATCTTCTACCACTTTAAATAAAACTGCATCTTTGTGTGTTATATAAAAATCAGTACATTGCATTGCAGTAGCGTAGTGGTTGAGGTGTTCAGTGAGCTGTGTTTAGACCGCTGATTGCGGCAATTGTTCTGACCGGTGTCAATAGACGCTGGCAATCGTTGAACGGGTCCTCAAATGGATAAATGAGAAAACTCCTTAAATCGGCTTAATAAAAAGAAAATAAAAAAAAATTAATGCAAGCAGCTTCGGAACCTTCGACCTTACGCTTTTGATCCGAACTATGAATGCAAACCTTTACACAAAATGCCTATAGCGCCACTGACTACTATTATGGCTGTATAAGTTTGTGATAAAAACTATATATATATATTGGCAGTTTACCTTTACTAAAGAAGGTTAACTTATTAAGCAATCTGTAATACTTTTAAATTTAAAATATTATGAAATATAAAACAAATTTCTTCTCCTTTCAGTTCATTTTAATCTTTATAGAAGCAGGTAATTTACCATTACAATAAGTAAAATGGTTTTCATGACCAATATTTTTTAGGGTTTCGATTGATTCCGTTCATATTTCCCATTTGTCTCCTCCCGGTTTGAATAGATAGAGGGGATTTTTTTTTTTTTTTTTTTTTTTGATGAAACTTGATGTTGTTGTCGAGATCATAAGTTCTGACTGCAAAATTCAACTTGCAGACTGAAGTTACATACAGCGCTACCTAGCGGTAGTTTCAATTTACTTCACTATACAAGATTAGCAATTGAGAGTTCAGAATCTGTTACAACTTGATAATACTTGAATATAAAATAAAATTTTATTCAATTGTCTTCAAAAAATGGATCACAGGCTACAATATTTAAGTGTAGTGATCGTAGCGTAGTCGTTAACTGGCTTATATGCTATTCACCACAGTAGCTACGATCACTACATAAGATACTAAAATGACGATTAAAAAAAGCCTTGTATTACAGAAAATAATCAAAATAAACATATAGTAATTCTTAAAATTATTTTATAAAATTAATTATCTTTTCAATTCTTACTAGTATAAAATATTAAAGATATTTAAATTTTTGTAATGAAAAAGTATATTTTTGCTACCATTTTAAATGAAAGAATATATAAAATGGCTGGAGCTTCCGAGTTCTGAGTGTGAACCGCGCATTGCAGCAGTAATATTGACCAGTTTCAACAGATACCAGCAAGAATACTTTTTTGAGATTTGCTGAAACAAACTGTTTCCCTTTCTCTTAATAAAGCTTTTAAAAAGTAAAATGATCAGACATCTAAATTGAGAGCAACTTTTTTTTCTTTTCTTTTAATTTTGACTGATTTTTTTTACATGTTGCCACTTTCAAAAAGTGAAAGTACTACAATACGCGACAGGATAAGACAATGTTTCAGGCCTTCTTTTACCAGTTTAGTCTCTGTTTAACACTCTTTTCACTTTGAAATTAGATGAAAGCTTAAACTTCTTGAATCGGTAACAAAAAGTAAAGGGGGAAGAGAATACGGTTATTATGTGGTAGACTTAGATCCTTCGACTTCACACTTTTGCTGTGGGTGCAACCCCTCCTCTGCCTGCAGAAATAGTGTACTCTCTTTGGAAGCCGCAATTGTATGTGGAAAGAATTTGCCTGCTTTTTTTAGGAGTGCGGATTTTTATGGCTGTTCGCCTTTAGTGAATAAATTTTAAAAGCTATTTTAGTCCTGAATTCTCAGAAAAAGCATACATTTGGCAATTCCCTTTTCCTACCAAAGTGTAAGCCATTTAAATAATCTGCGATATTTAAAAATTGAATTGTAATCCCAATATCTAAAAAATTTCCTTCCTTCTTTGATTTGTATAGCAGCAAGTAATTTACCTTTACAATACGTTTGATTAAAAACGGTTTTTATGAAGAGTTTTTCAATGCTTATGTTCCCGTTTTTAAAGCCAAAAGCTTTCTTTCCTGTTTGACTGATGGATGGGGATTTTTTGGAGAAAGAAGAAAAAAATAAGAGGACTACTTAAAAAAAAGTACATAAAAATAGATAAATGACAACAATACAAAACAATAATAAGAAGAAATACATCAAATAAAAAATAATAATAACAAAAACACACTTAAGAAACATGCAAGGTTGTTGAGTGTGAATGTGTGTTTAAAAGGAATCGTGCTCAGTTGCTTCCATATAATAGAAATTAAAAATCGATATCTGGCTCTTGATATATTATTTTATTATTGATATTTATATTATTTATTAAGGTTTTTAAGGTATTCTATGAGTTTATTTTCTGTTGCAGGAGTACGGAAATGCCAAGTTAACCTTTAATAGATATTTTGTTGCTTAATGCAATGGATCCCCTCTTCTTATAGAAATATATATATTTAGCTCATTTGAAAACTGAATAAGAAAAAATAAAAATGCTATAGAATGCTATTCGATAAAATATACTTTTTATCTACTTTTTTTTTTTTTTTATCATTTATTGATGGCTGTTGAATCTAGAACAATGAGTTAAGACACAACCAAACACTAACTATCATTTACAGACTATTAGGATTGTTTGAGAGTAGCAAGTTATTAACTTGAAAGTAATGTTTATTAATTGTAATAAAGTGAGGTATTTTTCTGTTGCTGTTATTGTTGTGAGGTATTGCAGCTCATCGGGGGCTACTGGTCCCACCATCTGTAAATTTAATACATAGGACCTAGAATGGATGCAAGTAGATTTGATAGATTCAGAACAGCAGAAGATGGAGAGAAAATCTTAAGATAGAAACAGGAAAAGAGACTGACTTTCCATTTTAATGTACAGTAGCGCTGCGATGCGATCTTCCTCATTCGCAGAAGGAGTGGAATTTTACTTCTTATTTCGGAATTCATAGGGAATGAAAGCAGAAAGACAATTTGTGAGATATAGAATATTATTTATTTGATATATAAAAGGAAAAATGCATCTCATAAAACATGATTGTTTGGTTTCGCTTCAAAAAGTGCGACGGCACAAGCGTAAAGTAGCGGGAGCAACCCAAATGTTATTCTGCTGAAGATATCGAGGTATGGAAATTAAATATGCTTTTTTAAAGCTAGCAACATATACAAACAGATTATGTGTATAAAGTTTTCTTCCGGTATTGTATATACATGTAAAATTGTACGAAATTTAAAATTTCCTACGGCAACACTTTTTTATATTATGAATAGATTTCGAATGAAAAAACTAACCAAAGTACATATTTTGGTTAATATTCCATGATCACAAAACGAAATATTTGACATTTTCTGTTAAGAGGCCATTCCCAAATTTAGGTATGTAAAGTTTATACAATCTCTTGATGTTGGTAATCGTATTTTTTTTCAAACTTTTGTAATATTTTAAAGGCCCTTTAGAGTCGAAATTTATGTGTTAAAATCGTTTGCAACCTCGTGCATGATAAAATATTTAAAGCAAAAGAGAGTAGCTTTTTTTTTCTTTTTTAAAGTCTGAGAGTAGTTTTTTCAAAGAAATATTCAAGACCATTGAAAGTTTTGTTTAAATTGCATCTGAGTCTGAATCACTATTGTGCTGAAAGCCACAAAATGGAAAATTTTGTTGAATGAACGAAATAAATAAAACATATATCTTAAAAGCAATATTAATTTTATAATTAAAATTAGCATCTTACCAATTGAGGGAGAGAAAAATATTTTACTAGTGTATGGTGTTTTATTCTTACATTTCGTAATTAATATATACTATTCATATCATCATTGCTTACTATTCATAAATAGACATGAAATGATACACCGCTATAAGCACTTAAAAAACAATGCATTATATTCACTGATAAATGATAATAAGTTTTTTTTTCCCCATACTTCACGTACAAATTAGTAAATTGCGAAAAGAATCATTATATGAAGATAGATGTACAGGATATACGCTATTAGAAGTGTGGAAAGCAAATCACAAAATAGCATTCTGGATGTCCATTCATTTATTTTGCGGATTTTTAATCCCCATTATTGTTGCACTTTTTCTATTTCCAGAAAATAAGAAAGTCTTTTTCTTCTTTTGCAATTAATGCTAAAAGAATCCGAAATCCAATTTTTAAAAATAACAAACCTGGAAGCTGGCCTCGTTTTCTGATGAATCCTGAGAATTTCCACGTCTTATGTACTTATATTTTAAAAATGGCGCTTATATCTAGTGTTGAGTTTTATTATGGTATTTTAGAAAGCCAATAAATGACAATTAAAAAGTAAGAGCTTGTTTTCTATCTAAATGAGGGCTTTTTAAAAAATAGCACTTGAAAGATTAAAAAGGGGAAAAAAAATTCCGTGTTAAAAAAAGAGGAAAAACACTCTTTCTTTCTTCTATAAGACAATTCAGAACGTTTCCGTCGTATTGGGAAGATAATCGAATCATTCCTTGTACCCAACATTTTTCAAAATTTAGCACATTTAAGCAATTTTGGTCTCAAGCCCTAACCGAATTTTATTCATTTTGCTTAGCTTATTTTTCAGTGACCAATTTCACTTCTATGATTTTTAGGAGCTAAGTGCGACTTTGCGGAGTGTGTTCAGAATAGGGAAACTGACTCAGAAAAAAATTTATTTATTTTATACTGATTTGAATGAAATTTCTCTTTTGCTTAGGTGGCAAATACTTTGTAATTCCTTAATTGGTGGAATATCCATGAATCCAAAATGGAGCATACAAAATAATGAAAAGAAATAACAATAGAATTCTAATGGAAATGAGTTCTTCTACTCGCTGAATATCAAATATAATAGTTATAGCAGGTTGTTTTACTATTCTAAGAAAATAGGCAATGACAGCATTTCCTTGATTGAGATTGATATATTTACTGCAAATCAATGCAAAAAAAAAAAAAAAAATGTGATATGAACCTAATAAAAAGCAATTATGCAGACTTCTTAATTACACTGAACAGATAAATTCTTCCTAATTTTTCTAACAAGCTAAAACCATACATAATTTCTGAACTAAAGAGCAAAGTGTGTACACATAAAGAAACACTAAACTCCTTTGGAGTGGGAGAAACAGAAATGCTTATCTTGGAGTAAAGATTCCTAAATTTTCTCCCTCACTAAACCCTTTAATTCGAATTTTTACTTTTGAGTAACATCCTGCTCCCTCCTTCATATTCCACCCCAACTATCCCTTTGAGGGAGAGAAATAACAGTGCTAGCTGCTAATATCAGCTTAAGCATGACATGAATGAAACTGACATTTTAATGGATATTTTATTCATTTTATAATTAATTTTGATTTAGTAATAATTTTTCCACGTCCTAACGGCACTGAAATATAAATCCTGCCTAGTTAAAATTAATGAACAATTTCATTGAAATATTGAAAAATTACTACTATCCTTGAAGAAATTTCCTCCCTGTGTTATTAATTCCAATAAACCAGTCGAACTGTACTTCGGCAAATAAAAAATGCACGACAATTTTGTGGATTTAATTTGTTGAGTTGCGAATCTAAAAATGAGAATCTTAACTTTGCAAAATAAATATTTAATAGTAGTGAAAAATAATTTTGGAAACAGGAAATGTATCTTTTTTTTTATAACAACTGATTCTCAACAAAACAGTAAATAATAGTATTCACGGCCATGAAGATCAATGGGAAGCGATTTCAGACTTAATAAATAAGATAAAATGTTAATCTGAAATTCAATTTTCACCACAATTTGCTTGAAAAGCGAATATTATAATTCTATTCGCGAGTTGGGACTGCACATCAGACCAAACAATGTGGATTTGCACTCACTGTTAAAGTCGATCGGGGATGGCGCCCTTAGGGCACTAGAGTCATAAATCTTTTTCGTTGTGTGTTGATTAACACAAAGGGACCGTGCTGTCATGTAGTTGAACCAAATAAAATCTGGACTACAAATAATTCTCATAATAGTTGCACCCAACACTTATTACAGATTAAAATATTAGCAACAAAACTCAACAATAGATTGTGTTATTACATAAATGGTATTTATTTGCATACATTAAAAATTTGGAACCTCGCATGCGCTGCAATGCATGCTTATTAGAAATATTTTTTCGAAAAAAAAGAAGAGGGATTCTGCAAGAGTATGAGTTACTTCTTTGCGCTTCATACCTACATTGCACGAAAAAAAAAAAAAAACAGCTACAGGCATAACTGTTCAACCAGGATTAACAGGACTTCACAACAAATGTAAAAGAATTATTCGGATTTCTTCGTATTCCGAAGCGGATACGTAGAGGTTTAAAATCTCCATGTTTCCCCTACAAGATGATACAGAAATTTGAAGCAACTGGAGAACAGCATTTTTTTAAGAGGACAAAAGCAAATCCCTGCTTCTACAGTTGTCGTTGAAATCGGAATCTGCACAATCACACAATCCGTCGCCGCATGCTAATGTGCAATTGTTTACCATTGCACGTAAAACCTTAGAATGGATTTTCTATTTTTATCCCTACAAATTCAAATCTGTGAACCTATTGTATGACGAGGATTCAGAGTGTTCGAGAAAATAATAAACATAGAATCAAGTTCAGATTTCTAATGGGCTTGCATTTACCCGATGCTGGGCACTTTGGCCACATAAGACTAAAAATCCTTCCAATTAGACAAATATTTATTAACAAAGGACAAAACAAACACAGGACACATATAAAACGTTGTACACACACCAAGATCTCAAATAACTTATTGAATTTAAATAACACATTTTGTGAGTAGAAGACATATAACCAAACTTAATGATCTAGGTCATCTTTATTTTTTAAAAAATAAGTAAAACAACTTTTACATAAATTTAGAAAAATAATTTTATAAAGTGCTTACTGTAAAAACAACTTTATCACAAAGTTTATTTCCTACTCGGGGGTTATAGTGTAATAATAGACATAGCATGTTGAGTAGGTATATATTGTAATATTTATTGTATATCAAATCGAGCCTTTATTCAAGAAACAGTTTTCTTAAAAGGATTCTGATTTTATTAATGTTCGATTGAGATTTATTTTACTATATTATAAATTTCTAAAATTTTTATTATCATAAATTATTTTCCTCTTCTCAATAAATAAAACAAATTGGTTTTATTACTTAACAGATAAATCTCATTAAATGAGCTATAAAAATATGAACCTTTTTTATGCATGAAATAAAACTATTTTCAATTCATGTTTTATTGATAATTTAAGTTCTTTTGTAACAAATTAGTCCTACATAAATGACACAATTGTAAATATGTATATTTAAAATATTTTCATTTGATGAAGTTATTTTATTAGTTCAATTAGTATTATTTCAAAAATAACATTTTATAATGTCTGTTAGCAATTTAAAATTGCAAAGAATTGTATTTTATATTGATTCTTTTTTAAACATAGGACAATTTAAATTCAATTTTCTTATGATAAGTATAAGATTATATTCAATTACATAAAAGTATTAAAATGTAACTCCCTGCGAATGTTTCGGAGGATATAAGTTTTTTTTTAATACTGGTTTTCTTTAAATTAGGGTTTGTTTTTCTAGTTATTAAGAAAGCATGTTATATAGAGTTTCATGTTCATATTTGCAGCTTCCTCAGTATATTTCAAAATATAAATATTCTTGAAAGATTAATATAATGGTCTTTTAAAAGGTGTTCAGAATATTCACAATATTGCAACCTGTTACTGACATTCTGAATATAGGAAAGGAATAAATCTCTATTTTTAAAAAATGAAACTAATAAATTTTCCAGTTAATAACTGAAAAAGAAGTGATATTGAACTAATATATTTTACAAATATAGAAAGCCTGAATATTCAGCATGTCACATGTTCTATTTCTAGTAGCACCAATATGTTTCCATGTTAAAACTTTTTTAAAGAGGGTTAGTGAAATTTGGCTTCATTCTATTTAGTTGTAGATGCCTCCAAATGGGGAAAGTTATTTTATGGTCACCCTGTAGTTTAATTACACAAAATTTTTGAAATATGGCAAAATAAAGTTTTAAAAATTCATTTAAAAAAAGTAAAAATTGGAGCAAAAAATTATAATTAGGAAAGAATTAATTTTACCTGCTAAATCATGCAGCATTTATTTTTTTCATGTTTAGGAGTATGAATATCCTGAAAATTCTACAATTAAATAACAAGCTAATTTTGAATTAAATAATAACACTTGGAAAAATAGAAATATAGTCAAATATCAAATTCTTATTGGTTTAACAGAATAATATAAACAAATTAATCAACATATGAAATAAAAACTAAAGAAAATAAATAATATATAGCATTGTATTACACAATTTTTTGACTAAACTTTAATAAGTTAATGTCATAACTAGGCAGTTTTTAGAGTGATGAAAAATAAAACGTATCAATTGTTAGCTTTATACAGCTATAAAATGTAAATAAATGTGTTCATGGTAATTTTTTTCAGATTGTTGTTCCGTGACATAAAATCATATTTACAGTGTTTGGGAATGAAGTAATCGTGTTATCTTCCTTTTGTGAATAATTGCAATACTTATTAATTTATCTGAAAAATCTTGGTTGGTTTCATTATAAGAGTCATAAAAAGAAATAGTTATAATATATATAATCCTTATCATGAGAAAGGTTTTATTTGATTTGTCAAAATTTTTCTCATCTAAATCTTAAGGCTAATCTTATTAAAATGATAGTGCAAGTTTACACATTACTAAAGTTCCTACTATTTTAACAACAAAATAATGACAAAATGAGATTCTCATCTTACTGTTTATCAAATAAAATACAAAGATATCCTTACAAAATATGAAATCATGATAAAAAGAATTAAATAATGATTAGCAAGTTCACTTGAATCACAACAAGGAAAACTAAAAGCTAAATTTCGAAGAGCCTACAGAAGCAAACTGTTTTTTGAGATGTAGTCTATTTAACTGACATAGCTCACAAATGGTAAAATGTTTAATATGTAATAAAGTTAAATATAATAAAAAAGCAATATATATTTATTACGAAAACATTATGTAATGAAGCAAACAGAAAATGGATTAATAAAGGACGAGGGAATACTATGCAATATTAAAACAAGATATTGTTTTCAAATTTGTTATTGTCTGTTTCATCGTTCTGTTACGTATTTCATAGTATATATATTCATATTTGTCACATCAGGTGACCAGTTTGTTCACCAGGAATATTGGTTGTATTTGTTTTTAGATAAATTGTTTAGATATAACTTCATATCAATGAGTCTATCAAATAGTTTAACATTAAAATTGTGATTTTAACTGACTTACTTAAATATTCTTATTTACTCTGTGTATTGTGATCATAAACTTTTCTGATTGAGACTGTTACTTGACATCATGGCGCTGTTGAAAATGTAAATAACAGTTTCATCTATCTTCTAAATTTGAGGTATTGTAACTTCACTTTTTCTATTTGTTTTATAAATTGTCAGATATTAAATATAATACTTCTTTACTTGATTTTCAATAATAGGCGAAAACCATGCGATTAATTACATGATGAAAAAATGAAAACGATTTGGATTTCAGGGTAATAATGTAACATTAAATTTTAGGGGGGTGATATTTTTAAAAAAAAAGCACATATTCGTTCTACAATTCAATTGATATAATTAAAAAAATTTCAAACAATGTAAAATTTATGTTTGTGCAGTGATATTTTCAGAAATTATCGTGGAAAAACGGCGAATTTCAGCTTAAAATATTATTTAAAATTTCCAAAAAATCGGTCCAAGGTGCACACATCCACCATTCTACATATGTGTCACATTTGATACATGTAGGTCAAATATTTGGCTTCTAGAGCACCAAAACACACACATTCAACTTTATTATTAGTATATAAATATATTTGTTCCACTTTTTTTATAATTAAATGTTTCGTTATTCGTTCGTTGAAGCAAGTTAGATATGGGGTGGATTAAAAAATGATTCCGTTTTTATCCTTATAATGTATTAAAATAAAATAGTTAAATATAATAATACTAAAAAAATATGCAAGCGATACAATAAATGAGTTTTTTTTTATTATTATTGGTTAGATAATGCAGACACAGATATTTACATAAATACTACAGACAACAACACTGTGCACGATGACTTGCAATTCTGTTATTTGGTTAAATGTTACAAACTGTATTTTGGTTTATATATTATAATTATGCTAAATAAACTAGTGAATCTGTAGAACTTCAGCTCTCAAGAATTGAATAAATTTGATGATAGTTAATAGATATTTTATAGAAACTTTTTATTTAATAAATTTAAATAATAATATTTTATAAACTTTCTATAGCAAACAACTATTTTTTAATTATCTGTATTGAATATAGAATAAGAAATGAAATACTTTCTTTACTTAATATACAAATGAATCTTAAATCTAAAGGCAGATTGTTTAAAAATTTCAAATGCAATTTAGTTTTTCCATTGGTATATTGTATCTAATTATTAAACAATATAGCATTTTAGTTTTATTAGAAACAAAGAATTTTTCAAAAGCATACAATATATTTCATCATTTGAAGAACTTATTGTGCTATTTGACTATAAGAGGCAGAAAAAAAACTTAACACAAATTAAAAAAATATAATGAAAATAGTTATTTCCATTTTTTTATTAGTATTTATATAAAAATATGTTCTTTTCTATGAGAAGAAATATTATATTTCTATAATTTTATAAAATAATAAACACAAAATAAAGTTGGATGGACACTCTAGAAACAAAGTAAACAGAATGAAAGTAATTTGATTAAAACTTGTTTTAAATATTTACATAACAGCTCATTTTTGTGAGGCAGTTAAGAAAATAATATATTTGTTTTCATTAGGTTTGCTTCGAAATCATTAAGGAAACCAAAATATGAATGATAAGCATAGATAATATACTCTCAATTAGCATTGGAACCATTGTGCCTGTATATTGTGCATTATATATGTAATTTTCATAATTGGGCTATAGGTATAGGAAAAATATTTATTCACTTAAAATATAGAAATGTTACAGTGTTAAAGAATATAGTAAAAATATTTACAGATTGGTTACAGAAGGCTACACTTAGCTGAATGCCTGCTAAAAATGTCTTTGGTAAGCGATTAAAAAAATAACTATAATTTGTTATTTATTTACTGAATTATATAGGTAATTCTCATAATTTATAAGACTAACAATGAAAAACATTTATACATGAATATTTGACCTAGTTAGTCCAACAAACATTGATATTGCATAATAGGAGATGCTTTGGATGTAGAATATTTTACTATATAACTTTCAAAAATCAAATAATAAAAACAGCAAATTATTTAGCATGTAACTAAATTGAAATACTAATATGAAAAAAATTTTTTGTCTATTGAATTGATATATTTGGCTCTAATTTAAAATGTAAAATTTTAATGAAAGGAATTAACATTATCAAGAGGGTTTTGCAATGAATAGACACATATTAAATGCACAAACTACATATAAAATGCTAAGCAAAATGTGTAAACTTTATTAAGAATGAGAACAATGCATAATATTAAAAAAATATTACAACTGAGAAACATAGATACCATAATTACAATTTCAGGATTAATAAAGTAAAGAAAGCGACAAGAAGGAAAAATTTACTTAAGTATTTTAAACACTAGTATATCTTCTCACAAATCATGTGATGTGTTGCATTTTATCGTTACAAAACGTTCCAAGATTCAAATTGCCAATACTACAATTGATTTTGAATAATCAATTTTTGAATACTTAGTACATTCGAAAAGAGACACTATAAATCTATGTGTGCAATATTTTACTTGGATTTTTTCTTTTTAAAAAGAATTTATCATTGCATAATTATTTTTAGAAACTATATAACTGCAATTGGCTAATGGAAAATAAATGTAAAACATATGAAGTTCCCAAATAATGTCTTATATTGTGTTTTTTTGATATGAGAACATGATACAGTTTTGGGAATGAAATTTTTATTTCAGAAAAAAATTGGCCAGCTATATCTTTAAATTGGGACTGCAGAAAATGCAAAATATCAGAAAACATTCTAAATCCATTCCAAATTTATTCTGTTTGAGTTTATATTCTGAATTAAAAACATTCTAATCATATTATAGAAAATACTTCTACAGAAAGATTATATCAGGAAGCATATTCTATTTAAAGTATATATATTTCAGATGCTTCAATTTGTCAATGCCTTTTGTGACTATCTATGGTTTAAAAAATCCAAATTTTAGTTTATATTATAAAATTGAAATGTTCTCATGTCATATTTTAAATTTAAAAATAGCAGTATACATTTTTTTTTTCCAGTTCATGGTAACATATTAAGACAAATAGAAATGTGAAGTTTAGGAATTATAAAAAAATAGACATACACTGTTCTGGGAATGGAAAGGCAAATATAACCATTGGCAGAATATTTTTTTTCTCAGACTATAAAGATATTATATCCATACCATCATATAATAGGCACATCTTTTTTATTTACTGCAGAAATAGTACATGTTAGATGTAAATGAAAAATGTTTCCATATTATTCAGAAATTTTTCTGTAAAGGAATGTTATCATATTACAATTAAATTTTTTTCAAAATCAGTAAATTACCAGTTTTGAAGATGATATATTAATGGAAATATTAGTCGGGTCAAAAGTACTTTTAAATGATTTCAAGATTCATTAATATCAGGAAATTCAGAACCCTATAAAAACCGAATTAGTAATAATAATAATAATAAAAGCAGTAGAAAACAAGTAAAAGCCACCTGAAAATGAATTGTCTGAAATATTGCTTTTGGTAAAATAAATGGTATTTGCATTAAATATCCATTGAATAAGATGAAGGTCACTGAAAAATATGTTTTAAGCTAATATGTCGACACCTTGCTTGGAAAACGCATCCTTCCACTCCAGCGGAAAACGATTCAATTGAAGCGGGATAAGCGTTGAGCTACAACTCAACATTTAAAAGACAACGTTTATCTCTGCTACCCCTCTCGGTCAACGTCCCTACCTGTCGAAAGTATGGTTTGGGATGGATTCGCCCATCCCTTAGGGATAGACGTTGCGATTGAGACGCTAGTGAAAAATAAACGAATAGGCGGCAGCCTGACCATCCACATTAAGGTAAGAAGTGTTCCTAATTAATTTCTGTGTTTTATAGTTTTTTTCTTCTTTGAACAGAGGTCAGTCTATATAATAATTTGAGCCTTATATTTTTAAGTAAATTATATCTAGCTTTACCTAATCGTCCACCGCAATTTCCTTACAGATCGCTATTGTATATCGTCTTTGTGCCATTTTTCCACAGTCATATTAATGTTGATTTTGTCATCAGTACGATAGCAAGCTGCCCACTGCTCTGTTCCGTTACAAAAGTTATTTTTGAAATAAACAATATTATATGTGTCGACATCCGAAAAGATTTTAGATTTACATATATTTAATAAAGTTTTGAATGTGGCCTCATCAGTTTAATTAATCAGCTCGTATAATCTATTTAGAATTTCTGGGATTTTTTTCATTTATTATTTTAGTTGTTCCAGATGTTAAACTTTCCTTTTGTGCTCTGTTACATGCCAGTCACACAAAGTGTAGAAGTTTAGATTTATTGGAAAAAAGCACACCAAACATTAAAGAAGGTTTTAAAATCATCAGACATAAACGCATTAACTTTTATGTTTCCAATCCAAATTTTTACTTTTTGAAAAAAATATATGAAAACTGTTTCATGTTGCCTGTTGCAATGCAAAAATGCAATAGAGAAGCTTTCCAAATTATCATTTTTAATTAGTAGGCTGCTCAGTTGTGTATTATATTTATTGATAACATGTGTCAATGCACAACGCTTCATTTCCATATATTTTAAAACTTACTTCCTGGTCTTCATTCATAAGCCCAAGTTAAAATAATCTTTTCCTAAATCAGGAAATTCAGAGCTTTCTTCCCTTATTAATGGTAATTTATACATTAATATTTGATTCTGATCTAATGCCAACACTTCATTTATCCATGTTTCCACAAATGGAATATTATTTTCATTTCTTATGGTGTCTCCATTTATTTGATACTGATACAATATTTCCGATATCCTGAGCTGTTGTTACGACTAAACGCTTAGTTCTTAAAAAATGTGTCTGTATTGTTGTTTAAAATATGTGAAAGTCAGACACCTGTAATCAATTGACCAGCTATTTCTTCTTTTCTCTTTCACATAGCGTAGAATGTCAAAGTTGTGTCTTACGTGTGTGAAAAAATATTTAATATGTAACTCGTCTGACTCTTTACAGCTTTTAATAGATATGAAAGATGGGCTATATAAATTTATTTTGCATGATCCAGCCAACTTTATAGAGTTGTACTTACTTATATAGTTACCAACTTGGTATAGTTACTTCTTTATATGGTTCAGTTCCCTTAGAACTGAAATATCCATTACAGTAACACATATACATGGTAGTGTAGAAGAATATTGCTTTCTTATATAGGATGCTGAAGTTTGTAATTCAGTTTTTATCTTCCAATTTTTAAAATCATTCCAAAAGATGAAAGTTAACTTTCATTTCTTTTAATTAAATTAGGATGGATTTTCTTAATATGCATATACAGTTGATTTTTAATAAAAAATACATTTTTACACTCACCGTAGTGAAATATTTATTTGAAATTTGGACAACATTTTTTTTCATTCCTTCTGAAATATTGAATAGAGGAGAAGTATTTTCTGCAGATGGAATAGTAGCTTGGGGATTTTGGATGTGTCATGGATCTTCTTATGCTTTAAAAGAGCAACAAATTCGTTAAATGTTGCTTCATGATATGCACATGAATATGTTAACAATGACTGGACTGGCAGGGGAATAGGTTCTTCATTATGATTTATTTCAATGTGTTCAAGTTCATTTTTCATCGAACATGAAGATTCGCAACTTCAACATTTTGTTTCATAATTGTAAAATTTGTGGAAATTTTTGTCAATTCTTTTATAATTAATCTTTTTCAAAAATCTCTTATTGTAAATTTGATGCAGAAATATTGATGATAATTGCACTGGCACACGACTTGAATTGCTATAGTTTTAAACTATTGACTTTATTAGTTACCGTTTATGCAGAAGTATGTTTTTCAGCAGTATATTGTAATTCAAATATAACTGATGAAAACACGATTTTTTTTTTCAAAATTAAAGAAAAGATATAAGTCATAAAACCAAATATTTTTATGTCTGATATGGGACATCTTTTCTGTAATGCATGGTAGAGACAGATGTATGATATGGTGTTTTTTTTTTTTTTTTTTTTTTTTTAATTTGGCATGTTTTAACTAAGTGTGGTACAAAATTTTAACAAAATCAAAGGTATGCAAAATCTAGCCTTTGTATATAAGATGTTGAGAACTGTTTTAACTGTGAAAGATAGTGCAACATTTGAAATACTTCTGCAAAATGTATAGAATGTTTTATCAACTGTTGTTGCAATTGCAGGTTATGTGAAATATTTTTCTGCCTCTTATTTGAATTGTTGTACATTATGCGCATATTGCTAAAGAATTCATGCTGGACTGAATACAAATATGCATCTAGGAAGGATGCAAGAGAAAAAAATATATTCATGCTTCTCAAAAAAATCTCAAGCAGCAGAATGCCTTTTCATTTCAGAAAAAAAAATCATGCAATAATATTACTATGCCTCCACTAACAAATATAATGCAAAGCTTTAAATCTGTTAAGTGAGAAAACTGATATAGTAATTGAGAAAAAAAAAAAGTAACTTCATAACTATCCAGCAAAAATTACTATTTATATTTTATTAATGTGTCAAATCCAATGTCAAAAGTCTTAATGATTTCATAATAACAGTTTGAAACCTTTTAAGTTTTTTTCTTCTGTAATTTATAAATATAATTTTAATGTGTACTTAAAAAATTAAAATCCGTTTTCAGTCATTGTCAAATGAGACTGTCTGAATTTGGTAAAAATCATAAACCTGCTTTTAATTGTTTATAAATATTATTAAAGTGTGTTATTATTAAAGAAAATGTTTTAAACCAGTTTTTGAATTAATAGTATGGATTTGGTATATTTTGAATTTATATCCAGTTATTTTTAAATATGCTAGTTTTTTGAATATATGCAATTAAATTAAATGTTATTTTCTTTATCTGTTTTATTAGTTCTTTTAACCTTCACTTTTAGCATGCATCACAAAATTATATAAATATACATTTTTGTTACAATTAATTGCTGTATTTTCATTAAACAGAATTTTTAAGTGTTATATTATGTATGGATGCAAGCATTGCAGTCTGTGCCTCAAACCTGGCTGGCACAATTTTCAAATCTTTTGAACTGTGTACAATTTATCATACATTTCTATTTGTGAAGCTGTTCATGTCTAGTAAGCAGGCATAAAATTAGATATATTTCCAGTTGTCTTTATTTACAAAATATCTTTCTTTAATTTCCTCCACATCACTTTTTTCAAATTATTCAACATATAAGGTACATTGAGAACTTTCTTTATTCACCTGAAATATTATGGCCACATAAATTTTGAAGTTTACTTATGTTAGTGACAAATGTATTTTGCAACTATTTCTATAATATAAAATTATTTCATTGGTGGTTAATGAAATTATCAAATGATTATTTGTGGTTTTTATGCAGTGTGGTAAACATGGCATTGAAAAAAAAAAAAACATTATTTTCAGCAGTATAAATAAATCCCACATAAAAACCAGGAATTTAATGCATCTTGCATTCTGCTAGATAAAAACATTTATTAAAATATGCAATTTTGTTGCTTTTCATTTCTTTAAAATTTTTAAATTGTATTTGTTGAACTGTGAACGTTATTCAAGTAAGGTGAAAGTGCTTTTATGACAGAATTTTTTTATGAGAAAATTTAAAGAATATGCCTTTTTTCTGTTGCAATTGAAAATGTTTACAAAAAATGCTTGATGTTGAGTGGGATTGCATGTTTAAAATTACTTGTCATTTTATTCTGTATGAGAAATAATTTCATTATATGGTATAAAGAAAGGTACTGCAAACATCTCTTTCATATTAATTATTACACCTGGGCAGAAAGATAATATATATATATATATATATATATATATATATATATATATATATATGATAAAATACATGTTTAAATTGTATTGCATCTGAAATTTTTTTAAAGATAAATCTTATTTTATTTATTAGATTTATTCAATGATTCTTAAAAGACCATCATCATATCATATCAAGAAGACTTATTTGTGTGTACTTTTAATGAATCATTTTCCACAATTAAATTTTGACTTTATTTTTTATATGTGATTGTTTTGATTTTTAATTCAAATACTTGCTACTCATTTACAATGAAATTATTAATTATTTGGCTACTACACCACTATCATATTTATTGTGGCCAGACATTATCATATTCATTGTGTGTTTTGAATGAAAGACATATAGTAGTTAAAAAAAACAAATGAGTTAATTGTTTGCATTTTTTCCCTTGATTTTCTAAAATTTATCAATGACAGAATATGCAAACTTGTATGATAAATGTATACTTGCACCTTTTTGAAATTTCTCATAAAAAATGCTGTCTGTATACAATGCAAATTATTTCCATCATTACTACTACCACTACTTTTGCTATATACAAAAATTATTATTATTATTTAGTGTTCTACATTTTAGTAATTTGTTTTTCATCCTAAGTGCAGAAAAAAATTAATAAGTAAAGGAGTTTATGTCATTTTTTGGTATTTTTTTAAAATTAAGTCCTATTTCTTTTATTTGTTAGCATATAGAATTTTTCACTTTTCTAATTTCATATCACAAAAATTGTATAAATGCAGCACATTCATAATTGTGTTGTATTAGACAGGTTAGCAAATATTGAAATGCAATTGCAAATTATATTTTCTGTAATTAAATCATATGCAAATTTAGAATATATAGTGACTTGCTTTCATTGAGATATGAATTAGCCTCTCATTTTAATTTACTTTCAAAAACAAATAAATTTGAAGCTTTGAATTAACACTAAAAGGGACCATCAAATTAAGTTTGAACTAAAATGCATTCTTATCACAGGATCTGCAAAGTTATGCAAATGTTTCATAATCAACAATTTGACAATAACAGATTAAACACTAATTTATTAAAGTGATTAAATCAAATTAACCATGAAATATTTCAATGATACACATATTAATGCTAAATATACATTATTCAGAACTGTTGATAACTGCACTAATTCTTAATATTATTTTACTGTTTTGTAACAAAATAATAATAATTACTTACTTTAAAAATGTAAGTGCTTTTTCAACAGAATTAAACAAAATGTTAACATTGAATATAAGAGTAATAATGTGTAACAATGAATGTCAAGAGTAAATTTATGAAGTAAAATTCAACCATGTTTTTTTTAAATTTTAATCAATTAAATTTTTATCAATATTTTTTAAAAATAGTGTGCACTCATTCTTTTTTTAAATCATTGTAACTTTGCAAGTAGTTACGAGATTTAAAACTTATTCAGTGAAACTGACATTCTAATTTTAAACAAATATAAAGGTGCAGACCCTAATAGAATCATGTGTATTATAATATTTTAATGTTTAGTAGTAGTTCAAGCATTCTAGCTCTGTTTATTTGTTTCTAAAAACAAAGTAAAACAAAAAATCTGTGTTACATTTTTCGAATTTTTATACACGACCCTTTAAGACTAAACCCTAGTAATTAATTAATTATTGTTTTAATGTTTTGGGATACATGCCAATTTTAGTTTTTTTCCTTTATCACATAATAATGAGATATCAACTGACAAACTTATCAAGTAAGAAATAATGATTTCGAGCTAAAAAGAATAACAAACCAGAGGGAATGGTTCCCCCAAAATTTTCTCTTCTACTCTCGAATAAACTTGTTATGCAAGGGAAGGCCTTCCATGGCAGTGGCGAACAATAGTCACTAAATATTAACTTTTGGCATGAATTTTTCATTTTTTCTGATCTATCGTGTCATCCTTCGCGAGTTATTTGGCGGTTAATCCTTTGCAAGCGTTCCAAAAAATCGAATTTGTGTTTTAGATGTGTTTTTTGACAATTGATTGAAAAACAAGTAATATATTAAAAGAAAAACATTTAAGTCAATTCCTATTTAGGTTAACAAAAAAAAATTATTTTAGTTACTTTTTATAAAATAATTATAATTAATATAAAAATGTATATACATATGACAGAATTGCAATATTAAGTGGCAATATAGAGTTTGGTGACCAAATAGAAATTACTGGAAAAATTTAATTAATTAATTAATACTTGTAAAAAACTATTAACATCAAGTGTCATCTGCTACAAATTTTTAAAAATGTATTTGAACTTCAGTGGATGAATAAAAAGTATTTTATTAACGATTGAAAATTTGTACAAGATATATATATATATATATATATATATATATATATATAGAGAGAGAGAGAGAGAGAGAGAGAGAGAGCTAATAGTAGGAATTGAAAAAAAATTGACTCAAAATCTCATACGAAATTTGATATACTTAAAGTCATTTCGTTTTTGAATTATTGCGTTTACTTGTTTCTGGAACTACAGACCGACAGATAGTCAACCCGTAGTTGGATTTGACCCGTAGTTCAAAATTAGACAGATGTCTACGAAATGGATGTTAAATCTGTATACCCAATTTTATCTATCTGACTCTTTGTTTTGAACTACCTTGTTAGCTTATATAACGAACAGACGGATGGATTTCCCCTGAACAAATTTTGTTCAAAATTTGATTTAAATCTGAAATTTGTGTAAAGATTGTATATCAAATGTCACAGACATTTGTTTCTATTAATATTTCAATATTGGGCAATTGCGAATAATGTATAGAGTAACAAGAATTGTGTTAAATGAATCAGAAAAAATTTCAAGGTGGAACCTAAAGTTTAATTGTATAAAATAGCACCGAGAGAAACACCAATCCAGTACTATCCTGTTAAAAATATAATTTGCATAATCCCCCCCCCCTTACATGTAACTTAAACTATTTTTGGTTTTATGTAATATACTTTCTCCAAACTAGCATCAACTGTTTTGAACAGAGGTCTGCAGACTTTTCCAGGGTACGGGCTACTTCTAATTTTTTCAATCTGCTATGGTCCATCCCAGTGGTGTAGATGTGTTGTCTAAAAATCAGACAATATTGATTTTAGCTTAATAATAAATACGAAATATGTACTTACCAACATAACTACAAACATAATAATAATAGCCAAAAATATAATGATATCAAATGGTGCATTTAATATCAAGCAATTCAAAATACATTAGAATATAAACCATTTTCAACTAAAGTTAGTTCTCGTAATTATTAGTCTGTATACTATCCGCCCATCTTGAATATCTCGGTATGCAATTACTAACTGTTAATTTTGCACTGGATTCTAAGTGGTCGATATGTTGTCTTAATTACATTCATCGTTGAAAATGCAGATTCACACAGGTAGGTAGAGCCAAAGAACGATGTTAAATGATATGCAACTATTTTTTTTTAAATGAGAATACTGTACTTCGTTTATTAGATTCCAAAAGTTATTCTTAAATTCTGAACTACATGCTTTTAAAATAAAAGTTAAGTCTCTTTATGGCTATAGCGGTTTTATGAGACGTAAACATTACAGATAATACAAAAACATTACAGAATTCCAAGATCAAAAGAAATACCAGAAATGCGCTGATCGTTCCGCGTCTCACCCCTTAATGAGATGGAATCGTTGAAATGTGGTCGCTCATAATCCGTTGACGAACAGTACTTATAATAAAGCATAATGTGTGTGTGTGTGTGTTGGCGCTCTACAGGCCAGACCGTTCGACCTATAGCTACCAAATTTGGCGCATGTATACCTTGGAGGTCAGGAATGTGCACTTCGGAGTGATTTTTTGGAATTTCTAATTAGAAGTTTGTAGCACCTCTTTTTCGCCTTGAGCAGAGAGCGCCCCCTTGTGGCGTTTTACAGAAGATAAGTAGTTGAACGGCAGACCTGCATCCTGAGGTCGACTTTTTCCCCCTTGCGCTAACGCCGAATGCTTTCGGCTGGAAACTGTGGAATCCCTCCACCATGCTGTTTTCTTTTACCTAATTGTCTGTGTTTTGTAAATTTTGTAGTGTAGCTGTGTTTCTGGAAATTAAAACTAGTGTATTTAAAACCGGGCAGTTCATTAGAAAATCACAACATACCCACTATGTTTAATTAATTAAAAATTAAGCGAAATTTCGGTGTTTTTTGCAATAACTTCTAGAATTATTATTGCAAAAGAATTATTTTTATATCAAATTAAAGTTTAAAAATTATCTTTTTAATGATACAAATGTTTTTATTTATTAATTATTTTCAATTAATTTTAAAAAATCATTTTAACCATTTTTTTTAACAATTGATTGATTAAAATGGGATGAGAAGGGATTTTTGGCAACAAAGCCTTTATTCCCTAATGCCAAAAGTGCTCATTCAATAGATGTTAATATTTTAAATAAAAAGAGTTACACTCTAATCAATTAAATCAGTCGCTAAAACTGAATGATCTATGAAAATTTGAATATCACTATCCAATAAAAACCGGCGACTTTAGACCACCTCATCGACCGTCTCAAAGATGATATCCCCCACCCAGAGTTTCTCAAGAGTGTTTGGCCTAAAATTACGAAAATATTCATTCTATTCAAAACTTGAGAAATCGATCTGATCTGATAGCAGAACATAGAAACTTCATTTACTTATTTAAATATTGAAGTGTCAAGAATATGTCGCAGAATATGACTCCTTAAGAAGAACCTATATAAAATTTAAATTTCATAATTTTTTGAAGTATATTTATATCATAATTCTTTGAAGTATATTTATATCATAATTCTTTGAAGAATATTTACAGAACAAAATAAAATAAAATATCGTTACTAACATCATTTAAATCCTTTTGAAAGTAAAATTAAAAACAGAATTTTTTGATCTATCTGAGAAATTTTTCTAGGATAATTCTTTGATATTAAAAATTATGAAAATTTTTCTGTAGTGACCGTAAGACTTAGATGCTGAATGACATTGTTTTCAGTTCTCATATTTAAAAAAAAAAAAAAAATGCCTGGCTTCAGTGCGACATGTTTTCATATTAATTACAGTTTAATCATTTCCACTTTAATTTAAAGTTGAAATTTTTCACTAGCTGACAGGAAATTAGAAAGATATATAGCACATTATGGCTTAAGGCCATTATAATACTTTGGGTGAATTATATAACTATCAAAATTTGAAGCCTATAAATATTTTGATGAAGAAGCTATTAAAAAATTAGTTTAATAAAATATTGAATTGAAAATTTAAACGAATATTAAGATTGGCGAATCAACTGGTAGCCAAAGGCGGCTCGTGTTAAATGAAATTCTTTATCTCTAATGAAATTGAATGTAAATGTTTTAAAGGCTGCATCATTTATTCTAGAACTATTAAATTTGATTGAAGCATATTTCATAATTCTTATTGTTTCGCCTCTAACTTTAGAAAATGTTATTGAATAAATGATTTTTTTATATCATCCTAAAATCAAATATTCATCTTTTAAATATTATAATTAAATGACATATCCTTCTTACTCTTAAATTTAGCAGTTTTTATAAATAATTTTCAATAAATTATTTAATGCTGTATTTCTTTACCGTGGAGAATTCATCTAAAACTTTTTTGTTCATTATTTCACATTAATGCTAGATTTTTCTGAGATCGCTAAAAGTAAAAAATGAGAGTGTATGACCAGTGGTATCTAGTGTCTATTCTCGACACCTGCCCCTAGATGGCACTTTGAGACGCAGTATTTGTAAAGTTCCTATGCTACCTTTCAGTTAGTAAGTAAGACATCACTACTTTGTGATAGTTCGCTAGCCATCTTGAAACTGGGTGACGTTTTATTCTTCCATGTTAAGCATGTATGTGTAATTTGTTGTTTTGTATGTCTTGTGATGTGGAATCTTTCTAAATTCCACATCACTAATTTCAATAAAATATGTTTCTCAAAAGCCGTTGTTTTCATCTGCACAGGACCAAGAGTCTCTCTTCACTACAAGTGCTATTTGTTGTTCTCATAATGAGTGCATTCCGTTGTGAAATATGCTTTTATTCAATTTGTAAAAGCTTTTGTTATTCTTATTGTTTACTTCAAGTATAAATACTGATGTTTTTTTTCTTTCTTTCTTTTTTCCTAGGTGCGTAGAAGCAATGAACCGTACAAGTATGCCGTTTCTGAAAAAATAAAAGCAATTTTTCCAAAAGATATGAATTTAAAAGAGTTTTCATCTTGGCACCATCAAAATCGAGTTATGAATATAGATAGAAAAGATAAGCGCTCTTACTATTTCTAGAGAACAAGCCAGTCGCCTGAAATAGCTAATGTTAATTATATGATCTAAACGCTTTCTTTGTCAACAAGTGCAATCTCATCGATATGAATATTTGATATGAACATTTTTTATGCTATACATGCAATAGAAATATGTTATCAAAATCAGATTTTAAAGAATAATGTATTAACTAGATAAATAAAAATAATTCATTTGTGCCATGTGAATCAGATCGTTTCTCAGAAACAACGCTTCATTATACTTATGGAAAAGAAATCTCGCATGTAGATTAGTAAAAAAAAAAAAAAAAAAAAAAGCCAAAGATTTTTTTTGAAAGCAGGATTTAAAGAGTCATTTACTAACACAAGTGAAAGTGAAGTCTTATCTTTCTTATACTTGCAGTGAGTCATTTACTAATCAAAGCAATTTAAGGTGAGATTTTTTCTAGCTCATGAAAGAAATGTGCAGTGAATCGTA
Source organism: Argiope bruennichi (assembly GCF_947563725.1). NCBI lineage: Eukaryota > Metazoa > Arthropoda > Arachnida > Araneae > Araneidae > Argiope > Argiope bruennichi. The sequence goes on from NC_079157.1 coordinate 6,841,439, forward strand.
TTCTCAGCCTGCAAGTTTAAAGACACATTTACTGACGCATACGAAAGATAAACCGTATGTTTGTGACGTGTGTAATAAAGCATTTCCTTTGCTGCTAAATCTGAAAAGACATTTAGTGACCCATACAAAAGAAAAACCGTATGTCTGTGATGTGTGTGATAAGGCTTTTTCTAGGAAGGATAATTTGAAAATACATTCACTGACCCATACAAAAGATTATCCGTATGTTTGTGACGTGTGTAATAAAGCATTTCCTGTGCTGATAAATCTGAAAAGACATTTAGTGACCCATACAAAAGAAAAACCGTATGTCTGTGATGTGTGTGATAAGGCTTTTTATAGGAAGTATAATTTGAAAATACATTCACTGACCCATGCAAAAGTGAAACCGTATGTTTGTGATGTGTGCAACAAAGCTTTTTCATGCAATGGAAATTTAAAACAGCATTTACTGATCCATACAAAAGAGAAACCGTATGTTTGTGAAGTATGCAACAAAGCTTTTTCTCACAAGGGAATTTTAAAACATCATTTACTGATCCATACAAAAGAGAAACCGTATGTCTGTGATGTGTGTAATAAAGCATTTCCTGCTCTGACAAATTTGAAGAGACATTTACAGACCCATACAGGTGAGAAACCGTATGTTTGCAATATATGTAATAAAGCATTTTCGCTGAAGGGAAATTTAAAACAACATTTACTGGCCCATACAAAAGAAAAACCTTATGTTTGTGATGTGTGTAATAAAGCGTTTTCTTACCGAAACACTTTCAAAAGACATTTACAGACCCATACAAAAGAGAAAGCACATGTTTGCAATATGTGTAATAAAGCGTTTTCTCAGAAGTGTGATTTGAAAGTACATTTACTGTCCCATACAAAAGAGAAACCGTATGTTTGTGATGTATGTAATCAAGGATTTTCTACAGCAAAAAATTTAAAGTCACATTTAAAGACGCATTCGAAAGAAAAACCGTATGTTTGTGATGTGTGTAATAAAGCGTTTTCTTTACGGACTTATTTGAAAACTCATATACTTACCCATACAAAAGAGAAAGCACATTTTTGCAATATGTGTAATGCAGCTTTTTCTCAGAAGCGTAATTTGAAAATACATTTACTGACCCATACAAAAGTGAAACCGTATGTTTGTGATGTGTGCAACAAAGCTTTTTCTCAGAAGGGAAATTTAAAACATCATTTACTGATCCATACAAAAGAGAAACCGTATGTCTGTGATGTGTGTAATAAAGCATTTCGTTTGCTGATACTTTTGAAAAGTCATTTTGTGACCCACACAAAAGAAAAAGCACATGTTTGCAGTATGTGTAATAAAGCTTTTTCTCAGAAGGGTAATTTGAAAATACATTTACTGACCCATACAAAAGAAAAGCCGTATGTCTGTGATCTGTGTAATAAAGCGTTTTCTTACCGAATCTCTTTGAAAAATCATTTACTTACCCATACAAAAGAGAAAGCACATGTTTGCAATATGTGTAATAAAGCCTTTACTCTGAAGGGTAGTTTGAAAAAACATTTATTGACCCATACAAAAGAGAAAACGCATGTTTGCAATATGTGTAATAAAGCGTTTTCTTTAAAGGGTAATTTGAAAATACATTTACTGACCCATACAAAAGAGAAACCGTAAGTTTGTGATGTATGCAACACAGCTTTTTCTCGCAAGGGAAATTTAAGGCATCATTTACGGTCCTATATAAAATAGAAACTATGTCTGTGATGTGTGTAATAAAGCATTTCCTTTATTGATAAATTTGAACAGACATTCACAGACCCATACAGAAGAGAAACCGTATGTTTGCAATATGTGTAATAAAGCATTTTCGATGAATGGAAATTTAAAACAACATTTACTGACCCATACAAAAGAAAAACCATGTGTGTAATAAAGTGTTTTCTTGACGAAACACTTTTAGGAAACATTTATTGATGCATGAGAAAAAATCTGTGTGTAGTATCTTCATTAACGCATTTTCTCTAATGAGAATTTTAAAAACATACACGAAGAAGAACCCATGTTTGTGTATATGAAATAAAGCGTTTTGTCATAAAAGCATTTTAAGCAAACAGTTTAAAGAAAGACCGTGTATCTGTGACCTGTGTTATAAAGCCTTTTCTCAACTGGGAAATTCGAAAAGACATTTACTGGAGCATACGAAAGAGAAATTGTAAGCTAGCGGGATATTCTATATTTTTTTTAATGTAAAACATCTGATATGATAAATTTTTTTAAAAGAAAAATTTGTTGACCTATCTGTAATATAAATGATGACTTTTTTTTTTTCGTAGACTTTTTTTCCCCGAAGTCTTATTTAATTATGCTTTTACTGACATATACAAATGCATCGAACTTTAAATGCTTGTAATTTTATTATTATTATTTTTTAAAATAAAGTAACATCTGTAACTTTGCATAAGTATTTATATTAGATCCATTATCATGTTTCTTTCCAGAACTGATTTAAAAATATTTATTACCTTTGTCAATTCTTTATTTTTTCCCGCCCACACGACGATTCGTATTGCATGTACACATGATGTAGAACTTTTTTATTGTCAAAGTCAACTGTCATCCATTTATGTCGTATCTTTCACAAAAGAAAAGATTATGATACACTTTATTAACATCCTTTTAAAACAGTAAGTTAAACAAGCAATTGACTGGTTAAAAATGGCATAATTTCTCGTTTTGAGTTCTTTTATATTGCTTGCAAACTTGTTATATTTCAGCAGTTAAGCAAATGATAGAAATATTGATGTATAATTTCTAAAGTTAATGGTTAGAAATACGAACTTATACAGGAAACAAAAAATCACTTATGATTCTATAAACAGATTATTTCTATAAAAAGCTTATTAATACAAACATGCTACTTTTAGGCTAAGCTTATATTCTGTTAACTTTATGACTGTGTCCCATTTCTTCCTTACTTAAAGAAAGAGTGGATTTTTTTTTTCTATTTTAAAAAGTTTATAAACTAATACCTTAATAATTATTATCAAATTGTAATATTTCAAGTAGTTATCTATAATTGTAAATATTGAACATGCTAGTACAAAGTAATATATGTGAAATACTTTTATTGAAAATATGCCATCCGTCCCTAGTTCCCATTGTTTACAAAGTTATACCTAGTTCTAGTTTCTTGAGAAAGAAAAAAAAAAACTTAAATTTTCAGGTATGTTATCTTCAATACTCCTCTCTGACTTGCAAGCTATCAATATGCTCTTAATCCATCAAACAAAAAACTATAACAATAGCTGGAAAAAAGAAATGATATGTGATAATGATGATCGGGGCACATTAAAATTATAAAATACAGTGTATAATAGGGAATTAATTTACAAGTATATTAAAATTATTTCGTTTTGTTCTATATAATAAAAGCAAATATGGAAAAAGTCAATAGACAGCAACTTAACTTTAACACTGGTAAAAACGTATACGAAAAATAAACATGAAAATAAGGTTATATGTTTAACATTTTGGCAAAAGAATGGAATTATTTTAAGTTTTATTCTAATGAACATTGAAAAATTAAGAGTGAATGAAAAATTACGTGAAAATGCATATAATTGATTTGACTGAAAGACTAATTTTTTAAAAATTTAAGATTATATAAGGTATTTCTTTCTAAAGATGTTTTCTGAAGTTATGGTAGAAAAATCTAAAAGGGCTTTGCTTCCATTTCATCCTCTTTAAGGCCTTATCAGAATGTGCAGATTATCTGCTTTTGTACAATATCTTGTGGAATATAATATATTCAATTTGTAAAATTATCTTGCATTTTCTTTGTTCTTTAAATTCAGTTTCTATGTTCCAAGTTGTCTTCATCTCTTTAGAAGTTTCCAATTATATTATGCATATCCAAATTCTATTGGTCTTTGATATGCGAAATGGTTACTTTTTTCTTCTATGAATATAATGGCACGGGAAGCTCTTTCAGTTGCATTTAAAATGTACAAAATTGCTTTGATTTTTAAAATACTTGTTTTTTTCCTACAAATATATTTTATAATCCTTCTCACATTTTTCATTCCCCATTCATCCTTTTTTCTTTAATGAATAAAATCTCTCTTCAATTCATTGCTGTCTATTTTCATTTATTGACATAATTGATAAATGTAAGTTAAACCATGAAGTCGGTCAGACAGTTTCAACCTACTTGTGTAATTAAGTCTTAAAACCTTTACTGAAGGGGAATTGGATCAATACCAAATTATTTTTAGAATTTAACCTTTCTTCATATTTTTGTAATGGAGACAATGGAAGTTGTTTTAAAAAGACATTCATCAAGTTATTAAATTGCCTATTGAACAAATGAATTCGCAGATTATTTGATTCAGGGATTATGATTAACTTTATTATTGATTCTAAATTTCAAATAATTTTTGGAACTTAACATAACAGAGTTGAAATTCATTAATCCATAGTAATTATCATAATTTTAAAACAGTAACATTTATCCTTCCATTCCATTTTTCTACATTTTATTCTATATTCTCATAGAATTTGTCTTTTTTTTAATAATTTGGTCGATATTATTAAAAAGTAATGTATTTATATAAATTTTATAATATTATATAGTTATATAATGTATTATATAAACTATAAATTCTATAGGTTTTTAAGAATTTTCATCAATATTTTTCTTTTTACACAATACCCCAAAAATATTCACCACTGCCTTGGCATTTATCCACTCATCATTTGAATTACTTAAAACAATATTATAGCCTTTTTTAAGCTGGAGCAATGTCTCTCATTTTGTTAATGGTTTGATTAACTAATATACATTAGTATATTACAATAATGATTGCTTATGAACAGACTATTTTTATTTCTTGAATAATTGTTGGAAAATCAAAATGAGGAAATATTAAGCTTCCATAAAACTGAGAAAAGACAAATTTCTTGAGAAAATGTAACAGTGTTGAAAAAAATACGACATAAATACTATACAAAAATAAGCATTTGATTTTTTTACAATGTTAATTTGAAAATTCCATCGCACTAGTTTGGAATAAACAAAGATTTCTGTATTAAATTCAAAAATAAGGTTTCTCTTTAAATTAAAATCCAAATTGTTTTTAAACGTTTTTACTTCTGTGCATCATAAGAGTGGAAGTTTCAGCATTTTGAGCAAATTTATAAGCATGAGGGAAAATAGTTAAAATATCCAAGATATAAGAAATTTTTAGTACAAGTTTCTTTTAAGTTATTGCATCCGGAGTATAATTATGAAGAATTCATTATATTACCTTTCCAGATTTAGTTTGGCTTCTTTCTATCAAAATTCTGATTTTGATATAAGATTAATAGAGGAATTAAATTCTGGTATACATAAATAAATCTAAAATATTAAACAATTATGAAACAAAAAAATTTGGAACATGATATTTACACATATAAAAAAAAATACATTTTTAAATCACATAATATTAATCAGCTAATATATATATATTGATTTTTAATTCAATATAAATCTTATTTTCAGAAAAAAAAATTAGTTTTTATGAAATTGAAAGTATTGGGAATTTTAGTGATTCATTTGAAGATATTTTTTTTGCATGCTTTCAAGAAAATTATCCGTTTTCTTAAGCCTCAAACTATAGCTTGCAGATCATCTTAAATTCTTCAAAACTAAAATATTACTTCAAGCAGTTTAGAATTCCATCGGCTCGTTTATTTTTTCAACTGAACATCATATTTTACAAACATTGCCAGATTCCAAAAGGTTTACAATTGATCATCAGCTATTATACAAAAAACAAACGAAATAATATTAATAAAATATGTTTATCAAAGAAAACATCGTTTGCTTTTACTTTTTAATAATATTTTATTTAAATGAAAATAGTAGCAGTCATCAAATGTCTGAGAAGGAATTTTCTGCCAAATGTCTTTTAACAGATTTAGATTATGATATTTACCGAACACTCCCATCTTTGATTATTCGTTAATAATCCAACAGCAAATAAGGTAAATAAGCATTGGATAACAAAGTAATTAGCATTGTTCAAGTCCTCAAAAATCTTGAAGGCACTTTTACAATTCTACCTCTTGTTGTAAGAGATTTCTCACTAAGAGGGCTTTCATCTTCTGTACACTTTATCTCAAGAGGATAAATACGACGAAAAGGATGTACAACCTCACCGTGTGATGTTTTCAATCGCACTACTCTAACGTTTTTATCCTTATCTTGATAAACATCAAGAATTTTAACATTGGCCACATAAATCTTTTCTTTGATTCATCTTGAATTGAGACAATTTCTCCGGGTTTTACTTCATAATAATTCACATCGATATTTCAGAGGCCTTTTAACATCGGTAGTGTCGAGTTTATCTAAAGCGGGCACTCCTACCGTCGGAATATCTTGTATAAACATTGATGGAACGAGGTCATTGGGATCTTCGGTTAAGTACGTAAGAGGACTGGAGTTAATGATCGCTTCACAATCCCATAAGATAGTAACTAAATCTTCATAGTACAAGCAGGCAATTCCCTAAAACACGTCTGAGAAGTTTTTTCACCATTTGTACAATCCGTTCTCAAAACCCACCCCACCAGGATGCAGAGTTTAGTATGAATTTCCATGTTATTCTTTGGATAGAAGTTTCTCTTTCGATCAGTTTTTGCAGCAGATTTTCAGCGCCTACAAAGTTTGTGCCATTATCGCTGTAAATAATATTTGGTCGGCCTCGTCTGGCTATGAACCGCCGAAGGGAAAGGAGAAAGGAACTAGTATGAAATGACAGCGTCAGTTAGAGGTGTATTGCACGATAGACTGCACACGTGAAAAGAACTATCCAACATTTTTCACCTCCCTTAAGCGTAAGAGGTTCAGCCAAATTTACACCGCTCACTTCAAACGCAGCTGATTCTTTTACTGTGTCCTGAGGCAAACTGATAGGTTGGGTCTGTATGTTCCTGGAATTGTATCTCTTGCATCTTAAGCATTTGATAATTTCTCTACAAACGATTCTGTTTCCTTTTATAATCCAGAAATTTTCTCGCAATTTTGATAATAGAATCTGCGCTCCAACTTGAGAGTTTTCCATATGAGCTTCTCTGATAAAAAGCTCTACTAGCTTATGTTTTCCAGAAAGAAGAATGGGGTATCTAAAATTTCGCAAGGCGTCCTTCTCAGTTAATTTTGTTTTAATCCTTAAAATACTCTCCTCATCTCTTAAGACATTGCGGGTCTTCAAACCTCATCTCTAAAGACATTTTGCTTCATTTATTTCAGATGTAGTCAAACATCCCTCTCTTCTGCATTCCTTTTCGGTCTTAGAATTATGCTGAAATCTTGAAAACCAATCCAAAATTTTAATGATGTTAGCGTAATTCGAAACACGAGAGAAAAGACTTACAGTGACAGGAGAGTGGTTTACAAGACTAATTGATTTGCCACATTTTTCTACAGAGACAATTTCTTTATTAATATGATGATTCGATTCTGGCCGTAAATTCTCACGTACGAGTAACCATTTGGATCCCTCCCACCATTTAGAACTCAGAAGCTTCAAAACAGAACATCCACAAGAGGGAAAATCGGCGGGGTTTAATGGTCCGGAATATGTCTCCAGTCGTCTATATTTGACAGCTTCCGAATTTCATTCGCTCGATTGCGGAAAAAACGCTCCAAGTATCGTCTCGTCTGATCCATTGAAGAGCTGTGGTAGAATCGATCAAAAAACTGTGTTTTCATATTTACAATATTTAAACACTCTTTTACAAATTTTGAGAGTCTTGCACCAATGCAACAGGCAAGCAGTTCCATTCTCGATATAGTAATGGATTTTAATGGAACTATTCCAGATTTAGCAGCTAGTAATTGTACAGAGGTTCCATGGACTGATTGGCATCGGATGAATACAAATGCTGCATATGAAATGCCGCTAGCATCACAAAATACGTGAAAGCTAAAGGAAGAAATATTACTGCTGAAAATTTTCCTCGAATTTTCACAAGATGTAACATTTTTATATCTTTTTTTTCTCCTTTATATCCGTTGATACTTCCGAATCCCAGCTTTTCTTCGATCGCCAACTGTCTTGCAATAATATTTTAGGTTTCAAAGAGACTGGGCAAGTAAAACCAATCGGATCAAAATCTCTAGCGGCATAAGATAAAATCACACGTTTAGTAATTGTATCAGGAGGCATTTCCAGTAAAGAATATCAGAAAAAAAGCACATATTCTGATTTTTCACACTAAAGTTCTAAAACAGGAATTGGTTTGGGATCTTTTAATGAAATTGCCTCTGCTGTGAATTCCCAACCTCTAAGGTCAAACTTGGCTTGTGCCATCAGCTTTGTTGAATCTTCAATAAAGTGAAGCAATTCCTGCTCTAAATTTACAGATTTCACACAATTATCGACATAAAATGAGTTCTTTAACTTCACAGCTGTATCATGGTAAGGAGAAGATAAGTGGGCCCAAATGATGGTGGATGACAGCACTCAGCTGAAATTCTGGCCAAACACTACTCTAGCATGCTAATAAACCTTAATGGCATCCCTGCTCTCATTCTTCCACCACATAAATTTCAAATATTTTTTATCTTCTTTAGCAACAGATATTTGAAGAAAAGCATTTTTGATGTCTGATACATCACCAAAATTTTTCTTCCGAAATTTCATAAGTAAGGAAGGTATCGTCTCTATAAAATTTGGTCCTTTCATCAAATCATCATTCAGTGTGAGATTATATCTTGACTTGCAAGAAGCGTCAAAAACTGGCCGCACTTTGGTGGTAGAATCATTCTTAAATACTCTTCGATGATGTAGGTAGTGACCAGGACCCTCATCAGAATCATCTTTCTTCCATTCTTCGAAGATCATAACACTCGAACTGATTGCCCTTTAACAACTTCATTCTAGTAGAAACGAGCCTTTTCCCAGCCTTGTATAATAACTGCCCTTAATGAGTATGTAATTAATCAGTAACATTAATATTTGCTTATCATTTCGTAGCTGTATAATAGACGTGCATTTCTCTATTGAAGATCCTCGAGTCATTGTCATGTCGCATATTCCTTTATATAAGGTAACTGTTTCCAGATGGTCTTAGAATTATTTAGTTATAATTATTTGTCATACATTACAAATTAATCTAAAATACCGATAACCGTAATAAAACCTTTTAAGACTCTATCATATTTGTAAGTAGTTAAATACTATAATGAAAATAAACATCAAAATTTAAAAAGAAATGAATTTTATTTATTTTTGAATTAGTAAAAATGAATCTGGATTTAAGAAACAAGTAATTTACTTCATTTATAAAATGTCTGCTTATATTGCAGTAAATAATTTTTTATTAAATTCCTAAAAATAAGACACCAAAAATGCACAAATCTGGCTTGTTAGTCATGTGTATTTGAGAATAACAATTGCATACAATTTAATTTGCGAAGTTAGCACGTGCAGTAAGTGTACACAAATTGAGTGGCATAATTAATTGTCAAATTGCTCAATAGTTATATTTTTGAATATTTTCCTGAAAAAGATTGAAAAAACATCTGTAAAGCGAAAATATACCAGCTGTCAGAATTTAAAAAAACAAAAAATTGGAAAAAAGGGCGTTTGTTAGCTGAAAAGAGGTATAAAATAAAAAAAAAAACTTCTAGTTTAGAAGTTTATCAAATGATTTGCTTGAAAATAGCTTTAAAACTATATAATCTAGTTCCTGAATTAAAAAATAAGCAGTGTTTATATCCATTCTTTAAATATCGGGGTTCAAATGATAAATAATAGGAAACTTCCTTTTTCTTATCACATTGTGAATTGCGAAAACAACTTAAAAACATTTATAAATAAATATATTATTTATTGTCCACTTCAGAAACTACAGAGCTTACTGAAGAATTATTATACCAAACTTGAATAAAAAGTACGCATTATATTATGAGGTTTTTGTAACAAAACTGCACCAAAAAATTAGAATTAACCGCGTTTAAAGATGTCAAATAGCATTAGAACGAACGTAAATGCAAATATCAGTGTGACTTCTTTATAAAAATTGACTTAGAAACAAATTTCTGACGGTTTTATAAAGATACCTGCTCAGACATGCAGAATATTAAATTAAAAAAAGCCATAATTTCTCAAAAAAAATCCACTATTTATTACACTCATCTAACAGGAATTAAAATAATAGACACATATATGTAATAGATACATATTTGTTTTTATATCCTCATTTAGGACACCTGTCCAGCCTTATCAGTCCGTCACTATGATAACTGGGCATTCGAATATTTTGGAGCTCCCCCATTCCAAATTAGCAATAATAAGAATTTTGTCTCGCCTGCTTGTTAGGATGTCCGTTAAGACGATATTAAGAACACTAAGAGCGAGAAGATTAAAATAGGGTGTGCGTTCTTCAACGTGATGCATGTTCTCTAAAACTGAATTTTATATTCCTCTAATTTTTGGATAAATTCCATGAAAGAGAGATCCCAGTGCCTTATTAGTTTATATACTAAACGTTAGTCATATATCTTTAAGTAATAGTAGTCAAAAATTTCAGTTGCAGATATTTTGCATTTTTTAAAATTAAAATATCCTTTAAGGTGAAAACACAGTTTTTTTATTTTATCGTTATATAATAATCACACTTTTTCTTCCACTCAGGCAGGAGATCTGTTCAGCCATATCGGAGGACTGATGGGCTGCTGGCTGGGAGTGTCTGTGGCAACTTTCGCTGGCATTGTAGAAAGTACATTTAGGGAAGCAATGTATTTGATGAAAAAAATTCGGAGAAATCGTAAATGCTGTTTTGAACATCGATATTTCTACAAAAATTGCTGTAAAAGACATAATTTTCAAGCTGTGTATTTAAAAAATGAAGCAATTATTCCAGCTTTATAAAAATGCAAATATAAAAAATTGTAATACAATGTGTATACTGAAAAAAATTTGAACTCATCTATTTAATGTATGCATTAAAATTATAAACTGATTAAAATGCAAAAACTACTTATGTGACAAACCATTGCATAATTATATTTCAAGAATGCAAATTTTCACTAAAGCGATCTTAAAATTCTCTCTGTGACATTGAATTTAACATGAAATCATGCACTGCAAAATGTTGAATGAAATCTATAAAAGGGACGTATTTGAAAAGTTCAAAAAAAATATATGAAACTTCTCGTAACTTTTTTCAAAGCCATATTCTAATATACGACATAGTAATAATTTTCAATAAGTTTATATTTCTGATTCTAAAATTAAATTCATTAAAACATTTAATAAATAACAGGTTTATCAAAGAAATTCATGACAGGAATTCAAACGTTATCTTAAAATATTTTACAACAGCAAAATGTAAAAAATCTATCTTTTTATGGACGAAATTTTAATTTTATTTATCAATAAAATATCAGTCCACTTGAGTTTAAAATGTTCATCTAAATTATTAATGTTGTTTTCGACCAATAATAAAAATGCATAACAATACTTAATAGATACATAAGAATGCTTTATATTACAGTGTATTATTGCAACAAAGATAAATTATTTGAAATATCGAAATTCCATGGATATATTACTGCAATTCAGTAGGTTACCTAATAGCAGTTACGTGTAAAAAAAACAATTCTATAATATCAAATGTCTGCATATTAATAATATTCTGTTCTACTTGCTATACCGCAGTAACGGGGGGAAAAATAGCTAACCTTAATTGAATAGAAGAAAAGTTGTAAGATAATTTGCCATACCAAGATGGTTGCTTTAGATCAGGAGTGGTGAACTTTTATGGATCAACATGCCATTTTTTCTAAAGAAATGTTTAATGTGGTATAGGCGTGCTGTCAAATAATTTTAACTTGTTATTATTGGGAAAATAATAGAACTACATACTAACAACTCAAAACTCATTTTATTTTCTACGAAAAAATACATTTTTCACTGTACAGTAATAAATGTTTTATTCATACGTGTAATTCAAATTACGCAACATAAGTGTGATTTCTGTTGTTGCAGATTAGATGACAAATAACTTATATTAGGATTGTAAGATGTTACTTTTAGCAGAATGCATATTGAATCGATTGTATTATGTTACTTTTAGCAGAATGCATATTGAATCGGAGTCATCTGCCAAACAGTTTCTAGGCGATTTTTTAATTTATTCATCTCTGAAAATAATGACTCGCAGGCATAGGTAGATGAAAATATGGTAAAAATAGCACGAGTCAGCTTCTTCAAACTGTTAAATGTGTCTGGAATGGAATTCACATGTTTCCAAAACTTCGTTACTGGCAATTTTACTTATATTGCTTGTTAAACTTTCTGTTCGAATCAATTCCAACTTTTTCCTCGTTTTAGCAAATTTTTGAATCCATAAACTGGAAATCAATCAGTTGCATTTCAAATTCTTCCATTTCGAACCAATCGAATTGCGACAAGTTCAGTTTATCAAATGAACTCAGATCAGGGCACATAACAAACTTGAGCGTTTCCGATAATTTTTTTGAACGGAGAAAATCAAGCTAAAAATCCCTTGATTGAAGTATCAATTACGAAAATAAATTCTTCAATAACTTTTTCTTCGTCTGGTTTCTCATGTACATCTAAATTTTTGATATTTTTTTCAAGTTTGGGAAGTACTTTTAGTTTCTTGTAATAATATCGTTTCTGAAAACATGCAATTTAGCGCCAAAAGTGCGAATGAGATTCATCATTACGATACTTGTTTTATTTTTGAATTGAAGCTTTACGTTCAATTCATTGAAACGTTCGCATATGCCGGTAAAAAGCATCAACTTTGAAAGCCACATAACATCTGATAACAGTGGGTATTGTTCAATTTTCCCCTCATTTTGCAGAAACAGTCTGATTTCTTCCATGCAGTCAACAAATCTTTGAAGTACGTTTTCCGCTCCTACACCAGTGAACATTTTTATACATTAGTAAGCCATTATACACCGAATTGACTTCATCCAACAAAGCATCAAACTTTTACTTATTTAAAATCTGCGACGATGTGAGTTTGACTATTTTTGTGATCAACGCCTTTACATTATCAAAAGATGTTAAAGCACACAAGGCCTGTTGGTGAATAATGCAGTGGAATTCAAAAATCGATTGTGCGATGTCTGTTTGAAATAAGCTAATGAAGCCATTCTTTTCTTTTTCACCATATCTAGAGCACCATCAGTTGTTACTGAAACAATCCTTTTTAAATCAATTTCCTTCTCAGCAAGCGAATTTTTAACAGCCGTACAAATATCTGTGCCCTTTGCAGTTGTTAACATTGATGTCATCGTAATTAATTCTTCTTTAATGACATTTCCTACACAATATCGAGCTAAAACATCTAAACGTGCAGATGTAGTGACGTCAGTACTTTCGTCAAAACATAGCGATATAAAAGGAGCGGAGTTAATGTCATTGTTTTGTTGATCTGTTACATTTCCGTCCAGTTTTAAGATTTTTTTCTTTTATTGTGTTCCTAGATAGAGGAATGGATTTTAAGTTGCACCTAATGAAAACTATTTCATTGTTTTCAACAATTTCAGTTTCGAAATATGGATTGAAATTCTTGGCTGTTATATTCATACGAATATGCTCAAATAAATTCATTTAGTCGGGAAATAAAAGGTTTAAAAAAAAAGAGAGAAAGAGAGAGAGAGAATCACACAACAAAGAACAAAGGCAAATTCGTTCTTCGGAAATTACGGAGTACAATCCTAGCAATAAGAACTAAAACTACTTCGAAGTTAGCACGAAAACACGTCACACTCTCTTAGCTGTGTACGCGACGGTGCGAACCAATGATATTGTCCAATTTTCTTCTATACATGAAATTACGGAGTACAATCCTAGCAATACGAACTAAAACTACTTCGAAGTTAGCACGAAAACACGTCACACTCTCTTAGCTGTGTACGCGACGGTGCGAACCAATGATATTGTCCAATTTTCTTCTATACATGAAATAGTGTTGGAAATGGGTATATGCGCTCCATGCACCGCGACCAATCACTCGCGTTTGTTCGTAATACTTCATAGTGAACTTTGTCATTTTGAACGAAAGTGCAAACCGTTTTTATCGGCGTCTTACCGAAAATATTGTGACCCGGGCCACTGGTTTGTCATCCCAGACACAGCGTAGAACTCTACAAATGAATTATAAAACCTCTTGTTAGGTAAATATCAAAATCTATGTAGAAAACTGACTGGATACGGGATTATTTTTAAAACTTTATTGTATCATTCCTGTATCTGGCAACTTCTTTTTAGGCGGGCTTCTGTTTTTTATGTTTATGTTTTGATGTAATGTTTTGTGTGCCTCGCAGTTTTAGATATCCGTGAATGTAATTAGATGTAGTTAAAGTAGATTAAAAGCTTTAGTAAGTGTTTGAAGAGTATTGAGTTTTATATACTACATCACATGAGTATTGAGAACTAGGAATATTGATCCATAATAGAGTTTTTGGAGATCGATATCCGACAATCTAAATCTGTTTATAGACATTTAGCAGACGATTCCTTTTTAGACATTTTATAACTGCTACTATTTTTATTTAATCAAAATTTTATTAAAAAGTAAAAGCAAACGATTTTTCTTTGATAAAAATATTTTATTAATATTGTTTCGTTTGTTTTATTGTATAACAGGTGATGATCAATTGTTGTAATGTTTGGTGATGGCAATATTTGTAATATCCGCTGTTAAGTTGAAAGAATAAACAAGCCGATGGAATTCTAAAATGCTTGGAGTATTATTTTAGTTGTAAGAATTTAAGATGCTCTGCAAGCTATAGTGTGAAGCTTAAGAAAACGGGCATGCAAAACTTCTCATGATGAATGGTTCCCAAATTTGGGAGGCACTTCTACCGGTAGCATTAAGAAGTGGCAAGTTTTTCCCAGCAAACTTTTAGGATTTCTAAGTCCCAAATTCAAAAATTTCTAAACGCAAGAGAAAATTTACTCTTATCTGTCTTTCCGGGACCAAAAGAATTGAGGTAATTCAAGATGAATTACTCCATATAAACATCGAAATCATTGATCTAATAATAGGTGAGCATTTTATCATCTTTTTTTATTTTCTGGACGAGGACACAGATAATTATTTGCAAAGGTTATTCACATATTTCTTTCACTTGCACGAATTCTAATATTCGTGATTTCTTTGCATAGCATACAATAACCTTTCGTTCCGTTCTTACTTACACTCCACCAACAAACTTAAACTTACATCTGTTTCTGTGGGATCATGAGATTTTTCCCCCTGGCGTCACCAATCAGCGCATGCGCATAGGGTTACAAAGTATTATGGTTGAACCAAGAATTCCAAAACAAATAACTGTTGAAGATTGTTAATGAGCTCTTGTAGGTGAGAAGGAAATTACTTCATAAAAACCACCAATTTGATCAGAATTTTCAGAATAAAGTCAATTAGACTGAATGCTATCTTTCTGTAAAGACACGCATGTCACAGCCTCTTCTTCTTAATATAATATTTAAAAATTGGCTTCGCTGTAAAATAATGCTTTTGTACCACAAAGCTCTCTTTAACTCTATTTACATAGCTGTTATCATTCTAAAAAAAAAAAAAAAAAAAAATTTTTTTTTTTTTTTTTTTTTCCGCATACAACAGGGAACTTAATTTTGGCTCGGCATCAGTGGCGCTCGTGGCAGCGATGTTTGATGAGGTCAGGTTTTCATAATTATATTCATTTTAAAAGATGTTGGTCAATATAATCTTTAATGCGTAAAAAAATATTTTCTGAATTTGTTTTTAATGTAATATAAGAAATTTATTATTATCTCTGATTTACATAGTAACATTTTATTTTCCTGTTACCGTCCTTTTACAAATAGCTCAATAAAAATTCTTTATGAACTGTATCTATCCAATGTTTGAATCTTTTGGAGAAATAAAGCTGTAAAGCCTTCATAATATATATTTATTTTAGAAGAGCCAACGCAAAATTCATAAAATTGCTGTGAGATTATAGCTTCTTATTATAAAATTCAACTAGCAGTCTGACGATATAGGCAGCGCCATCTAGTCAATTCCCTTCACAACAGTAACAATGGAGCGTTCAAATTTTATTTTCAGATTATTAGCACCCGAATATAAAATAAAAAATTTACTGAATTAGCTTTAAAAAAAAGGCATGGCACTAAATAAATGATGCGATACAAGCTCTAATATTGTGTAACGCAAAAAGGACAAAACAAGCAGTGTTTCTTAATTTTACTTTTCTATTAATTCCCTAAAGAATGGTTGAATTTTTGAGAGAATATATCGAAATTGCATAAGATTTCGAAAAATTGTAACCTTCTACCACTTTAAATAAAACTGCATCGTGGTGTGTTATATAAAAAGTAGTACATTGCGGTCTAGCAGCGTAGGGGTTGAAGTGTTCAGTGAGCTGTGTTTAGACCGCTGAATGCGGCAATTGTTCTGACCGGTGTCAATAGACGCTGGCAATCGTTGATCGGGTCCTCAAATGGATAAAATTGAAAACTCCTTAAATCGGCCTAATAAAAAAAAAAAAAAAAAAAAAAAATTAATACAAGCAGCTTCGGAACCTTCGACCTTACGCTTTTGATCCGAACTATGAATGCAAACCTTTACACAAAATGACTATAGCGCCACTGACTACTATTATGGCTGTATACGTTTGTGATAAAAACTATATATATATTGGCAGTTTACCTTTACTAAAGAAGGTTAACATATTAAGCAATCTGTAATACTTTTAAATTTAAAATATTATGAAATATAAAACAAATTTCTTCTCCTTTCAGTTCATTTTAATCTTTATAGAAGCAGGTAATTTACCATTACAATAAGTAAAATGCTTTTCATGACCAATATTTTTTAGGGTTTCGATTGATTCCGTTCATATTTCCCATTTGTTTCCTCCCGGTTTGAATAGATAGAGGGGATTTTTTTTTTTCCTATGAAACTTGATGTTGTTGTTGTCGAGATACAAGTTCTGACTGCAAAATTCAACTTGCAGGCTGAAGTTACATACAACGCTTCCCAGCGGTAGTTTCAATTTGCTTCACTATACAAGATTAGCAATTGAGGGTTCAGAATCAGTTACAACTTGATAATACTCGAATATAAAATAAAATTTTATTCAATTGTCTTCAAAAAATGGATCACATGCTACAATATTTAAGTATAGTGATCGTAGCGTAGTTGTTAACTGGCTTATATGCTATTCACCCCAGTTAGGGATTGCAATACCGGGATACCGAATACCGGTATTTTGAGCCATTTTACAATTTCGTAATACCGGTATTCACAAGTTCAAATACCGGTTTTTCGGTATTTACTAGAAATTTTTAAAATGGTCTCCACTATATGTTCAGGGATCACCAACAAAGCAAAATAATACACGTTTTTGTTTTTATGTCTCCCTAACGGGCGAAATGAATTAGCTAATGAATGGCTTAATTAATTGCTTAAATCTAAATTAGCGAAACATGGGTATCCCTGAAAGAAGATATTGTATCCATAACGACTAATGATGCAACAGGTATGAAAAAAGTTGGAAAGCTGATGGGTGCAAATAAGCAATTGTGCTATGATCATAGAATTCAATTAGGGGTAATAGATATATTATACCAAAAAAATAAAGAACAGAAGAATTCAAATACTGTGGATATAGAAACTTCGGATTCCGACATGGAAGAGACTAAGAGTGAGAGTGATATTGACAATGAAGATAATGACAATTTAATTGTTGAAGAAGATATTGCTAATGACAATGAAATATTAATCCATCAAGAATTGCTTCCTATAATTTATAAAGTTTGAAAAATTGTTAAGATATTTAAACTTTTCTCTACAAAAAAGCCCATATTACTAAAATATATACTAACTGAAAATAAAACAGAATATATGTTAATAATAGATTCTAAGACACGTTGGAACAGCTTACTCCTAATGATGGAACGGTGTTTGAAATTTAGAAATCCAGTTCAAAAAGTAATCATCGACTTAAACCTGAAAATTAATTTTTCAGATAGTGAATTCGACTTAATATCCAGAACTATATCAGCTCTGCTTCCTATAAAATTGACTATTGAGGCATTGTGATGGAGAGATTCTAATTTATTAACAGCTAATGCAACAATAAATTTCATGTTGCGGTCACTGAAAGAACAGCACACATCACTATCTGAAGAATTATATATTACATTGAAAAATCGCACAGAAGAAAGGCATACCGAAATAGAAAATGTCTTACGGTATTTACATAATTATAAGGATTTTAAAAATGAAAATGAAACAGAAGAAAAGAAAATAACAAATTCAAATCTGATTAAGTTTAGAGTAACATCCTGAACATCCCTATCCACATTCAGAAGAATTCGGTTCAATAATCGAAGATTATGATGTCACTACTGTTGATAGTGAAAAGGAATTGTCTCTTGAACAAAAATTAGAATGAGCAATAAATAAAAAAATTTCAACTATATCCAAAACCATCCGACGAGAAATCGATTTATTTGAAGATGAGGGATTTAGAGGTAAATACTTGGAAAAAATATATTCCGCATTGCTAACAGTACCACCAACTAACGTAGATGCCGATAGAGCGTTTTCGACAGCTGGTCATTTTACACAAAATTACTTTTCAGGCGTAATGACAGTACAATGGATGCATTAGGTTTTTTAAGATCACATTTCAAAAAGTTGTAATAGTAGCCCAGACTGAATATTGATATTTACACTTTTTGTGATTTAAATAAATAAGATGTTTCTTTACTTTTTTCTGATTTAAATAAATAAGATGTTTCTTTACTTTTTTCTGATTATATACTGTTATAATTTATAAGTTACAAATTATTTTTGTGATATTTACACTCTCTAACAAAACTGGCAAATAAAACACAGAAAACACCTGTGTTTTCTTTCTTTTTCTAAAATTTCTAATACCGGTATTAAAACCGGTATCCCGGTATTAAGATTTTAAAAATACCGAATACCGGTATTGAACTTTTGGTCCGATATTGCAATCCCTAATGGGAAGCGATTTCAGACTTAATAAATAAGATAAAATGTTAATCTGAAATTCAATTTTCACCACAATTTGCTTGAAAAGCGAATATTATAATTCTATTCGCGAGTTGGGACTGCACATCAGACCAAATAACGTGGATTTGCACTCACTGTTAAAGTCGATCGGGGATGGCGCCCTTAGGGCACCAGAGTCACAAATCGTTTTCGTTGTGTGTTGATTAACACAAAGGGACCGTGCTGTCATGTGGTTGGACCAAATAAAATCTGGACTACAAATAATTCTAATAATAGTTGCACCCAACACTTATTACAGATTAAAATATTAGCAACAAAACTCAACAATAGATTGTGTTATTACAAAAATGGTATTTATTTGCATACATAAAAAATTTGGAACCTCATATGCGCTGCAATGCATGCTTATTAGAAATATTTTTTCGAAAAAAAAGAAGAGGGATTCTGCAAGAGTATGAGTTACTTCTTTGCGCTTCATACCTACATTGCACGAAAAAAAACCTGCTACTGGCATAACTGTTCAACCAGGATTAACAGGACTTCACAACAAATGTAAAAGAATTATTCGGATTTCTTTGTATTCCGAAGCGGATACGTAGAGGTTTAAAATCTCCATGTTTCCCCTACAAGATGATACAGAAATTTGAAGCAACTGGAGAACAGCATTTTTTTAAGAGGACAAAAGCAAATCCCCGCTTCTACAGTTGTCGTTGAAAAAGGAATCTGCACAATCACACCACCATGCAATCCGTCGCCGCATGCTAATGTTCAATTGTTTACCATTGCACGTAAAACCTTAGGATGGATTTTCTATTTTTATCCCTACAAATTCAAATCTGTGGACCTATTGTATGACGAGGATTCAGAGTGTTCGAGAAAATAATAAACATAGAATCAAGTTCAGATTTCTAATGGGCTTGCATCTACCCGATGCTGGGCACTTTGGCCACATAAGACTAAAAATCCTTCCAATTAGACAAATATTTATTAACAAAGGACAAAACAAACACAGGACACATATAAAACGTACACACACCAAGATCTCAAGTTCTGCTTTCATAAGCCAGCTCGCAGGCTGATAACACAGCGCCATCTATTGGAGGTTACATTTTGATTCTCTTCACAACACCATGAATAACAAAGAATAAAAAAGGATAACAATAACATTGAAAGAAAATTGAACGTTTGCATCTCGAAGATGAAAGGGTAATTAAATGAAATTAAGAAAAAGAAACCTTACTCATAAAACAAATCATATCGTTTGGTTTTATTTTGTTTAAATATAAGATTAGTCACAGAATCATGCAAGCTTTTAACATAAACACACACTTGTCACAATTTTTAAAGCGAAACAGAACTATTGTGTATTTTACGAGATGCATTATTACGTTTTAATATGCGCCAAAGTGTCCTTTTATATCAAATAAATGATGCTTGATAGCTTTTCACTTCTCTTTATTCTTTTATATTTTCTGTTGTGATATAAGAACAATAATTCAAAAATTTTCCACTAGGTGAACTATAAGGCAGTTTAATGCCTAACGCAATTCCACTTTACTATTATTTATTCTATTATTTACTCTTTATTACTCTATTATTTACTACTCCTGAAATGTGTTATTATTTATAAATGATAGTCAGAGTTTGCATACATTTAAATTTTTCCTTGATTTATCAGCCGTGTTGGAATAAAGAAAATATTCGACTTTGTATAGTTTACCACTTTTAAATATAAAAAATATTTTATATATAAATATTAATTTTAGCAAAAGTTGACAAATCCAACGGAGGTAGCCTTTTTTTAAGGTATTATTTATGATTCGGTCATGTATCGAGTCGAAATGAGAAATAATATTCATCAGTTAACTGTTATGTTGTGTCCATAGTGCATTGAATACATATGGCATATTCAAATTATTTGTTTTGTTATGATGGACTAGCGTCTCAATCGCAACGTTTATCCCTATAGGAAGGACGAATCCATTGCAAACCGCACTTTTCATATGTAGGACCGTTTGCGTGAGAGGGGTACCAGGGCTAAGCGTTGTCATTTACATGTTGAGTTGTTATCACAAAGCTTTTACCTGTGGTTTGGGAAGGAATGGTATATTTTTTTCCAAACGATGTGTTGATATGTTAGCTTAAAACTAATTTCTCAGTAATCTTTCTACTTATCTAATGGATATTTAATACAAATTCCTTTTCATCTTTTATAAGAGTTCCTTTGTATATTATTTCACGACAGCGAATGCTGGAGTAAAATAACATAGTGTTAATCGGTTAGTACCGACGAAAAATTTTAGACTATTTATTTTCTTCAGGTGGCTTTTACTTGCTTTCCACTTTTTTATTGCTGTTTGTAGATGGTTCTGAATTATTTAAAAGTACTTTTTGCCTAACGAATGTTTCCATTGATACATCTACAAAGCAGGTGATTTACAAATTAAAAAAATGTAACATTAAAAAAAAACTATCATTTAATTAATTATTATTTAAACTAATTAAATTTATTATTTGATTTTCGAAATTTATTTAGTA
This sequence comes from Argiope bruennichi, assembly GCF_947563725.1. Lineage (NCBI taxonomy): Eukaryota > Metazoa > Arthropoda > Arachnida > Araneae > Araneidae > Argiope > Argiope bruennichi. Next base: position 6,863,028 of record NC_079157.1, read on the forward strand.
AAATCTACATAAAAGACATCTCATATTATGCAATGTTAATGTTTGTTGGACTAACTTTGTGAAATATTCATATGTAAATGTTTTACATTTTTATTTTAATTACTAACCATTTATCAAAAGAAATGTCTAGTAAACATTCAGCTAATCGAAGCCCTAAGGATACCAATCTGTAAATATTCTTATTCTGTTCTTCAACACTGTAACCTCCCTGTATTTTATATGAATAAATATTTATCCTATATCTATAGCTGAGCATGTTCAATGGTTCCTTAGTTAACTGAGAGTACACTACAAGTACAATGCTTAGCAGTCATTCATACCTTGGTTTCCTTAATGATTTCCAAGCAAACTGAAGACAACTGAATGAAAGCAAATATATCATTTTCTTAACCATCTCACAAAAATCAGCTGGTATATAAATATTTAAAACAAGTTTTAATCAAAATACTTTCATTTGTATTAACTTTGTTTCCTTGAGTTTTCAGACTTGCTACAACTTTCTGTTCATCCAAACTTATTATGCATTCATTTTTTTTTTAATCGAATCATAATATAAGACTATAGAAGTATATTTCTGTACATAGAAAAGAACATATTTTTGTATATATACTACTAAAAAAATGGAAATAACTATTTTCATTGTAGTCTTTTAATAGATTTTATACATAAGTTTATTCAGTCTCAAAAAGTCTAATATCACAAATTAAGTTTATGAAATGCTAAAATATATTATAAGCTTTTGCAAAATGCTTTGTTTCTAATACAGCTGCAATACTAAATTTTTTAATAATTAGATACAGTAAACCAATAAAAAAATTAAATTGCTATCGAATAAAAAAAAATCCCCGAAAAATTAAGATTTGTGTGTAAATTAAGTTAAAAAAGTATTTATTTCTTATGCTATATTCCATAATGATAATAAAAAAAAGTTGATTGCAATAGATACTTTGTAGAACATCCTTATTATTAAAGTTTCTTAAGAAATATCTATTAACTATCATTGAGCTAATACCTAGTTCTCAATTCTTGAAAGATGTAGTTCAACAGATTCTCTAGATTATTTGGTACAATTTTAATACATGAGCCAAAATACGGTATGCAGTATTTAATCAAATAATTCATAAAGTTGTATCATCAAAAGTATTTATGTAAATATGTTTGCATTATCTAATCCAAAAAACCATATAAAAAACTCATTTATTATATTACTTGTATAAATTTTTTTAGTTATTTCTATATTTAACTGGAGTCCAAATTGAAAGAAATATTCATTAATTTGGAAAGAAAAATTCTTTCTCTCAGTAAAATTATCAATTCAATAATTGTAATTAAATTATGCTTAATTTTTAATATGATTGCTAATCTACTGGAATCAAAACGTTAGGATCCCAAGGCTTTGTTTTTGTCTTGATTTATTTAGCAGGTATGCTGTAAATTTTCACAGCACTTTATTTTTTATAAAGAAATTAAATTTTTAGCTGACTATTTAATTTCTGAAAGAAATGTATTTTATTAATTTAAAGTAATTTATGCCTTTTGTTTATGAGAAAATCCAAATAAGAAGTTGCAACTGTAAAAAGTACAATTTAAAATCAATCAAAACTGTGTATGAAAATGGGGAGAATTTTTATGAAAACCAATATACATTGAAACAAAACAAGTAATTATATGATAATTTAAATAATATTATTATACTGCTGAATTTTACTGTGCAAGAGATGAGAGTTTATTAGTATCTCATACTAAAACGTTTGTAAAATTTGAAATTTATTTGAATAAATAAACAGTTGTTAACTTGTAAATATATAGTTCTGATAAATTTGAATAAGAGTGATATTAACTATGGTTATTTTAAAGTTGATATCTCTACATGAAATATATTCATGATCCATGAATAGTAAACAACCAGATCTTTATAATAATGCTGCAGAAAGAAAAAAAAATAAAGATTTATTTTTACTTTATGAAACTTAATTTTCCTAATATCAATATAAAAATTTCTATATACGACCCTTTTTTTCACTTGACTCCTTGTTGAAGGCATTTGTTGCTTTGGGTTGAATGGAATAAAAATGTACTCCATTATAACTAAGCAATGAATTAGGATAATTAAAACTAAACAGAAAATGAGATATATTGTGATTGCTTGAAACATTTCCATAATTAATCTCTATAATACATTTCTTTGTTCAATCTTAAGTATTTGAATGCAAAATAACATACTTATTTTATATATATAACATTAAATTTGATGTAACATAACATTAAAACTTTCTGTTTCATAGCATTATAAACAGTGATATTTCATATTAGTTCATTCTCAAGATCTATGTTTTTCATGAATCCATACTAAAGTTTACATTTTCCAAACTATTAAGTAAACTGATTCTATTGGTTTTACCAATAAATTCTTAGAATATTTACAAATATTTTAGTTTAGAATGTTTTGTGCACTTAACAATGCAATAGAAATCTGCATTTAAAATAATTGGGGAAATGTAAACTTTTTTGTAAATTGAACCAACTTTTATGACAGTAAATTATTTTGACAAAAACTATCTCAAAATTTTTCTCCTGCCAGTTTTCTAACATCATTTTCATTTCTTTCTTTCAAATGAGGACATTTTATTTCATGTGACTTTGCATAAATAAAACAATTATATTTCAAATCCTGTTATTTCATGAATATGATGGAAATATTTATTTTCTGATTTATAATTTAAATTATTGTTAGTTAATATTATAGGAAATTTTTTGCTGTTGAAAACTTTTGCTCATGCATTTCTATTTTGTGACTAAGCTCTATGGAAATTTATTACTTCCTTTTTAAAAACTAATATGCGATTTAAAATATATATATAACATGAATTTGTTAAATTTCATTATGATAAACTATCTTTTGATATTTTTTGACAAACTTTGAAACATATCTTTGTATGCTTAAAATTAGGAATCAAATTCTGATCGCAATTATTATGTTCTGAAAGACAATAAATTATCATGGCATGATTCCGTAGAATAGCTATGAAAATTCAGATTATGTAAGAACTATTTCTATCTGAATTTTTTTAATCCTAATAAAAAATATGTTTGCAATTCAGTTTTATTAAAAATAAATTTAAAAAAGTATGTTGATTAAACAATTTACAATTAAGCATATTAACAGAATTATCACATAAAATTTAATTTTTACTAAATTTTTCCAACCCTAATACATATTAAAATATTTTATGAATGGTTCACATATAATAACAATGCAATATTAGTAATGAAGGATTTAAAATATCTATATAAGCTGCTTAGATTGAAAATGAAGTACTGTAAAAATAACAGTTTTAAAAACAATAGTAATAGTGATGTATTTGGATATTTATTTGTAATGAATTTATTTTTTCAAATTATTATATAAAATGCCTGCATTGGTGTGTAATATGATATTCTTATATACATTGAGCATAAAAATGAGATAAGGAAAAATAAGCAGCTATATAGTTTTAATTTTATGAAAATTTTTACAAAATTAACCAGAAAAAATAAATGCTAATATGTATTTATCATACAAAATTTAACTTAAATATTAATCGTTTCAGTTTACAAAGATTAAATGAATAATAATGTTGTAAAGAATATTGATTTGTAAAGAAATGAATAATTTTAGCTAAATTTTAAAAAAATGTTGAGTTTGGTAAATAAAAGAGCCATTAATGAAAACTAAAATGAAAGAATTGCTCATAATTCTTTAGGGATTCTTAGGCTTATAGTTTAAATTAATCTGAATGAAATTCAGATTTCACAATCAATGGTCAAGAGTTTGAATTTCAAATGACTTACACAAATTAACTTTTCCTATGCTATCTTCTTCACTTTTAAAAGATTGTACATTTTCTTGAGTTGTATATTTATCATCTGGTTCATTACATTTAAATTTCTTTCTTTCAGTTGGTCCTATCATCCCACTATAGAAGCTTGTGCAACCTGTATTCGTCAGACTTTATTCTTTCCTTTTGCATATTCAAATTTTTATAAATATAAATAATAAGCATATTTTTTCCTCTGAAGTAACTATTAAAAAGTCTAATTAATTCCCACAAAAAAGAGCATAATGAATACAATATATATAATATATGATGATACAGTATATAAACTTAGTAATACATCCCAGAAAACAGCTTTGGTATAGCATGTAGCACAAAAGTTGGAAATAAAAAAGAAATCCCTCAATTTTATAAGAACTGAAAATGAAAAAGACATAATAAAGCTGATACAAAAATTGGTTTTCCATAAAATGGCCTATATATTTTTTTAAAACACTAATAAATGAAATGTACTATGATGTTTACATAATATTTAATTAAAGAACTTATTCATTAATGTCAGAAAAATTCTAATTAGTGGTAGCCATGGAAACAGATAATGCAGGCAAGTTTTTATAGAGCAAAAATCAATCCTGTAAATCCATCACCAGACAAATTCATTTATCACTTACAAAATGATGGATATCCACAAAATTTGCTATTCATAAACTAAAATTTATACTGAAAACAATATAAATATTTAAGAAATTTTATAGATGAAGTATACAGTACTAAAAATGATATTTAAAAAGTTTTGAATAAATAAATATAAGTTTATGTTTTGTTTATATATAGCATTTGATGATTTGTTTTTATATAACAGCTTTATAACACAAACATTCCATGTCTATCAACTTTTATTACTGATATATAACTCTGAAATTCATGACAAATTACTTATATCATTCAAAAACATCAAACTCTACATTCGTGATAGATAATACATAACTGCAAAATTTTGCAGAATTGAACAAAACTTTCAAACATTTTTATACATCAATATTACTTTTTAAAAAAATCAAACTATTATTTACAATACACAGATAATAAAATTCTGGATTTCTCTTCAAAGCAAGAATGTTTAATAGATAACTTTAGACAAAATCAAAACATAATTTTTATTTTCTTCAAAATACTATTCTAATAATTTTTTTGTAATGAAGAAAAATGGTCAATTTCAGTTTAAATACACGAAAACAATGATATAAGATTCTTTATTAGTCTAAACATTACTAACTTCTCCATCTCGAAATCATCACAAGTCGGCAACTGCGTTCGAAAAACAATTGATCAGAGTGTGATTATCCGTTGTCGGATGATCAGAAAATGCAAAACAGGGGGAAATCAACAGCCGGTTTTGTTTGGAGAATACCGATTTGACCACTGAGCAGCACTTAATTATCAGCTAATGTTTAACTACGCTTGGTGAATATGGCCATAAAGGATGAAAAAAAGAAAGGGGGAAAAAAAAAGGTCTTTTCAGATAAAATAAAACTGATCAGTAAAGATCATAATTTTAATGCAGACATATAATACCTGAACACAAGTCGAACCTGATTGGTTTGTTCAACTTGGTTGATTGGTTTGTACTTATAGGTATGAGGAATTATTTTTGCTTATGACATGAAATATGTTTAATGTCAAATCCAGAACTACTGATATTCACCTTGTATAATTTTGAAATTTAGCACTGTAGATGACATATTCCTTGAGATAAGAATGATGATAATAAGATTCCATGAGCAAGAAAGAAAGCACTGATATTACTTTTGTCTTTAGTTTTTTTTAATGATAATTTTTAAATAAGCTAACATTTCCATAAAAGGTTTTTTTTTTTTTTTTTTCCTCTACCATATAAATTTGGACTCTATTTAATTTATACAGTTTAACAGTCGAGTTTGACATCTTTGCTGTAAAAAAGAAAGGAATTCATGAAAAAAATTTTAAAATATAATAAGAGCAAGATTTTATTTTTGAAACTATTTATACAAATTATGGAATCCAGGAATGATATATCTTTTAATTTAAATAATTGCTGGTTTGATGATACTTAAAATTATTTTATATTTTTTGTATTGTACAAATTAGGTTTGAATTATTCCTAAGGAATATTTATAATCATTATATATCACTATATTATATATATATATTGTAAATAAAATATAAATATATTGTTTAAACATAGTAAATAATTTAATAAATTTAACCCTCTTCATCTTGAAGGTAGTCAAGACTAGTATTTATGGCAGAGTTGATTCCGAGAGGGTTAAGCTACCGAATTGTATTTAAACATTCTGGCCTTTTTAATAATTTCCTTATATAAGAATAGCTGATATTTGAATTAAAGATCAATAAAATCAATCACATATTTTTAAAAAGTGAAATGGCATTTTATTATTGGAAAACGACTAACTATATGTATGTACAAATAATTCTGTGATACACATGAAATGATGATAGTATTTTAAAAGACAATAAATATAAAATTTTAACTTAAAAAAGTATTTCATCATATATATTATATATTCTCTTTCTGCTTAGATGTTATAAATAATATAAAAGCAATGTTTTCAATCCCTTTCTTCTCAGCATACAATGAAATCATTTCTGTGATAGAATAAAATGAAAAGTAATTTTTATGTATTCCAATTCACGGTAACAGATTTTTTATAAACATTTTAATTTTTGAAAATAAACATTTTCTTTAAAATTTTCACATACAAAAAAAAGACCACTGTATTAGACTTCAGTAATAATAAAAATACTTGAATACTTCTCATATATTAATAAAAAATAGAACTTAAAAATCTCTACATAAATAAAGAAACAAGATTTTGTATTTTAATAAATGTTTTTACCTAACTAGATGCAAGACATTCATTCAGTTCCCAGATTGATGCTGGAATTATATAGACATTTGATGATAATCTTGCTCATATTCAATGTCATGCTTACCAATTGCTTAAAAACTTCAAATAATTTTTTATTGTATCAATTGCCAATGAAATACTCATCTAGATTACAGAAAATCGCTATCAACATATGTAAACTTCTGAAGATATGTGCACAAAGTATTTCAATTAAATAAAGTAACTCTTAATAATTCGAAGAAAAAGTAACATGGATTTGATAGGTATTTTTGTAAATAAAGATAAATATTAGCTGTAATTATCATCTAATCTTATAGTTGTTTACTACACATGAATAATTTCACAAATAAAAATGTATGATGTACACAACTGAATTGTAGCAACCTGGTTTCTGGCAGAGATTGCCATTTTTTGCATTCACAGTGTAACACTAACAAATTCTGCAGATTGAAAATACAGCAATTCATTGTAATATACATATATAATTCTGAGGTGAACTAAAATTAAGAGTTGATTACTTAAATAATTAATGCTAAAACATTTTAAATTAATTATATATATATATTCACACTGTTAGCATATTTAGAAATAATTAAAAGTAGATTCAAAATATGTGAAATACATACTACAATCACATTTAAAATTAATCAAAAATAAGTTCAGAATATTTTGAATATGCACTACAATAATATTTAAGAATAATTGAAAACAGGTTCATAATTTTCCGATTTCAAACAATAATTGCATTTGTAAATGACTGAAAATAGAGAATAGTTTCTCAATTGCACATATAATTTTATTTATAAATAGCTGAAAAATTATACTTAAAATATTTTAAATTGCTAAAATTAAATTATTGCTGGCTTTTGATGCTGAGCTTTATACATTAACAAAATATAGATATGAAATAATACTGGTTAGTTACAGCATTACTTTTATCTTCCTTGCTGAATTAGTATTCTGACTTAAAAGGTTTAAAGCTATTGTTTTAGACTCATTAGTAAAAGGCACATAAATTTTCTTGTGTGTGCGACTTGGAATTTTTTTTCTTCTAGTACAAAAAAAAGCATTTCTACTGCTCATGATTTTTATTGGCAGAAGCATGACTTTTGGTTTAAAAAATAGAAGCATGTTGTTATGTTATCTTAAATCATGCAAAAATGGCATATTTGAAGAAATTTGTGTTCAAGCAACATTGAGTTCTTCTGCAGCAACAAGGGAATGTATCAGATTATTACAATATTCCCTTGGCTTTTCTCATTGTTGTGAGAAAGGTATTGTAGATTCATACAAGTGAATCTAATTTAATGAACATTAAATTATTAGTTTCAGTGGTTGGTTGGTCTGGGAGATGTGATTGGTGCAATATTTTAATTAAGATTGTAGGTTTCTGCAGCTTCACCAAGTATCAAATTTTTGTCATTTGGTACATTATTTATTTTCTTTTTGTCTAGCTAGTTCAAATTTTGAAATTGTGGTAGAATTATTTTTATGCTGTAATATTTTCAGAAATATCCCAAAAATCATAGACAGAAATTCCTCTGTATTATTATTATAGTAGAGATTATCCTTTAAAAATGAATCAAAAGGGATAAATTGATCAAAAGTGGGTATATTCTATTAATTTATTTAAAATTGAATTTTTTTTCCCTTTTGGGTTTTAAATTTTAAGTTTTATCAAAATGCTACATTCTCCAGAAATATATTCACTTTGAACAAATTATTCCCTGCTTTTAAATGCATTATAAAAAAAAAATAAGCAAAAATTATAAATGGCATGCTTTATTAAAAGATTCATTACTTTAAGTATTTGCTTTATAAAGTAAGTAACTTTATAATTATTACTTACTTATTACTTTATAAAGCAAATACTTATTACTTTAGGTATTTACGTTTAAAGTAATTAAATCTATGTCTACTGCACTAATTAGCACATTATACTGCACTATATTGCACTAATCTATATATATACTTTACTATGACATAAAATAAGAAAAGTGAAATATTAAGAGAAAATTTCTGCATGCATACTAACAAATAACAGAAATATGATTAATTTTAGAAAATATGTTCTCATAAACACTTCTATAAAAAATTGCCTTATATTGTAAAAATGTCTATATTTGTAACAATTTTAATAAAATCACTAAGAAATTAGATTTATATATATATATTCATTTACTTTATATTTTCTTTCGACGTTTATGATGAGAAATCCTATTAAAAATAGAGAATACTAAAAATGATAATAATTTTGGTGTATAGCAAAAGGAGTGGTAGTATTAATGATGAGAATAATCTTAGTTGTACTGTATACATTTATCATATAAATATGAGAATTATGTTAGTGAATGGTTTTTATACATTTCAGGAAAAAATATGAACGAATAATTCATTTTTAAGCTATCACATATCTATTCCTTAAAAAAATTCCTTCTATGCCACAGTAAATATATTAATGGCCCAGTAACCATAAAAGTATATAATAAAATTGTAAATAAAACATTTTTACTGTAATTTTTAAAATTCTTAATTAAACTCATTAACAGATCAAGTTCAGTAGAAACTGCATGGTAGCAAAAATATACAGGGGAAAAAAACTTTTAAGGCTGAGTTGAATATGGATATTTGAGACTTTAAAATCCTTGGAAGTATAGTTTTACTCATTTTTCTAAATTTCTCCATAGATATAGAATGTATATTTCAGAAACAGGTTTGAAAATTGAGATATATTTCTCTATTTTGAAGTACTTATAGATATGAGAAGTTATTTTTACTTAACATGAGATATGTTCACTGTGAGATCCAGAATTGATTCTCATCTTGTATCATTTTCAAATTAATTCCTATTGACAACTTATTTCCTGAAATAGGAATGAGAATAGCTGAAGATGACTTGTGCATAGAAGGAAGCATTGATATCAGTTTGTCTTTCTTCTTCTTTTTTTTTTTATTATATTTTTAAAATAAAACAACATTTCCAAAAAAGATTTTTTCTTCTTTTTTTTTGCCTTTTATATAAAACTTGTTTATTTTGGCCGGGTTAACATATGAGTTTGATACCTTTGCTATAAAGAATGAGAGGAATGTAAGAAAAAGTATAGCACTTTAAAATTCAGTTGGAGCACAATTTTGCTCGGATATTTAAAATAAATTCCTGAATCCAAGGATCAAGAGTCCTTTTAATTAAATAAATATCGATTTGATGGTACCTATAATTTGATGTCAATTAAATATGTATTCATTGTTTTTTTATTGTATATAAGTTAAGATTTTTTAATGTTGATTCCAAACAGATAATTAATGCAGATTGTAAGTGAAACCGATAATGCAAAATATCGTATATATATATTTTTTGGTTGAGTAGAGTGCAGGTTGAACAAGCAGTGAAGAAATTTGGTATCTTAATTTTGTTTTATTCTATTCCGAATGACAGGCATGATGTTAACAAGGTGCAGCGCAGCGAGGCGCAGAAAGGGCAAAGATCACTAGCCTTATATAACATAGGATTTTTGGCCAGGTGCCAAAGGAATACATGTGTTGACCTTTGACACCTTTTCAAGGGCAAAAGTATCACTTTCATTTGATACATAGTACTGATGGCACATTATTTTTATAAAGGGATTAATTAAACCGAAAATGGGATTGGATCACGAAATAAGAGAATATTTTAGAATGAAGTTACGATGGGCTAAATTAAGATAAAGCTTTGGAAATTAATTTGGATTAAATTAAGAGTTTAAAATTTTATTATATATATATATAGTCTAAATTAAGTATAAGCAGGTGATTTGAACACAGCTAATATTTTAATAAACCCTGAAATTATGACTAGGATAACTACAAAGAAATTCAGCTACAGAATTGTGTTAAATTCCATTTTTTATACAAAATAATATTTCCTATGCACAAAATCTACAATGGATCGAGAATCTCAGGAAAATACCTTTTTTAATAAGATTTTTTAAAACTGGGAACAAATAGTGATATAAACATAAATTACATTAACATATAAAAATAATTATGACAGAGCATACTAAATATAACTTGCAATTTGTAAATTCATATATAAAGCAAATTTATTCTGGAGATAGATTACATCATGGGATTATAGCAATGCATTTCTCAATTCTAAATTGAATATAAATAATTTTGAATAATTCAGAATATTTATGCGATACAAAGATGTTTATTTTAACAAAATATTCTGGATTTTGACTAATTTACAAACACCAGAAGTTTGACTATTTCATTGAACTTGACACTATCCAAAAGTTTTACTTTTTTCCAATATCATACTTATATATTTTGTTCTAAAATAAAATGGAAGATAGTAAACCTCTGAAAAATTCTTGATTCAAGATGGTAAAAAAGATAATAATTCTACATTTTTTTATAAATATATTTAGAGCCCAAATTATTCCCTCATTTCAAAAGCATTATACAAAACTAAGCAAATATTAAAAATTGTAAGCTTTATTAAATAAATTCATTACTTTTAATATTTGCTTATTTCTGCATAATGTAATTAAATCTATATGCATTGCCCTAATCTAATTTGCACAACATAAAATAAGAAAGGTGAAATATTAAGAGAAAATTTCTGCATGCATGCTAACAAATAACATATATATGACTTAATTTTAGAAAATACATTCTCATAAACACATCTATAGATAATTGCAAAAATGTTTATAAATAAAATATAAAATGTTAATAAAATCGATGAGAAATTAGACTACATATATATATCCATTTACTATATAATTTCTTTCAACACTCAGGATGAGAAACCCTGTTAAATTATACAGAACATTAAAAATAATAAAAAAAAGTTTTGTGTATAACAAAAGCAGTGGTAGAAATAATAATTATAATCTTAATTGCCTTTATACATACACTTTTGATGATAATTTTCAGAAATATGCAAGTACACATTTATCATACAATTTCGTGAATTCTGTTACTAAGTGGTTTTATAAATTTGAGGGAAAACAATGTGAAAGATAATTTATTTTTTAGCTATCACCTATCTATTCCTCAGAACAATGCTCTGAGACACAATAAATATATTAATAATCCAGTAGCTATTACAGTATATAATAAAATTGTAAATAAAACAATTTTACTTTTTCAATAGTAAATAAACCTTTTTAAGTTCTTAATTAAATTGTGTAACAGATCAAATTCAGTAGAAACTGCATGGTATCAAAAATATAAAGGGGGGGGGGACTTTTTAAGGCTGAGAATTGCACATGGAACAAGTTTGAAGATTTAAAATGCTTGAAAGTATAGTGTTATTCATTTTCCTAAATGTCCTCCATAGATATAGAATGTATATTTCTCAGATAGGTTTGAAAATTGAGATATGAAATTATTTCCCTGCTTTGAAGTACTTAGATATGAATAATTCACTTGACATAAAATAAGTTCTCTGTCAGATCCAGAATTACTGATATTCACCTTGTATCATTTTAAAATTAATACTATTGACAATTTATTTCCTGAAATACGAATGAGAATAGCTGAAGATACCTTGTGCAAAGAAGGAAGCATTGATATCAGTTTTTCGTTTTTTTATATGATATTTTCGAATAGATCCAACATTTACTCAAACTATTTTTTTTCTTCCTTTCATATAAACCTTGCTTATTTTGGCCATACTAATATATCAGTTCATATCTTTGCTATAAAGAACGAGAGGAACTTGTGAAAGAGTTAATCACTTCAAAATGCAATTGGAGCAAGTTTTTGTGTAAATATTTAAAATAAATTAATGAATTCATATCCTTTTAATTAAACAAATGTCGGTTTGATGATATCTATAATTTGATGTCAACTAATTACGTATTTCATTGTTTTTTTAAAATTTAATATGTGTTAAGATATTTTAATGTTCATTCCAAAGAGATATTTAATGCAGGTTGTAATTAAAACCAGTAATGCAAAATATCATATATATATGATGTAAATTAAGTACAAGCTTATGATTTAAACACACCTAATATTTTAATAAACCCTGAAATTATAACTAGGAAAATTGCAAGAGAATTAGGGTACAGAATTGTATTAAAATGCAGTTTATATGCAAAATAAAATTTCCTATGTATGTAATCTACAATAGATTAAGAATCTCAGGAAAATAACTTTATTTTAAAAAAAATTATATGATTTTTAAAGCAGGGAACATATAGTAATACAAACATAAATTACAGTAATGTTTAAAAAATTATGATGAAGCATATCAAATATTATTATAACTTGTAATTTGTAAATTCATATATAAAGCAAATTTATTCAGAAGAGAGATTGATAAAAAGGCTATAGCAACTCCATTTCTCAATTCTAAAATTGAATATGCTCTAAAAATATTGAATAATTCTTAATATTTATGTAATGCAAAAATGTTTATTAAAAGATTACTCAATTTTAATAAATTTACTTGCACCAGAAGTTTGATTATTTCATTCAAATTGATACTATTTAAAAGTTTTGTATTTTTTCAAAATATTACTTATTTTTTTTAGAAGGAAAATATTATAAGACATTGATGCTCTAAAAAATTCTTGATTCCAGTACAATTAATAAATTTAAAAGCTATTCCAATATTCAATATACACACTAAATAAGAATGACAAACAGGAGTATTTGCCATTATTCATTTCACCCAGATTCCGTATTAAGGATATTTAACTCGTTTTTTTAATAATTTCATTGTATAACAGTAGTGGGCATTTGAGTTAAATCAATCACACACAAAAAAATATGTGAAGTCAATTTTTAATAGTGGAACATGATTTATTATATGTACACACGAATAAGTTTTCATTACACGATGGAAATTTTTTAACAAACATTAAATATAGATCATTAAAAAAATGAAGTAAGATTTATCTTTAAAGTAGTCTTATATATAATAATATATACAAGATATTTTATGATATAAATATTTTTTTTCTAAATATATAAAAACAATGCTTTCAGTGCTTTTTTTCCCAGCATATTATGAAACCATACCTGAAATACAGAATAAAAAGGTCCGTAATTTTAAGTATGCATTATCATTCAATATAAAGGATTTTTTTAATAAACATTTTTACTTCAAAAGTAGAAAGGCATTTTCTATAAAATTTTACAAGCGAAAATTCTGTAATAAAAGGCCATTCTATTAGGCTTCTGCAATAACGAAAAACACTGAACAACTTCCATAATAACATTTCATAAACAAATGCAATTTAAAAGTCTTAAGAAATAAAAAGTAAGAATTTTACCTTTCTGAATGCAAGACATACATTCAATTCCCAGTTTGATGTGGAATTTATTCACACTACTTAGGATAATCTTTTGTCCATCTTTTACATTGATTGTCAATGAGATGCAAATTTTTTTCCCTAGAAATAGTTGTGTATTAGATTTATTATCAACTTATGTAAACTTCATAAAAATATATAGGTAAAATATTTCATGTAAGTAAAGTAGGACTTTCTAAATGTAACTTGCATGCTTAATGATATGAAATAAAATGACAAGGAAAATTTTATAAGAAGTTATTTTATTAATAAAGATAAGTATTAGTTAGAATTAACATTTAATCCTATATCTGGCTTAACTGACATGGAAAATTAGACAAACAGAAATATGCGACGAGCTGTACACGATTCAAAATACTTGAATCTTGTATAGCTTGCAATTCTGGCATTCATATTAAACATTAATTCACAAAATAATTTGAAAAATAATGATTTTCAAAAGCATACTATACTTGCATGTATAAATAACTGAAAATATTTCAAATTGCTAATATTAAATTATTAAGGCTTTTGATGGTGAATTTTTATGCATTAACAAAATATAAATATGAATACACAATAATAACACATTTTTAATTAATCATATACATTTCCATTTCTGTCATGCTTGCAAATAAGTGAAAGTGCATTCAAAATACTTCCAATAGAAACTACAATATTTCAGATTAATCAAAAATAATGGGTGCTGCCAGATTATTTTTGATTAAATTAATAATAAACTTTCACATTTCCGTCAAGTTTATAAATAATCGAAAGTACGTTCGAAACATTTCCAATATAAACTATCACATTTAAAATGAATTCAACATGAGTTCAAAACAAACGTTCAGCTGTTAATAAATAACGGACTCAACCAAATCAGTCTTGAGAATAGGTGTCTATTAACAAATTATGATTCTGAAGATTTTCCCCAGAAGCGGATAGCGAAAGAACGATGTTACAATGTTAATGGACTAATTAATTTTCTGAACAGGAATAAGTGTTTCTGCGCACGCTCAGATTTTACTGGAGAAAATAAGTAATATTCACTATGGTTCATGATCGTTCTCTTCTCTCGTTATCCGCTTATGTCAGAAGCATCATCAGGATGAAGAATTTTTTCGTGTTTAGAAAATCAAAAATGTTAAAAATATTTTATCATTTACAACTATTAAAAAAAGTACTAACGTTTTTTTCAACGTATTTTGAAAGTTAATTGAAAAAGTATTTTATAAATAAAAATGTTTTATATTTCAAACTTTAAAAATAGGGTTGATTTTTCGTTTCTTAAATATTTAATGAAACTTCCTGAAAAATGACAGTAAAATTAATGTGTCTTCAGTACTATATTGAGGATATAAATTAGGAAAGTATGATTATGTTTTTTTTTTTTTTTTTTTTTGTTCTTCTTATATTTAAAGTGAAATAAAGGTTAACCTTATTTTTTTCAAATTTTTAAATGCTTTATTTAAAAATTTTAGTAATCAAATACCCATATCTATGAATTTAATATAATAATTTAAAAAAGTTAAAGAAATTTATCTTCCTTTGAGGAATTTCTGAGAATAACATTTGAAATCATTTTAAAAAGGGCTTTGGAGCAACAAGGAAGTATCAACCAGCATATTAATTGAAGCTGATGTTTTTCTTCATATCTTCTTTTGTTGAGCATTTTAGTTTTTTAAAAAAAATTTCTTCTTTTTTTTTTAACTGAAAGATGAGCTGATGAAAAATTACAAATACTAGATCTTATTTTTGTAATAATTTGAAGTGAGAATAAAAAATACAATAATTATATATAATACTAAAGATTCCAACTATCGTAATCCTAGTTCATAAAAAAAAGAAAATGATCATTTACATCATGTTTCCTAATTTTTCTAAGAATTTAATAAATCTTCCACTTAAAGATTCCATGCAATCAATCCAAATACCATTTAATCAATGTATTTTTTAAGGAAATAATCACTTTAACTATTTTTTCAATAAAAGTACTTTGTATACATAATAATTTTAAATATAATAAGTATCTACATTCTATCAATAGAACGAAAATTTGATCTAAAACCTTTTTTTGAGCAAAGAATTTAAAGGGATATACTTCTACTAATTTCAATCATTTCTTAAATTTTATTTTAGTCTAATAAATAATTGAAAAAATAATAATAATGAATTGTAGTTTTGAAATCCAGTTCTGGCAAAGAAAAAAAAAAGCCATTTGTCAAATTAACTGTAATAAATGTAAACTATTCTGCAGCTGCATTTTTTTTTCTTCAGTGGCAAGGACTTTCTCTTAAAACATATACACTTTTTGTTATTGCATATACTTTAAGTTTGATGAATACTTAAGTTTTTATTATGGTAACATCAGAGAAAGATAACTGGGGAAAAAAATCATCAGTTTAAATTAATAATAAAATGTTTATCAAAAGAAACAAAAATAAAATTTAATAAGATCCCCTCCACAAATTCTTTGGATTCTTAAAAATAAACAATATTTAGATAAAATTTAACATGACTATATACTCAAAAGGGAGTCAATCATGGAATAACTATCTTAGTCATGTCTTGCTGAAATAGCTTTCTGTAGTTAGGCAAATAAGATAAAATAGAAAATCTACATGTTTTCACCACCATGATTGATATGCATTTATCAAAAACAAAATTGATCAATAATCCAAGAATAACTATTAACCATTTCTTCTTTAAAAAAAAAATCTTAGTAACTCATATGATTTCAACTTTTGCCCATCCATGACTACTGGTGTAGCTGCCAGGAGTTTTCAGCAATTTTTTTTTAATTCAGAGAATTTAATTTACTATCTCATTCTTTCAGATATATTTAAATAATACAAATATGTTTTTAAAAATTTCATTTCTGAACATTTTAATTTAAATAAAAGTTTCAATTTTTTGTTTGAAATTATGAATTATAAATATTAATAATTTTATATTTTTATAAAAATATGATAAGATATATTATGTTGTCATACCAAAATGTTAGTGTTTTTATAGAAAAATTATAAAAGATTTCTTATATCATCATATTCATTTTATTTATTTTAAGCAATAAATATTTTGATATTTTTACTTGACATTTTTCTAAGCTAAATGAAAGAAAAAGTGTACTGAAATGTAAAACTGAATGAGAATAATAAATTAGAAGAATTATAAACAATTTTGAAATTTTTATTACAGACATGAGAACTACGAAATGCATCTGATTACTCTTTACAAAATATAAGATGAATACTGCACTAAGTAATAAATAGAAACAATTTTCAAATATCAAAATCACAAAACAAAACATTGAAATTATAAAGTAAATTATTATGAGTATAGTTTAATGTAGAATTTACAAAAGTTTTACAATTTATAGGTGCAAAAGATAAAAATCAAGGTAAGAAAAAAAAAAAGATTAATTCTCTAAAACAGCTGAAAATCAGGCAACATAAATATAATTGCCATTGTATACAAATTATAAAAATTAAAAAGCAAAACAAATTCTGAATCTCCTGGGCAAACTAATAATGCAAAAACTCAAACAATATAATTGAAGAGATTTTGAGGGAAAAAATTGCAGAATAGTAATAGCTCTAGATTGACAAGATAGAAAGTTCAAAATAAAGTTTACAACCAAATATACATAAAATTTAACATACACTGTACCATTATTGAAAATCAATGCTATTTTTCATGAAGTAATCAGTAATACAAAAATTCAAACAACAATATAATGAAAATTTTAAATTATATACGTTTAAAAAAATTTCAAAATATAGATTGTAAAAGCAATACATGAGTGACTTGACAGAGAATCTAAAATAATGTAAAATTTATGAATGAATTTAAAATCAGATATATAAGATTATTATATTCCTTAATTCCTTATGAAACCTTATCATCATATTCTTTGTGTTATAATTGAAAAAAAAAAAAAAAAAAGAACGAAAAAAAAAAAGGAAAACAATATTGCTTTTGGATATGCACTAATCAGAAATATACAAAAATTAAATAACAATGAAAGTGATATATGTAATTGTGAAAGTATGTGATTAATAAAACATATACTGAAAAATAGTATAGAACCATAAAGAATTTTATATAGCTACCGCAACATAAACAGTTTTAATATAAAGCTTTATATATATATATATATATATATGATTAAATAGGAGAAAATGATAATAAAACAAAATATTTTTTTACAAAGCTGATATTTATAACAGTGTACATTTTTATTTTTAATAATTGCAGTTTCAAAAATTTTATAAAATCACTCTCTCAAATGATTAAAATTCTAATTTAAATCATTGCATAGAATAATTCAATTAAAATTGTTTATATGCCTAACTATACATATATATGCATAATTCTAGATAATGACACATTTAAAGTGTTAAAGAAAAATCTAAATCAAAGCAAAATAATTACAGAATAAATAAAACAAATAGTCTAAAAGTATTTGCATACAATAATAAACTTAAAATAATATTAAATCTGATCCAGGGTGCGTAGTGTGAAATGGATGCAAAAATTAAGCACTTTTAAGCACCTTAGCGAAATGTTATCGATTAGAGCTGCCTGGTGGATATTTCTCCCGAAAAAATTTTCTAAGTGCGTTAACATTACATGATCGTTCTCTCGCTATTCGCTTCTATTTTCCCCTCTCAACTTTTTACCTAGACCAGGGATGGCGAACTTTTATGGGTCAACGTGCCATTTTTCCTAAAGAAATGTCTAATGAGGCACAGACGTGTCTTCAAATAATTTTGGCCTGTTATTTTTGGGAAGATAATAAAACTAAATACTAGCAACACAAAACTCTTCATTTACTACGAAAAAATACATTAGTAGTAGTAGTATAGTAGTAAACGGTTTATGTATAGTAGTAAACGGTTTAGTTATGCGTTTGTTTGAATAAGGGGGATTAATGGATTTTTAGTTATGCGTGTAATTCAAATTAAGTAGCATTAATCTGAGTTTGATTGATTGATTGAATGAGGGGGTTAAGAGATTTTTAGCTACAAAGGCTGTCATCCCAGCGTTCAACAATATCTCCAATTAATAAATGTCAAAAAATCTCAAGTGTTGAAGGAAAATATGAAAAGACAGTTTATTTGTAAAAATTTTGCTCGTGAGTTGTTTAAAATTACAATTGAAAGAGAGTTGAGGCCCAACTTCAACCAAAGGCAACGTCTGATGTCTGAGTATTTTCGGTAATGCAGTAAGATATTAAGGATGACGAATATTTTATGAGCGGTTATTACGTAACCAATATCAAAAAGTCACAAATACAAGTGATCAATACTTTTCAAAGAGGGCTGTGATTCAAATCCTTGATACGATCTTACTGATGATATTTCGATTACAGGTTTTGGATCACGATAGAAAGTAAAAATCGATACGATATCACAGAAATTTGCCGGAGCGGTGACTTCACTGCAAAGTTACAATCAATACGATCTGTCCAATGGAAGCTCTCGAAAGAAATCTGTGATTGAATTGAAAAGTGAACGGACCGGTTATTGGAATTATCGTATCGTATCATTGAATTGCATATCACTGAAATTTATCGGAGCGGTGATTTTACCGGAAAGTGCAAAGTCACCGCTCCACTTTACGGGAGTGACCGATATTCGTATTTGATGATGCACTATTCCATACAGATCATTTTTAAATGCTCGTGACATGATTGACTTTGATTACATGTACTCTGTTTACTGCTGGCGCCATCTATTTGTAGAATATAGGACTAAAGTAAACATTTTAAAGAAATGACATATATTTTTAACTCATCTTTTCCAGAAAATGGTTCACTCTAATAAATAAATTAAATAAATAGTTTTGAGAAAAAAAAATAAAATTTAAGAAGTAAGCTGAAACACATAAATTAATTCAATCATATGTTACTTAAATTAGTAAATTAAGTATTAATTACAGTTAATAAATTTTATATTTAATATTAAGTGATAATTTTAAATTAATAATATGATTGAAATAACAGATATTTGGAACGCATATTTAAAAATAACAATAGCAATATTATTTGTTATTCAAAAAATCGTGGATTATGCATCTGTATGCACTGTTCCATACAAATCATTTTTAATTGCTCGTGACATGATTGACTTTGATTACATATATTTTGTTTACTGCTGGCGCCATCTATTGGTAGAATATAGAACTAAAGTGAACATTTTAAAGAAATTTACATATATTTTTAATTCACCTTTTCAAGAAAATGGTTCACTACAATAAATAAATTAAATAAATAGTTTTGAGAAAAAAAATTTAAGAAGCAAGTTGAAACAGATAAATTAATTCAATCACACGTTATTTAAATTAGTAAATTAAGTATTAATTACAATTAATAAATTTCATATTTAATATTAAGTAATAATTTTTAATTAATAATATGATTAAAATAACAGTTATTTGGAACACATATTTAAAAATAACAATAGCAATATTATTTGTTATTCAAAAAATCATGGATTATGCATCTCTATAAGATATGATCCAAATTATTCAAAGAGTAGCATGTTTCGCAATTTGGTTGATTCAACTAGAGATGCATAATCCACGATTTTTTGTATAACAAATAATTTTGCTATTGTTATTTTGAAATATTTGTTTAAAATATCTGTTATTTCAATCATATTATTAATTAAAATTATTACTTAATATTAAATATAAAATTTATTAATTATAATTAATACTTAATTTAGTAATTTAAGTAACGTGTGATTGAATTAATTTATCTATTTCAGTTTACTAATTAAATTTGATTTTTTTCAAAGCTATTTATTTAATTTCTTTATTTGAGTAAACCATTTTCTGAAAAATTTGAATTAAATATATATGTTATTTCTTTAAATTGTTTAATTTAGCTCTATAT
Organism: Argiope bruennichi; assembly: GCF_947563725.1. Taxonomy (NCBI): domain Eukaryota; kingdom Metazoa; phylum Arthropoda; class Arachnida; order Araneae; family Araneidae; genus Argiope; species Argiope bruennichi. Next base: position 6,883,942 of record NC_079157.1, read on the forward strand.
TCTGCCAATAGATGGCGCCAGCAGTAAACGGAATATATGCAAAGTCAAGTCACAAGCAATTAAAAAGGATTTTATGAAATAATGTGTCATCAAATGCGAATATCGGAAAGTCAAGGTCACTCTCATAAAGTGGAGCGGCGACTTCACACTTTCCAGTAAAGTCACCGCTCCAATAAATTTCAGTGATATACAATTCAATTCTACGATAATTCCAATAACCGTTCCGTTCACTTTTCAATCCATTCACAGGTTTGTTCTTTTCTGTTTTGTTCGAGAGCTTCCATTGGACAGATCCTATCCAATGGAAGTGAAGTCACCGCTACGGCAAATTTCAGTGATATCGCATCGATTGTTACTTTCTATCGTGATCCAAAAAACCTGTAATCGAAATATCCCCGGTAAGATCGTATCAAGGATTTGAATCACACCCCTCTTTGAAAAATATTGATCACTGATATTTGTGACTTTATGGTATTGGTTACGTAATAACAGCTCGTAAATTATTCGTCATCCCTAGATTCGACAGTTTAAAATGATGTAGAAGGCCAGGTGTAATTAGTGTTTTGGTAGAAATTCTAGCGCAAATGATGTCTTCTCTTCTATTTCTTGTCCGTTGTGCAATATTTTTTATGTCTGGGATTTCTCCAAGAATTTCATAATATTTTCTCTGTCTATAGCTGTCTGTTGTTTTTCTTTTTGAAATTTCTTTGATGCTTGAGGTGATGTCTGTTACTGATTTTGCGATCGCTTTTTCATTCCATAATATTGTCGAATGTCCTGGGATCCATAGAAAAGTAATATGTTGATTAATCTGAGATTTTTCCACAATTTTGCTCACAATTTCATGAATGATGGATTGGGATTTATATGAAAATTTTTGAAATGCTGTAAGAACTGAAAGACTATCTGTAAGAAGAAGTATAGGATTCTCAGGAACGATAAGATAGTCAAGAGCCTGGCAAATTGCAAGAGCTTCAGCTGTAAAAATTGAATTGATGTTGTGGGTTCGAAAAGCAAATTGAGACAGAACCGAAATGCTGGCGATTTAAGTGAAGTTTTGCGATTTCGATGCATCAGTTGCGATTATGAAACATTGTTTGAAGTTCTTTTGTAGCGTTTCTTAGAAACTGCTATTAATAGCTGATTGTGGGAGAGATTTGTTTTGAAAAGGATATTTTGAAATAATAATACTGCAATTTTCTCTTGGAAGTTGTCAAAAATGTTGATCAGAAATAATGCAATTCCAATTAATGTTTAGATCAGAAAAAATTTTATCCAAAAAAGTTTTGCCCTGTTTAATAAGAGCAAGATTGAAATGTTCTAAATCTAATTTGTAGATGGCGGAGAAGGAACTGATAGAAATCTGCTTAATGAGAAATTGCAAGAATAAACGTTTGATTTTTTCACTGAGAATTTCCTGATTGAAGATGTAAAGGAGAGCTTTATTTAGTGTGGAACACCAAATGCAATGCAAAGTGCTTTGGTTTGAATAATATTACATGATTTCATGTGAGTTTCTGGAAGTTTGTTTATAATTTGATTGGCGTAAAAAAATAAGCTGCAAATGCTATTGTCTGTGATTGTGATTAAATCTTTTGTTCTTGGTCCATAATGTTTATATGCCAAACCCTTTAATGCGTTGATTTTTTAAAGCTTTATTTTTAATTTTATTGAAGATCGATCCGTTTTGATTCCTTTTTGAAAAAGGAATTCCGAGGAATGTAATTGAGTTTTTCCATTGGATGTTCGCTCCTGCTAGTGAGATATTTGGGTTTGTAAAATTAATTTTGTCTGAAAGATAGACTATGTAACTTTTCTCTGCATTAACTGAAAGTTTCCAATTCGTACACCATTGATATATGTTTTCCATTGTTTTTTGTAATTTCTTAGTAATAAGCTCAATAGACTGGTGCGAGCAAAAAATAAATATGTCGTCCGCAAAAATCAAACAATCAACTTCATTGTCAAGAGTTTCAAAAAAATCCGAAATAAAAATTGCCCATAAGATTGGCGAGAGGATATTACCTTGTGCTAATCATTTGTTTGTAATTTTTATGTCGGAGAGTGCTTGTCTCCATCGCACTTGGAACGTACGGTGACAAAAGAATTGATACAATCATATGCATATCTACCCGAAGATGCCCAATTCCAAGCATTTATATATCAAACCGTCAATATAAACCGAATCATAAGCTTTTGCGATGTCGAGACTAATACCAATAAAATGTTTTTTCCCTGTTTGCATTTGAAATGCTGTAATATAATGAGTATGTGGCTGCCATATTGTCCTTGTATGATAAAAAACCAATTTGTTTTGATGAAGTTTTTTGTTCTTTCTAAGAAAATCGATAATTCTCTTACATAAGATATGTTCAAAGATTTTGGAAAAATCAGATGTTAGAGCTATTGACCTATATGATGTAACCTGAAGCTTGTCTTTATTTGGTTTTGGAATGGGAATAATAAGTGCAGGTTTCCATGTTTTGGGAACATATGTTGTGTTAAAAATCTGTTGAAATAATTGAAGGATGTAATAATTTGCATTTTTATTAAGTTTTTTGAAAAAGGATGCGGGAATATTATTTTGACCTGGGGTTGTTGTTTTTGATTTTTTAATTGCGAATTGTAATTCTTCGATTTGTAGTGCTCCGTTTAATTCGCTTTCCTGATTGTCCGTAAATTGGATTGGTAATGGTTCGTGAGAACTGGTATTGTTGCCATAAAATTCTGCGAACAGATTACTTTGCACGAATGGGTTTGTGATAAAAGAATTGTTAACAGAGATGGTGTTGAAGGAGTTATCTTCATACTGCAGATTCAGTTTTCTTAAGATAGAATAAAATAAACGAGGATTTCTTGCGCTATTACATAATTTATCCCCAAATTTTTGTTTTGCTTGTTTACTCTAAAATTTGAATCTACTTGCGAATTTTTTGTGAATAATCTAAAATTTAGTTGATATGCATCTTAATGCTTTCTTCCGATATCTGATTTTAAGGTTGTAAAGTTTGTGACAGGTTTTATCCCACCAGGGTGGGTATTGTTCATTATTCAAAGGTATTTTTCTAGTATTATTGGATATGATTTGGTCGCTGTCAAATGATGATTCAGCAACAAAACAATCTGATCTACAGAAGAGTGATTTGGAACAAAGGGTAAGATCCAGAAGTGATTGGTTACTTGCAGGAGTAATGTATGTCGGGTTCGAAGTATTTAAAATGATAAAATTTGAATCCGTTAACCAACCGACAAAATTATTGCTGAGTTTGGAAGAAGTGGTTGAACCTCAAAAAGGGTGATGTAAATTGAAGTCACCAAAGATGAAGGTTGGTTCAGAAAGTGAGTTAAAAAAATTTCCGAAAATTACAATGTCAAAACTTGTAGGAGCGTAAATGTTAACTGTACAAAAGTTTAGGGAAGCTGTAATGATTTTAATGGTGAGGATTTCCACGTCCGAATTTTGAGACACAACGGAAAGGATTGTGTATGCTGACAAATGTTCGGGGATTCCAATTGAAAGGCCCCTTCCCAGTCTGTCTTCCCTGTGAGATCTAAAAAACCCTTTTTTTTATAGAAACGAAAAATCTTTTTCAGCATAAAGAAAAGTTTCTTGAAAAATCCAGAAATCTGATATTGAAAAGGGGGGAATACCAAGCCAGATTTTTTTATTCCTAATAGTACGGCAATTCCACTGAACAAAACGCATCCTGATAGATTAAACCAACAGAAAAGAACAGATCCAAAATTTGTTGTTCTTTGGCGTACAAGGGAGATGCTTTAGATGTTGTTGCATGAGAACCTTGACAATTAATGCATTTAACTGGGTTTTGACAATTTCCGACGTGTTCTGTTTCACATAATTGGCAAACTTTGTCTTTCGAACATATCCCAGATGGGTATAGTAAATTGTAATATTTTGAATACTGTCTAGGCCGATAGATAAAAGGTCGAATTTTCTGGATTGTAAACCAAAGTTTAACTCAATTTGGAAGGGAAGTACCCAGAATTGTTACGAGAATTGGGGAAGTTTGCTGTGTCGAATTTTGTTTGACAAAACGTCTCATCTTTCTGATTTTAATATCATTAAACTTTCGCAGTTCGTCTGCAACTTCTTTGAGTGGAACACATGTGGGCATATCAATAAGCAGAAATCTAGAAGTAACTCCCTCCCAAATAACGTTTGAAGTAACCTTGGTATCGTTAATCTGTTCTAAGCTAAGAAGTGGTTTTGCGCATCCCGGAACCTTTCTAGTAAAAATTAGCTTCCCTTGCCGAGTAAATCTCATGTTCGTGATATCCGAGTGCCTGTCGATATTTTGCTTTATGAAAATTTGCATCAGAATGGGGTTTGTGCGCGGTATTGCACGGTAAATGCTTCTGTTCGCGATTCTTCTTAAATGTTTACATTTAAGAATTATAGAATAAGTTTAGATTTCTTTATTGTACTGAACTGATTGTATTCAAGATTTTTTTTTACCTTCTCGAATCAATAATTTTTCAGAGGTTCAATATCTTGCATTTTATTTTATATATATATATATATATATATATATATATATATATATATTTTAAACTTTAATTTCAATTTAATTAATTTCCAAAATTTTATCTTAATTAGCCCATAATAACTTCATTCTAAAATATTCTCTTATTTCGTGATCCAATTCCACTTTCTCTACTTAATTAATTCAAGAGAAGCTTTATAAAATTGCTGAATCGGCTAAACGCCAACACTTTCACACGCTCGGCGTAAATGGTTAAAAATGACCAGTAAATACATTCTTTCTTAATAGATCCCTGTGTTTCCCTTAAATGTGATTGACATGAGTCAGAAATCCCTATTGAAATCTTAATAATATATATTAGCGCTGTAAAGAAATATTTTCCCTATCAAAATCATAGGTTATATAAGACCGGAGATAAAATGTCCAAGAGCTTTTTCCGCATTCCTTTTCTGTGTCGTTCTGTGCGCTCATCGCTTGTACATTTGCCTGCTTCTTCAAAATGAAATAAAATGACGTCACGAAACTAAAAGGATCTTCACTGTCTTCAACCTGCATTCAGCTTAACATAAAATAATGCTTACATATTAAAGAGTACATATTAAGACTCTTTAATATGTAACAATTTTCGGAATCCTGTCGACTCTTTTTTTTTTTTTTTTAATCTTGGGGATGTTTTTTTCTTTGCCAAGTTTTCCTTAGTCTATTGCGAAGCGTTGTTTGTGATCTTATCTCTGGAGGGGTCTCTAAGGAACTAGCCTTGTGAAATTTGGCAGTTTCAGTGAAAGCGTTAAGGATTTCTGTGGTGATATTGTTAGTTTCATTTTCTATTGCAGTTGGGGAGTTGATTTTCTTAATATGGTGTGAATTTTCATTGAGGTGGAGTCGGAATTGTTCCCAGTTTGGCTTGATTTTGAAGGTTACCTTTTTGTTAATTTCAGTAATATTGATGTAGAGAAGTATTGGAAGGTTGTATGACTTTTGCGTACAATACACTTTGCGTACGAATCATAAAACTGTCAATCAGTTGTCTCGTTTACAATGCGGTTGTGTTACTGATAAGGATCAGTTCTAGAAGAGGTTACAATATCTTAAACGTTATCTAAAAGTGTCATATTTGGTGAGAGAGCCTGATGTTTGACACAATTTCGAATACTTAACGATACGTTCATTAATATAATTTCATGCGTTTTAATACTATAGGAGTAATTTCCACTTCGCTTTTTATGAAAGATGGATTGCTTTTCAATGTATTTATTTAAAAATGTAAGATAAAAACATTAAGGAATGATATTTCTGCTCATATAAATAGTGTACCCACTTCGAAATAATAATCATTTTTTCTAGATTTCAGATATAAATGCATTACTTTACATAAATATAACGTTTTGCATTAAACGAAAGAGTTTGCGTTTCATTAATTTTTGATTTATTTCTTCTTCATTTGTTTATTTAATTCAATAATTTCGAACATTAAAATATGTTATTTAAATATAGGCACTTAAAAAAGTTGTTTCTTAAATTTAAAGTACAATTAAATGAGGTTAGTGGTATTGGAATGATTTGTAAGAAGGGAAAACTTGCAAAAGCAATTCTTGAAATTCCGTAAGTAGTAAGAAACGGATGTTAAGTTTCCATGCTATATCAATTTTAAAAAAACCAGTTTCCAGAGTAGAAAGCCATTACAAATTTAAAATTTTCTGTTTGTCATTATAGATATAATTTAAATATTGTTACATTTTTTTTTAAATCTGTAGTCTGATAAAGATAAATTATTTGTTCATTGTATAACTTTGCATTTTGTATATGAAATATTGTAAGTATACGGTGCATAAAATAAGCAACTTACTAAATCAGAAGTATATTAATATTTTGCTAACTGATCATTTGTATCTGCGAAAATTTGTAAGAGATATTAGCTGAATTGAAATTTAATTTTCTTCTAGTTGCACTATTTATTAAACCATAATCCAAATCTACTGTTAAAAAATAAAATAAAATTAAGAAAAATGATTTTTACATTAATATATATGATATACGTTCTTCAGAAACTAATTTTATGAAAGATCGTTCTTATATGTACAATAAATCATTAAAAATAGTTTTGAATGAAGTTCTGGTAATACACTCTTCAACAATATACATCTACACCTTAATTGAAATGTTTACTGATTAGCTATGCATTTTTTCCATATTTTAATCAGTGTAATTATTTCTTATTTCAGAAGAATTCATGGCAGTTTTAAACCTTCCAGGGGCCCTGAGATAATGCAAATCTCAAAGCCCTTTTTCTCTCCAAATTTTTTAATTGATTTTAATTTAATTTTTATTCAGCAATTTTAAGTAGTAGATTTTGAAAACTGAAGTCGTAATATTATGTCCCTTTCTAAAAAGTCCATTTCAATATTGTACAAATAAAAAAAGTGCACAGTCAAAACGTAAAATTAATTTTAAGCAAAATATCGAAAACAAAAGGCAACTTTCTATATCACTCTAAACAATATTGTAAAAGGAGGAAATATATTTTTTTAAACTGTAAAGCTCCAAACTTTTTAGAATTATAAAACAGCATAACGAATAACTTGTAAATGGTAATTAGGAATATTATTAGAATAAAATTCCAAAATTAATTTAATAAATACTTGATTATTACTTGAATAAATTGACTGCAGGGCCGTCTGTCATAAATGAAAGTATAAAACTAAATACCTTTCTACAACTACAAAAAATTTTCAAGAGCTGAGTATAGTTTTCTTTGTTGCTTTTTTTAACTAATCACTCTTTGTTAAGATTTGTCATTTAGTCAGACTCGTCATATTTAAATACTTCTTCATCAAATTAGAATATTATGTTAACTTACCTGCATATGCATTTTGCGATTAATATTTATCATAAGTATTCTTTATAAGCTTCTTATGCATTCCACTTTCAAAATTTACATCATCAATGGAAAAATAAGAGAATACAGCGTTTCAAAATTATCTAAATTTGTAACAATGTCACAAAAGATAAAAGAAATCACACTAAGAATATTTTAAAATAATATTCACTACATTGCGATATTATAAAAATCAAATAAATAGTAAATTCGGGAAAAGTTTAAAAAAGGCTTTCTTACGTATTATTATTCCATTTTCAGTTGTAATGTTCCATTAAAATATCCCGAATTTTATTTTTAATTCATAAAATAAAATAAGGACTGATTTAGGAACTTAAATAACAAAATACCTGATAACATACGAGCGCGCGCGCACACACACACACACAAAGGAGGGGAAGGGGAGGGAATGGGAAAAATTGACTTTAAACACGGAAGCATATACTTTAAATTTCACAGGTATTTCCAAATTTTTCGTTTAAAATTATTCAAAAATTAAAGTGTGGAATATTCAGACTTTAATCTAGAAGTTTTAATTAGCAAAATAAGATTTTCTTCCAAGAATAAAAGTGAATGCATATATATTCGTCTATCAATCTATTTAAAATATCGACCATTGGATGTAGAGATACTAAATTTAACACACGTATATTTGGGAGAAAGAAATATGCAATTCAGTGCATTTAAAAATATTAATACAAAAAATAATGTTATCTCTAATGTAAACTATCTTAAAATTTTTAAAACAACATTCATTTTATTGGTTTATCAGTCCTTGCGTATTTTCATTCTGTAAAAAGAAAACAGATCTTAGATAGCATGTATGTTTTATAGTCAAGATCTTCCGTTTATATTGCCACGAAGCTAGCCACATGTCTCCGTGGCTCGTTGATAAGACATGGGACTGCGGGTAAAGAGATTGCTGGTTCAATCCTCACCAAATAAATTTGTTATTTATTTATTTCTTTTCCTTTCAGCTCTTCCAGAAGTTTCTGGAATATTCCATTATTATAATTTCCTCAGAATCTTTGCACGTCATTTCCTCTTCAGTTAGTTCTAGGAATGTTCTAGAACATTCTATATCTGTATATAAGAGTTTGCTTTATAGTAACCGAGGTCTTTGGTTTACTTTGAATAAACTAATATTGTTCTACGAGTGTTCTCTTCCTTAAGCCTATAAACGTGACAATATTTATGTATGAAAAGATAAAATTTTCATATAAACGAGAATACTAGATTTTTAAATATAAGATAAAATGTATTTTTATAACTATATCAGGCTTCTTAAGTTATTTATTTCATGTATATATGAATTATTTATTTGATTACCAGGGTTATCAAAAGCTTTGAACAGATTTAATTTCAAATAGTAGCAAATTGATCAACTGTTAAATTCTCTTATTGACTTGTGTGTTATTAATTAGCTGAAATGCACATTTAAATAATCCACTTATCTTAAAACAATTGGAATCGCTTGTGATGGTAATAGTTAAGTTCAGGTGTTTCTGTTTCAGATTTTCTTTTAAACGTTATTGATTTTCATTTGAGAACTATATTTAGCATGCTTTGACTGTGAATGAATAATGCAGAGAATTGATATGATTTGCAAGTAAAAACTATTTTTTACTGTAAATTTTTAGAAAGTTATCACGGAAAAAAGTCAATATTTCTCTTAATTTTTGATTAATTAAAATTCTAATTAAAAATTCAAAAAATCACTTTCCTACCATCCAAAGTATATATTCGCTAAATTTGATAGGCAGACGACCTGGTGTGTACAGAGCCAGTATATAGTATAAAGTATAGAGCCAGTATATACACAAACAAAAGTATTTTCCTTGTGTTTAAGTATCAAAATTTAGTTAAAATATCAATACATTTTCTCGCCAAATACTTTTGCCAACAGAAAACATATGTTTTAGCAAACCTAGACTAATCACTCCCTACCCCCTTTTTTTCAAAGAGCTACGCATGATTTATTGACCTTTTATGATCCGTACGCAAATGGTTGTACGCATTTGTCCCACTACCGTATTGGAAGGTAGTCACTTGAAAGCTCAGTTAGGGTTTTTATTTCATGTTGGTAATTAATATTTACTGTTAATGCAAAATCAATTATTGTTTCCGTGTATCTGCTGTATCTTGTTGGATGGTCTAGGGCAAATATTCTCATTTTGAGTTTGTTAGTAAAGGATTTTAGTCGCATTCAGACGGGGTTGGCTTTCTCACAATTCCAGCTTCTATGCTTCGCATTAAAATCTCCTACAAGGATTGTTTCATAGCTGGTCTCTATTAGGGCCTCGATGTCTATTGTAAATGAGGTATCTGAGCCGGGGCGGGGGAGGTAGGTTGAGATGATTGTTCTTATGAGATTTATTGTTCTTATTTTCAGAAAGTTGGACATGTAATAATTGATGCTTCTAGATGCCTAAGTGTGGGGTTTGGATGTGCTTGTGGTGGTGCTTTATATAGTTTTTAATGAAAATTCCAGTTCCTCTAATGGTTCTTCCTGTTCTACTAGGTGTCGAGTAGAAGGTATAGTTTGCTACTGCCATTCTACTGTTGGTGCGTAGATGTGTTTCTTGAATTGCTATTATGTCCGGATTGTATTTGTTTGAAAAGTTGTTAAGTTCGTTAATCTTATTTAATATTACGTTTGCGTTCCACGAGCAAATAGTGAGCCCTGATTTGTAATGAAACTTATTGGGGTTTGGAGGAGAGAACTGTCAAAGGCTTTTGCTAGTATGAATAGTTTATTCTGTGAGTTGCTGGTTTACCTTAATTCTAAGCAAAACAAAGTATCAAAAAATTTATAAAAAGAATGCCTTATATTAAATACTACTCTTCATGAAAAAATGAGTGGAATCTTCATGTCTTGGTCACAACAGTGGAAAAAAGATCAAAATGAAATACTAGTAGCGACAACACAAGCTTTACAATCAGACTGCTTAACCTTGATCTACCAAATTTAGCACATATAAACTTTGGAAGATGAGAATGTATACATCCAAACGACTGTTTTGAAACTTTAACTTGATAAAAATTCAGCTGAATTTTCGCGTTTTTCCGTGATAAAATATAATTGTACAAAAATTAATCTCATACCTTTTCAAAATTTAAAAAGAAAGTTATATTTTTAATGATATCAATTAAATAGTAATGAGGATTCATACAGCGTTTAGAAAATATTTTTTGTCTAATTTCCAACAATAGATTCCAAAATTGTTATCCTGAATTTTTTAACCATTTTCTTTGCTTCATAAAATATTTCAATCCTGTAATTTTCCCCCACTGTAAAGCTAATGAAGAGGGATTCTGCTTAACATCTCCGTCATTTACAAGAGGAATTAAATATTAAAAAGTGTATTTACAATACAACAAAATTTAGAGAATAGACGAATCCTACATTATATTTTTAACTGTGCCCTGTTGATATAACATCTGGTCTCCATTAGGAAGATTAATGTACTCACTGAAGAGAATATACGTTAACAATTAAATGAACGCGGTATTAATTCCTGACAATTGGCGGAGTCTTGGAGATAAAGTCAAATATAAACGATTTAATGAAAACAAAAATGATCACATTTTAATTGAAAACAAATACAGCCAATGTTCCTTGCGAAGCTGAAGTGAACAGAATCGCGCTTCATCTGAAAGTTTACGAAAGAAATGAAAATAAATCTCGCAAGCAGACAATGTGTAAAAAGGAAAATTGCTTACTTCAGTGTTGATTCACTTGCTTTTAATAAATACTATCTATAGCAGCATCTACAGAATTAAAAATTTCTTAAAGGGCCGTCTATAAATTGAAATAAGAGCAAACTTCAAAATTTCCAATGGAGAGGCCCGTTTTCCTCATCAAATTTTAAAACTACATTAAAAATTATTTCTGGAAACCAAGTTCCATTAGTTTAGGTCTACTCATTTTAAAATAAAGGAGTTAAAAAAGTTTGATTTTTTTTATTGATATCTTAAAAACTAATACAGTTATTGATCTAAACTTACTTTTTGATGAAAATATAAGGTATTGTACATATTTTACATACAAATTTAACATGGAAAAGTAATTTTCAATATGTGACAAAAATTACAAAATTAGAATTTAAAAATTTTAAATTACAACATACTTAAATTTTGGCGTGAATCGAAGGGCGAGACCATTTTTTACAGACATGCACAATTTCAGCTTATTCCTGCAAGTAGTTTTCCCGTTCTCCTGAAACGAAGTTAGGGGCGCATTCATAAATTTCAAAATATCGACAGCTTTTTATATGGCATTGAAGTGCTTTTGGTCATGTATTCCTTGAAACAAATATCATCTTCTGCATTGTTGTAATATAAAAATATATTTTAAAGATTCCTCCACGGTAAACAATATTAAATCAAAGTAAAAATTTCCATTACCAAATTCTTTTATTAATAGTCTCTACTTTTGGATGTGGAAGTTAAAAATTTTTTTCGTCAGCTCATATAAGGTCATTTACAGAATGTAACAAATTCCAGAAAAATAGGAATTTTATTTCGTATTTATTACTTTGTGGGATTCAACTATTTAATTTTACAAAAAATTATTTCTCTTAATAAATTATGGAGTACAAACTCCATACTTTTGAACAAGAAAAGCGTCATTTGTGTTTGTTTAAGTTTACTGTTATTGCTTAGGTGTGCAATATTTCTTACACAAGTTTCAAATTTCATAAGCAATAATTACCGTAATTATAATTATTGTAAATTAAATTGTAATTGTAATATTAAATTGCAATAATAATTAATTGAAAATGCAATTATATATGCGTAGTTTTTGAAGTTGCCCTTTCTAGTTGCTTTGAATTTTTTGAGAGTCTCCTGGAAATAGTACCGAATTCTCTAAAAAGATCCGGATCTTCGCTCCTAATTGAAATTTCACTTCCTTTTTTGTTGCGAAAATTGTTAAATTCTTCAGCAACTCGTAAAACGGTTAACAAATGTATCTTCAAGGTCATTAGTAATTGGCGTGGTATACATTCAGCATCATTCAAGTTGTCTGCATAAAAGAAAAATAATTATTAACAGAAAAATATCACCTTCAAGATTTTAACAATTTTATATGCTTTAGACTTCAATGAACTCTAAAAAGGCATTTTAGAGATTATGTATCTGTCCGCAAACACGTTCATTTAATAATGCAACCAGCTTGGCAGTCGGTATTAGATTTCTCTTCCAGTAAGAAGTCTGTGTGTGAGTCCAAATACATTTGAATTTGATATCTCAAAAAGTCAAAGGTGATGAAATTCTTAGTAGGTGGATGAAATTCAGCATAGTATTTAACTTTTTATTTTATTTATTATAAAACACTTTTGGTGATCAACTACTTCGCCGAGGATATTGATTTCATTTAATTTCAATTAAATCATTTCGATGTAACTTCATGTCTCCCAAATTTGCCAGATATTAAAGCCGTATTATTAGGTTGTTCGGAAAGGCATTTCGTTTTTTTTTCAACAGAGGGATTATTGTTTTTTTTCACAGCCGACTTCTTACTTTAGAAGCATAATCATTATATATTTTGACAACTGATACATCAAGGCTTGGTTGTGAGAAAGTTCGATTGATTCTACTCCTAGTCTTTGACTGGTGCTCTCTCAAATACGGAAAGTGGGACACAGCATTTTCTGCATATTTTACTTTTTTACTTTAGGGAAGAAAGTGCTGTTCAATGAAAGAAAAAAGTTATCCGATATGTTCGGAGAAAATGCGAAAACTAGTTTGTAAAATTTCGTTCCTGCAATTTTGATGTTGAAGACGCACCACATTCTGGAAGCCCAGTTGAAGCTGATGAAGTAGCAATAAAAGCATTATTTGAAGCAAACCAGCGAATAACAACTCGTAAGGTCGCTGAGAGATTAAATTTATATAATTATATCGTTCGTGCTCTATCACAAAATTTTAATTTTCAAAGCTCAACATATGGACTCCTCATGTTCTACCGGAAAAAAAAATGTATGCCATTGCTCTGACGTCTGATTTGCTTCTCAAATGTCAAGAAAATGATCCATTTTTGAAGCACATCATCACTGGGGATAAGAAAGGGGTTGTCTACAGCAATGTTAAAAACAAAAGATCATGAAGTAAAAAAAAGAGAGAGAGAGAGAGAGAGAGAGAGAGAGTGAAAGAGATGAACCGGCTTAAAACACTTCAAAAGTCAAAATCCGTCAAAAAAAAAAAAAGGATGCTATTTGTTTGGGGGAATATCAAAAGAATAGGGGGTTTATTAGATTCTGCAGAACAAAACGATCAATTCTGAAGTGTACTGTCATCAACTGGACAAAATGAGTGATTCACTTAAACAGAAAAGGGAAGAATAGTAAAGAATAGAAATTGTGTAGTGTTCTACCAAGATGATGGGAGGCCTCATACAAATTTGGAAACTCGCCAAAAGATTTTACAACTAGGATGGAATGTATTGCCTCGCCCAGTATTATTTCCAGATTTGGTACGTTCTGATTATTATTTGCTTCGGTTCTACAAACTTTTTTAGACGCCAAAACCTTTACTTCAAATGAAGAGGTCAAAAATCACCTGGATGAGTTTTTTTTGCAGCAAAGGAATTGAAATTTATTAACGTGGAATCGGGCTACTGCCATAAAGATGGCAAAAAATATTGGACAAGAATAAACAATATATAATTCAATAAAATATTTATTCACTATAAGAAAATCGTCTTTAATTTTCATAAAAAAAACGAAATTACTGTCCGATCAACCTAATTTTTGATTTGTATTACACATGTTCTTTTCATTATGTACTTGAACCTTTCTAATGGAGATCAATCCTAAAACATCATAATGCTGCTAAAAATGTAAATATTCAGATCGTCTATCGACTAAGTTTCACGGTTCTGGAGCTCCATGTTTTTATTCATCTTGTAAATGATGCAGGTATTATATGAAATCCTTCTCAACTTTTAACGAAGCAATAAAATCACGTGATTAAATATTTTTCGGAAGAAAGGAAAAGGGCTTGAATTTCAGAATGACAATGTAATATATTGTTAAAAGTTAGACAAATATAAATGTAATAAAATGTAAAATAATTCAGAAAGAATTTTTACTATTAAATTGGTATATTTAAAAAGATAAGCTTTTAGATTTTAAGGTGACGAAAAAAATTCGTTTGTGCGTCTATATATTCTAAAGTTATCATAAGAAAACAGCCAAAATTGATATTAGTTTTTGATTATTTAAAGTTTTTAAAAGATCGTTCCAACATACACATTCCCTTCTCCAAGGTATATTTGTGCCAAATTCAATAGTTGTAGGTCCTACAATCCATAGAAAGCCACTACAGACATTCTTCCTTATTATCAGACATCTTTCCTTATTACTTATAAGTAGAAATATAGGTTTATTAGCATATTGTATATCTCTACCTTATTTCGATCTAATATTTCAATTGACTGATTATCAGACTGTCTATTAATAGTGCACGAACGCCTTGCTGGAAATGAGACAAACTCTAAAATGTACTAATTAAGAAAAATGAAATTCGACATGCAATTATTTACTTTATATATGTAATGATAACTCTAAATTTAATTTAAATCCAAGTTAATTTCTTAAATAATTTCTTTTTATCTTAAATTAGCCTATATTGCGGTTTCTAGAATTTTCTCTCATTCACTAATCCAAGTCCCATTTTTTTATTTAATTATTTTTAACACGCGCTCGGAAAAATTGCTGCATCTTTAAGATCTCAAGCTCCGAGCAAATGTATAAAAATCTCTCAGGCGTGCGACATAACTTTAGAGATACCAAAGAATATTTTTTCTATATTAACAGGTGTTAAGATATATATTACACAACAGATTATTTTGCTATATGGAATATTCGGTTTACAGTGGTGTTAAAATTAATTTCTCGGGAAACTACGAGATAAAAATCATTGATACAATCAAGATTCTCATTTCAATTAAAATTAGAATTGCGGATGATAAGAGAATTTTTCATATTATAATATTTTATATAAAAGTATTAAGTAATTCTATATTAATACATTCTAAAAATGTGTTTACTGACATGGGTGCATTTTCTTGTGAGTAAAAAAAATTTTTTTTTCCTACTTTCTAGCATAATATAGCCGTCAAAGCTACAAAGGCGATAATTCTAGAGATCGCTTCATAAAAAAATAATAAAATATTTAATTTTTTTTATTGATGAAAGGCATTAAAATACCTGATCCTGAAAAAAGAAGGATACATCAGCTAGCAAAGCCTAAAGTTTAATTCAGATGATTCAATAATTTTATAAAGCTACGATATTTCTAATTTTAATGTGATGTGTAAATTCGATGGGGATAATAGAAGTCGTTTCTTTTGATAAAATATAGACTTTTCTTGTTTGATAGAAATCCTTCATTTAAATTCATTGTTTGTTTAATTCCTTGGATACCAAACTGAAATTTAATAAAAGAAATCTCTGGCACTAAATCTACAAATGAAAGATTAATCGATTTTAAAATCAATTATATTTGTTTGCAGTTCGCAAATTTATTTCATAGAATGTTATTATTATCTTAAATGTAGTATAATAGTGCTAGTGTATTGTATTTTGATGTTGTTGATGATTTTTGTCCTTTCATTGACGCTGTCAATAGAAGTCTTTGTAAGGGTTAAACGTCAATGCTTTCAAATTAACTAAAAAAAAAAATGCTTCCGACTTATATAGTAGGGTATTCGCTTTATTTTGATTCAAGTTTTCTGAGGTAAAGTATTTCCTTTTTTTAAGTACTAAAATTTGTATTCTTATCTCATTCCTGCTATTCAATACTTCATGTCCATGATTCCGTCAAATTGTCTGACGTTAAAGCCGTGTTATTAAAATTGTCTCAGGTAAGGTATATTTATTGTGTACTAACTATTAATAACATAATAGAGCTATTAAAAATGTAAATATCCTGTACATTTAGCTTCTAAATTTCTCATAACTTTGTAATATAACTTTTTATTGTCTAATAAACTACACAGATATGAAACAGAAAAATTCTTCTTGATCTTTCAACAATGAAAGAAAACCACAAAATCAAATATTGGATGAAACAACGAAAACAGTTAGAATTTCAAAGAAACAATATTATCTATGATTGAAATTCATGATTTTTTTTAATTCAAAAAATGAGAAAAAATTGCACAGTATTAAATCAGCGCCATTGAAATGATAATATTTAATATATTTTAGAATGGCATAAAAATTTTTTTGTGCTGTAAAAACTTTAAAAGTTATATAGAAAAGCGACATAATTTCGCTTCATTTTTTATTTAAGAAGTTTTAATTAAAATTTCAAGCATTTAAATCACGAAATGTAATATTATTTTTTATATTTAAAAATGTCACAAAGAGGATGAGTAATGGATTGCACATCTTATAGAAACATCCTGTAGATTATTGCAATGTGGTAACTTTGATTGCAAAAATATTGTCATGAAGTATCAAAATATTATCCTTAAGTATGTCACAATGAAGGTGAGTGAGGGATTGCACTTCTTTTCATAATATCCTGCAAAATATTTCAATATGGTAACTTTGATTGTAACAATACTGCCATTAAGTCATCAACAAATTTTAAATAAACTATTGCTGCAAGTAATCAATGACATTTAAAATGAAATGAAAATATTAATCAATACCATTTTGAAAAAATAGTTTTTCTTAATTCGTTAATAAAATTTATCAGATTACACGATAATTAATAATTAAAATTGTACTATCTTCTTTCTTTTTTTTTTTAAATTTAAAATACCAAAAGTTTAAACTTGCACCATAACTCCTAAAGACAGCATTACATATGATTTTTTTATACTGTTCGTAATTTTAAAAATGGTATAAATTTAGTTGTCGTAATATTTTTTCTAGAGAATGAATTGTAAAATAATATCATTTCATACTTTTCAACAATGCTTTTGACAGAGTTATAGAATTTGGAGTAATAAAATTCGAATGTTGAGAAGATGCAACTAAGGTTAATTTTTTAAAAGTATAGTAAAATTTTAATTAATTAAAATTTAAGCAAGATTTTAATGTCTTTCCAAAATAACTTCTTAATGTATTATAACATAAAAGTAATTTTTACTCCAACATAAAAATTAATTTATTTTCTTCACTTTAACAACTTAAAATATACTTTTTAAGGCTACCAAGTTTGCTGTTAGTTTACACAATTTCAACTTTCAAAAATAATTTTTGCGTAATTTTCAAAAACGAATTTCAATATTGAAATGAAAGTCAAACCATTTCTGTTCTTTCATGAAATATTTATTCGATTAATCTTTTTCCATTGTTTACAGCAGAAGAAGAAATGTCATTCTAAATATCTACACAAGTTTCAAGGGTAATAAGAAAGTGAAGTTAACGTGTAATTTCAAGATAAATTACTCAGACAGTCACATTTTTAATGGCACCATGATACTATACGATATATTTCTTTAGATCATACATACAAAAACGCAGAAGAGTAACACTATCAAAATAACCTAACTTTAATATTTTTCAATTTTGAAATTAAAAATCTCATTATTGATGTCGCCTTGGCTACAAAGAGTTTTTTCAAAGATTTATTTAAAATTAAATATAGCTAATATTCTTGACAAATCAGCTAGTCGTCAATGGCTACTTATAACTAATAAAAAATACAATGTAAAAAAATTCAGTAATGGAATCTGACTGAATTCTTGACTTTTTGAAATCGAACTGAAATATTTATTGATTTGTCTCCTGCAATAAAAAGCATTTTGTTAAGGATCATTGAATTCTTTTAAGCAATATTTTGTTATTTCCCTTGTGTTTTGGTATTAAATACTCAAAATGAAGCGGTTTGGAAATATCAAACTTAATATGTGATAAGAAAAATGAGTAATATTTTATATTGCGAAAACAAACAATTAATTCCTTGGCTTTTTGAAATCAGATTTATATTTTTTGAAAAAAAAAAAAAACCACAAGAATCCAAATCGGAAAAGTTCGTCGTAGAATGAGGCATAATACGATTTTAATTATTTTAGGTTTACTAAATTTACTATTTGATTTTAATCCTTTTTTTCTAAAGACAGACATGCCTACAAGAAGCGCCCACCCTCGAAAAACAGCCGAACGAAGAGTGAAAAATTCATCTAAAAAATGTAGAAGAAAGCCAAGAGGATCTGTCGTCTGGAGAATTTTGAAGGGGGTTATTTTCATCATCTGTTTGGCATCGTTCATTTTTCAGTCCACGATATTCTTAATAGATTTCAGGAAATATCCTACCGCAATAAAAATAGAGTTTGCCTATCCTGAAGACTTTGAACTTCCTGCAGTTACATTTTGCAACAGAAACCCGTAAGTAAAGAGAGATAAATAATTTATATATTTTACATACCGGACTTATGGCATTCGGGAATGTGAATGTCATTCTCGTTGTAACACAAAATAGCATGAAAGCTATAATATTTATTTTTTTCATTTCAATTCCATGTAAAAAGAAATTGGTTATCTATTTTCGTAAGTATTTAAAATGAATACTGTCCTTAAACAAATTAAGTTTCCGCATATTTTCAAAAAAAAACAAAAAAAAAAAAAAACAATCCTTATTCTTTATACTAAAACATATACAAATTCTTAAAGCATTTAATTTGAATTTTTATTATTTTCTTGTATATACTCAGAAAGTTTTATAGTCTTACAAAAATTGAATCCTGGATATTTTGATGAATCTCCACCCCTTAGACAAAAGTTCTAAGAAAACTTTTCTGGGTATCCTCCAGATTTAAAACATTAAAGAATTGAATTTTCTTCATATGTTTATTTGTAAACAGAATGCTTATTAATTGATATTAATTTAACGAATGTAAGTTAATAATGATTCCTTTGCCGCAATTTTAGATAGCTATTCAATTTTAGACGAAATCCATGAACGAAAAGTTCGTATATCCTGCTTTATGCGAAGGAACACGATAACTCAAAAATGCAACTTATAGGCCGATATAAAGAGGTGCATGACTTTATTTCTACTAAAAAACTAATATATTTAAAAATCGTTCTTCAAAGGAATTTCTTTGTCGGTCAGCCTATCCGTGGAAGTGTGCTTGCGATGATTAAAAAAAGACATGCCAATAAATTCAATTACATTTGTATCACTCCCAAAGAAAGAAAGAAAGAAAGAAAGAAAAAAAAGAAAAAAAAAAAAAAAACAGGTAAACGATTTTTTTTCCCATCATTGTGGCTCGAAGCTATTCAGCTTTGCCCTGCTCCGGAAGGAATAAAAAGCCGGCAGACCAAACCGGAGTCACTCATATAGTTAGTCATAGAGTGAGTTAACGACAAATCAGTTGAATAAGTCCAGCGAAGCGCAAGCGTAGAGTAGAGCTCAAGCGATTAGTGGATTGAGAATTGAGCCGTGCGCCGAGACTTGGATACAAGTATTGAAGCAGCATCGAATTCGTGTGTTGAGTAGCCAGTTGTATAGTTGGCAGTTGGCAGCTCAGCACAGTTAAAACGAGGAAACAGTGGCGTTTGGAGAAACCTTAGAGAATAGCTACGTGCATTTTCTCTTCCTGCTGAGTTCTGTCTGGGCGCTTTGTGTGCTGTGGTTGTTGTTAGCTATGGATTACTACTTGCCGTTTGTTGTAAGTGTGTCTGTGTGTTACTTGTGCACATCTCAGCTGTCTATTTGTCGTCTTTGTATTCGTGTCTTTGTGTTAATAAACGACGTTATTTATTATTGAGGCTTTGTGTCCACTATGCACCAACTATAGTGAACCCATAGAGTTAACGAAATAATTTTCGTAACTTTTGGTGTCAGACGTGGGGTTCTAGCTGAATTTATGTAACAATATTATGTTTATTTACGAGAAAGATATGTAGAAATTCCTGCAGATTCAAATTAACAAGAGTAGCATTGGTATCTTAAAGTAAAGTATCCTAACAAATATCCAGCATTGGTGTACCTTAAAGTAATGATTTAGAGCATAAAAACGAACAAATGATTACAGATGATTCATTTTTTGAAATTACAGTGAGAAAAAATTAAATGCTATTAATTTTGCTTGTTCTGTTAATTAATAGAAATGTATTATAATGTGATTATTATTTTTTAAATTAAAACGAATTAAGCAAATATTTCTTTCCTGTATTATAATTTCACTTATGTATTAATTTTTTTAATTAAACATCCCTCCATACTCGTTTAGTTATATTAACGCTCCATTTTAAAGCAACACTAAGGTTATTTTAGTGACAGACCTAAATAACCTTAGACAGCACCAGCGGGAAGGCGTTTGGCCCTGATGGATTAAACGTGCACCAGACTAGCTTACACGACAGTTCTTTGGTGGAATCGCGTCTCGAGCCTGAAATCCTCCTACTCCGAAGCAGAGACCTTACCACCAAGCCACCATGGCCATTCCTTAGTCGTGCCGGAGCCTCAAAATCAAAGGAACGGTGATGCATTAGAGAGAATTTTTCTATACTGATACTATAACTCATACAACTGCTGTTCATTTAATAACATAATTAGCTAGTGATAGTTAATTAATAACAATATTGAGTCCAATTAACACTCGCGGAAAGACAATCAAATTATCTGTTAGCAGTAATATTCACAATCTTGTTAGAAAGCTAAGAAATGTTCACTACAGATGTCACTACGATGCACAACTAGGCATTTGCTGTTTTCTCAGAACGAAACCTACTTTTAGAGGGACATGGTGGCTGCGTCAGTTTTAAGTTCGTTTGCACTGAGTTTAGTGATTTGGCACTCTTTAAATCTGGCGATGTTGATGAACACTCTCCCTTCACAATGAAAAGGAAGCAAATGAAACTCGCTTTCTATAAAACGCAATGAATGATTCCCATTAACATATTTCACGTCAAATTAGATGTTATCCTGGAACAAATTTGCATTAATTGCATTGAAACTGAATTCCTTGCCACTTGAATGAGACGTAAAGCAATACAATTCGCAAATCTGCAAAAATTTTAAGAAGACGAGAAAAATCTATCTATTTTACACAATAAAACTAAAAATCAATTAACTCACGGATCTAAGCAGCATAAATTAAATCCTATGAGACATGAAGAAAATTAAAAATATATTAAAGGAATTCCTGGGCCTGTTTCCAAGCTGCGAAATTAATGGAGAGAACTAATAACAAACTAATTCTCCTTGAGTAAATTCAGTTGCAAAGAAGCTGCTCTCTTAAAACCTACCCCACCCAATGATAAAAAAAATTTCAGCCCATGCTGGTTCAATTAGAACATCAGAAAATCTGCAATTCTTCACAATAAACAGCAAAACTCTCAGCCGAGACACGCTGCTTTAAGCTCCTCCCTTCTAATGATTATTGGTCCTTTATATGTCCATTTGATTTCGTCACATCATTCCAACGAGAATTTGCACAATTCAAGTCAATCTATGTTTTGAATTGGACTCGAATTTTCGTTCTATGAATCTATTATAAAACTATACGGTTCTCAAATTTCCAATTCTACTTCAGTAGAGAAATTTAAGAAACTGTAAGTTCCCTAATATGTGAGGAGGAAAGTTACATTTGACGATCCCAAAACTAAAGTTTTTTTCTGATAGCATCAAAAGAGGACCAGTAATTTCTTCGAAGAACTATCTCAGATCCGCAACGAATTCTTGCAAAGACCAGCATACGATCCTGCTGGTCCAAGCTCCGGGCAAAGGTCTAAAACTGCATTGAATAATACTTGCTTTATGACCCGTCGATAAGATCAATCCAACCATTGTTGATCTGAAGATTAAAGTTTTCTTGGAATGATTCCAGTTTAGGCTCTAGATAGCTACAATGTGCAACACACATTCATTTCTGAGAATTTATAATTTCATAAAAATTTTTGTAACAGTATTGAAATGAGTCCTTAAAAATCTTAAAGCACAAATAATGAACATCTGCTAATTACCGTGATTTACCTTAAACCGTTTTTATTCATTGATAATTCTTAACAAAAGAATTGAAATCTCTCTTTAAGGGCGACACGCTTTCCTGATTTAGGCGTTTTTGAAAATTACAAATGGATCTTTCCTATGCTAAATTCTGATGTGGAAGTTTTTGTGGGAACTTTTCATGCTACGGAACTCTGCATACTAACATTTAGAGGGGAGGGCATGCCCAAGAACAAAGTGCATTCGGTACTTAAATTTTCTAGAAGATTTTGGGGTTCAATACAGCGCACAAAATCAGACTTGGAACTAAATTCTGCTACTATACGTGACATTATTTAAAATGCAAAATTAAGGATTACCCTTTTAAACTTTAATTAAATCATTTCAGAGAAAAAAATGGAAGTATTAGTTCAAGTCATTACTTAAAATTCCATGGTTACTAATCGTCGACATTAAATTACCCGAAATTTCGACCCTATAGATGTACTTTATATATAAATAATATGTAAAGTATAATACAATTTTTTTTGAAAATGTATAACATTTGTACCCTTTTGTAGACACGTCATCTTCATCCACTTGCTAATTATTACGTAACTGCATGGTAGGTCATCTGTGAGAAGAGTTATATACAGAGACAGGTACTCCTTTAACAATATCAGAAGCGAGGGTCCTCTCTCTATCCATCCTGTTGAAATAAAATAGTCTTGTTTCACTAATCTCATCATACTGACAGAGATGGAGGGCATCTGGCGGAATGTCTCTCATCATTTCATTTTGGAATACCCTTTCCCTGATGGGATTATGAAAGTAAGAGAGCCATACCAATAAAAACAGCTCAAAATCATAATTTAGCATCAGAAAAATCTAGTATTAATGGGGCGAAATCTGCTATTACATAGTTCGAGTAGTGATGGGGGAGCACTTTATAATATGTATTTATTCTTTATTTTCAGCATTAAAAGAAGCAAGTTTTGCACTGAATATCCAGATTTGTGCGAAACTCCAGAAAACATCACGGAAGTTTGTAGGATGAAACCTTCTCTGTGCAAGGATGGTCCATCAAATATCGTAGTTCGTATTTTTATTTTTTTTTGCTCTGAATTCTTCTTCTTGATGAATTGTTTAATGTATAAATGCATTTAAAATAAACTTTGAGAAGCTGTTTTAAAATAAATTGCACAATGTTCTATGAAATGTTAAATTTATACACTGTTTAACATTTGCTTATACCTCTAAAATCTGTAATATGCCATTGCGAAAATCTAGAGCCGAAAAGATGGTCAACCTTCTTTCTTGATAAAAATCAGGCAATTGAGTCGAGCCTGTGCTGGTTTGGTTCTATGCGACTACGTAGAATTCTTGTAATACCATACCATGTAATACCATTTTGGGATACAATTTTTATATAAACTGCAGTAGTATTAACAAATCGTTGTCAATAAGTCCGGTTTGCAATATCCCATGCTCATTTTTTACATCTTTATAAATGAGTTTCAGTCACAGTTTTTCATTGTTTAATGCGGCATCCCAAACCATATTAGAATTCCTACTCTGAAAACACTTGATAATTCAAAGTTTTTAAGAAATACCTTCGAGTCAACTGAATATACAGCATCAGTCGACAGAACATTCAGAGCAAAATTGAATCTCATCAGAAAATATTGTTTCGTCATTACTTTTCATACAACACCGCTTCAGCAATTCCTTGTATTTGCACAATTCTTTTATCATCCTTTTTATTTATTTATTTTTGGACAGGCTGGACTTTTCTTTTGCTTAACGCCGGAAAATTTAACCCTTCTTTTTTGATAATTTGAGTAATTCTATCACTCGCGTTATCTTCAACAGATATTTATTTTGTGTCAAAAGTTTCGGATTTCTGAATTTTTTAAAAAAAATTCTTATGCATTCTTTTATACAAATTGATGATGGACAACCAGGTCTAGATCGACCAACATAGCTATTGATATCCAGTAACCGTTTTATAGCTCTATCAATTACCATTCTATTTAAAGCCAAAGATTTTCCAGCAAAAATTCCACATTAAAATTTCCTTTTTATTATCGTTAAAATGGTTCTAATTGTTTATTTTATATTTAAAATATCGTCTTCAATAGTTGCATGTTGCTAACTGCGAAATAATAAATATCATCGTTTAAATAATGTAAAAAGTATCTAAGCTAATCTTACCAATTGATTGTATTTAAGTCTTAATTTATTTAGTAGCTACTCTGTAATTGGCAAAAGGTGGAAATTTTTATTACTATTATTATCTTTTATATCTTCAATTATTGTTAGAAATTGGCTTTAAGTTTATATATATACTATTTATCTTTGGTGATCAATTTATTGGCACAAATTAGTGATTTTTAAGGCAGTTAAACTAATAACTAATAATATGAAGTACATTTTTAAAAAAAGAAAATTCGATTTGATTTTTGAAACTTGACTTTTTAATGAACTACATAGCTTTTCAAAGTTTATTTAATTTATTATCATGCAGTTTGGTAACGGCATACACTATCGAACATTCGGAGGGAGTTATAAGAAATTGCATTATGAAACATTTTGACACTAGAATCAAGAATTTCATTTTTATATCTTTCAACATCCACAGTTACATCAATAAAAAATATGTTGATTAATGTGATCTTTTAAATTATTAAGATGATTTAAAATGATTTAAATGATCCTCACCTGTACCGCAATTCCGCATTTTTTGCATTGCTGCTTTTCATCGATATATTCAGGCGCTTTGTGTCTTAAACCACTCACAAAAGAAAGCAAGGCCCATTAATAAAGAGAAGTCTGTCGCAGTCCATGGTACTCTGATCTTTCTCTGCACTTCTTCAGCTGGGCAGATTACCATGGCATGCTGCCATGGTAATCATGCATATATAAATAATTAATCAGTGCATATGTAGTGTAATATTTTGATCCAGAACGATCAAATAAGTGAGTAGTGTAAACAAATAATTCTTTTATTTACAGTTTTATATATGTATACAAAAACAACTTGTTCTCATCTAGGTTAATATTATTTAAAAAATTCACGCAGCAATTGAAAGTTTAATCATGAAATAGTTCCTCGAACAAATCGGAGAATAGGTACCAAAGAAACGCTAACAGGTTGTTAGCTCAAAATATTACACCACATTGCACTAAAATATTACATTGCTTTATCCGTCATTACATTACATAACATTCAGTAATCCACTTATCTTTATCGGGTGGATCCTAACACAGAAACCCGAATCACACAGAGCCTCTCACAAAATCAGGAACAACTTTTTCAAACATCGACGTCTCTTCGAATTCTCCTTCGACGCTTCTCATTGATATCCTCGCCTCTCTCCTCTCTCTCTAGACAAACAAAAACAAAAATACTGCATTTTATTTCCGTCAGATCTCTGCCTTGGATTTTCTCATTGGTGAACTTGAGTTTCCTATCACACAATAGCTACTCAGCAATGCTTTCGCAATGGTCAATAGAAAGTCTGTTGAGGATCCATCTTTGTAGCTGACCCATCCCGAACACATGCTAATTATAATCAATTCACAGCTAACAATGGCCAAAGTCCACTTGCCTTCGACACTTAATGACAACGGTTGCTAGTGATGGATCATTTCTGCGACATCTGCGGCCCTTCACCTGGATACAACAAATTACTACACAAAATGACTCTACTAGTGAAAAGGATCCACATCTCGCGGTCCATATGCACTTAATTATGTGTGGAAAAAACGAGTGAAGTTTATTTTGCTTCCATTTACCAAGCCTCATGTAACTCTCACAATCCATCAAATATATTTTCAACGATATGCTCTTTTTCTATAAACAAAAGTTTTATCCAATAGCTTTGCAATTCATAAAAATAAAACGTGAAGCACTCAATTCACTCACTCCTTTGCTAATTTTTAAAAACAAAAAGTTCGAATTCTGTATATTAATGAACATTAATCCCAATGGGACCTTTTCCATAATGTTGATCACGAGTTGCTAGCCAATTGCTTTTCGTCATATTTCGCATTTAGAAAGAACAAAAAGCATCATTTTCTAGTTCTATTATTTTTATCAGCAGTGCGTTGAAAAATATACAGAGCCATATGACAAGAAAGATGCAATTTCGTCAGAGAACTCAGGATTATAAAATATTGTAGGAAAACTTTTAGTTATTAATTCACCTAAATTTTCTTTCGGTTTTTCTTTTTCAACTTGTTTAAAATTCGTTAAATAAATTCTATATTAAAAAGAATATTGATTGTTTGAAATAGTTAAAAATATATTTAGAAAATTAAATAAAATTATGAAAAAAGGAAAGAAATTTGATCTGTTACATCTTTCAATTTTAAGCTAACATGCATGTTGATATATTTTACTTTGAATCATGATTTATAATTGAAATGTGAAAGCTAATGTCAAAAAGCAGATTTTTTTATGATTTTGGCATACATATAATGTCATTATGTGTAATATGATTAAGGATGTTAGGCAGCAAACCATATCATTCAAATGGTATTTGATGCACATGCAGAGGATGCACTTTATACAGAGGATGAAAGGATGAAAACCAATGAAAATTTAAGGAACTACGGATGTACAGGTACAGAATGTACAATCGACCACACTGCCATCGCTGAATAAAGTAGCTTCGTCAATCATTTGCAGTTAACTACATCGTCACAGGATAAAAAAAAAATTGAAAGAAATGTCCCAGATATATCTATCATTATTGGGCCTCGATAGACTATAAAGTAAGGTCTCGACTTCTTACCGGAGGGTGTCAGGCTCGAGACCCGATTTCACTGAAAAATTGTTGTGCAAGCGGGTCTAGTAACGTTAAATCCGTCGGGATCAAACGCCCTCCCGCTGGTGTGGTGTGGAAGCTTGGAGAGCGCTTGCTAACTCAGGTGTCACCCTCGTCATCTGACCGCGGTTCAAAGTTATGAAGTCCTTACCAAAATAGCCCTAGTGTTGCTTTAAAACGGGACGTTAATATAACGAAATCAATCCATACCTATCATTATGAATATTATCGTCGTCTAATATTTCTTTGAAGTGTCGTTGTTTACTTTGTTTAAATGATTAATTATATTTATTATGAAAAAAATTTCGAATTTTTCTTCGACTCAGTTCAAAAATTCAAGAACCTACATTTATTATATAAATTTATTTCCAGATTCCCAAACTCGGGTTGTTGGCTAACAACTCGGTAAGGGAAATTATAAACGCAATTCTTGAAATATATCATAAGGGCAATGTTACAAAACAGTTTTGGGAAGAATGGACTTGGAGTATCACAACGGACAGGTAAATTTACATATTTAACGATTTAAATTCATGAAAATTATCTGACTTTAACCTACATTATATCTACCATGCAATTTTAAAGATTTGGCATGAAAACATTTCTCATATCTACATATTTAATTTAATATAAAAGAAGTGAGCATTTAATAAAGTTTCGCGCGTCCAGTCTTTCGGCTATGTCTTCTAAAAATGCTTTTGTCTTCTATCGAATTGCTGGAATCAAATAATTAATAAAGTGTAGACGTACAAGGTTGATCGGTAAACTCCTTTTAAGTCCTTTACATTCAAAACGTATCCCATTTAACCAGGGTAGTGTATCTATAGTAAAGAGACTAGGCTGATAGTCTATAGTAAGAGACCATGCTGATACTTATTAAGATAGGTTACAACGCTCCAAGGGGAGAAATAAAGAAGTTACTAAGATAACAGAAAAAAATAAAGGATATCGGCGAAAAAGTGCAGTTGTTAAAATGTATGTGTTTTTATCGCGTTCTACCTTGATAAAAATACAGGAAAAAGTTTCACGGATTTACCTGTAAAACTGGCAGATATATTTGCGATTAAAATTATGAACTTTCCGTGACTTGAAAAACTGTTTGATATTAACGGAGAATTAATTTATCCTAAAAAAATTGGTATTAACAAATGAATTTTCTGAATTAAGCAACGGTGAAGTGAAATTTAATCTACAAAAAAGTAAACAAATATAATAAAAAAACCCCGTAAAACACACTCGGGCGGGGAGGAGTCTGAGGATACATTTTTCATTTTTAGAACAAATCCCTTTCCAAAGCTCATAATTTTAATCGCAAATGTCTATCAATTTTACAGATAACTTTAAGTAGCCTTTTCTTTTTTTTAATTACAGTATAGGATATGGTATGGTTATGGTAATTGGACTTTTTGGTCGATCTCTTTTATTTTTTTAGTTGTTTTTGTAACTTCCTTATTTCTTCACTAGGGACGCTGCAATCTGTCATAATAAATTCAGCATACTCATTTTACTTTAAGCGCAAATTACTTCCCTGCTTATACGGGAAGTCGTTTTAGATTTAAAGGACTTAGAAAGACTTTATCGATCACAGTGTATTTACCTCATTGTGTGCGATATTTAAGATTAGAATGTAAACAACTTCAAGTTTTCACTTGCAATTTTCGGTATTTGATATAAAATTTGATTTCTTAAAAAAGCTATATAAAATTGTCTATGATTAAATACAGCATTTGGCATGTATAGGCCAGCGCTTTCTATGCTTCCTTTGTATATTTGATGGATCGAAAATCAATAACCAAATCGGAGCATTATTTGTTTGCTATTATAACGATGTCAAAATGACTTATTCGGTTAGGTAATATCCAACACTATCTTTATGACTGAAGTGATAGCTATTAGTAATGCCATAGATTACTTTGTTGAAGTAAATATAAAGATTATTCCCGACTCAAAGACCGCCTTGATGGTAATTAAATCACCAAAAAAAAAAAAAAAGAAAGAAACAACAGGCGTTCAAACATCTAATAAAGAGGGAAAATGTCCTTTATTATTTCTCCAACGTTCTGATTAGAAATAAAGGAAAAGGAAAGGTAATGTATCAATGGCAGGAAAGATGGTCTCCCTCCAATAAAGGACAATGGACAAAATTGTTGTTCAAAAAAGTAAACTTGGCAAGAAGATATAGTTATTTTTACTATAATGTTCGTATGCGACTTTTATTATTATTTATTAAACAGTCACATTATATTTGGAAACAACCAAATCATATTATTTAAGAAAGTGAATGAATGTTCTTAAAGAGAATCAAATGAAACAGCGAAAAATGAATTATTAAAGTGTAAAATATAGGACAACGAAAGGTGTATTTGGCCATATAGCTGGGTAAACAATGAACTTTTAGATTTTCCTTTATTTTAAAATATTGCTAATTCCTATAGTAAAAAAATGATTTCAACGCGTTTAGATTTCTAACAATCTTATTACTACGGATGGTATGCTTCATACGCACTCATAAACAATAATTTTTCTGCGTTGAATGCATTGTAAAATTGGATCTGTAAAAAGCACGTAAGTGTATCGCAATTTGATATTTTTATCTGTTTATTGGCCTGAACTAATACCAAATTCTACTGTTTCATTCAAACTGGAAACAAAGAAATGCTGGTACATCTAATAACTCCAAGCGGCTTTAGGGTGTCTGTAGGTCTAGGAGTTGGTGAAGTATCGACTTCTAAATAAGTAAGCATTTTACAATTTTTGGTTTGAAAGAACTGGTACCAACTTTTGAAAAGTGATGAGTAGGTTGTTTTACAATGAGAGTTGGCATTCTCTATGAAGGGGTCCGGGTGCAAGAAACCATTTGGGGCCCTACATTTTTTTTGAAAATGAAAAAAAAAAAAAAAATACGAACACATATAACTATTGCATGTTTATTTAATGCATTATTTTTTTTAATTCATTACTTCGGGAAAAATAAAGCTTTTTGCTGAAATTTCTTTTTTGATGCTTTGTATAGCAAATGCATTTAAGCGTTATGCTTACATGCTTGACCGAAGACAATTCTCCATAAATTTTAATTTACTGAAAGAGCGCACAGCATTTATTATAGTAACTGGTTATATAAAGAAAAGTTTTAGCTCTGTTCATACATTTAAAAATAAATCCTTATCATTATTAAAAAGAATTACATTGCAATATGTGTTGAGCGTTATGTACATCCTTTTCATTCAAAATCGTTTTTATATCGTGATTAATTTGAAAATTATAGAAGATAGATTTAAAAATTTATTTTCTATCTGTACAATAACAGTATCATTAACAGAATTAAAAAGTAACATCCAAATACCTCAACTGAGTTTTCTATAAATTCCTCTTTTGCTGTTTCGAAATATGATTTTTCTCTTTTTTTCGAATTCGTTTTACAGGAAAATATTCTGAAGTATTAAAATTGCATGGTGTCACTTTGGCTTCGTCTAAAATTGAGTTAAATTTTGGATGTAATTTTTTATTTTATTGACTAAATTAAAAGCGCAATCGCGAACTATCGTTTTTACTTCAAATAGTTTATTGATAATGCTAATTTTGGACAAATTGTAAACCATACTATTAAACATAAAATAAATGTCATTTCTTGTATTGAATTCAATAAACTTTAAGCTTCGAATACCACTGTATTATTGTTCTTTGCATCAATAAATTCTTCAAGGGGATTAGATTAAATGTTTTTGTACAAGTTTCCATCTTTTTGTAAATGCAGAAAATAAGCAATGTAAACGTAATATCCAAAAGAAAAAAAAATTACTATATATACTGCTGGAAGCGTCAAATTACAAATTAATAAATTAAAAGAATTTCATAAGCAAGGTACATAAACTGTATGAGGGTTTAGAGCAATTATTCTAAATTGTACACCCTTGTATTTCCCTTTCATTTTGCTACCTTTGTCGTATGCTTGTCCACTACAATCCATAATACCTAAATCAAGCTTACTGAATAATTCCAATAAAGTTTTTGCTTGTCCTTCTCCAGTTACATCAATAAACTCTATAAGTGACTAATTTATACTTAAACTTTTCTCTTCAAATTCACGTGCCTAATACAGACTGGAGTTTGTTTTTTTCATTGGAAATATCAGAATTAGAATCCATTTGGATACTGTAACATGTGGCTGCTTTTGTATCGTCTTTAATTTTGTTAAGAACCTTCATTTCCTAACTCAGGAATAATTTGTACTTGTGATGCATGTTTTAAATCATGCACAATTCTATTCTCCGAATTTTTCATTCCATAATCACAGAGTTGTACTTACTTAATAATTCGATTAAACTTAAAAAATCCATTATTAAGCGTCTTTCTATTACTTCATGGTTTTCTCGAAGTGGAAAATTATTACATTCTAAAAATAAAATCACATCTACAATTCTTTGAAATGGTAATTTAAGACGTTCAGTTTCCTTATTTATATTGACTTGCTTTATCAATAGTAACATAAATTTAGTCTTTTCAGCAATTCTTTCCAAGCAATAAAGGAATTAAATGACAAGTAGAACGCTCATGATCTTGAATTACAGTTGATAATTTTTCCCAGATATTACATACACCTATAAATCGTGCAGATTTTTCATTTCCTTTCGAAAATAATGTACAGCAAAAACAAAATACCGAGTCTTGCATTTATGAGTAAATTAACCAGCTGCGAAGTTCGGTTTCACCAAAATGAAGTACGTAGTGGAAAATGATCTACCTTCAGCAATTTCAGCAAAAACTCTTATGAGTTGTACAGGTCCGACACTCAAAATTCTTTGACACAAAATAACACAAAACATTTTAAATTTATTCGCTATAATACTTGGACATACCAGGATCATTTATACTCTCTTGATCATATTTGTTATTGCCATTTTCGTCATTATTTACTGATTCAGTGATATTTGTATAGACACACGGTTCTTCAACAAATTTCATCATTTAAACATTTTCATTGCAAGACTGTGTACTTTGAACTGAACTTTCTTCTCCAGTTGAAGTTTGAATTGTAACTTCTGAAGTCGAAGTAATTTCCTTGCCATAATTACTTTGTAGCCAAAAAAAAAATCTACTTTTGATTTTTTAAAATTTAGATTTTTTTATTTTTTTTTTTATTTATGATAATTTTATTTTTTGACACTGAGAGGGTTAATTTCTTGCTAATTCACTCTCAGCTAGCCATGTGGAAGCAAACTAGTATACTTACAGAACGTGTAAACGATATTATTGTTCAGAACATTCTTTTAATTCTTAATCACTGTGGAGTCCCCCCCCCCTCAATCGAGCGGCCCCGGTTCACAGCCCCCGCTGCACCCCCAGATGGCTGGCCCTGCTTACAATGGTTGATAGGTGAATTCCGCAAGGTTTTGGATAAATCATAATCGAAACTAAAGATATATATAGGCAAATTATACGATCTATAGTTTTTAGATGTCAATACATTTTTTTAGTTGTGAATTATAATAGCGCTCGAAGTAACATTAGACGAGCAATGCTTGGCAGATTTGCGCATAAAAATTGTGATGTACCAACATCCAAAAATGAATAGATTTAATAATGATTAGATTAAATAAATGAATAGATATTTTTTCAATCAGACACTGTCTATGTGTGTATATAATTGCTAAAGTGTAAGAATATTAGTAATGATATAGTTTCTCAAGATTTCAACAAAATCCATGATTTTATTTTAGTTAACTTTCACTTATTTAGGATTTCGAGACATTTGAACAGTTGTCTTGATTCAATTTTGAAACTTTTTAATGATCAAAAATATGTACAAAGTTTCATAATTCAGTGTTTTAAAAGCGGAAGGGAGTTCTCTTTTCTTAGTGTATCCGTCAAAATATAGCAATAATATTTTACGAAATGTAATTTATAGTATAAGGAGATTGTATAAAAATTTTGAATCATAATTTTTTCAGAACAGCATTTATTGACTCAAAAAGCATAAAGTATATTATTTAATGTCAATCAGAGCCTTTTTGCAACTGTATGTGAATAATTATCCCTAACGTTTTAGAGCTTGTTTATTTATCCATAATTAAAGAAGATATGTTGCATATATTTAGTAAAAATAAGGAGGTCTTTATCTCTCTTTCACGTTTTTCTTAAAAAAAAAAAAAAAAAAAAAAAAAGGAACCATAGAAGTGTGTCTCACACTAAATTTGTAGGTTCTCCAGCAAATGGCCTTTAGTTTTTCAGTTTATGCGATTTTGAGAAAGTGCCATGTAAAATGAGTGGACATTCTTTACCGTAAAGTAGATACTTAAATTTCTGAATTACTCAAAATATCTTCTAATATTAATAAAACAAACTTGTATTCGATTTTTTTTCAGAGTTCAAAGAATAATAAGAGACCAATTTAAAGTCTTTTATTTGTTATCAAATTTGCTAAACAATCTTTTATTTGCTGTAATATAGTCCGCAGTAACTTGGAGAATAGGTCTCAGTTAATGAACCGGTGGTTTCCAGGCTTGAATCACAATTCCTAAGAAAAACCTTGCAAATGGGTGCATATGGGAAAACCTTGCAAATGGTGCGTCATAATTGAACCGCCCTGCAAACAAGATTAACCATCATTTTCTCAAAACCAAATGCTCTCTAGCTGGAGAGATGGTGAAAGAAGAGCCAGTTCAAGAATCATCTGATCACAGTTTAAAATTA
This sequence comes from Argiope bruennichi, assembly GCF_947563725.1. Classification (NCBI taxonomy): domain Eukaryota; kingdom Metazoa; phylum Arthropoda; class Arachnida; order Araneae; family Araneidae; genus Argiope; species Argiope bruennichi. The sequence continues at coordinate 6,917,739 of NC_079157.1, forward strand.
TAAAACCTGTCTCAAAATAACCTTTGGCTCTTTTAAAAAGGCTCACAAATATAATCAAATTGAATACAAAATCATGGTCTTTCAATTTGCATGCAAAACAATGAGAAAGATACATCACAACGCCGATAAAGGATCGGAGCATTTTATGCGTTTAGATAAAGAGACTCCATTTTACTTTTAGAAGTACAAACATTTTAGCTTAAATGTTTGAGACAATTTCGAAGAATAATATACATTTATTATCAAATGGTTCCCGGCATTCCAAGGTATTTGCTAAACACAGCTGGTGTTCTAATATATTTCTTTTTCCGAGTACGTAAATCCCTTATGGAATAAATTTTGATTTTATATAAAATTGTCTTATATTTTTTTAAATGCTTATTTTTCAAATGTTTTTTTTTCTTTTTATACAGTGAAATGAAACCTGTATTCTCTCCGGATCATTACCTTTTTTTCCCATGTTACTCGGAAAATCTGCTTATTAACAGTACAAAGGAATCAGAAAAAATTCCTTTTCGTAAGTATTTGAGTTTTTTCGGGAAAGAAATAATGTCCCCATCTATCAGGAGTTTTGTGAAACTGGAGACAATTGGTTTCATAAATAGACTCCACAGAGATACTGAATAATGTTTTTAAAAATTAATCTGCCATGGTGCCAAATATTTCGAATATAACGAAAAATTCAGACTTGTGTATTTCATGCAAATACTTCAATCCTTCATTCCGAAATGGAAGGGTCATGCACTGCACTATTATATGCTTAGATTTCTGATTTTATTTCTATTACTGAAAAAAATTGAAGGCAATTCTGTCCTTAAAGCAAACTGAAGTAATTGCTTTAAAGGCCAAAATTCCATGATTCCATTTTTTTTCGTTTTAAATATTGACTTCATCTAACTTCTTAAATGGTCTTTTACAGGTGTGGCATACCAGGCAAACAGCTTCAGTAGTTATGATTTAAACATCGAAGCAAGTGAAGAAATGTACTTTGTTCATAAACCCAGGGTATATGTCGCTGTCCATTCTCCATTCGTTCCAGTCACACTACCTCACCAAGGAAGGTTACTGAAACCGGGATATAAATACCAGATAATCATACGAATGGTAATATTTGTTTACATGAGTCAAACAAATAGTAAGATCTGCGCATAGAGATTATTTTCTTTAATTTCAACTAATGGTAAGTGAGAAGGAGTGTGTTTAACTCCACATTGAAACAATTTGATTTAGCTTTACGAAATTCAGGATAAATGTGATTTAATTGTTGAAGTATTCATTTCAAAGCGAATTTTAAAAAATTAATTTAATTAAAAACTAATCGAAATTTTGGGATATTGCCACGATGATTTCCGAAAATATTATGATGTAAAGATGACTTTTAACCACGTTAAATTTTTAAGATAATAATAATGATTTTTTTTGTTGTTACCGTGCAGTTTTTACTCGAATTTTTACCATTTTTTTAAAACAAACTTAGCGTAATACCCAGATGTAGATATTATTGTTGTAATACAGTTCAAACCGTTTTCATCAAATAATTTATTCCGAACTTTCCTGGTTCAGAAATGAGGAAGTCGCAAATATTTTGTTTATTATCTGGCTATTTTACATAAGGAATAACAAACTTAAGCTTCAGAACTACGAATTACAAAATGCAATTAGATGTGCATGGATGATCAATTATTCCATAAGTATTATTAATATACATATATACTCAATGATAATCCATGACTAATATATATATATATATATATATATATATATTGTTACGAAATTTCCGCGGTTCGTTTGGGATAGTGGATAGTGGATGTTATATGGTGTGGAGAACACTCAATCAGCAGGCGACAGTAGAAAAAGAAACAAGGACGTTTATTTACACGAAGACACACAGGACAACACAAAGACGACAACTATATACAGCACAGAAGACGATTATCCTCAGCCGAGACGTGCAGCATACAACAGTATACACAGAGCTCTACTCCGCCGCTGCTCCGCTAGTCCCTGGAAGACGAGTTCTTCACCGTCGCTTCCGACTATTCTTCAACTCCACTGGTCCACGACCCAATTCACCGTCGGTTCACAACTACAACGACTCCACTGGTCCACGACCACTCTTCTCTGTTGCTTCCGACTACTCAATTCACCAATCGACTCACCACTGCCTGGCAGCTGCGGGTGCTTCCTTTTATAGGTCTCAGGAGGCGGGGCTAGAAGCCTCTCAACCAATCAGGAACGTTCGAGGCGTATCTCCGTTCCTACTGGACGGGTCAGGAAAAATTCTCGATGTTTCGGGTATAATCTATTTTGGTGCTAAAGTCGCCCAATTCGTCGCCAAGTCGTCAAATGCTCGCCAAGTTTGTCGCCAAGCTCTGAGACCTCCCATGGAACCAACTAGGCTGGGAAGCCGCATTACAGATTCGTAACAATATATATATATATAATATGGAAACTGCTGACAGATCCGTATCCTGTATGGCGCCATGTTGCGTCATTAATAACGTGATGCTTTCCCGCCATTATTGACAGACGAGAGTTGGGCAGTGAGACTGCAAGACGTGCAGCTCACGCTCATGCATCTTTTTATGTTCTATGTTAGTAATGTTTTGTTCTTTAATCTCAATAAATATATTTCACATATTAATGCTGGTCGTTGCCTTACCCCATATATGATTTGATTCGCTTCAACCGACCTTATGATGCAATGGATTCCATTATGAAGATCCATTTCTAATAAACACTACAGGCGAGTGGCTATAAAAATATCAAGGTTTTAATGTATATCCCAATAAAATATTTTGGGGATATTTTATTGGAAAAATGTTTTGTTGAGACAAAACATGACATGAACATAACATTTTATTTGAAATCACACACTATCATTATTCTTGACGCACCAGCTGGTTCTCAGATGTTCTAGTAATCGTTTATAGAATGTCACAGCAAAGGAATTAATTGAATGTACATAGAATAAATTTTGTTACTGACTTTTTTTTGTTTGCTAGAAATATAAGCCGCCGAAACTCGGTCTGAAACCTGATTTTGCTTGTTAGTATTATTGTGACTAAAAGAGTTGCCTTTCCAACTTAGATATTATATATATATATATATATATATAATATATAAAGTGAAGTGAATATATATATAAGAGATATATAAGTGAAAGCAACATCAAAAAATTTATAATATACTTATAATAATTTAAATATATATTTTTATGCTATAATGAAAACTCTACGCTTTAGGCATTCCTGGGTACTCAATTTTAGGTCTGTTTCATATCTGCCTGTGAATACGATATCAAAAAAAGGAATTCAGGACACAAAAGGCATGAGGTTATTAATTCTAAAATAGTAGAACCACTCTAAAATTTGGACACAGACCAATATTGCGATGGTTATCCATATGTAAGCATTGAGTACAGAAACTCAAAAACATATATGGTTTAAGTTTCGATGAAATTTGATTTAACATAGGATTTTATAATTGACTAGCTGGAATTCAGTTCGTTGTTACCGTATAAGAAATAATTTTGGAGATATCGTTTGAAATTTGAAATAGTTATCTTCTTTAATTAGGATTGATAGGAAGAATGATATTTATTTTCTTGTCGTCAATGAAAACATTCATTGAAATTTAATGATATATAAAGGAGAAGTACAAGTAATATTTATTCTAGTTTTTGACTTTATTATTCAAGTGCTTTAGGGTAGACGATATTTTTTTGTTTTTCCGTCTTCAGAAAAAACAAATAAATTTCTTGGCTGTCCGGCTTGTGAGCATCCAACATACAATTGGCCATGTGATAAACATGAACTTTCTAGGTTCAAAACAATAAGTTGACAAAGTTTTATAGCAATCAGATGAACGGTACGGAAGCGCTTAAATACGAACAGACAAAATTTCCTTCTTATAATATAATAATTTAACTATGTTTATAACCACCGCGAAAGTGCAAGCAATAAGTTAGCTTCTTTATCGCAGTCGGATGAACGGTACGGTAGCGCATATAATGCAAAAAAGCAAAAATTCATTTTTATATGTTAGATTGTAGATATGTGTCAATTTTACATATTTTTTCTATTATATTACCTATTTTTGTTTTTATTACATATTTTTACTATTATATGTGACTGATTTCTTTTGACTTCTGGATGACTTCTTTTCTTATCTGTTTACTCTTTTGTATGTGAACGCAATATTCAGTTCTGGAACTTGCTAGTGATATTTTATCTTAAAACCAAAACTGTAGATTTGTATCTAATTTTGAATTCAATTCTCAGCTGAGTAGAGGTGAAATTTATCTACAAAAGGAGTTATAACTTATGAGATAGTAATTTTTTACAGTATCATAAAACATATACAGGAACGTCATTTTTCTTTCAGGAAGAAGATAAACTACTTCCCTCTCCCTACAAAACCAACTGCACCGATTACGAAGTTTTGTGGAAACTAAATAAACATCAAAGTCCTAGATCTCAAGAAGTAATTTCGCTTTATTGTGAAAGCGCAAGCGCATTTTCTTAGTTTCAAATATGCTGTTGATGCTTCTAACAACTAAACATTTTATCAAATAAAACTTTTATTTCATGATTTTTCAGATGTGCAAAGAATTGTGCCTCCATGACCGGTTTGAACCAAATAAGAATGTATCGCTACCATTTCATATGCTCGAGTACCCTCTAGAATTGTGCTTTGGTAAAGTATTGTAGTTCTTTTTAAGGAAAAATTTGTGATCTATTTTTCTGTTATTATCATGTTATTTGCTTCGGCAAAATTTCATTTCCTTATAAAAAGTATCTTATAATATATTTCACTTCGATAAATTTATTTTGATTCTCATTTCTATTTCTGTTTATTAATTTTAAGTTTTATTTCATAATTTTTTCTGGAAGTTTACACTATGTTTCTTGAATGTATATTGAGTTGACCCTCAATATGAACTTTTGAGAAATAAGTGATTGACTTTTGTCATACAGGATGTCTATATCAGATTTATACAACGAACTTCCGTCTAGTCTTCAGTATGATTTTTGAATTATATATGATTTTTTTTGTTGGATTTTTTCTCCGATACTTTCATAGTTTTTCCGAGTTAAATAAGGGAGAAAGTAAACGAAGATTATGAAAATATATGAAATATGTATTTGGAGGCAGTAGTACGGGAGTAAAAGCAGTACCGGAAAATAGTAAAGGCAGTTTCGGAAAAACACATTTTCCAATTTTGGAGCGAACTCTTTTTCAAGTCATGGACAGTTCAAAAATTTAATTGCAAATATCTTTGCCAATTTTACAGGCAACTCTATGAAACTTTTCCTTCTGTTTTATTATGGTATAACGTACATTGTTCTAATTTGACTTTTGGGGCGATCTCCTATAATTTCTTAATTTCCTGATTTTACCATTAGAGCTGGCAAAATCGGTCTCAAGAAATTCAGTATAGTCACTTTACTATAGGTATAATTTACTTCCCTGGCTCTACAAGGCGCCGTTTTGAATTTAAATGTTTTTAAAGGACTTTCCCGACTACCCTGTATAAACAAACAATAAAACTCAAGAAGAGGATGAAATGGCCATTAATTTACATCTGAATTATACGACACTGGAGCTTTCCATTCGATACATCTTACCATAAAAAGCAGAACCAGAATACGCACAACTAGCAGGAGAGTATCGGATATGAACTGCAAATATACAGGGTGTTTCATAAATGATGGGAGTAACTTTAAGGGGTGATAGTACACATCAAGACGAGTAACAGTAAATAGGAAACCAAGTGTCCCAAACGTCTTCCGAAAGAGATAGGCGCCTTCAAAGTTTAGGGCCCTAAATTTCAAATGATGATAAAAAACGGAAAAATGGATCGATTCATTTGCGGTTTTCGCTAAAATCATTCTTTAAATTAATATTTTCTTAAAAATTTTTTTAAAGACAAAGTTTAAAAAATGCCGATAGAGGGCGCTCTAGACTTTGGAGTACCGAAAAACTACTTTTTACCAGTATTTTTTTATTTTGTTAAATGTTTACTAAAGCTTAGACTTTAACTTAAATTTTGAGCGCAAAATTGAAACCATCGGGAGCGGTTAAGTGGCGCAAATTTAACCGCGTTCGGGGGGTTAAATTTTAAACGCTTGTATCTAATGAGCAAAATAATAAATGATGAAGCAAACTTTAATAGGTGATAGTAAAACACCAAAACAATCAACTTTCATTTAAAAATGCATGATTTGAATTCAAACGCAAACGTGTTAGAACATCTTCAAATTTTATCCATGCAAGCGTTATAGCTGCAAGTTTCTGGAAGAAGAACATGAAATTGTGATATGGGGAAGAACAAGAACGCATATGCAAATTGTTATTAAGATAAAAGCTACTGACCCGAGTGTGCAAGTGTAAATCACGGTAGAAACGTAACGAAAGATGTTGCCCTTCACTAATCAAGAAAAGGCTGATATGCACTTCATCTACGGAACTGCAAATGGGAATAGTGCAGAGGCGCGACGATTGCACGGAGAAAAGTTTCCCAACGATAAAACATTTGTGCGCTTGCACAGGCAGTTGTGTGAGACAGGATCCTTTTTTGGTGCACGTTCAAATGCAGGCTGTGCGAAGTCTAACAGAACGTTTGCTGTGGAAGAAAAAATTCTGGATATGGTGGCTGATCATCCAAATACAAGCACGCGAGCAGTGGCTAGTCAAATTGAAGTATCACCCTCCACGACATGGCGAGTACTAAAGGATGAAAGTATGCATCCTTTTCATGTCCAACGAGTCCAGGAACTGACTCAAAAGGATTTTCCTCGTCGAATGGATTTTGCTCGCTGGTATCTGCAGAAGAACACCCTAAATCTCGATTTTGGTGCAACTGTGCTTTTTACAGATGAATGTACATTTACACGTGAGGGTACATTTAACACCCACAATTCCCACCAATGGGCAGATGTAAATCCACATGCATCTTCTACACTTGCATATCAGCGACGATTTTCCATAAATGTTTGGGCTAAGTTAAAGTCTAAGCTTTAGTAAACATATAACAAAATAAAAAAAAAATACTGGTAAAAAGTAGTTGTTCGGTACTCCAAAGCCTAAAGCGCCTTCTATCGGCATTTTTTAAACTTTGTCTTTAAAAATTTTTTTTTAGAAAATACTAATTTAAAGAATGATTTTAGCAAAAACCGCAAATGAATCTATCCATTTTTCGGTTTTTTATCATCATTTGAAATTTAAGACCCTAAACTTTGATGGCGCCTATCTCCTTCGGAAGACGTTTGGAAATCGATTGAATTCAAAATTTTGGTTGGTGTAGTGATAAAATTTCGGGATTCTATTTAACTATGTTAATTAACTTGATTCATCAATTTGTCTATCTGAATAAACTTCTACTCTTGAACCATTTTAATTGACACTAGTTTTATGAAAATGCTCTTTACCAGCGGAATAAGAATGGGCCTTGGTCTTCCAAAGAATGCCATTCCATTCCATGCCATCCTGTTCATGTTTAAAGTTTTCCAATTTGTCACCTTAATAATTTCCAAGTCTTTTTCGGGTCATCGGAGTTTTGTAAAAACCCAAATGTTATTGGTGTCCCTTTTTTTTTGTTTGTTGTTGAAGACTGCGAGTTAAGTCAGCATGTAAAATCTATAATTTATAATACGGAAATGCGCTAATATATGAGACCAATAATAATGCACCCAACAGATAATCTAAAAAAAAAAAAAAAAAAAAAAAAACATTTTTGAAAAACCATGACAAATACCGAAAAAGTAGCCATTGAAAATGTGTAGAACCTCATGATTGTACTAAATAATTAAATTAAAAGCTAATAAATTAAAAGTTTTGAAATGGCTACCTATGTTTGCACTTCAAACACATGCTACTGTAATTTCTACATACAATATTTTGAATTCAAACTACATCCGAGGTGGGACATTGAAGACATCAAAAGAACATAAAAATAATTTAAATATTTTTATGAAGACTGTAAACCTGATATTTTCGTTCTGGAAGAAATGCATGTCCGAATATAAAACGTCACCAACTTTCCTATTTTCCACAATGTCCGCTAAACGCCGCGTAATGCAGAAACTACAATCGTATGTAAAAATTCTGTTTAATGAATTTAAATATAAAACAAAAATTAAGACTAAGTTCTTTTATTGATATTGTCCTTTCACCGCCGTGAGCACAACCTATCTTATTGAATTTATTTCACTATCTAAAAGAGCATTTTTGCAATAAGTTTGTACGTTCAACCATTTCAATCTGTTTAATTTATAAACCACCACCTTCAAAAGGGTATTGTGGATAACTTTTGATTTGGCAACTGAACCAAAAGTAAAAACTTCATTGCATATTACAATTCCTGTGGCGCTGAATATTTGAATTGGAACTGCATCACGTTATGAATGTTATGATTGCATTGTTGACAAAAATCTTATCCTAATTGCATCCATCTAGCACGTTTTATTCCTAGTAAATTTCCCTCTAGCATTAACAACGGCAACAATATCAGTAAACAATCTCTGAAGCAATTATAATACATTTCTTTTTGAAATTGATATCATTGCCAAATTGAAGAAAATCCTCAAAGTACAAAGCCAGTAACAGGTCCCACTTCATGAAATTTTTCTATGATATTATCTCAGGTTTTTCTTAAATCAAATCCATTCCACAGCGGAAAAACCTAATTAGGAAATTAAGCAGTTATCAGCATTATTATTTTTTAAGAGCTAAATCTCTACAGTATACAGATGATATAAAAAATTCCAGATTAATACCCTTTCATTACATATTCATCTTTCGAGTCTTCAAGTTTGTGATTAATTACAATTATGAGAAGGTCATAACATTGATTGAAATATCCATTTCACCAATTATTACTACAGCACTTAAGTAGGAATAAACAAAATTCTGTTTCATCTAGTAGTAAGAATACAACCTGTTAAATAAGTAACTGGCTCTAAATTAATTTTGGTCTCAATCTCAAATAAATGTTGGATGATGATGGTGATGCTTGAGCCTACATCAACTCTCCAAATTTCCATTCCACAAAATCTTGAGGACGTTTTTCCCCTCGATTGGTTAAGCGTACACAAGGTCAGTATCTACAATGGAACTTTAATGAAATCCAGGCTTCAAATTTCAGCATCAAATCTGGAGACTGAAATTCTGCATTCAGAATTACAGAAAAATAAATACCAATTAGAAGAGTAAAAATTATAAAAGAAATATTAACAAATATTACTAATTTGATTCACTGAATTCAAGCATAAATAATCTCACTGATTTCGTATTGTATGTTGATAAGTATCTAATGCTTAAATTGAGAAGTCATGATCACTTTGGTTCATTTTAGGTAGGAATTGTATGACTTCTTCAGAAGACGAAGAAATCCTAGAGAGATGCAAAAGGAATTGCAAAGCATCTTGCAGGTGAGAAAATAACTAATAATCTATACTTATAATAAAGCTCAATGTGTGTGTGAGAGAGTGTGTTGGCGCTCTACAGGCCAGGTCATTTGACATACAGCTATCAAATTTGGTACATGTATACCTTAGAGGTCGGGAATGTGCACCTAGGGTCCTTTTTTTGAAATTTTAATTATTAATTAAAAACTAACTTTCCCACCAAAATAATCTTCCATTTTCCCCACCGCCAACTTTTCCGCCAAAAAAATCTTCCATTTCCCCCACCGCCAAATGAGTAAGGCTTCAGTTTTTTTTTCTCCCAACAGTAATGAGGCTAGGGTTAACATTTTTCGGCGGATTATTTCAAACGATTCTGTTTATTTTCTTAATGTTTTATGCATTTAAAATTAAATGTTGTTAATTAATCCATGTTTCAGATTCATTCTGAAGTACTTTTGAATTAAAATAACACAGAATAAAGGAAATTAAAAATGTATAATCTGCATAGCGTTACCCCAACTGGTGTAGAAAAATTCACGCATTTGCGTTCTCCTAACTGGCGAAGGAAATTCACGCCTGCGCATTGTGTTCTGAATGTTGTCATGACAACCATTATCAACAGATGATTTAAATTATTTTTAGGTTAGTTGCATGCTTTTGTAACTAAATTGTATTTATGTTAGTTATATATTTTTTGTATATGCTTATAGTTTTATGTACGTCGTTTTTTAAACCTGTTTTCGACCGATTATTTTAAACGATTCATTTTATTTTCTCAGTGTTTGATGCATTTAAAATGAAACATTGTTAATGAATCGATCTGTTCATGATGAATCTGAGAAAATTTTGTTGACAAATTCTTGAGATATTGCATAAATTAAGAAAGATATTCTTTAGTGCCCATAAAGTTTAAACGCTCAGTGACTTTGTTATCAGTAATCATATTATAAAAAAATGCTTTATTTCTGTAAAAATTATTATTATATTAATTGCAGATTAATTCTTTCCATTTTAATTTAAAGCATAAATTCTAAGAGAGGTAACAGAAAATTAGAGAGATACATATTAAGTTATGACTGAAGGCCTTTATAATATTATGAGTGAATTATATGACTATCAAAATTTGAAGTTTTAATATATTTTGATGAAGAATCTATTAAAGTTGGAATTGCGTAAAACATTTAATTATTAAAATTTAAACGAACATTAAGATTGACGAACCGGCTGGTTGCCAAAGGCGGCTAGTATATAATAAAAATTAAATTAAAATTATACAGGGCATGTAAGCACCAGGATTACAAAATTCTAGTAGAGATGAGGTGTGTTTAGACGACTCTGAATTGCAGTGAAATACTGAGTCAAAAACCACATGAACATGAGGAACAGTATGTAAGTAACACAAGAAAGGAGAAAAATAATTCGTAGGGGAATAGGCGGCTCATTATTCAATGTGCATTAAAAGTAACACATCTAACTACATACAGATTAAAGAATCTATTAAAATTACCTCCTTGAACTGTGATGCAGGTCTCACATTTTCAGCCCATGAAAGCCCAAACATTCAATTTCGGCCTCCCGATTCACTGCTAAACAAATATGACTTCGAAGTAGTAATGAAGAATTAAATGGCAAGGACCCATCGTGGTGGTATTATATCTTGCTGTATTAAAGATCGCATCGAGGTAGAAACGTACGTGTCATCCAGCAGTTGCAGTAAAACTTGAACACAAAAGAGCAAAGAATTTACCATAAGGTGCCTCTTTACTTGTGTCGCATTAGAGATTAACATCGACCATACATGGGCATTACGGTGGGTGGAAGGAAAAAATCAATTTTTCATTAATTTGTAATAGCGCGGAAAAGTTGCCTTATGGTGTAGATGAAACATAGTATAAATATGAAAAATATCGGAGTAGGTTTTGTGATGCCGCAAGGATGTTAAAGTTTCATAAAATTGAAATTTTTGTTATATTTTAAAGTTTTTGTTACGAAGTTAGCAACTTTTGATTTTTGATTTGTAATAGCACGGAAAAGTTGCCTTTTGGTATAGATAAGGTAAATAAAAATTATAAAGCCGGCGTCCTGGCATAAGGGTAGCGCGTCTTCCCCGTGATCTGGGCGTCCCGGGTTCGAGTCCCGGTTTGGGCATGGTTGTTCTTCTGTTGTTCTATCTGTGAGATGTGTGAATGTGCCCTCCTGTAAAAAGGGGTTGTGCAAGCGAATGAATGATGCGTGAGTGGCAAAGTCGTACTCTTGGCCCTAGTTGGCGCTGCTATAAAAAATAAGAGACGTTCCCCCTCAGGCTTAAATCGCTGTCTTCGTAACAGCGGGCTTGTCAGTGGCAAGTGCCATAAGAAACAAACAACAAAAATTATAAAAAATATTAGTGTAGATCTTGAGGTGCCACAAGGTCCTTAAAGTTTCAAAGAAACACACTTTTTGCAACTTTTTAAGGTTTTTTGCGTGATTCGATTATAAAATAAAAATCTTTCATTAGGCATTGTCATATGAATAAAAGTATAAAGACAATTTAACTATTGCACTGGCATGGCACTGTGTGCCCGCCGGAGCAGTTGTTGTTGAGGTAAGGTGGAGATTTGTCTCCTCCCGGTGACAAGGATAGAGCTGGCTTCAAATCGGTAGCTTTGCCAAGAGTTCAGTTGAGAGGGCGTCTCCCCTCCGTCTTGCTGTGTAACTGATTTGTTAGTTTGTGCTTGTGTGCTTTGCTGTGAGTAAAAATGGATCAGTCTCAATTAATAAAGACAAGACAAATATCGGAATGTTCTATTTTTGGGAAATTTAGAGAATTGCTTAAAGTTGAACACACTATTGACGAATCTAGTGCTACTGTTATATTAAATATAACCTCAAAATTGTTTCAGACAAGGATCCTTTTGTAAACGAAATATGTAACATTTTAGTGCCCTTAATAGAACAAATATGGTCAAGAGCTTCTATTCCCGTTGCTTCTAGCAAAAGAATTTCGCAAATGTTAAAAGCTTATCATGCTAAATACAGGAATTTATTGAAGTCTAAAAGCAGAAAATGTTCAGATAAGTTTAATTCCAACCTCACAGAATTTAGAGAAGAAGCTAGATGTTTATTTCATATTGCTGACTTGTATAAAAGAAAAAAAGTGCTAGTTATGGAATAAAAGATTCTAAACGATCAATGCTCTAATAGGAAAATGGTTATAGGAAGTATTGATATTGCTACCACATGCGCTTTGAGGAAGAAAGAAGCAAGGAAAAGTAAAGAATTAGAGAGAATAGTTAAGTTTAATCAAGAACGGGTAAAAAATACTAGTGCATCAGAAAAGATTACTGGCGGCAATGACAACGCTGAAGAACAACGGTGTTTTTTACAAAGAGAGACAAGCCAACCAGATCCATCAAATAGACAAGAAGAGATAAAACTACCAAGTTTAATATGAAGTTAAAACTTTATACAGAAGGCATCTTAAGCTGAACCAAATGAGCCGTTTATTTTGAAAGTAGAGCAAATCCATTTTTGAAAAAAATGAAGATAATGGCAGTTATAGATAAAACTTGTTATGATCTTTTTATGAATAAAAAATTGATAGTAAAAAATATTTAGAATCTAGTATTTTGGAGATGGAAGTTTTAGCTCTTAACAGTATTGAAAATCTATTTATTTTGAAAGTGGTGCAAGTCCATCTTAGATTGCCGTAATATATTCGGTCAAATATATTACGGCAAAATTTAGCTCCGGTTGCTCTATGGTGAAGGAAATGTGACCGTTTGACATCATGTCTGAAATCTAGGGTGTTTCTATTTATCTATTTTTGATATTGAAAATCGGTGGTTGTACAGTATTTTATAAATAATAAAAAGTATATCTTAATTTTGTGTGTCGATAATAATGTTTACTTCCATAACCGATTATTCAGTCCAGTGACAACGAAATAAATATCATTGATCACAAATTTTTATTGTCAGGACATTCATTTCTACCGAATAATCGTGATTTTGGAGTGGAACTATCCAATAACTATTCAATCCAGAAACCAGTTCCTTGCATATTCCCCAGGATTACTATAAAGTAATACGAAATTGTAGAAAACATAATAAATTTTTAGTACATGAAATTAAACATGGAAATTTATTTTCGATCCAACCTCTGGAAAAAGTGGTTTTAAAAAGAAAAAAAAAAATACCTATTTAGAAACCGTGAATTGATTAACTATATGCTGGATCAGATTTACAAGGGATGTACCATACAAAATGTTCAATAAAACTTCGATAGAACGAGATTTTGAATTTAAAATTATCGATTTGTCAACACAACGAGGAAGGAAAATAATTCCAAGTAATTTTAGAAATATAAAATTATCTTTTATGTAAGAAAAAAAGATTTATTACATCTGAAAAATGCAAGGATATGATGGATTTATTACCATATATACCTCCCATTCATTATGAATTTTTTAAAATGTTAAATCTTGAATAAAATTCAAATTGATTATACCTACATATAAACTGAAATATATAATTTCATTGAAATTGTTAATAAAACTGAATGGTTTGTTGTTATGTTATATTTTCTACTAGAATATTCTTGGTTTTGTTTCCCTTTTTATCAAATGAATAAATATTTATAAAAATTTGAATAGTATTGTGTTTTTATTCTTAAAAAAAGGCTGATTCAGCAGAAATATTATTCCCAATTAAAGGAATGATTGCAATATTTTTTTTAAATTTTGAAATGGAGGCAAGATTATTTAGTTATAATGAACTCATTTTTTTAGTCAGCACTGTAAACAATATTGGACTATAAACCTACATTATCTAGTACTACAAAATACAAAAAATATATCTGTTAATACTTACCACTATTTTTAAATTTATTGAAACACAAACCTTTTAATGTCTTAAAATAGCTAAAAATAGACCTGCCCCATTTTCAAAAAAAAAAAAAAAAAAAAAAAAAAACCGGCTCAAATAGTATAAGGGACTTGGTTATCGACTTTCCCCGGCTTCCTTGTCGCATGCAAGCAGTGGAAAGAGCTGTGAGACTGGTGACCGAATTGGTTCAAAATGTCTGTTTTTCAATTGCAAGAGAAGGAGCAAAAATTGACTCACATGTGAATATGCCAAAATTTATATAAAAAAAACAGTTTAATGTGGCAATGAAGTAGAAATAAACATTTTGCAGCTGTAACATTTGTAATCTATAAGGATATAGCAGTAAAAAACGCAAAATTGGACATAAAAAATATTTTTTTAATTATTATACCTTGTAATTAATAATTTTTTCCAATTGTAATGATTATATATATATATATATATATATATATATCAATCCCATCGTTTCCTCACTGTTATCAGTTCTGATTCATATCTGTTCTCTGGGAAGACCCCTATATAATAAATGCTGGTGTAAATGTGCAAAGCGAGTTGCACGTACAATGACAGAATTCGGTCGCCCATTTCATTCCGCTGTCTCATGCAACAATCGCATGTTCGCTCGTTGTACTTTAGTATAATAAATCATCTTATTACCTCTGCAACAATGTGTGAATTTAGGAGCTCTTCATGAACCCTCAACATCATCGACCGTATCTGGGAAGCATTTCCTGCCCAATATCGCTGTATGATTCTAAGACGTTTAGAAGTAATTCCTTCTAGAATTTTGGCGTTGAAACATCCAGTACAGCCAACCTCATGGCTTTCATAGAGATCAAATTAATGACCAAATTAATCAGTGTAGAAGTGCAATTCCTTCTTATTTTCTCGTATATGAAGTAAAGAAAAGGGAACCAGGTTTTGTTGAAATTTGAAAAGGAACCAGGTTTTGATACATGCCAACCTTTTGTTGTTTTGGAATGTAGATTTACATGAATTTTTAAATATTGTCTGTTTAGATAATCAACAAATTGGTGACTTAATAATGCAAAGTTTTGTGCTATATAGATAAAATATTTTAAAATGGAATATGGCGGTTCAAATGTTAAATGAAAGGCATCTAGTGAAAGTGCGCTGAACGGAACGTATTCAATAGTTTGTTTTGAAGTGAGTTTGATTTCTCTATTCTGAGTTAAGAATACAGTTTTGGAATGAATACTTTAGTTTTTGGAGCTTGAGGTCTGGTTCTAGAAATCAAAACCTATTATGGAACTCAAATGGAACCTGAGGTCCGAATATATATCAAAAATGTATCATCAATCATAAGATATTTCACTTCATGATATCTTTTCTCCTCTGCCTACAAAAGCGAAATATTAAAAACTGAGAGAACATACGATCGGTATGAGAGAGAAAAATATTGCGTTATTACCACGAATATAAATTCGAAAGCACTTATTTTAAAACTGCATTTTAACGTCATATCTATAATCGGTTTGAAAGCCAGGAATTCTAAAGGGGCGAAAGATCTTTAATAAAGCTTTTTCTTCCGTATTCTTTTACCTTATATCCTTACTGTCAATCTGCATAATGGATTCATCAGAAGTGACTAAGTTTAGAGAATCACGCCATCTGAATGTTTCCGAAAAACATGAAAATAAAACTCGCATGTAGGCTATGTATAAAAAGAAAAATTGCTTACTTCAGTGTTGATTCACTTATTTTTAATAAATACTATCTGCAGCATAATTTGTGCCACATTGGGAGCAATAGCCCAGGATCAGAGGTCCAAATATAAACTTAATTCTCTTCAGTATGCTATATGTTTAATATAAAGAACGTCACAAGGAGAATGCATACGCGAAAGTCAAAGACCGAATACTTCCATTAATACTCATTAAATTTGATATATCGTTGATATATAGTATATATTACTGCTTTATATCAAGAACTGAGATATCAACTTGAATAGCGTAATTTCTATATAAAACTTTTTATGTCAACATTTTTTTTATACATTTTTGTATAATTTGTTTCATATTTCTCGAGACTGGCTGGAATTTTGTTATTGAATTTTTACTCATTCCATAATGCTGCTCAAGTAAAATGAAATTTTCCTCATACGTGTATTTTTGATGACAACATCGTATTTAAAACGAAACTTAACAGAAATTTGCTTCAAAATACCAATGGGTTGACATCTACCCGATGTCGTGTGATTACTGATTAATTATATACAAAAAAAAGGAGGCATGTGACACATAAAAGCGCATTTAATAACCGCGAGCACAAAAGTAATTCAACATTGTACGATCACATAAGCAAGAATGAAAAGAACAGACATAGAAAAAATAACAGTCAGCAATTACGTCATTTACTACAGCTCTTCTGATTGGAGGAGGAGAAAAGATGCATTTAGCAAGTCTTTCGCAACATCCTCCCGCTTTTTTGAGGAGCTGGATAGCTGCTCAAAAACTAAGTCTAAGAGTCACTAAAATTAAGTCTATTAGGTCTCTTTATTTCACGGCGAAATCTCGAGGCAAGTTCACATCGTTGACAAAAGTCTCCACAGATGAGTCAGCAGATGGACCTAGCTGTTTTTGAAAATCATTACCGATCACCTCAAGAGGGAATATTCGTTGTATGGGACGAACTAATGTGGAATGATGAGTTTTTACTCTTACTGTCCTCACATTTCCATCTTTTCCAGGTATCAACTCTATGACCCTGGCTAAAGGCTATTGAAGACGCTTTTTCACATCATCACCAATTAATACAATATCTCCTATATGTATGTTAGAAGACTGTGGATGTTGTCGATGGCGCTGAACCAACTGACCAAGATATTCTTTTCTAAAGTGTTCTCTCAGTACTTGGATCGTTTTTGCTCTAAATCTCAATATTTTACGAAGATGATTACCATCCAAATCTGTTGTTTCAGATGTTGAGTTATCACATAAAAACATAGCTGAAGTGATTGGTGTAAGATCCTGCAAATCCTCCGATTGATAAGTCAATGGACGATAATTAACTACTTTTTCGCATTCACATAAGATTGTTGTCAATTCTTCAAATGTGCATATATGTAGCTTTACCAAGAGTTCTTTTCAGTAGCTCTTTTAACTTTCTAACAATTCTTTCCCAACCCCTGCAAGCTGCAGTAGGGAGAATAAACTTCCAGGTTATACGTCGTACTTCAGCATATTGTGAAACTTTATTCCAATCCACAACCGCTAACTCGTTGTAAGCACCTCGGAAATTTGTTCCATTATCGGAACATATTACTCGATGTCTACCTCTTCTGGCTACAAAGCGTCGAAATGATAACAAAAATGAATCAGTAGGGACAGAAGAAACTAGTTCAAAATGCACAGCTCGAAAAAGGGCATATGTATAGATTACAATCCAAGGTTTATCACCTCTCTTTAAATACAGAGGACCAGCTAAATCCACAACAACCACTTCAAATACTGCTGCATCTTTAACACGGTCATCAAGTAAGGAAGATGGTTCAACAACAACAAATGATTTACTTTTAAATCGACGACACTTGACACAATTACTCCATACTTCACGAACTGTTCGTCTTCCACCTAATATCCAATATTTCTCTCTAATTAAACTTAGAAGCAATTGAGTTCCAGCATGGTAATTTTCAATATGAAAATGTTCAATAAGCCGTTTTGTGAATCGCCGGGCAAGAGAATAGGTGCTAAAAAGTTAGGAGTATCTATGCGTTCCGTAAGTCGTGTTTTTACTCGAATTATACCTTCCTCATCTTTAAAAATACATAAATTTGATATCGATTTTAAATCAGGAAAATTTAGAATTTGTACAGATTGAATAAGTCGGATCTCAACCTTCTTTATCTCATCTAAGAATAAATTTTTATCCAAGTTTCTTTTTTCATAACTATTTTTTGCATTATGAATAAATCTTAAGACCCGTGCTACTAATCGAATAATAGAAGGAAATTTTGAAAATTTCCTAGCATACCAAGGTATCTCTTTTTCTGACAAATTTAAATTGCATAATCTAACCTTTCTTCTTTCTAACAAAATTTTGGGTCTCACAATTAATTAATTCATTTACAGGCCAAGTATGAGAGGGCCCTAGTAACCAAGAAGGACCTTTCCACCAACTTGATTCAATCAAATGACTGGGGGAACACCCTCGAGAAATAAAATCAACGGGATTCATATTTCCTGATACATGACGCCAATGACTTCTAGGAAAAAGGATTTTTATTTCTTTAATTCTATTTGCAACGAACATTGACCATTCCCCTTTATCCCACAACCAAAACAAAACTACTATAGAATCACTCCAAAATATTGTTTCTATGTTAGTAATATTAAGGGCAAGTTGAACAGAATGTGCTAATTTGGCACCAATACAGTATGCCATTAATTCAAATCTAGGGATAGTTTCTGTTTTAAGGGGAGCTACCCACGATTTAGCTCTCACAAGAAAAATCTTAATAGCTTCCGAAGTTTCTGTTCTTAAAAATATACATGTAGCATATGCTTCTTTGCAAGCATCGGCAAATACATGCATCTGAGTAGTATCATTAATTTCAAAATAACGAGGAATTTATATCATTTAAAACATTAATTCCTTTTAGCTACTTTTTATAAGAGTTGATAATATCATCTGGCAAAATAGCATTCCAATTTAAATTCAGTCTCCAAGTTTGTTGCAATAAAATTGTAGGAGGTAAAGTTACAGAACTTAGTAACCCAATCGGATCAAAAAATTTCTGAATAATACTCAAAAGACGCCTTTTCGTAAATGCTTGCTGCTCTTCCATAAAATTGTCTAGACTTAAATTACATTTTAAAGTATCCTTATCCAGATCCCACAAAATTCTTAAAAGTTTAGTAACTCCACTACTTTTAGAAACATAATTATTCTTAAAGTTGCTTTCCCAGTTTCTCAAATTAAAGCAACCACGTAATAAAACTTCTTTAGCCCTTTCAATAAATTCTTCCTGTTGTTTTACATTACTAACCCCTGTAACACAATTGTCTACACAAAATGAGTTTCAATTTATCAACAATTTCAGAATATTCTATAGGAAGCACCTCGGAGAAGCACCTATTCAGAATATTCTGAGATTCTTTTATCCTAATAGAAAAAGACTTGATGATACCCCAAACACTACACGACAATGTCGGTGAATAATTTCTTCATCTTCTTTAGGATAAAATAATCTGAAAAAATCTCGATACTCGGGAGCAATCCCTAATGGAAGGAAAGCCTTTTCAGTGTCTGCCGAAATTCCAATAGGGTAACTTCTTAACCTATCTATAATATCTGGTATTTGTTCAATTAAATTTGGACCTGTATACAATAACTGATTCAAACTTTTTCCACTTTCTCGAGCGGACGCGTCAAAAACTGGTCTAATTTTTGTAGTATTACTATCATTTTTAATCACTGGTCGATGCGGCAAAAAATAAATTTTTGTTTTACTCCCAGCCTTTTTTATTATTTTTAAATCTTCCCACTCATTAAATACTGCTTGGTAATCATCGAAAAGACCCATTTGTTTAATGCGTTCACACATTCGTTTATGCCTCTTTAAGGTTAGCTCTTTATTCGAAAGCAATTCACTCGCGTTTTCTCTAAAAGGTAAACTAACTTCATATCTGCCATACGATAAAATTTTCGTATTGTTTTGAAAATAGTACTCTAAGGCTTTCAACGGCTCTTTACTTTTATTTATTTTCTCAATTGGGTCATTAATTCCAATAGTTTCAAGATCCCATAATTAGCTTTAACATACAAAGAAAGAGCACTTAAGGTCATATCGTAGTTTACATTAGAACCCTTTACATCATTTCTTGCTCCCTGTTATAACATATCCTAACCGCGTATTAATTATAGACAAACCGGAGTCTATTTGGACGGATTCATTCATAAACAATCTTCGGATAACAACTGCACCTAGTAATAAGCTGATTTCGCAATCGCTATTTCTCAAGTCAGTTAAAATAATCCCTTTTTGCTTTAGTTGGTTTATGAGGTTGTGATCAGTTAATTTTGGCACACTGCCACGAATCTTACTTTCCACATAAAAACTATTAGAAAAAGAAAATGAATCATCGACTGATGAAACTTAATTCACACATTAAATAAGGATTGGGTTTTTTGCAATATACACATTGATTCTTAACTTTACAAAATTTTAAAAAATGAAACAGGCAAAACAAGCTTTTTTGCTTAACAAAATGTTCTTTTTTTTCTTCTAAAGACATAGTTCTAGCTTCAAAACAGGGAGATTGTTTTGAAGCTAGCTTGGAGGGGTGTTTTTTAGCGGAAAAAAAATGCAAAGTAAATTTCGCTTGCCAGATCGTTTTTATCAAACGCGTTTACCAACATGGAAGCAGTTCCATAATCCGGAAGAGATTTTGGACACGTATCCCGTTTTCTGCGCGAACCAGAAGCAAAACCAGATCGGGCAAGTTCGATGAGTTGTTCTCCCCTCACTTTTTTGTTTAGGAAATTAAGTAATTGTTCCATTGATCGTGTTCCATCAGAATTCTCGTTCAAATTCCTGCGTCTTTCCCATGCAATGAGAATTTCTTCGGGCAGGCAGGACTTCACTAGTGGGCTCAGAAAATCACCATATTTCTCCTGAGTTCGACCTAAACTCTCCAGGGCTCTAATTTTGTATTCGAATTCGTCATAAAGGACATGAAGATCTGTCGTCGCACGGCCAAATATAGCATTTTTCATAACCATGGATAATAAGTCCAGCACGTAAATTTGAACCAATAGATCCTCTCGTCCGAATCTGTCTTTGAGCTGGGCAATTGCTTTCGGGTAATTTATCCTCTGTAGCTGGAAAACTCTAGTCCACTCGGGCAGCTTTCGATTTTTGAACTATTGCTTGCAGAAGATATTGGAACTTATCCTCAGGCAGCATAGAACTGTCCTCATCAATCTTACGAAACTGAGACCAGAATGTAAGATATTCCTTGGAATCTTCACTAAACTTCTTTCATCGAATTTTGGAAGTTTAAATTTGCGTTGTGGCGATACTATTCTGTCGTCTCTTATAGCGACAGTTCATCAATTTTTGTGCACAGTGCGGTATATCGGTCTCGATAATTTTCTGCACTCAAAAAATCAGCCTCAAACACTCGTTCAGCATTTTCATCTTTGAATATCTGAACATCGATTTCATATTGGCACTCTTCCAGACGTTGAAATTTATCATTTAACTGCCATCAAAACCAAAAGTTGTTTAGTATCATGATTTTCTTTCTCAAACTCATCATCGATTTGTTTCGCCGATTTGTTTAAACGATGTCTGTAGTGCCTTTCTTTGTGCTTTTAGTGGTGTCACATCTATTTTGAACTCGAATTATCTATCAGCGACCACAGTCCCACCTTGGGAGCCAAAAATATGAAACGAAACCTAACAGAAATTTGATTCAAAATATCAGTGGGTTGACATCTACCCGATGTCGTGTGATTGCTGATTAATTATATACCAGAAAAGGAGGCATGTGACACATAAAAGCACATTTAATACCCAAGAGTACAAAAGCAATACAGCATTGTACGATCACATAAGCTAGAATGAAAAGAAGACATATACAGAAAAAAAAAGTCAGCAATTACGTCATTTACTACTGCTCTTCTGTTTGGAGGAGAAGGAAAGATGCATTTAGCAAGTCTTTCGCAACAATATTTTAATTTCAGAACTTCATTATCATTTAACAGATAACTTTGAAAAATTGCTTTTTATTATTTAAGCCACTTGGTTGAGAATTATCTTTCAAGATTCCATGTTACTGTTATAATTGATTAGAAATTCAGAATAAAAAAAAATTAAAAAGTTGAAACAGAAAAACTCTATGAGTGAAAAAAAGTGTTTTCAGATATCGTTTTCAATAAATTTACTAAAACAAACTTCTTTTTTTTAATCTATCCTTTAGAAATCTGAAGTACATCTTTACAGTACACGAAACTTTTCTAGGAAATTCTAAGGTAAAAACAATTTTTTATCTTACCCACTTTACTCATAGCACACTTAATTAGACTATAAATATATTTTTAGCAAATAAATACTTTTATCATATAAAAATTGAAATAGATGAACTCATTATTAATTTTTATATGATTGATGTGATTTTTCGAACGTTAGAGGTTTGAAAGAAAGGTTTCTTTAAAGAAAATTTTAAAATATTTATTGTCAAAAATTATTTAATTTTGACTCGTTTCCATTAACTCGCTTTCTGCTCCACGTGACTTTCCAGTGCACATATTTTAACTGATTTTGAAATTCCCTATGAGTTATAGCTTTGACACTTTGAACATAGTTTAAAACTAGATAACAAAGCAATATTAATTCGCTTTCTTATTTGTTTATTTGCAAAGTTAGCATAAATTTTACAATCGGTTGCATATTTTTAATCCAACAGAGGAAGCCCTCCCATTTAGAATTTTTAGAAATTTTTAAATAGAATAGAAATAGAAATTTTTCATAGAAATTTTTAAAAAAATAATATAACGTGTTTTTGAAACGAGCTTAAAATAATTTTTCCTATCCCCACACATATTGTTCTGAAAATTTGTGATTTTGAATTTTTATAATTGACAGGTACAAAGTTTCAGGACAATCTATATGGGTTAAAAATCTTCTAGATGTTATAAATCTGTTTGAGACTAGGAGAAATATTTCAGATTTTTAACCCGTTTAAAGACATGATTCATTATTTTTTATTTAAATAATTATTTGAAAAAACAAACGTCTTTGTTCGAGAAGTTCACGGATCGTCTAGACATATGGGTAGAAATAAAGTTTTGGACTACATTCCGATCAAACTGACATTACATAATCTATCGAATTTCGGGTGTTAGCTCTTATTATGAAC
Source organism: Argiope bruennichi (assembly GCF_947563725.1). NCBI lineage: Eukaryota > Metazoa > Arthropoda > Arachnida > Araneae > Araneidae > Argiope > Argiope bruennichi. Next base: position 6,940,902 of record NC_079157.1, read on the forward strand.
CATGCATGCCATAAGGAAATTATAACAGATAATATAATTATAATAGAAATTATAAATAAACTGATATTGGGTAGTATTAGTATTATCCAGCTTATTGAAATTCAATATCATTCTGATCCATATTTCAATCTAGTTATAATAATTTAAAAAATAGCTGTTGAGTCATGTCATAAGAGTGGACACTATCTATCTATCTGTCTATCTATATTATTTATATATATATATATATATATATCCTGATGATTAACTGTTTTCTTTCCCTATAGTACAAGTTTAAAATCTTTTGCAAAATTCACACTCCATAAAGCCAAAGAAACATGAAGCAATATTTTCTCAAAAATATGTAAACAATAGTAAAAAAAAAAGACAGTGGAAAGAAGAAAAAAAATGACTTTAAACCGTACAATCGTTTGGAGTAAAATGCAGTAGATGTGAGTTTTTTAAGAAATAGAATTGCTTTAAAAGGTTGAGTCACTTCTTTGAAGAGGCACTTCTTTTGAAGAAGGATTGGAAGCGAATAGAAAAAAAATGGCAAACTATGAAAAATCCAATTTTATGTAGTTTATACGCAAGATAGAATTATTTTCTTGCTCTTTATGTCCTGCATTTACTTGTTTTAAATTCCTAGAATTTCTATTTTTATGTTTAGCAATACTTTTATTTTATTTTATATACACTTTATTTATATCATTAAAAATCCATTATTTATTTATTTGCAGAAAGAAAATATTGATTACTATTCTCAAAAGTAAGTTATTCAAAACTTAAATGTAAAGTATATATTTATTTTTTATAAAAAATCTAAATGATTGAAATCACTACGTTCAAAACAGATGATGCGCATAAATGAGAATCCCAGCTACGTGGGGTTAATAAAAGAAAATTAAACTAAGTACAATTATTTGTTAATCGAATAACAGTCAAAAGATTAAATTCTACATATCACAAAGTGTTTAGAGGAAGCATATCAAGAACCGCGAAGGATATTGAGGTGGTATTATAATTTATTCCTTACTTTTTGAACTTAGTTTAAACAGGATGTATATATGCGTATACATTGCTCGTCAACGAACATGCTCATATTGAACACTTATAACTGTTTTGAATCTAAGCGTTTAACGATTATTTTTGATTTTCTATAAGCGACCATGTTGTAAAGAGTGAATATAATTAAAGTTGCATTTTCAAAAGACTGTAATAAATTATCAATAGTTCAGAATACTGATATTTCATCTGACATATTCAGTATACATGGAGCAATGCGAATTTGTTTTGATAAAGAAAACAAAATAGTTCAAAAGTTGACAGAAACTCGTCTTGAGATGTTCATTTAAAGATGTGACATGTGGTACAAAACCCATCCACCGCCATAAGCGGGTGCCGTATTGAATAGGAAAAAAAAATTGATTTTTAATTATCTCTAGACCGAAAACCATAGAAAGAGCAAACATGAAATCGGTTTTTAATTGTCCTTAAGCCAAAAACCGTGGAAGAAGCAAAAACTGATTAAACTATTAAGAATAAGAAGTCGGTGATGATTTGCTTAAAAAACGTTCAATCTATTGTCCACTGTTTCCTCATACGAACTGAAAGTATAAAACAGCTTTTTCCGCAACAGATTTTTAGTTGTGATATTCTGAATGTTCTCTATTCACCCAAGTTCACACTCAGAACCCTGTGCACAATATCTTTTAAGTAATCTCACAGTCAGAAGTTGCAGCGTTTCAGCTCATTTGATCCATATGCCCATGCTGTTGGAAATGGTGGCTGATAATTCTATCATTTCCAAAAGGTTATTTCCCCAGTTGCGTCAGTGGGGCTGCAGGAGGGCTATCTTGCATAAAAATTCTACAAAAGAAACACTTCCGCTCCACCGAGGTGGTGGAATGATCTAGTTGCGCTAAAGAGATTTAAAACTTGTTATATTAATTATACAGATTACAGGAACGAAGGAACAATCTCTTTAGCAGAAATGGCTGCCCCCTTTCTGCAATTTTAAATATCAATAAAATCTTTGAGTTGAAATGGGCTTCGTCTGTCCACAAAATGTTCCATGTCCATGCATTGTCCATTTCCATTCGAGGCAAGAAGTTGCAGGGCAAAAGCTTCTCATTTCAGAAAACATTGCAGGACATTTCGCAAATATTTACGAAATGCTACAGACGTTTGTAAAGTTTTGAATCCCTGCTGAAAAAAATATCAGTTCCAGAAACTCACTCTTCACTGGATGTTCCCAAAGCACTACTCGACGCATCCTGCAGTGCTGTAGCCACGTCCTCTACTGATGTCGATGTTTACTACTGACGGAGGAAAGCAACTTTCCTCTGTCTGCCTCATTTCATATCAGATGAAACCGTCTCTTCAGATTTGTCAATCGTCTTCTTCAGAAAGAATACACTCATTAGACCGACGACGTATCGGTATCGGAATACACTCATGATCCTCGCTCTTATGAAAACGCTTCACAAGAAGAGCCCGATCCTTCAATGATCTTCTCAGACGCAGAATAACAGGAATTGCATGTTTCCCACCTTTTTATCACCAGTATAATGCACGGAGCGTATTTCATGCCTTTTAATTTGCATCTTAAAAATAACATTTTCTCGTCTTATGGCTCCATATAACGGCCCACTTTTGAACTTCTTTTTTCTTTGTGTCAAGCAAATCTGCAATGCTTCACGCGAATTTAGATTAAATATCAGGGCAAGTGATTTTTTTTACAGCTTTAATTTCAATCTCACTATACTTTGTTCTCGTTTCTTTTAATATCCCTGCAAAGTTGGAATGCTCATTTACGTATGTATTTTGTACTGTATCTTGAATAATATTCTGCATCTCAAAGAAGAATTAATTTAAAATGCTCTCCTGTCGATTCATATGCCATACAAATCACATGATTAATGTAATAAATACATCATGTAATATTTAAATGTACATTGTTTTATAACTATGCTCTAACAACGCTTTTTATCTAAGATATGCACAGAACTCTTGACTTTCATTATTCTGTACAACTTAGACGATCTCGCTTTCCCAAATATTTAAGGCGAAGATTTTAACATCAAAATAGATGAATTTTCAGTAATATAGGGCTAGCAATAAAAATTGCACATATAATTTAAAAATATATACATGTCATCTTTAATTCAGAATAAATTGTCTAAATCGTTTGTGCTAACACGAATGAGGAATGTATTCATAACTTAAACTAATATTTAATAATTGACAGAATAATAAAGAAAATTTTCGTAAGCTCCATAAATTTTTGAAGTATATCAAAACACATCAGTTTTATATAATTTGCAACATGTCATGTATTCATTTTAGACAGCACAAAATAGGCATTATAAAAGATTTACGAACACTGAATTTTCCATTGTGAAATATTTGCATGGTAAGGGCCCTCTTATTGACCAGACAGAACCCATCAATTGATCCTATATAGTTGTTATTTTTTTTTCTTATTTCTTAAAAAATATTTCATTAAGAAATATATAAACATCAGATGGAAATCGTATACACTGCTGTATATATGCTATAACCGTATATTAGTTTCCGCTGAAAATATGCTAAACACATTTAATTCTGAATTATTTTGCAATAAATCTTAGTTTTTTATGAAGGTTTAGTAATTTTCATTTTTTATGATATTCATTTTTTTCATTTTAATTGTAATAATTAAGGCAGGTCAGGTTTTCTATATTTTTCTTTCAAAATTTTTCAAGTTCTCAGTTTAGATTAAACAATTTCAAAATTTTCTATTTTTTCAGACGCTAATTAAAGTGCGTTTTAATAAAATATACAGTGTGGTTATAATTAAACTTCCCCTATAATCAACATCTTACAGCGCAAATAGGTGAACGAAATTTGGTGTATAGACTAAACACGAGATGCGCTCATGAAATTTCGGAAAAAAAGAAAAAAAAATCAGTTTCAAAAAGTCCACCAGAGGGCGCCTTTTCCGGAAAAACATTAAATTTAACACAATAAACGACCAAAACGGAATGCAGAAACAATATAAACAATACAGAACAAGAATAAAATTAAAATCGGGAGAATCTGTCAGTTCAAGGAAAAATGTCGAGATTTGCTTGCTTGCGAAGAAGAAGCTTTATGCAAAACAGGTTAGGGTAAGAAACGTTTGCAGACGTTGTCATGTTTTATGTCGACATTTCCTGCTGTAATGTGACAGTATCTTGTTGCGACGGTTTTGGACGCTGAATGACTTAAAGAACTCCATAAAGCTTCATATTCGAAGCATCATAACTGATCAGTGACGATAAGCTGTTGAACATATTGTCCAGCGACTTGAAATTTTGTGGGTGAATGAGGGGGATCACATGGAGCAACTTTCCCTACATCATTCTGGACACGATTAACAACTGCTCCTCTTGCCAATTTCGTCCTAATCTGTCCTTGTTTCTGCAAACAGAACTGTTTTTGTTTTTTTTCTCGAACTGCATACTGTTATTTTTTCCTTACCATTACTTAATATGGTTCAATGACAAGGTGATCAGAAACTAGTCAGTAAATGTTAATATTATTTCTGTTTTCCGTTTTGGTCGTTTAGTGTGTTGAAATTAATATTTTCTGGAAAAAGGCGCCCTCTGGTGGACATTTTGGAATTAATTTTTTTCCCCCAAAAATTCCGTGAGCGCATTTTGTGTATAGACTTTACACCAAATTTCGTTGCAATCGGTTCATCCGTTTGCGTTGCACGATGCTGTTTATAGGAGAAATTTAATTATAATCACAATTGCTATTTCCAGTTTTTTTAGTATTGATTATTATACATTATATTATTTTTAAAATAATTTTTTTTTTTAATTTTCAACTAAGTACCGCCATATGTATGGAATAAAAACTATGTGAAAATTAATTTATACCTTGATAAAATTTTCGAAAAATAAAGGATTCCAATACAATGGGAAACAAACAAGTATAAAAAGTTTCACAAACCTACTACACCATGAAATGAGAGAAAAATCGATTAGTGTTTGCAATATGATTTAAAACACGAAGCAAATCAAATTGAATAAAACTGTGTAAAAATAATCGAAAGTAAAGTATTCATTTTTTATATTCGTTAAACCATTTTCTTCACAGAGACAAAATTCAAGTAGACATTTCGTTGGGAGATCGTCAAGTTGTAGTACAGCGCCATGATCCTGAATATACTGTAAGTTAATTTTCCATCGTCTTATAAAAAAAAAGAATATTAGATATTTATATTTTAGATTCTTAGGCATTTTGTATGCTGATGTGAGTGAATTGAAACTTTGATACATCATTAATAAAGCCATTTAATAGATACAATGAATTTTCAATCCTCATTCAGTTTCTGACTTCCGTTAATTCATCTTTACTTTGGCGAAATTTATTATCATTTGTAATATCATATGCTACATGTAATAGAATAGGTTAGAAGGGAATTAACGAAAGATTGCGCTTTAGATGCGTTCAACATGAATAATAAAGAAGTAATTGATTTTTTTTTCTTAGATGATCCCAAAAAAATGGAACAGTTATTCATATAGTTCCTTGAGTTCACCGTTCAAGTTGAAGCGCTTCCCTTTCAGATATTTTTCAGGGGACCAAACAGATGAAAATCTCAGGGCGACAGGTCTGGGCTGTAGGGTGAATGGTCGAGCTGCTCCCACTTGAACTTGACCAGTTCCGTGTATATGACCCTGGAAATGTGTGGACGGGTTATCATGGAGCAGAACCACACCCTCTGTGAGTAACCCCGGTGTTTTGTTCGTGATGGACCTGCGTAATCTTCAGAGTGTCTCACAGTCCACTCTTCTACTGCATGCTGTGCTGCTTTGTCTCTGGCTCTTAGTGATGGCACCCGCTCTCATCACCTGTGATGATCCGCTCCAGGAAAGCGGGGTCTTCATGATACCGAAACAGATGTTGAAGTACTAGCCCAATAGGCCGTTCCTTGAGCTGGTCGGTCAGCTACTTCGGAACCCACTACGCGCACATCTTCAGAAAACGCAACCTGTTGTGAACCAATGCTAACATCCACCTTCACCAGCAACATTCGCAATGTGACACGCCGATCACTTCTCACTAGGTCGTACACCTTGTCGATGAGATCGGCCGTGATGACTGTCTTGCCTGGTCTGGTCTCGGATCACGGAAACGGGCATTCCATTTTCTCGCTGCCTTGTCTGACACCAAATCTTTCCCGTAAACGGTGACCATCCGGCAATGAATAGCAGTCGGTGTAATACCTTCCACTGTCAGAACACCACGCTGCTCCTCAATCATTGAATTTCGCACTGTGAACACCATCCTGTCATCACTGCGTAATGCTCTGCCACGTCAATTAGACGGCGCTCTTTATAAGAGTCTCTGCTCTCTCCTGCGCGTGCGGGCGCCCGCGCATGCTCCGATCTAAGTCGGAGCCTCCAACAGCATCCCTAGATGTCTTGTTACGTTCGCCCAAAGCGGCATTGGCAAATATGTTAACGATTACGTTGTTACGACGTTTCGTACCTTTTCATTTGAACACCCCTTGTAAGTTGTGACAAGAAAAGAGCTGCATCCTGCTCGTTGTTCATTGTTTCGTCAGTGTATAACGGACCTCGATTGTTGCCACGGTTCTTATTATCTGTACAGTGCGTACAAGATTCGTAAATTGCTGTTGGGGTATGCTTAGTGTTTTTTTAAGTATAGCACAGTGAAGTATACAGAATTAATGTAACAATGCGAACAATTTATATCCTTTAATTTACTTTTTCTCAAATAAATTCTTGCATTGCAGTATATAAACATATATAAACTACCAGTATAGATTCTTCTATTTTAACTCGACACGTTAACTCGACATTGAAAGGATTTCGAAGAGCAAATGTAGAGCGAATGAGATGAACATCATTCCAAAAGTAATCTTCCACGGCTGCTTTCGGCAACTGAAAAATTGATGAACTAAGTGTGTGGAGACACAAAGAGCTTACTTTGATGAGTATTAAGGCCACGGTGGTCTAGTTTTTCTGGTAAGGTTTCAGCTTCCGAATTCACCGAATAACCGTCGTGTTAGCGGGTCTGGTGCACGCTAAATACGTCGAGGCTAAATGCCTTCCCACTGGTGTGGTGTGGAAGTTTGGAAAGAGAGTGACAGCTCATGTGATGTCCTCGTCATCTGACTGCGATTCAAAATCACGAGGTCCGTCCACAATTAACTCTAGTGTTGCTTTAAAACGGGACGTTAATGTAACTAGAAGGGTATTAGGATCCAGATAACGTCACATGAAAGCGATATTATTTTATGCAGCTCTTGTGTCAAAGATCGCTGCTTTTTAAGCCTATGCCTGTAGATAGAAAATTCTGGGGGATTTTTTCCCTCATTAAAAAAACAAATTATATTACAGCCGTTTGAAAAAACCGCTTTATAATCATAAAATGTTAAAGTAAATTTTGAGGAAAAAAACAAACATCTAAAACAGATCGAGACTGATTAATTGAAAAATATAAAGTGTTGTCTTTTTTTTTTTCACCATATTAAAATTGCCATTTGCTTAATCCACTAAGCATTTATCTCTGGTAAATATACTTTGATTGAGCAAGTGTAAATTTTTTAAAAATATATGATAATAATTGATGGCAACTGCATTTCCCTATTACTTCAATTTTGAATTTGTGGTAAATCAAATATTTGAGACATATTTCTCTAAAATGTTTTCTTAAACAACTATTGGTAAATTTAACAGAGGGTCCATTATTTTTATTTCATTTTGTGTTTGTTTCGTTAAACAAAAATGCAATAACTTTCTACTACATTTCAGACTGGTTACCTCTTCAGTTATATTGGAGGTCTGATGGGTTGCTGGCTGGGAGTCTCGATGTGGGCTTTCGCTGGAATAGCAGAAAATGCTTTTCTAAGAGCGATTCAATGGATGGAGCATATCAAACGAAATTTTAAAGAATCTTCTGTAGCACAACGTACTGTTTTTTCAACACGCAAGAACAATGTACACATTATTAAAGTTTCCTGATTTTTTTATATAGATTTTTTTTTATTAATAAAAAAGTTTCGCACGATTAGATGGTAAAGTTTACCGTGTGTTTGTGCAGTATTTCACAACAATACTGCAGAAGTTATGACATGTAAGTTTCTTTTTTGAATTTATAAAAATGTTTGAATTTTTTTTAATTGCATTTTTTTATTTGTTACAAAATTATCGAAACTTGTAAACATTGCTCATTTCATAAACTTTTTTTACAGACAAAGTTGAAGAAAAACAGCATATTCAAAGGGTTCAATAGTTATTCTCGCTAGTGAAGTTAATAAAGGGAAAACTGTGCTAGTTTTAAAAGAAACAAAAAAATGAAATGCAACACAACAAGCGCATAAATGCATCACAATAAATTTTTCTCTTAGGTTAAAATGGATATCCCATTCTATTTGAGGTAGTGCTGATGCAAGAATAATTAGAAAAGCGTTTAAAATTAAAAACAACACAGAAGATTCCGTTTCAGACACTTTATAATCCACTCTGCGGTCAATCAACGAATCTCGGATATTTAACTTCTCCTATCTTAATTTTCAGAACTAATAAAAGACAATGAAGATCTATATCTATTTGTTTATTTAAAATGAAAATTCTTTCAAATGAGCTCTTGCCACTAAAATTTCTGCCGTATACTCATTTCTGTGGAACCTAAACTATCATTTCCGCTGATTTTCCAGAGTAAAAACAATGTGTTAATTATACCTTATTTAACGTAAAAATAAAAACTCGGATTTTTGTTCAGTCTACTATATATATATATATATATATATATATATATATATATATATATATATATATATATATATATATATATATATATATATATATATATATATATATATATATATAATGTAAAAACATATATTTTAATGCAGTTTTGAGGTCGAAGAGAGAGAAGACATCCTGAATTTTTAAACTTCGCTTTTATTCCATCCCTTGAAGCATAATTTATTTACAAGCAAGAAGCGACGATATACGTCAGTTTACATCACAACGCAAGAGCGGAAAGAGAAAAGAGCGACACAAATATTTTTCCCCGTGATATACTCCCTGAGATTTTGATAGGGATTTCTTTACACGCTCGATTTAGATAAGAGAAACATATGTATTTTTTAAAAGAATTTGTATAGGTTGACAGATTTTTATCCCTACATTCGGAGCGTGAGAACAGCTGATTTAAGCATTTTTAGAGAGCTTCTGCAGCAATAATTAAATAAAAAAAGTTGGAATTGGATCAGAAAATAAGAATGAAGTTAAAATGAGTTAAATTAAGATAAAAATTAGGACATTAATTTAGATTTAGAGATATTATATATTTTAAAATCTAATTAAAACTTCATTAATTTCCTAATGTTTAGTTCAATTCAGCCCATAATTTCATTCTAAAATATTCTCTTATTTCCTGATCCCATTCCACCTTTTCCATTTAATGAATTCAAGAGAACCTTTGTAAAAATGATTACATTCGCACTTTCACACGCTCCGAGTGAAAGAATAAAAAAATGTCTAGCAAGCACATTCTTTTAAAAGATCCTTACGCTTCCCTTATCAAACTCGACACGTGTAAGAAATCTCTATCATAATCTTATAGTATATATGCACTGGGAAAATTATGATTATATATTATATATAAAGTAATAAAATCAAGTTAATAGGAAAAATCAAATTAACCTCTTAACTGTTTTGCCCGAGTGCCATACGTGCATCGATTTATCGAATTTCGATAGTTGTAAGCAAAAAATAGGCCATTCACAATCATTATAATTCAATATTAAAATTATTTCGAATACATAGATAAATCAAGTATTCAATGGATTTCCATTTGAATCAAAATAAGAAAATATTCTCAAAATAGCAGGTGTCATCTTATTAGATAGTAAAGAAAATAAAACAGTTAAGTAGTTAAACCAAATAAAAAAAGAATCCGGCCGGAAGACTTTTTTCAAGGGTCACGCTCACGCAGGGATTCAAAAAAGGGATTTTTTTCTGTGAAGGAATACAGACAAGATAGTCTAATAATGATTCGTCGTGACCCGAAAATCCCCTGAAATTAGGCCCAAGAGATATACTATTTTAACAGGAAGGAAAATACAAAACAACAAATTAGAAGAATATATTCACTAATAAGTAAAAATAAAATAACAAAAATATCATATAATAACACTCAAACCAGTAATGACCACAAATAGGAAAGCACATAACAGCAGCAGGCAAAGAAATTTTAAGCTATCGATTGTGATTCTCTCTTTTTAAGACTTTCAAGCTAACGTATTTAAGGTAAAAAAACAATTGTATGGTCTCAGTGCCATCTATTGCGTGATCTAATAGGCAAGGAAAGTTCTATTATTTATCTTAGGTAAAGGATTAATCCCAAACCATACCTTGTTTAATCAAAAAGTTGACATCACTGTTATTTCTAGGAAATTCACTATTAATTAAATTTTTAATGAGGTTATTTGATGCTTCAATATAGGAATTTTTATTATTGCAAACCCTTTTGATCCTGTTAACTTGTGAGAAAATTAAATTTTTGAAAATTTTAGAGTTTAGATTGGAATGATAGTTACAAAGCTTTGTTATTTTAAAGTTGAATTCATCCCTTTTATTGTAGATACGAACTATTGTTTTATCATTAGCAATTTCGATTTTTAAATCCAGAAAGGTAGCCTCAAGTTGATTTTTATTTGTTTCTGTTAGAATTAAATCTTTTGGATAGCAATTAGTAAGAAGTTTATCAAAAGTAGGTCATCAATATACCTCCACCCGTTTATTAAATTATATTTAATTATTTTTTTTATCATAGTAATGTAGGAAAATATTAGTTAAAGCATTTGAGAAAGCTGTTCCCATTGGAATGTCCTTGACTTGTTTATAAAAATTAATACCATTAAAAACGTAATTTTCAGTAATATTAAAATTATATAACTCTAGCCAGTTATTTTTAGGAATAAAATTTTCATTTAAATATTATCAGGGGACTCATTCGGAGAAGACTGCTTCAGCACTGCAATTATTTGACAATCTCCCTGTTCGTGCTTCTCCTTATTAAATTTCATTCATCCTCAGCATCACTAGGCACCTTTTCGCAAACACCGGACTCCATTCGAACTTCTGCCTTTTCTTCTTCCACTTGGCTCACGCCGTTTCCTTCAATTTCCTCTGTGACATTTTGGACGTCTTCTTCCACATTTTGGACATCTCTCACTCTTCCCACACAACTGTCGTCAATATGATCTTTAAATTCATCGCATTTTCTTTTGACGAATGCATTGAACTCTTGCATATCTTCTCACCAAGCTCGAATATTTTCCCGCATTTTCTCTTTTGCAGCCGCCATTCTTTCCTGTGCAGCTCGATTCTCTTCCCTCATCCCTGGTCTTATGAAACATGAGATATTGATAGGGAAAATATTTTTTTCACAGTGCTTATATACTATTAAGATTCTGATACGGATTTCTCACGCATATCGACTCCGATAAGCGAAACATAGGAATCAAGGGAATTATGGGATCTTTTAAATGGATGTGCTTGCTGGACATTTTTCTATCCCTTCACGCGGAGCGTGTGAAAGTGCAAATGTAATATGGGCTGAATTACGATAAAAGTTTGTAAATTAATTAGAATAGAAATTAGAGTTTAAAATATCTATATATATATATATATATATCAATGTTTGAAGATTTTTCCTGGGGAAGCATGGAAAGACATAAGTGAAAAAAAATTAAGCAAGATTTTTTAGAACCATTTAGAACCAACTGGTCGACAAAAATGGCTAGCATTTAACGAAAAAAAAAAGAAAAAGGTTTGAATTGTTGATTATTTCACTCGTAAGAAATTTCATTTGTAATATATATAATTGGAGGAAATCATTAATAATTAATTACTTAGGAAGTAAAATATTTAGTTAACACATATAAAACTTTAATCCTCTGCGCAGCTTTTAAATGATAGTGTACACTTAAATAAAAATTTATCTTAAATAATAAATAAAAGTTAACAACTTTAAATCTATTGAAATGAAATTCTTATTTTGACAGAATTTAATTTCCCTGATATGTTAATAGGAATTCAATAAAATAATAGTTTTTTATATAAGATGTTTTTTTTAAATCAAATCTATTTCCCATTTTCGCCCCCTTAGGTTAGAAAATGAAATGTGGATTCAAAATCGAATTCGAAACATCTTATCGACTCTGAAATCAGAATGTATACAAGGAGCCATTTTTTACACCAATTAAAGCTGGAAATAGAGTCATAAACATTCCACCTTCTTCAAGTGAGAGGGAGAGTTTTATATAGAGTCTTTTCTTCCATGGATACCCACAGAATGTATGTAATCAATGCCATTCATTATTTGGCGGGAAAATAGGTGAAAATCAGCTTCCAATGAACAGATCAGCATGAGACCACGAAATTAATGGTCGAGTATTAATTTATTATCGCCTACATTAGATTTGGAAAAAATGTGAATGAAATGCCATTTTTCTTTTTTATTTAAAAGTAAAAGTTTATGGAGAAAATATTAGATTTTGTTTCTTAGAAGAATCTTCTGAAAATTCTACTTCCTTTCCCATCCTCTTTTCCTACATAGAGTATAATCTTTAATTTGGGCCAACAAAAAAAAAGAAAAAAAGGAGAGAGAGAGAGAGAGAAGGGGAATTCCTTCATCTGATCAATTTATTGTTATTATTACTTTTTCTTCTTCTGGATTGGAAGAAAGTATTTCGAATTTCGAAAAGAAAGTATTTCGAGCGAGAGAAAAAAAATTATAAATTTATCAATTGTACAGTGTATATTCAGTACTGTTTATAGTTTTTTTTTTTTTTTTACATAAATTGTATACATTATTATCTTCTATTAAGAATCTTTCCAGGATCTGTTGATGCGAATGGAATGGAAAGATATTCAAAGGATTGCCTTATTTCTCAATACAGAATTATGAAATAATTAATTAAAAAAAACTCTCTGGATTTCGAAAATTATTATAGAATATTTCTTTGGTTTCACTGGAAATAATTCCTATACCAAGAAATATTTTTAAGATGAATAATATTTATGTTAATGAAACTATTCAGTAACATAAAATTACTAAAGCTTCTGTTAATTATAAGATTACAGTATTGTCTTCAAAGAAGTATAGAATTATATCAATTATTTGACGATTTCTAGAAAAAAAATGTACAATTCGAGGAAATAAATTTACAATTAAGCTTTAATAAATGAGAAAAAAGGATAAGTAATATTTTTTTTATCTCTTCCTTTCAATTTGATATCTTTTAAGCAAATTTTTCATTAATTATTAATATAATTTCGCACATAATCTTTTTTCTTTATATTTCTCAATTATCACTTTCTTTTCATTATTTATTCTGTAATTTCATATTTTCACTCAAAATTGCATGAAAAGAGAGCATTAAAGTTATAAGCAAATCGTGCATGCACCCTCCTTCTTGGTTTATTTTAATTCATTAATTTATATTTGCCATGCATTATTTCTTGTCCTTAATTTTTTTTTCAGACAATTTTTTATTGCCACCTAGGCCGAGAGTTAGTTTTAGAAACAGAAGCGAAAATAATTTCTAGATAAAAAAAAAAAAAACCCTCAGCTTTTCCAAACTGCGTCATGAGACATCCGTGACAATACATCAGTACGCCGTAAAAATTACGTTATTGCGCATACCACTTCACGCATGGTTTGCCAGAGAGAAGTGTGCGGAGATTAGCAGTAGTTAGATTTAGCAAGACGAAAAATAAACATATTGGCGGCAACCTGGTAATCCACATTAAGGTAAGAAGTGTTCCTAATTAATTTCTGTTTATTATAGTTTTTTCTTCTTTGAACAAAGGTCAGTCTATATAATAATTTGAGCCTTCTATTTTTAAGTAAATTATATCTAGCTTTACCTAATCGTCCACCGCAATTTCCTTACAGATCGCTATTGTATATCGTCTTTGTGCCATTTTTCCACAGTCATATTAATGTTGATTTTGTCATCAATACGATAGCAAGCTGCCCACTGCCCTGTTCCGTTACAAAAGTTATTTTTGAAATAACCGATAGTATATGTGTCGACATCCGAAAAGATTTTAGATTTACATATATTTAATAAAGTTTTGAATGTGGCCTCATCAGTTTAATTAATCAGCTCGTATAATCTATTTAAAATTTCTGGGATTTTTTCATTTATTATTTTAGTTGTTCCAGATGTTAAACTTTCCTTTTGTGCTCTATTACATGCCAGTCACACAAAATGTAGAAGTTCAGATTTATTGAAAAAAAGCACACCAAACATTAAAGAAGGCTTTAAAATAATCAGACATAAAGGCATTAACTTTTATGTTACCAATCCAAACTTTTACTTTTTAAAAAAAATACATGAAAACTGTTTCATGTTGCCTGTTGCAACGCAAAAATGCAATAGAGAAGCTTTCCAAATTATCATCTTTAATTAGCAGGCTGCTCAGTTGTGTATTATATTTATTGATGACATGTGTCAATGCACAACGCTTCATTTCCATATATTTTAAAACTTACTTCCTGGGCTTCATTCATAAGCCCAAGTTAAAATAATCTTTTCCTAAATCAGGAAATTCAGAGCTTTCTTCCCTTATTAATGGTAATTTATGCATTAATATTTGATTCTGATCTAATGCCAACACTTCATCTATCCATGTTTCCACAAATGGAATATTATTTTCATTTCTAATGGTGTCTCCATTTATTTGATACTGATACAATATTTCCGATATCCTGAGCTGTTGTTACGACTAAACGCTTAGTTCTTAAAAAATGTGTCTGTATTGTTGTTTAAAATATGTGAAAGTCAGACACCTGTAATCAATTGACCAGCTATTTCTTCTTTTCTCTTTCACATAGCATAGAATGTCAAAGTTGTGTCTTACGTGTGTGAAAAAATATTTAATATGTAACTCGTCTGACTCTTTACAGCTTTTAATAGATAGGAAAGATGGGCTATATAAATTTATTTTGCATGATCCAGCCAACTTTATAGAGTTGTACTTACTTATATAGTTACCAACTTGGTATAGTTACTTCTTTATATGGTTCAGTTCCCTTAAAACTGAAATATCCATTACAGTAACACATATACATTGTACTGTAGAAGAATAGTGCTTTCTTATATAGGATGCTGAAGTTTGTAATTCAGTTTTTATCTTCCAATTTTTAAAATCATTCCAAAAGCTGAAAGTTAAACTTTCATTCCTTTTAATTAAATTAGGATGGATTTTCTTAATATGCATATACAGTTGATTTTTAATAAAAAATACATTTTTACACTCACCACAGTGAAATATTTCTTTGAAATTTGGACAACAATTTTTTTCTTTCCTTCTGAAATATTGAATAGAGAAGTATTTTCTGCAGATGGAATAGTAGCTTGGGGATTTTGGATCTGGCATGGATCTTCTTATGCTTTAAAAGAGCAACAAATTCATTAAATGTTGCTTCATGATGTGCACATGAATATGTTAACAATGACTGGACTGGCAGGGGAATAGGTTCTTCATTATAATTTATTTCAATGTTTTCAAGTTCATTTTTCATCGAACATGAAGATTCGCAACTTGAACATTTTGTTTCATAATTGTGAAATTTTTTGTCAATTCTTTTATAATTAATCTTTGTTAAAAATTACTTATTGTAAATTTGACACAGAAATATTGATGATAGTTGCACTGACACACGACTTGAATAGCTATAGTTTTAAACTATTGACTTTATTAGTTACCGTTGATGCAGAAGTATGTTTTTCAGCAGTATATTGTAATTCAAATATAACTGATAAAAACACGATTTTTCTTTTTTTTTTCTTCCAAAATTAAAGAAAAGATAGAAGTCTTAAAACCAAATATTTTTATGTCTGATATGGGACATCTTTTCTGTAATGCATGGTAGAGACAGATGTATGATATGGTGTTTTTTTTTTTTTTTTTTTTTTTTTAAATTTGGCATGTTTTAACTAAGTGTGGTACAAAATTTTAACGAAATCAAAGGTATGCAAAATCTAGCCTTAGTATATAAGATGTTGAGAACTGTTTTAACTGTGAAAGATAGTGCAACATTTGAAATACTTCTGCAAAATTTTGAGAATGTTTTATAAACTGTTGTTGTAACTGCAGGTTATGTGAAATATTTTTCTGCCTCTTATATGAATTGTTGTACATTATGGGCATATTGCTAAAGAATTCATGCTGGACTGAATACAAATATGCATCTAGGAAGGATGCAAGAGAAAAAAATACATTCATGCTTCTCAAAAAAATCTCAAGCAGCAGAATGCCTTTTTATTTCAGAAAAAAAAAAAAAAATCATGCAATAATATTACTATGCCTCCACTAACAAATATAATGCAAAGCTTTCAATCTGTTGAGAAAACTGATATAGTAATTGAGAAGAAAAAAAAAAGTAACTTCATAACTATCCAGCAAAAATTACTATTTATATTTTATTAATGTGTCAAATCCAATGTCAAAAGTCTTAATGATTTCATAATAACAGTTTGAAACCTTTTAAGTTTTTTTCTTCTGTAATTTATAAATATAATTTTAATGTGTACTTAAAAAATTAAAGTCTGTTTTCAGTCATTTTCAAATGAGACTGTCTGAATTTGGTAAAAATCATAAACCTGCTTTTAATTGTTTATAAATATTATTAAAGTGTGTTATTATTAAAGAAAATGTTTTACACTAGTTTTTGAATTAATCGTATGGATTTGGTATATTTTGAATCTATATCCAGTTATTTTTAAATATGCTAGTTTTTTGAATATATGCAATTAAATAACACGTTATTTTCTTTATCTGTTTTATTAGTTCTTTTAACCTTTACTTTTAGCATGCATCACAAAATTATATGGTATACATTTTTGTTACAATTAATTGCTGTATTTTCATTAAACAGAATTTTTAAGTGTTATATTAAGTATGGATGCAAGCATTGCAGTCTGTGCCTCAAACGTGGCTGGCACAATTTTCAAATCTTTTGAACTGTGTACAATTTATCATACATTTCTATTTGTGAAGCTGTTCATGTCTAGTAAGCAGGCATAAGATTAGATATATTTCCAGTTGTCTTTATTTACAAAATATCTTTCTTTAATTTCCTCCACATCACTTTTTTCAAATTATTCAACATATAAGGTACATTGAGAACTTACTTTATTCACCTGAAATATTATGGCCACATAATTTTTGAAGTTTACTTATGTTAGTGACAAATGTATTGTGCAACTATTTCTATAATATAAAATTATTTCATTGGTGGTTAATGAAGTTATCAAATGATAATTTGTGGTTTTTATGCAGTGTGGTAAACATGGCATTAAAAAAAGAGATTATTTTCAGTTGTATAAATAAATCCCACATAAAAACCAGGAATTTAATGCATCTTGCATTCTGCTAGATAAAAACATTCATTAAAATATGCAATTTTGTTGCTTTTCATTTCTTTAAAATTTTTAAATTGTATTTGTTGAACTGTGAACGTTATTCAAGTAAGGTGAAAGTGTTTTTATGACAGAATTTTTTATGAGAAAATTTAAAGAATATGCCTTTTCTCTGTTGCAATTGAAAATGTTTACAAAAAATGCTTGATGTTGAGTGGGATTGCATGTTTAAAATTACTTGTCATTTTATTCTGTATGAGAAATAATTTCATTATATGGTAAAAAGAAAGGTACTGCAAGCATGTCTTTCATATTAATTATTACACCTGGGCAGAAAGATAATATATATATATATATATATATATATATATATATATATATATATATATATATATATATATATATATATATATAAAATGTTTAAAATGTATTACATCTGATACTTTTTTTAAAGATAAATCTTTTTTTTTTTTAACTAAAGATTTCTATTTAATGATTCTTAAAAGACCATCATCATATCAAGTCATAAAGACTTATTTATGTGTACTTTTAATGAGTCATTTTCCACAATTAATTTTGGCTTTATTTTTTTATATGTTATTGATTGGATTTTTAATTCAAATACTAGCTACTCAGTGAAATGATTAATTATTTGGCTACTATACCATTATCATATTTATTGTGGCCCGGACATTATCATATTTATTTTGTGTTTTGAGAGAAAGACGTATGGTAGTTTAAAAATGAATGAGTTATATGATTGCATTTTTTCCCTTGATTTTCTAAAATTAATCAATGACAGAATATGCAAACTTGTATGATAAATGTATACTTGCACCTTTTTGAAATTTCTCATAAAAAATGCTGTCTGTATACAATGCAAATTATTTCCATCATTACTACTACCACTACTTTTGCTATATACAAAAATTATTATTATTATTTAGTGTTCTACATTTAGTAATTTGTTTTTCATCCTAAGTGCAGAAAATAATTAATAAGTAAAGGAGTTTATGTCATTTTTTTGGTATTTTATTAAAATTATACAAACATTTCATACAAATTTTAATATATATATGTTTATAAGAATACATTTTTAAAAAATTAAGTCCTATTTCTTTTATTGGTTAGAATATAGAATTTTTCACTTTTCTAATTTCATTTCACACCAATTGTATAAATGCTGCACATTAATAATTGTGTTGCATTAGACAGAGATTAGCAAATATTGAAATGCAATTGCAAATCATATTTTCAGTAATTAAATCATATGCAAATTTAGAATATATAGTGACTTGTTTTCATTGAGATATGAATTAGCCTCTCATTTTAATTTACTTTAAAAAACAAATAAATTCGAAGCTTTAAATTAACACTAAAAGGGACCATCAAATTAAGTTTGAAATAAAATGCATTCTTATTACAGGATCTGCAAAGTTATGCAAATGTTTCATAATCAACAATTTGACAATAACAGACTAAACACTAATTTATTAATGTGATTAAATCAAATTAACCATGAAATATTTCAATGATACACATATTAATGCTAAATATACATTATTCAGAACTGTTGATAACTGCACTAATTCTTAATATTATTTTACTGTTTTGTAACAAAATAATAATAATATGAATGACTTTAAAAATGTAAGTGCTTTTTCAACAGAATTAAACATGTTAACACTAAATATAAGAGTAAATTTATGAAGTAAAATACAACCACGTTTGTTTGTTTTTTTAATTTTAATCAATTAAATTTTTTATCAATATTTTTAAAAAATAGTGTGCATTTATTCTTTTTTTAAATCATTGTAACTTTGCAAGTAGTTACGAGATTTAAAACTTATTCAGTAAAACTGACATTCTAATTTTAAACAAATATAAAGATGCAGACCTTAATAGAATCATGTGTATTACAATATTTTAACGTTTAGTAGTAGTTCAAGCAGTTCTAGCTCTGTTTATTTGTTTCTAAAAACAAAGTAAAACAAAAAAATCTGTGTTACATTTTTCGAATTTTTATACACGACCCTTTAAGACTAAACCCTAGTAATTAATTAATTATTGTTTTAATGTTTTGGGATACATGCCAATTTTAGTTTTTTTCCTTTATCACATAATAATGAGATATCAACTGACAAACTTATCAAGTAAGAAATAATGATTTCGAGCTTAAAAGAATAACAAACCAGAGGGAATGGTTCCCCCAAAACTTTCTCGTCTACTCTCGAATAAACTTGTTATGCAAGGAAGCGCCTTCCATGGCAGTGGCGAACAATAGCACTAAATATTAACTTTTGGCATGAATTTGGCATTTTTTCTGATCTATCGTGTCATCCTTCGCGAGTTATTTGGCGGTTAATCCTTTGCAAGCGTTAATAGATCCAAAAAAATCGAATTTGTGTTTTAGATGTGTTTTCTGTCAACTGATTGAAAAACAAGTAATATATTTTTAAAAAAAACATTTAAATCAATTCCTGTTTAGGTTAACAAAAAAATTTATTTTAGTTACTTTTTATTAAATAACTAGCCGCCTTTGGCGACCAGCCGGTTCGCCAATCTTAATGTTCGTTAAAATTTTAATAATTAAATATTTTATGCAATTTCTACTTTAATAGCTTCTTCATCAAAATATTTTAAAACTTCAAATTTTGATTATCATATAATTCATTCATAATATTATAAAGGCCTTCAGTCATAACGTAATATGTATCTCTCTCATTTTCTGTTAGCACCCGTAGAATTTATGCTTTAAATTAAAGTGGAAAGAATTTATCTTCAATTAATATAATAATATTTTTTACTGAAACAAAGCATTTTTTTATAATCTGATTACTGAAAATAGAGTCACTCAGCGTTTAAACTTTATGGCCACTAAAGAATATCTTTTTAAATCTATGTAATATCTCAAGAGTTAGTCAACAAAATTTTCTTAGATTCATTATGAGCAGATCGATTCATTAACAATGTTTAAATTTAAATGCATCAAACACTAAGAAAATAAAACGAATCGTTTAAAATAAACGGTTGAAAACAGGTTTTAAAAAAACTACTTAAAAAACAATGTACTTAAAACTATAAGCATATACAAAAAATATATAACTAACATAAATACAATTTACTTACAAAAGCATGCAACTAACCCAAAAATAATTTAAATCATCCATTGATAACGTTGTCATGGCAACAATCAGAACAGAATGCGCATGCATGAATTTTCTTCGCCGGTTACGTAACGCAAATACGTGATTTTTTCTACGCCAGTTGGGGTAACGCTATGCGGATTAGACTTTTTTAATTTCCTTTATTCTGTTTTATTTTAATTCAAAAGTACTTCAGAATGAATCTGAAAGATTGATTCATTAACAATGTTTAATTTTAAATGCATCAAACATTAAGAAAATAAACAGAAGCGATTGAAATAATCCGCCGACAAATTTTAACCCTAGCCTCATTACTGTTGGGAGAAAAAAAAACTGAAGCCCTTCTCGTTTGGCGCTGGGGATAATGGAAGATTTTTTTTGGCGGGAAAGTGAGTTTTTAATTAATTATTAAAATTCTAATTAAAAATTCGAAAAAAGAAACCCCATGTGCACATTCCCAACCTCTAAGGTATACATGTATCAAATTTGGTAGCTGTATGTCAAACGGTCTGGCCTGTAGAGCGCCAACACACACACACACATTGAGCTTTATTATAAGTATAGATTACAATTAATATAAATATGTATATACATATGACAGAATTACAATATTAAGTGGCAATATAGAGTTTCTTGACCAAATAGAAATTACTGGATAAATTTAATTAATTAATTAATATTTGAAAAATACTATTAACATCAAGTGTAATCTGCTACAAATTTTTAAAAATGTATTTGAACTTGAGTTGATTGCGTTTACTTGTTTCTGGAACTACAGACCGACAGCTAGTCAACCCGTAGTTGGATTTGACCCGTAGTTCAAAATTAGACAGATGTCTACGAAATGGATGTTAAATCTGTATACCCAGTTTTATCTATCTGACTCTTTGTTTTGAACTACCTTGTTAGCTTATATAATGAACAGACGGATGGATTTCCCCTGAACAAATTTTGCTCAAAATTGGATTTAAATCTGAAATTTGTGTAAAGATTGTATATCAAATGTCACAGACACGCGGATATTTCATTTGTTTCTATTAATATTTCAATATTGGGCGATTGCGTAATAATGTATAGAGTAACAAGAATTGTGTTAAATGAATCAGAAAAAATTTCAAGGTGGAACCTAAAGTTTAATTGTATAAAATAGCACCGAGAGAAACACCAATCCAGCACTATCCTGTTAAAAAAAATAATCTGCATAATCCCCCCCCCCTTACATGAAACTTAAACTATTTTTGGGTTTATGTAATATAGTTTCTCCAAACTAGCATCAACTATTTTGAACAGAGGTCTGCAGACTTTTTCAGTTCCAGGGTATGGGCTACTTCTAATTTTTTCAATCTGCTTTGGTCCACTCCAGTGGTGTAAATCTGTTGACTAAAAAACAGACAATGTTGATTTTAGCTTAATAATAAATACGAAATATGTACTTACCAACATAACTACAAACATAATAATAATAGCCAAAAATATAATGATATCAAATGTTGCATTTAATAGCAAGCAATTCAAAATGCATTAGAATATAAACCATTTTTAACTAAAGTTAGTTCTTGTAATTTTTAGTCTGCATACTATCCGCACATCTTGAATATCTCGGTATGCAATTACTAACTGTTAATTTTGCGCTGGATTCTAAGTGGCCGTTTGTGAAACGGGAACGATATGTTGTCTTAATTACATTCATCGTTGAAAATGCAGATTCACACAGGTAGGTAAAGCCAAAGAACGATGTAAAATGATATGCAACTTTTTTTTTTTTAATGAGAATACTGTACTTCGTTTATTAGATTCCAAAATTTATTCCTAAATTCTGAACTACATGCTTTTAAAATGAAAGTTAAGTCTCTTTATGGCTATAGCGGTTTTATGAGACGTAAACATTACAGATAATAATACAGAAAGAAAAGAGGTACTAATGCACAGTAAAATATTTCAGAGCAATTGTTATTTAATGGAAGAGGCATAAACATTAAATTATGAAAAATAAATAAAAATTTTCTGTTCTTAAAATTTGGTAGGTTTTTTTTTTTTTTTTTTTTTACAAAATAATAATGATATTTTTTATATTAAAGTGCTTTTTATATGTTAAGCGTTCAACTAATATTTTCCGTTTATTCTGACATCTTTCCATATAAAGTCAATTTTATGTAGAATTTTCTTTAAATATTCCTTACTCCACTTAAAGTTCATTGTTTCTTTCAAAACTGGAAGAAGTTTATTCCAAGAAGGGATTTTTCTTTCCTTGATATAAAAATCATGCGCCGTTCGTCTTATGATGCTACAATCGAATTCGTTAGTTGATGATTTTTCAAGAACATCTCTTTTCACGTTTTTTTTTTTTTTTTTTTTTTTTTTTTTTTTCAGTTGAAACAAAAATTGGATGAAATTCATCTCTTGCTTCCCGTCGGTTCTTCTTAATGTTGCTAATTGAAATGCCAGCAATTTGACTGGCTCATTTCGAAGAAAGTACGACAGAAAAAAATAATTCCCCGTTTTCTGCTTCTTGGTCACAATATTTAATGATATTATATAAAATTTTCTTCATATCACCACTCCTGAAAGCTTTTTTACCTCTTGAACTAGCCATATCAATACGAAATTTTGAGTTAAAATAAAATGCTGTCAAAAATAACACAACAATCACATATACGTGCAAAAAAATTGAACTAAAAAGTATCTAATGGGGGAAACCCAAGGTCAAAAGAAATACCAGAAATGCGCTCATCGTTCCGCGTCTCACCCCTTAATGAGATGGAATCGTTGAAATGTGGTCGCTCAGAATCCGTTGACGAACAGTACTTATAATAAAGCATAATGTGTGTGTGTGTTGGCGCTCTACAGGCCAGACCGTAAGACCTATAGCTACCAAATTTGGCGCATGTATACCTTGGAGGTCAGGAATTTGCACCTCGGAGCGATTTTTTGGAATTTCTAATTAGAAGTTTGTAGCACCTCTTTTTCCCCTTGAGCAGAGAGCGCCCCCTTGTGGCGTTTTACAGAAGATAAGTAGTTGAACGGCAGACCTGCATCCTGAGGTCGACTTTTTTTCCCTTGCGCTAACGCCGAATGCGTTCGGCTGGTAACTGTGGAATCCCTCCACCATACTGTTTTCTTTTACCCAATTGTCTATGTTTTGTAAATTTTGTAGTGTAGCTGTGTTTGTGGAAATTAAAACTAGTGTATTTAAAACCGGGCAGTTCATTAAAAATCACAACATACCCACTATGTTTAATTAATTAAAAATTAAGCGAAATTTCGGTGTTTTTTGCAATAATTTCTGGAATTATTACTGCAAAACAATTAATTTTTATATCAAATTAAAGTTCAGAAATTATCTTTTTAATGATACCAATGTTTTGTATTAATTAAGTTATTTTCAATTAATTAAAAAAATCATTTTAACCATTTTTTTCAGCAATTGATTGATTAAAATGGGATGAGAAGGGATTTTTGGCAACAAAGCCTTTATTCCCTAATGCCAAAAGTGTTCATTCAATAGATATTAAAAAGCTTCAGAGATTGGAGAAGAATCTGGGGATACTGCTTAACAAACGCGTTTTAACACATAATCTTTCACTTCATTGCCCAACGGCTAATTTGTAAACTTAATAATAAAAATACATGTGTTAAATAGTCTAAATGAAATAAATAATAATATTTTATGTATCTTTAGTCATTGAATGTTCTAATAAATTTTGAAATGTTTAGCTTTTATCTAGATCCTTTGCTCTGTGAATCATATTTAACAAAATAGTCTTGAGGCGGTAATATTTTAAATAAAAAGAGTTACACTCCAATCAATTAAATCA
Source organism: Argiope bruennichi (assembly GCF_947563725.1). Lineage (NCBI taxonomy): Eukaryota > Metazoa > Arthropoda > Arachnida > Araneae > Araneidae > Argiope > Argiope bruennichi. The sequence goes on from NC_079157.1 coordinate 6,965,291, forward strand.
GTCGCTGAAACTGAATTATATATGAAAATTTGAATATCACTATCCAATAAAAACCGGCGACTTTAGACCACCTCATCGACCGTCTCAAAGATGATATCCCCCACCCAGAGTTTCTCAAGAGTGTTTGGCTTAAAATTACGAAAATATTCATTCTATTCAAAACTTGAGAAATCGATCTGATCTGATAGCAGAACATAGAAACTTCATTTACTTATTTAAATATTGAAGTGTCAAGAATATGTCGCAGAATATGACTCCTTAAGAACAAATGCCTGTATAAAATTTAAATTTCATAATTTTTTGAAGTATATTTATATCATAATTCTTTGAAGAATATTTACAGAACAAAATAAAATAAAATATTGTTACTAACATCATTTAAATCCTTTTGAAAGTAAAATTAAAAACAGAATTTTTTGATGTATCTGAGAAATTTTTCTAGGATAATTCTTTGATATTAAAAATTATGAAAATTTTTCTGTAGGGACCGTAAGACTTAGATGCTGAATGACATTGTTTTCAGTTCTCATATTAAAAAAAAAAAATGCATGGCTTCAGTGCGACATGTTTTTATATTAATTACAGTTTAATCATTTCCACTTTAATTTAAAGTTGAAATTTTTCACTAGCTGACAGGAAATTAGAAAGATATATAGCACATTATGGCTTAAGGCCATTATAATACTTTGGGTGAATTATATAACTATCAAAATTTGAAGCCTATAAATATTTTCATGAAGAAGCTATTAAAAAATTAGTTTAATAAAATATTGAATTGAAAATTTAAGCGAATATTAAGATTTGCGAATCAACTGGTCGCCAAAGGCGGCTAGTGTTAAATGAAATTCTTTATCTCTAATGAAATTGAATGTAAATGCTTTAAAGGGGACATCATTTATTCTAGAACTATTAAATTTGATTGAAGCATATTTCATAATTCTTATTGCTTCGCCTCTAACTTTAGAAAATGTTATCGAACTAAATGATTTTTTATATCATCCTAAAATTCAATTATTCATGTTTTAAATATTAGAATTAAATGACATATCCTTCTTACTCTTAAATTTAACCGTTTTTATAAATAATTTTCAATAAATTATTTAATGCTGTATTTCTTTACCGTGGAGAATTCATCTAAAACTTTTTTGTTCATTATTTCACATTAATACTAGATTTTTCTGAGATCGCTAAAAGTAAAAAATGAGAGTGTATGACCAGTGGTATCTAGTGTCTATTCTCGACACCTGCCCCTAGATGGCACTTGGAGACGCAGTATTTGTAAAGTTCCTATGCTACCTTTCAGTTAGTAAGTAAGACATCACTACTTTGTGATAGTTCGCTAGCCATCTTGAAACTGGGTGATGTTTTATTCTTCCATGTTAAGCATGTATGTGTAATTTGTTGTTTTGTATGTCTTGTGATGTGGAATCTTTCTAAATTCCACATCACTAATTTCAATAAAATATGTTTCTCAAAGGCCGTTGTTTTCATCTACACAGCACCAAGATTCTCTCTTCACTACAAGTGCTATTTGTTGTTCTCATAATGAGTGCATTCCGTTGTGAAATATGCTTTTATTCAATTTGTAAAAGCTTTTGTTATTCTTATTGTTTACTTCAAGTATAAACACTGATGTTTTTTTTTCTTTCTTTCTTTTTTCCTAGGTGCGTAGAAGCAATGAACCGTACAAGTATGCCGTTTCTGAAATAGTAAAAGCAATTTTTCCAAAAGATATGAATTTGAAAGAGTTTTCATCTTGGCACCATCAAAATCGAGTTATAAATATAGATAGAAAAGATAAGCGCTCTTACTATTTCTAGAGAACAAGCCAGTCGCCTGAAATAGCTAATGTTAATTATATGATCTAAACGCAAGTACAACAAGTACAATTTCATCGATATGAATATTTGATATGAAAATTTTTTATGCTATACATGCAATAGAAATATGTTATCAAATTCAGATTTTAAAGAATAATGTATTAACTAGATAAATAAAAATAATTCATTTGTGAAATGTGAATCAGATCGTTTCTCAGAAACAACGCTTCATTATACTTATGGAAAAGAAATCTCGCATGTAGATTAGTAAAAAAAAAAAAAAAAAAAAAAAAGCCAAAGATTTTTTTGAAAGCAGGATTTAAAGAGTCATTTACTAACACAAGTGAAAGTGAAGTCTTATCTTTCTTATACTTGCAGTGAGTCATTTACTAATCAAAGCAATTTAAGGTGAGATTTTTTCTAGCTCATGAAAGAAATGTGCAGTGAATCGTATTCTCAGCCTGCAAGTTTAAAGACACATTTACTGACGCATACGAAAGATAAACCGTATGTTTGTGACGTGTGTAATAAAGCATTTCCTTTGCTGCTAAATCTGAAAAGACATTTAGTGACCCATACAAAAGAAAAACCGTATGTCTGTGATGTGTGTGATAATGCTTTTTCTAGGAAGGATAATTTGAAAATACATTCACTGACCCATACAAAAGATTATCCGTATGTTTGTGACGTGTGTAATAAAGCATTTCCTGTGCTGATATATCTGAAAAGACATTTAGTGACTCATACAAAAGAAAAACCGTATGTCTGTGATGTGTGTGATAAGGCTTTTTCTAGGAAGGATAATTTGAAACAACATTTACTGACCCATACAAAAGAGAAACCGTATGTTTGTAATGTGTGCAACAAAGCTTTTTCCCGCAATGGAGATTTCAAAGATCATTTACTGACCCATACAAAAGAGAAACCGCATGTTTGTGAAGTATGCAACAAAGATTTTTCTCGCAAGGGAAATTTAAAGCAGCATTTACTGTCCCATTTAAAAGAGAAACCGTATGTGTGTGATGTGTGTAATAAATCATTTCCTGCGCTGACAAATTTGAAGAGACATTTACAGACCCATACAGGAGAGAAACCGTATGTTTGCAATATGTGTAATAAAGCATTTTCGCTGAAGGGAAATTTAAAACAACATTTACTGACCCATACAAAAGAAAAACCGTATGTCTGTGATGTGTGTAATAAAGCGTTTTCTTACGGAAACAATTTGAAGAGACATTTACTGACCCATACAAACGAGAAAGCACATGTTTGCAATATGTGTAATAAAGCGTTTTCTCAGAAGTGTAATTTGAAAGTACATTTACTGTCCCATACAAAAGAGAAACCGTATGTTTGTGATGTATGTAATCGAGGATTTTCTACAGCAAAATATTTAAAGTCACATTTAAAGATGCATTCGAAAGAAAAACCGTATGTTTGTGATGTGTGTAATAAAGCGTTTTCTTTACAGACTTGTTTGAAAACTCATTTACTTACCCATACAAAAGAGAAAGCACATTTTTGCAATATGTGTAATAAAACTTTTTCTCAGAAGGGTCATTTGAAAATACATTTACTGACCCATACAAAAGTGAAACCGTATGTTTGTGATGTGTGCAACCAAGCTTTTTCTCAGAAGGGAAATTTAAAACAGCACTTACTGATCCATACAAAAGAGAAACCTTATGTCTGTGATGTGTGTAATAAAGCATTTCGTTTGCTGATAAATTTGAAAAGACATTTTGTGACCCACACAAAAGAGAAAGCTCATGCTTGCAATATGTGTAATAAAGCGTTTTCTCAGAAGTGTAATTTGAAAATACATTTACTGACCCATACAAAAGAGAAACCGTATGTTTGTGAAGTGTGCAACAAAGCTTTTACTCAGAAGGGAAACTTAAAACAGCATTTACTGTTCCATACAAAAGAGAAACCATATGTCTGTGATGTGTGTAATAAAGCATTTCGTGTATTGATAAATTTGAAGAGACATTTACAGACCCATACAGGAGAGAAACCGTATGTTTGCAATATGTGTAATAAAGCATTTTCGCTGAAGGGAAATTTAAAACAACATTTGCTGACTCATACAAAAGAAAAACCGTATGTCTGTGATGTGTGTAATAAATCGTTTTCTTACCGAAACAATTTGAAAACTCATTTACTTACCCATACAAAAGAGAAAGCACATGTTTGCAATATGTGTAATAAAGTGTTTTCTCAGAAGTGTAATTTGAAAATACATTTACTGACCAATGCAAAAGAGAAACCGTATGTTTGTGATGTGTGCTACAAAGCTTTTTCTCAGAAGGGAAATTTAAAACAGCATTTACTGATCCATACAAAAGAGAAACCGTATGTCTGTGATGTGTGTAATAAAGCATTTCGTTTGCTGATAAATTTGAAAAGACATTTTGTGACCCATACAGGAGAGAAACCGTATGTTTGCAATATGTGTAATAAAGCATTTTCGTGGAAGGGCAATTTAAAACTACATTTTTTGACCCATACAAAAGAAAAGCCGTATGTCTGTGATCTGTGTAATAAAGCGTTTTCTTTAAAGGGTAATTTGAAAATACATTTACTCACCCATACAAAAGAGAAACCGTAAGTTTGTGATGTATGCAACACAGCTTTTTCTCGCAAGGGAAATTTAAGGCATCATTTACGGTCCTATATAAAATAGAAACTATGTCTGTGATGTGTGTAATAAAGCATTTCCTTTACTGATAAATTTGAACAGACATTCACAGACCAATACAGAAGAGAAACCGTATGTTTGCAATATGTGTAATAAAGCATTTTCGATGAATGGAAATTTAAAACAACATTTACTGACCCATACAAAAGAAAAACCATGTGTGTAATAAAGTATTTTCTTGACGAAACACTTTTAGGAAACATTTATTGATGCATGAGAAAAAATCTGTGTGTAGTATCTTCAGTAACGCGTTTTCTCTAATGAGAATTTTAAAAACATACACGAAGAAGAACCCATGTTTGTGTATATGAAATAAAGCGTTTTGTCATCAAAGCATTTTAAGCAAACAGTTAAAGAAAGACCGTGTATCTGTGACCTGTGTTATAAAGCCTTTTCTCAACTGGGAAATTCGAAAAGACATTTACTGGAGCATACGAAAGAGAAATTGTAAGCCAGCGGGATGTTCTATATTTTTTAAAATGTAAAACATCTGATATGATAAATTTTTTTAAAAGAAAAATTTGTTGACCTATCTGTAATATAAATGATGACTTTTTTTTTTTTTTCGTACACTTTTTCCCCCGAAGTCTTATTTAATTATGCTTTTACTGACGTATACAAATGCATCGAACTTTACATGCTTGTAATTTTATTATTATTATTTTTTTTTAAATAAAGTAACATCTGTAACTTTGCATAAGTATTTTTATTGGATCCATTATCATGTTTCTTTCCAGGACTGATTTAAAAATATTTATTACCTTTGCCAATTCTTTACTCCCCCCCCCCCCACACACACACACGACGATTCGTATTGCATATACACATGATGTAGAACTTTTTTATTGTCAAAGTCAACTTTCATCCATTTATGTGGCATCTTTCAGAAAAGAAAAGAAAGTTTCCTTATGATACACTTTATTAAACAGCTTTTAAAAACGATAAGTTAAATAAACTATTGTCTGGTAAAAATGGCAAAATGTCTCGTTTTGAGTTTTTTAATATTGCTTGCAAACTCGTTATATTTCAGCAATTAAGCAAATGATAGAAATATTGATGTATCATTTCTAAAGTTACTGGTTAGGAATTACGAACTTGTACAGGAAACAAACAACCACTTATGATATTTTCAACAGATTATTTCTATAAAATCTTATTAATACAAACATGCTACTTTTAGGCTAAGCTTATATTCTGTTAACTTTTAAAGCTGTGTCTCATTTCTTCCTTACTTAAAGAAAGAGTGGATTTTTTTTTCTATTTTAAATAGTTTATAAACTAATACCCTAATAATTACTATCAAATTGTAATATTTCAAGTTATGCTATAATTGTAAATATTGAACATGCTAGTACAAAGTAATATATGTGAAATATTGTTATTGAAAATGTGCCATCCGTCCCTAGTTCCCATTGTTTACAAAGTTATACCTAGTTCGACTTAACTCTTGAGAAAGAAAAAAAAAACTTAAATTTTCATGTATGTTATCTTCAATACTCCTCTCTCACTTGCAAGCTATCAATATGCTCTTAATCCATCAAGCAAAAAACTATAACAATAGCTGGAAAAAAGAAATGATATGTGATAATGATGATCTGGGCACATTAAAATTATAAAATACAGTGTATAATAGTGAATTAATTTACAAGTATATTAAAATTATTTTGTTTTGTTCTATATAATAAAAGCAAATATGGAAAAAGTCAATAGACAGCAACTTAACTTTAACACTGGCAAAAACGTATACGAAAAATAAACATGAAAATAAGGTTATATGTTTAACATTTTGGCGAAAGAATAGAATTATTTTAAGTTTTATTCTAATGAACATTGAAAAATTAAGAGTGAATGAAAAATTACGTGAAGATGCATATAATTGATTTGACTGAAAGACTAATTTTTAAAAAAATTTAAGATGATATAAGGTATTTCTTTCTAAAGATGTTTTCTGAAGTTATGGTAGAAAAATCTAAAAGGGCTTTGCTCCCATTTCATCCCCTTTAAGGCCTTATCAGAATGTGCAGATTATCTGCTTTTATAAATATCGTGTGGAATATAATATATTCAATTTGTAAAATTATCTTGCATTTTCTTTGTTCTTTAAATTCAGTTTCTATGTTCCAAGTTGTCTTCATCTCTTTAGAAGTTTCCAATTATATTATGCATATCCAAATTCTACTGGTCTTTGATATGCGAAATGGTTACTTTTTTCTTCTATGAATATAATGGCACGGGAAGTTCTTTCAGTTGCATTTAAAATGTACAAAATTGCTTTGATTTTTAAAATACTTGTTTTTTTCCTACAAATATATTTTATAATCCTTCTCACATTTTTCATTCCCCATTCATCCTTTTTTCTTTAATAAATAAAATCTGTCTTCAATTCATTGCTGTCTATTTTCATTTATTGACATAATTGATAAATGTAAGTTAAACCATGAAGTCGGTCAGACAGTTTCAACCTACTTGTGTAATTAAGTCTTAAAACCTTTACTGAAGGGAAATTGGATCAATACCAAATTATTTTTAGAAATTAACCTTTCTTCATATTTTTGTAATGGAGACAATGGAAGTTGTTTTAAAAAGATATTCATCCATAGTAATTATCATAATTTTAAAACAGTAACATTTATCCTTCCATTCCATTTTTCTACATTTTATTCTATATTCTCATAGAATTTGTCTTTTTTTAATAATTTGATCGACATTATTAAAAAGTAATGTATTTATAAAATTTTATAATAGTATATAGTTATATAATCTATTATATAAACTATAAATTCTATAGGTTTTTAAGATTTTTCATCATCCTCAATATTTTTCTTTTTACACAATACCCCAAAAATATTCACCACTGACTTGGCATCATTTTAATTACTTAAAACAATATTATAGCCTTTTTTTAAGCTGGAGCAATGTCTTTCATTTTGTTAACGGTTTGATTAACTAATATACATTAGTATATTACAATAATGATTGCTTATGAACAGACTATTTTTATTTCTTGAATAATTGTTGGAAAATCAAAATGAGAAAATATTAAGCTTCCATAAAACTGAGAAAAGACAAATTTCTTGAGAAAATGTAACAGTGTTGAAAAAAATACGACATAAATACTATACAAAAATAAGCATTTGATTTTTTTACAATATTAATTGAAAATTCCATCGCACTAGTTTAGAATGAACAAAGATTTCTATATTAAATTAAAAAATAATTTTTCTCTTTAAATTAAAATCCAAATTGTCTTTAAACGATTTTACTTCTGTGCATGATAAGAGTGGAAGTTTCAGCATTTTGAGCAAATTTATAAGCATGTGGGAAAATAGTTAAAATATCCAAGATATAAGAAATTTTTAGTACAAGTTTCTTTTAAGTTATTGCATCCGGAGTATAATTATAAAGAATTCATTATATTACCTTTACAGATTTAGTTTGGCTTCTTTCTATCAAAATTCTGATTTTGATATAAGATTAATAGAGGAATTAAATTCTGGTATGCATAAATAAATCTAAAATATTAAACATTTATGAAACAAAAAAATTTGGAATATGATATTTACGCATATAAAAAAAGTACCTTTTTAAATCACATAATATTAATCAGCTAATATATATATTGATTTTTAATTCAATATAAATCTTATTTTAAGAAAAAAAATTAGTTTTTATAAATTGAAAGTATTGGGAATTTTAGTGATTCATTTGAAGATGTTATTTTTTGCATGCTTTCTAGAAAATTATCCGTTTTCTTAAGCTTCAAACTATAGCTTGCAGATCATCTTAAATTCTACAAAACTAAAATATTACTTCAAGCAGTTTAGAATTCCATCGGCTCGTTTATTTTTTTCAACTGAACAGCATATTTTACAAACATTACCAGATTCCAAAAGTTTTACAATTGATATCAGCTATTATACAAAAAATAAACGAAAAAATATTAATAAAATATGTTTATCAAAGAAAACATCGTTTGCTTTTTCATTTTAATAATATTTTAATTAAATAAAAGTAGTAGCAGTCATCAAATGTCTGAGAAGGAATCGTCTGCCAAATGTCTTTTAACAGATTTAGATTATGATATTTACCGAGCACTCCCATCTTTGATTATTCGTTAATAATCAAACAACAAAAAAGGTAAATAAGCATTGGATAACAAAGTAATTAGCATTGTTCAAGTCCTCAAAAATCTTGCAGGCACTTTTACAATTCTACCTCTTGTAAGAGGTTTCTCACTAAGAGGGCTTTCATCTTCTGTACACTTTATCTCAAGTGGATAAATCCGATGAACTGACGTACAAGGTGCTGACGTACAATCTCACCGCGTGGTGTTTTCAATCGCACTACTCTAACGTTTTTATCCTTACATTGATAAACCTCAAGAATTTTAACCATTGGCCACATAAATCTTTTCTTTGATTCATCTTGAATTAAGACAATTTCTCCAGGTTTTACTTCATAATAATTCACATCAATATTTCAGAGGCCTTTTAACATCGGTAGTGTCGAGTTTATCTAAAGCGCGCACTCCTATCGTCGGAATATTTTGTATAAACATTGACGGAACGATGTCATTGGGATCTTCGGATAAGTACGTAAGAGGACTGGAGTTAATGACCGCTTCACAATCACATAAGATAGTAACTAAATCTTCATAGTACAAGCAGGCAATTCCCTAGAACACGTCTGAGAAGTTTTTTCACTATTTGTACAATCCGTTCCCAAAACCCACCTCACCTAGGTACTGAGGGTACTATGAATTTCCATGTTATTCTTTGGATAGAAGTTTCTCTTTCGATCAGTTTTTGCAGCAAATTTTCAGCGCCTACAAAATTTGTGCCATTATCGCTGTAAATAATATTTGATCGGCCTCGGCTGGCTATGAACCGCCGAAGGCAATGGAGAAAGGAACTAGTATGAAATGACAGCGTCAGTTAGAGGTGTATTGCACGATAGACAGCACACGTGAAAAGAACAATCCAACATTTTTCACCTCCCTTAAGCGTAAGAGGTCCAGCGAAATTTACACCGCTCACTTCAAACGCAGCTGATTCATTTACTCTGTCCTGAGACAAACTGATAGGTTGAATCTGTATGTTCCTGGAATTGTATCTCTTGCATCTTAAGCATTTGATAATTTCTCTTTTTATAATCCAGAAATTTTCTCGCAATTTTGATAATAGAATCTGCGCTCCAACTTGAGAGTTTTCCATATGAGCTTCTCTGATAAAAAGCTCTACTAACTTATGTTTTCCAGGAAGAAGAATGGGGTATCTAAAATTTCGCAAGGCGTCCTTCTCAGTTAATTGTGTTTTAATCCTTAAAATACTCTCCTCATCTCTTACGACATTGAGGGTCTTCAAACCTCATCTCTAAAGACATTTTGCTTCATTTATTTCAGATGTAGTCAAACATCCCTCTCTTCTGCATTCCTTTTCGGTCTTAGAATTATGCTGAAATCTTGAAATCCAACCCAATTTTTTTATGATTTTAGAGTAATTAGAAACACGAGAGAAAAGACTTGCAGTAGCAGGTGAGTGGTTTACAAGACTAATTGATTTGCCACATTTTTCTACAGAGACAATTTCTTTATTAGTATGATGATTCCATTCTGGCCCTAAATCCTCGCGTACGAGTAACCATTTGGATCTCTCCCACCATTTAGAACTCAGAAGCTTCAAAACAGAACATCCACAAGAGGGAAAATCGGCGGGGTTTAATGGTCCCGGAATATGTCTCCAGTCGTCTATATTTGACAGCTTCCGAATTTCATTCGCTCGATTGCGGAAAAAACGCTCCAAGTATCGTCTCGTCTGATCCATTGAAGGGCTGTGGTAGAATCGATCTCAAAATCGTGTTTTCACATTTCCAATATTTAAACTCTCTTTTACAAATTTTGAGTCTTGCACCAATGCAACAGGCAAGCAGTTCCATTCTCGGTATAGTAATGGATTTTAATGGAGCTACTCTAGATTTAGCAGCTAGTAATTGTACAGAGGTTCCATAGACTGATTGGCATCGGATGAATACAAATGCTGCATATGAAATGCCGCAAGCATCACAAAATACGTGAAAGCTAAAGGAAGAAATATTACTGCTGAAAATTTTCCTCGAATTTTCACAAGATGTAACATTTTTATATCTTCTATCCATTTAAGAAAATTTTCCTTTATATCCGTTGATACTTCCGAATCCCAGCTTTTCTTCTATCGCCAACTGTCTTGCAATAATATTTTAGGTTTCAAAGAGATTGGGCAAGTAAAACCAATCGGATCAAAATCTCTAGTGGCATAAGATAAAATCACACGTTTAGTAATTGTATCAGGAGGCATTTCCAGTAAAGAATTATCACAAAAAAAGCACATCTTCTGATTTTTTCCCACTAAAGTTCTAAAACAGGAATTGGTTTGGGATCTTTTAATGAAATTGCCTCTGCTGTGAATTCCCAACCTCTAAAGTCAAACTTGGCTTGTGCCATCAGCTTTATTGAATCTTCAATAAAGTGTAGCAATTCCTGCTCTAAATTTACAGATTTCACACAATTATCGACATAAAATGAGTTCTTTAACTTCACAGCTGTATCATGGTAAGGAGAAGATAAGTAGACCCAAATGACGGTGGATGACAGCACTCAACAGAAAAGGGCTGAAATTCAGACCAAACACTACTCTAGCATGCTGATAAACCTTAATGGCATCTCTGCTCTCATTCTTCCACCACAGAAATTTCAAGTATTTTTTTATCTTCTTTAGCAACAGATATTTGAAGAAAAGCATTTTTGATGTCTGATACATCACCAAAATTTCTCTTCCGAAATTTCATAAGTAAGGAAGGTATCGTCTCTATAAAATTTGATCCTTTCATCAAACAATCATTCAGTGTGAGATTACATCTAGACTTGCAAGAAGCGTCAAAAACTGGCCGGTGGTAGAATCATTCTTAAATACTCCTCGATGATGTAGGTAGTGACCACCCTTATCAGAATCTTCTTTCTTCCATTCTTCGAAGATCATAACACTCGAACTGATTGCCCTTTAACAACTTCATGCTAGTAGAAACGAGCCTTTTCCCAGCAATGTCTCTATTTGTAGGTAGTGTACTGACTAGCACCCTCTATGAACGAAATCTAAAAAAGACCAGGACGAAAGACGGCATGATGGAGTGATGTGAAAATGTGTTGTGTGGTAAACGGTGTCTGTAATGTGTTTCGAGGAATATGGCCTCCTGTTAACAAATTTAAATGCGGAAACCACTTTATATATGTGTATGTGATGTGTGCAAGTAATTGCCTATTAAAAAAATATTGCACTAAAAGGTTTTTGACCATTATTGCTCTTAAGAGACGTCACAACCTAATAAACGGTGGCAGCCCTCGGATTCCATAAATAATAAAAAAATGAAAGATCCACGTATGGATTATCTTCAAAGTTGTGTTTCGGCTAAATGGGTGAGTGCCAAAAATTTTCGTACTGAGGCAAAACCAAAACGAAATAACATCGTGTGCTTCATATTCTTGTTCTAAAAAAAAAAAAAAAAAAAAAAAAAAAACAAGAATGGGGTCAATTTACGGTCACGTGTCAGGTACCAAACAAACCGTTTGTGTTCAATTTTCAACCGTTCTGCGCATGTTGGGATGTCTGCTGATAACGTTGATAAAACCATTGTTTAGTAAATGTTACGCTAGCCGATCAATTATTAAAAACTTCTGATTTTTTTTAAAAGATATTATTTTGAATTATTTTCTCCAAATTTTCGTAGTTATATAATTTATTTCTTATATTAAAATTTTAATTAGTATTTTCAATGGAATTATTGTTTTTGCATAGTTAATTAACGTCGCTTTTTAATTCGTTTGGTGCTGCTTTATTCTTTCCTTTACCATATCCTCCCCCCCTTTTTTTTTATCCAAAGGATACATGTTGACAAATGACTATGGCAGTGTTTTTGAAAAATTACATATGTTCTTTTTTTTACATATTATTTAAATATTATTGAATGTTGAATCTTATAAATGTAGTTCTTTTTAAAAATAAATTATTACTCTTAGATAAGTTAATATTTTAAAGCTTACTAATAAAATTATTACATTTTTTTTCTTATGTAATGATTTTTATTAATATTGAGACTTTAGTGTTTTCCATTTGCTCAGAGGAAAGAACATGAAATTCAAATTAGAATATATTGAATAAATTATGTTTACAATTTCAAATTATGAAATATAAAAGGTATAGATACCTTTTTTTAAATCTATACAACTTATGAATCAGTTATTTCATTTTAATTTGTAGAGATCATTAAAGGAAAACAAACAAAATTACACTTTCATATTTTTTATTTACACATTACAAATATATATATATATATATATATATATATATATATGATAATTATTTGAAAAAAATGTGATCAAATGGATGTTTCAATGTACTCACTAATTCAAAAAACTATTTATCAACATTTATTTTTCTAGACACTTAGAAAAAATATAAACACAGTATGACAAGAATGTCAATGTAAATGATGAAATCAATTTTATTCAACAGAAACATTCTAAATACTAAACAACAGTTTTTTTTTTTATCACGAATAAAAACATTATGTTGAACAATATACTTTTAAAGCAGAACATTTATGAAATTTTTTTTAAATGTTAAAGTTACATTGATAAAAATTACATTGAATGAATAACATAAAATAAAACATACAATACAGTAAATTTAATAAACAAGAATAAGGCCATGATATATATATATATATATATATATATATATATATATATACAGAGAGAGAGAAGTTAAATAGGATATAAAGAGGAGTTGAAAGAAACACTTTTATGCTTTCACAGAATTTTATAATTCAAAATTGATAGGTTAAAGAAATAGAAAAAAAAAAAAGTGAAACATGCATGTAGCAATGAAGTTGGGAATAAAAATTATATAATAAATGCTGATATGGAAATTGATTTTCAATGAAAAGACCTGTATTTATTAAAACAGAAATCACTGTGGTGCACAATGGTATAACATGATATTATGATAACAGTCAATTTGAGTTTAAATATAATAAACTATTGACATTTCATTTTTAACAATAGAAAAGTTGTTTGATATAAATTCACTTTGAATCCATCACAAATCTGTAAATGTAATTAGAAAACTAGTAATAATGCTTTCTGGAGCCATCCATTTTGCTCTTTTGTTATTAGACATGATTACCCAGCAATAACTGAATAACATGAATTACTAAGAGATAAAGAAAACTTTAAGGTTCATAATAAAAAAGTAAAACCTCATAATGCATTTTATTATAATGCCAAAAACTAGAAATCAAATGCAAAAAATTATTTGATGTTAATTAATGGTTTTTATACTTAACTAATTTACATACTTAATTAAATGACACATGTTTTCAAAACTTATATATATATATTTAATATATATATTTCTTATATATAGCATTCAATTTATCAAATTAAGAACACGTTTAATAAAATACATCAATTATATATATACTATAACAGTCAATAAGAAAATTCAATTTTCAGTAGTTAGTAAAAATTTCACTTATTAAATAAATCTTTAAGAAATTTATTCACTTCCACCTACGTTTAGCATTATAGCAGTGGTTATTTTTGCAGCAGGAGTTTGTTTACTTACATTAATTAAATTTAGATAAGATTTTTTAGAAAATGCAATGTGATATTCATGTAAACATTTTAAAACCTTCTACACATATTTCAAATTATTGGAAATTTCATCAAATGTGAATTAAGTGAATTAGAAATGCTCTCACGATTTTGTTTGATTGTTTGTGTTGGCAAATCGCTTACCGATTTCTTTTTTTCGAAGATATTTTCTAAAAAATTACTGAAACATTTGCGATTACTGGAATTCCATTTACGACTTAATAAATGAACACACACTGAATGAATTCTTCAAAATGATCGAAGCATATAACCGACTTCGAAGGCTTGAAAAAATCTATACCAAAGGTACCAACCCTTGGCAGGATTGTTGAAAGGAAAATAAGAATAAATTTTATCATGACAGTCACTCTTGTGTTGCGCATTAAAGCATCCATCAGTACACCAGTATTTCCTCTTTTAACACATAATAAGAGGAAAGAAAATGACTCAAAAATTATAACTTCAAATATAAACAAAAAAATCCGCTTCATACTCGGCGGAGAACGTTAATGGCAGACTAATCGAAGAAAGCGGGGAGGATGAAACTTAAATGCCATGCGCGGATAGCTCATGACATGTGACTTTTACGTCACATGAATTGACCCCATTGGGATATGTCAATTCCTAACAAAAATTAAAATTAATTTTCAAACTATGCAAAAGAAATAATTTTGAAGTACTAGTTGTTATTTCGAATTGAATAAAATATTATTAATTTATGTAAAAGTGATATCAATTGTAGATTGATTCTATTTTGTTTTGTGAAAAATTTCGAAGTACTTATTTTCTGTTTGTACGCCAGTACACATTTTAGAAGGTCACTTTCAAGTTATTTTATAAACTAACACGTCAGTGTTGTTAGAAGTTTAGTACTTCTGAAATAGAAATGTACGTCAGTGCAATACAATTACAAAATAAATCATAATATACATTATTAAGTACGTCAGTGCTTTGTTAAAGTTATTTTGTATTTCAATTAATATAAATTAGTATTAACTGAAAGATCATTTTCAGAATTATATATATATGTACGCCAGTGCTTTGTAAATGTTACTATAGTATTGAATTGTCAATTTAGAAATATGTATATTGAGTACGCCAGTACCATTGAAAAATTAAAGTAATATTAAAACAAAAGTAAATGTACGCCAGTGCTTTGTGAAACGAAAGTATTTTGTAAACACTAAAAGCTTATCAAGGTACTGAAACTTGCAATTTTGCTTAGGCTTTATTTTTCTTTGTACATTCATAATTATATTATTTTATATGTGTGAATCATTTAAAAGAAGCAGTAATCTTTTATTGCTGATGAAAAAATTGTTTTTGCATATATGTTTAGTGAAAAGAGCTATGCTTTTTTCTTTTTTGTAATTGTCTGAGTAAATTTATTGCAATTCTAAAGAGATCATTGGACGCCAGTCAAATGAATAATCCCTTCCATCACCGGAAATTAATGTTCTGAGGGTTTTTTTTTTTTTTTTTTTTTTTTTGCCGTGAAGATACATTTAGAAATTTTTGATTTATTTCTAATAGGATGTTGTTTTTTTTTTTTTTAATATTTTGCTGAATTGTGTTACATACTGATTAAAGAGAACGTATATTTTATTTTATTTTCGTATGAATGTAAAGGGAGAAACTTTTTGTTTATATCAGTTATTGATCGAGTGAAGAAAAATATGCATACTGTCTATCGATCACAAGAATAGCTCCCGCAAAGAAGTCTGTCTAGTGGCGGTTGCTGTAGTAACAAGACTAGTTCAATTCTAATGGGGATTAAGCGTGTAGGGAATTGGCGGAATTAAAGGTTGCATCACGTCATTCGTCTTCTCGGATTTAAAAGAGTTGCGCGCGTTATCTTATCCTTGTGTTTATTTTGCTTTTGCTTTTATAATTATTTGTTCGTTACTGGTTTAATTGATTTTGCTAATTTGCTAAACTTGCAAGATGGCCTTTAAGTTAAGGAAGGGTGAAATTTTGAAATCACAGGCACATAAAATTGTATATAATGTTGCGGAATTTTGTTCCAGTGAAGCTTCAGCGAAATCTGCGTTAATTCCACTCCCACAAGCTCTGAAAAGGGCTTCTCAAGCAACTGGAATTTCTGAAGCTACAATAAAAAAAATAAGAAAGGAAGTTTCATCATCGGGCTCATCGACAGTTTTAAAATCACCCGGTAAACACCGTAAAAGACCTAGTGAGCGAAACTGTGAAATAGACGACTTTGACAAGTGTGTTATACGGCAAACAATTCAAGACTTTTACATAAAAGAAAGGAAAGTACCATCCATCAGAAAATTACTACCCGTGTTGAAAGAAAAAATTGGATTTTCGTGGCAAAAAGACACATTGTGCAAAGTCTTACATTCAATGAATTTCCGATGGAAGAAGTGCATGAATAATAGAAAAGTACTCATGGAAAGACCAGATATTGTTTTTTGGAGACACAGATATTTGAGAGAAATGAGATGTCACAGAAAAGCTGGACGACCGATTGTCTATATTGATGAAATTTGGGTAGACAGCAATTTGACATTTAAGAAATGTTGGCAAGATGACACAGTTTTGGGAGCTACAGCAAATGTTAATTCGAAAAATAGACTTATAGTTGTTCATGCTGGGTCATAAACGGGTTTCCTTACGGGTGCTTTACTAGTATATAAAGCATCAACAAAAAGAGGCGACTATCACGGGCAAATGAACTATGAAAACTTTAAAAAATGGGTGTTGGAAAAACTTCTTCCAAATTTGCAACCAAACAGTGTCGTATGCATGGATAATGCACCGTATCATACGACTGTCGAAAACCCCACTGGACTGTTAGAAGATTTAGTGGACGAACTGTCATTTCAAATTGATACCAATGATGATTCTGATTCAGAAGAAACTGAAACTTGTGAGAGTGATTTAGAGGATTTTGAAATGCTTGAATGAACATTATTTTCGAAATTTAGACGGTATTTTATTTTATTTTACTTTTAAAACTGTTTTGCCTTAGAAATTGTTGGAAAATACATGCTGAAAGTTTAATAATCAACGATTTTGTGGATTTTATTGGCACAAGAGCCATGATGTTGGCTATGCTGCCCCAAACTGTAATAATCAACGAAAAAAAAAATGGTACGGGACCACTGAGAAAAAATCTGCTAGTATCATTTTGGCTATTAAAAAATTACATTATTATTTAGATGGGAAAAATTTTTAAATTCAAACAGATCATAACCCTCTAATCTGGTTGCAAAAGAACTGTAGTTCCAACCAACGACTAGTGCGATGGACATTAGCCCTCCAATCACTTAATTTTGAAATATCTCATACAGCAGGCAAAGACAATAAAAATTCAGATTTCTTAAGCCGTTTAACAACTATGTAGGTGAACTGTAATATATATTCGTGTAAGTGTTTTTGTATATGATTTTGTGTATTTTCTTACATTATTTTTGCCTCAGTATTGTTTGTAATTGGTACTCACATCACACAATTTACATTCCTCTTTTTAGAACCTAACTAAATTTTCACGGTTTGGATGGATGGACTAGAATTTTATTTTTCAATGAAAAAAAATACAGAAAGAACAAAATGAAGAAACATACAAATAAAAACAACTGAAAGATACAGATAACAAAACAATAATATTAAAAATGAAATCTACGATAGCAAATTTCAAGTTATCATGTGAGAACATTATTATTTTTAAGTCATTATTTATCTTAATTCATTTATTAACCCGCTTCAGCCGGTTTACGAGAGCTCCAAAAATTTTTTGCCAGCCAAGAAAAAATTGTAAATAAGAATTGCCATTTATGCTTTATTCATTGCCTATGCGATTTCGGGCTTCAAAACCCGCTAACCAAAGCATCATTTTCTCACAAAAAGGAATGCCACAAAAAAGTGATATTCCTTCTAGAAAACTACCCGTTTTCTTAAGCTTCAAACCATAGTTTGCAGAGCATCTTAAATTCTTAAAACTAAAATAATACTCCAAGCATTTTAGAATTCCATCGGCTTGTTTGTTCTTTAAACTTAACAGCGTATATTACAAACATTGCCAGATTCCAAAAGGTTTATAATTGATCATCAGCTATTATACAAAAAATAAACGAAATAATATTAACAAAATATGTTTATCAAAGAAAAAATCGTTTGCTTTTACTTTTTAATAATATTTTAACAAAATAAAAACTTAGCAGTTATAAAATGTTTGAAAAGGAATCGCCTGCTATATGTCTATTAACAGATTTAGATTATGATATTTACCGAACAATGTTTAGTGATCAAGCTTTCTTAACAGAGAATAAATCTTATTTTATCAAAAACAAAGCTAAACATATATAGGAAAAAAAATCATATATATATATATATATATACACTGTATGGGTGTTCCGAAAAAACGGGGACAAAATGACATGGCAGATCAGTCATACAACAAGGATCAGAAATTTCATAGGAACATGGGGTCGCAACTGCGATGCGGAGCCGCTAAAGGGCATCTAAAATAATACATAGCACAAAGAGAAGAAACAAAATCAATACAGAACATTTTATTGATAATTACCTACTGAGAATCGACTTATGCATGCCAAACGTTGCGCCTACAGGAGGTGCTCAAAGTGTTTACCAGATGCATCGACGTTGCATGGAATTGCGCACCTTCTCAAAGATACCAGGTGTATCTCGAACACATCCCGCTGCCTCAACGATTCTTCCTACCAAGTCTTCTGGCGTTTCAACAGGTGTTTCATACACAAGTCCTTTTAAACAGCCCCATAAGAAGAAATCCACGGGAGACAGATCTAGTGATCGTGATGGCCATGCAATTGGTCCACCGCGACCAATATAGCCGCCAGGAAAAGTAGCCTGCAAATGTGTTCTTACGTGTGTACTGAAATGTGCGGGAGCGCCATCGTGTTGAAATTGAATGCGTCGACGAATAGGCATCGGAACATTATTCAGCATGTCTGGCAGACCCTCTTGCAAGAATGTTAGATACGTGGAGCCGTTCAGTCTGTCTGGTAGAATGTACGGACCAAGTAAACAGTCTCCTACAATGCCAGCACACACGTTCACGGAAAATCTTCGTTGTGCGGCGTGCGGACGTGTAGCATGCGGGTTTTCATCTGCCCACCGATGCAAGTTGTGACAATTCATCACACCCTCTAATGAGAATGCAGCCTCATCAGTGAACAGAACACTTGCAGCGAAATGTCGGTCGGCAGCCTTTTCTTGCACATACCACCGCGCAAAATCCATACGACTGCTGTAGTCTCCCGGTTGAAGTGCCTGGACGCGTTGTAAATGATATGGGTAAATTCCTTCGTCGTGTTCAATGCGCCAGACAATAGTTTGGGGAATATGGGTCTCTCGGGATACCACTTGTATACTTGTTGAAGGATTACGCTGAAGTGCTTGGACAACTCTTTTTTCAGCATCAACTGTCCGAGATATTCGTTGGCGACCTGAATCTGGCTTGTTCACGTCTAACGAGCTGGTTTCACACAATCTTCGGTGAATAGTGGCAAAGAATGAGCGGCTAGGCATCTTCCTACTAGGATATTTTTGACGATACATTCGCAAGGCTTCTCGTCCATTGCAGTTGGTCATGCCGTAAACTAAATGCATGTCAGCCAATTCGCGGTGCGTGTAACTAGACATGTTACGCCCAACGCATCCACGACTCGAATGAATTCCATCTCCTTTTGCTCGGCTCGTGTCTGCACCCCAACGCCCTCTCGTGCTTCTCGCGCCCTCTACAGGCGTTTGCGATGTACCTCTACAAAAATCGCATAGGTCCCATGTTCCTATGAGATTTTTGATCCTTGTTGTATGACTGATCTGCCATGTCATTTTGTCCACGTGTTTTAGGAACAAGCTATATATATATATTGTTACGAATCTGTAATGCTGCTTCCCAGCATAGTTGGTTCCATCATCAGAAAGAATGTTTTACAGTCATCTGCATTGGACGGAGTCCGGGTGTTGCGTTGGAGGTCCCGGAGTTTGGCGACATGGTGACGAATTTGGCGACTTTGGCACCAAAACAGATTATACCTGAAACATCGAGAATTTTCCCGATCTGTCCATTAGGAACCGAGATACGCCTCGAACGTTCCTGATTGGTTGAGAGGCTTCTAGCCCCGCCTCCTGAGACCTATAAAAGGAGGCAGCTGCTGGAGTAGAGTAGTCGGAATCGACGGTGAAGAACTGGTCTTCCAGGTATTAGCGGAGCAGCGACGGAGTCAAGCTAGTGCTGAACTAAGCTGTGCGCCACTGTCTGCAGTAGAGTCTTGTTGTATGCTGCACGTCTCGGCTGAAGATAATCGTCTTCTATGCTGTATATAGTTGTCGTCTTTTTGCTGTCCTGTGTGTCTTCGTGTAAATAAACGTCGTTGTTTTATTTTCTACTGCCGCCTGCTGATTGAGCGTTCTTCACACCATATAACTTCCACTATCCAAATGAACCCGGAAATTTCGTAATATTCGGTGTCAGAAGTGGGGTAGTGGTTAATAGTGTATAGTGCTGACGAGACCCCAAGCAAAAATAGCTGATAGCGGTAATCGTGAGTTACTGGCTCTGTTGGCTGAGATGAAGAAATCTATGGAAGCTGGACAAGAGGAGGTGAAGAAAAGACAAGATGAGATGAAGCAAGGACAAGATGAGATGAAGAAAAGACAAGATGAGATGAAGCAAGGACAAGATGAGATGAAGCAAGGAGAAAAAAGAATGGAGAAGGAGATGAAGAAAAGACAAGAAAGAATGGAGCAGGAGATGAAATCCGGACAGAATGAGCTTAAGAAGGACATCGTAAGTGTTAAAGAGGAATTCTCCAATATCATTCAGGAGAAGATGAATGCAATTGAAGATAAGGTGGCTTCATTTAAGAATAAGGTAATTTCAGTGGAAACTAAAGTTTTGAAGATGGAAGAAAGTATTGACGAGGTTCGAGAAGACATCGGAAAAGAAATTGAAGAGAAATTTGGGAAGGAGATTGAAAGCCTGAAGAAGCAAATTTCTCATGAACATGAGGTATCCAAACTGATATTTACACCTTTCCTAGCGACGATTAAACTCTCGACATTCGACAAAAAAACATCCTGGCAAGTATACAAAACACAGTTTACTATGGTAGCGGAAGCTAATGGATGGGATCCTCAAGCCAAAGCGTTTCACTTGGTAGCTTCGTTAAGAGGAGACACTGCCGACACCCTTGAGACTCTTACGGAGGAGCAAAGACGTGATTTCCAAGCTCTATCGAGTGCACTTGAGCTGTGGTTTGGAAAAAAGTGCACTAAAGAATACAGCCAACTGCAGTTAAAGTCCCGCTATCAAAAAGCGGGTGAAAGTCTGCAGGAATTAGCTGCCGAGATTCAGCGACTTTCCCATTTAGCATTTTCTGATTGCCCGGTTGAGACACGTCAAGATCTGGCTCTCCAGCACTTCATCGATAGTGTGCGGGATCCGGAAACACAGAAGGCTCTTAGACTAGCAAATGTCAAAGATATAGCATCTGTTTTAGTCTTTGCACACAAAATAGAGGCTGCCCAGTAGGCAACACGTAAGGACCGACACCCAATCAGAGCTGTCTCTGCTGCGGATTCGGACTCTGATTTCGTAAAACATATTGACGACCTGCGAAGAGAAATTCGGAGGTTAAAAGAGCGCAAAGATGGCAGAAGTATGGAAATTCGGTGTTGGACTTGTGGTACAGCCGGACACGTCCGTAGGAACTGCCGGGTTTCTGAGAGTGGTGGAAATAATTTTCCACCACATCAGGGAAACTAACATGTGGCCATCTCGCTGGGCGGAGGTGTCCAGATAGTCAAAAGCCCCATTTCAAAGTATTTCATATTTTATCCATAAGTGGCGGTGACAATGGACTTTACGTGATAGAACAAATTGGTAACACCTCATGCCGTATGGTGCCGTATGACCATAATAAGAGAAGATCTGGCACGGAAATTAAAATCTAAAATAATCTGGACGCCGCCCTGCATTACCTTACAAACAGTGACGGGAGATAAGATTTATGTTCATGGGAAAGTCAACCTCACTATACGCTTTGGAAATATAAACTACCACCATACGGCATTTGTAGCAGAAATTACCGACCCTTGCATTCTTGGACTAGATTTTCTGCGGAAATACGACTTTAAACTGGATTTCGGATATAGTAAAATGAATTCCAAATTTGAAGACATCACTCTTTTTGGACTACACGCATAATTGGAATCCAGCCAGAAAATAATAGCTAAAACCGACATCTCCTTATCGCCTAGGACTGAATGTGTAATACCCGGTTTGATAGCAGATAACAGAAAATTCCGATTTGGTGTAATGGATTATCCTGACACAGGCCGTGCCAGAGCAGGAGTTTGGCAGCTGCGTCGGTAGTGGACCTCTCAAAGTCAGTCATCCCAGTGAGAGTGGCTAACATCAGTGATAAGACAAAGATTATACAGAAAGGAGAGGTGCTAGCAACTTGCACTCCTGTCACTTGTATAGACCGGAAGTGCAATAGTCAGGACGTTTCTTCAGACGATCTAGTCCAAGATTTGCTGCAGGATACAGATTTAGATGAAAAACAGAAGTGTGCTGCTAGAGAGTTGATAAAAGAATTCCAGGACTTATTTTCTCGAACATCTGAGGACTTTGGAATGACTCAACTAGTAAAACACCGAATTAAGACAGGAGAGCATCCTCCTATTAGGCAGCATCCCAGACGACTACCATTCGCTAAACAAGAAGTCCAAACACTAATTAAAGAAATGCTAGATAATGACGTAATTGAGCCGTCATCAAGTACTTGGGCATCCCCCATCGTCTTAGTAAGGAAGAAGGACGGCTCTACTAGATTTTGTGTGGATTATCGCCGGTTGAATGATGTCACCAAGAAGGACAGCTACCCTTTGCCATGGATAGATGACACGCTTGATACACTTGCCGGCAATACCTGGTTTTCCACCCTGGACCTCAAGAGTGAGTATTGGCAAGTAGAAATCCATCCTGAAGATAAAGAGAAGACGGCTTTCACCACAGGACAGGGGCTATGGCAGTTTAAGTTTATGCCTTTCGGCTTGTGTATTGATTCGGCTTGTGTAACATTTGAACGCCTTATGGAAACAGTTCTTGGAGGGCTTTCTTATGAAGCCTGTCTGGTTTTCCTCGATGACATCATCATCATGGGGCGTTCCTTTGAAGTACATCTTCAAAATGTTAGACGTGTACTGCAAAAGCTGAAGGAAGCTAACCTGAAATTAAGCACGTCCAAGTGCCACCTATTCAGGCGTGAAGTGACCTATCTTGGGCATATCATTTCGGCAGAAGGTGTTCGAACAGACCCGGATAAGATATCGGCTGTAAGACACTGGACCTGCCCTCCGGAGTTTCTTAGGCTTATTCACGTATTACCGGAAATTCTTGAAAACTTCTCAACAATCGCCAGACCACTCCATAAGCTGACCGAAGTGAAACACAAATTCATCTGGACGGACGAGTGTGACAACGCCTTCAACAAGCTCAAAGACGCCCTAACATCTGCTCCCGTCCTGGCATATCCTGAAATTGGAAAGCAATTTATTCTGGATACGGATTCAAGCCACGAATGCATCGGAGCTGTGTTGTCCCAAGAAATAGATAGACAGGAGCGTGTCATCGCCTATTTCTGTAAGTGTCTGTCCAAACAGGAAAGAAATTATTGTGTGACCAGGAAAGAACTTCTGGCTATCGTAATAGCCGTAGAGAACTCCCACCCTTACCTCTACGGTCGAAGGTTTCTGCTTCGTACAGATCATGCTTCATTAACCTGACTATTGAATTTTAAAAAGCCAGAAGGTCATATAGCCAGATGGATACAGAGACTACAAGAATATGACATGGAAATTCGCCACCGAAAAGGATCAGCGTATGGAAAAGCAGATGCTCTTTCGAGAAGACCATGTTCGGAGAACTGCAATTACTGCTTTAGAGTTGAAAAGAAATTTGGCATGATAGATCCTATAGTTCGCCAAGTTACAACACCATCAACATCATAATCAGATCCATGGAGTGACGAGAGGTCCGGAAAGACCAACTAGCTGATCCTGAAATAAAACCAATAATTGAATTTAAAGAGTCAACAGGCGGAAAGCCTAGCTGGCAAGACATCACCCCTTTCCATCCTACAACGAAGCGTTACTGGGCGCTTTGGGATTCTCTCCATCTAAGAAATGGTGTGCTGTATCGCAAATGGGAGTCTGACGATGGAAAAGCATTGAGATGGCAATTAATACTCCCAAAGACAAGAGTATCAACAGTCCTTAAGGAACTCCATGGCAGTCCGACTGGGGGTCATTTTGGTTTTACGAAGACTTTACACAAAGTTCGAGAACGGTTCTACTTAAATAATGTGCGAAATGACGTGGAGAAGTGGTGTCGCACATATGATCCCTGTGCTGCACTTAAAGGTCCTGGGAAACGCATTAAAGGAAGACTGCAGCTGTATAATGTGGGGGCACCTTTCGAACGAATAGCTTTTGACATCCTAATCCCTCTTTCTAGGTCATCAGATGGCAACAACAACATCCTGGTTGTCATGGACTACTTCACCAAATGGCCTGAAGCTTATCCCATTCCCGATCAAGAAGCCCCGACTATTGCAGAGATTCTAGTTCAAAACTGGATTTCAAGATACGGAGTTCCTCTACAACTGCACTCTGATCAAGGAAGAAACTCCGATTCGGCTGTTTGCAGGAGACTGTGTGAGATACTCGGCATCGACAAAGACCTATAAAAGGAGGCAGCCGCAGCTGGCAGAGCAGAGTAGTCGGAAGAGACAGAGAAGAGTAGTCGGAAGCGACAGAGTAGAGTAGTCGGGATCGACGGTGAAGAGTGGTCGGAATCGACGGTGGAGAGTAGTCGGAATCGACGGTAAAGAACTGGCCTTCCAGAAATTAGCAGAGCAGCGACGGAATCAAGCTAGTGCTGAACTAAGCTGTGCGCTACTATCTGTAGTAGAGTCTTGTGTGCTGCTGTGTGCACGTCTCGCTGCTGAAGATAATTGTCTTCTCTATGCTGTATATAGTTGTCGTCTTTGTGCTGTCCTGTGTGTCTTCGTGTAAATAAACGTCGTTGTTGTTTTTTTTCTACTGCCGCCTGCTGATTGAGCGTTCTCCACACCATATAACTTCCACTATCCAAACGAACCCGGAAATTTCGTAACAATACTAATAAGAAAATGGAAATAACTATTTTCATTGTATTTTTTTAAAATATATTTTATTACATAAGTTTATTCTGCCTCAAAAAATCAAATACCACAAATTAAGTTTATGAAATGCCGAAATATATTATATACTTTTCCAAAATATTTTGTTTCTAATGAAGCTGCAGAGCTAAATTTTTATAATAATTAGATACAATAAACCAATAACAAAATTAAATTGCTATCAAATAAAAAAAAATCCTTGAAAAAATGAAGATTTGTAAGTAAATAAGTTTAAAAAGTATTTTATTTCTTATGCTATATTCATAATGATAATAAAAAAAGTTGTTTGCTATAGACATTTTATAGAATGTCATTATTATTAAAGTTTCTTAAATATATCTATTAACTATCATAAGCTAACACCAAGTTCTCAATTCTTGAAAGATATAGTTCTGCAGATTCATTAGATTAATTGGTATAATTTTAATACTTGAGCCGAAATACGGTATGCAGCATTTAACCAAATAATGCGTAGAGCTGTAAGTCATCAATAGTATTTATGTAAATATCTTTGTATTATGTAATCCATAAAACAGAATAAAAAAACTCATTTAATATATTACTTGCATAAATTTTTTTTAGTTATTTCTATATTAAACTGGTTCCCGAATTAAAAGAAATATTCATTTATTTGGAAAGAAAATTTTTTTCACTCAGTAGAATTATCAATTCAGTAACTGTAATTAAATTATGCTTAATTTTTATATGCCTGCTAATACACAGATGCCTTTAAACAATTTTTTTTTAATAATCATGCAACAATTTTTAGTTGAATATAATTAAAAACTGAATAAATATTCTTTGATTCATTACCTATTATTGATACCTTAATTCTTATATTTATACTATTGTTTAAATATAAATTAAACAATGTATTAAATCTTCTGCAAATAATCATGCAAGAATATATTGTTGATATCAAGAAATTTATTTCATTAATGTACAGATAAACATATTAAATATCAATGATACTTATGATACATTTCTCTGATAAATTTTAGTAAGAAATAAATTCCTTATCATATTTCTCTGATAAATTTCAGTAAGAAATAAATTCATTATATTACACTTAGTTTTGTTTTGTACTTTTCTTTTTTATTGTGAATTTCCTTTGGAATTCTCTACAAATAATTACTCATTTCTTTCTGGTGAACACCATTTTATTTTCGGACACATTTTTTGTGCCACTTCATGTAGACTGTTACAGATTAGGACACCTCTCACAGTTGGATGCCTCGTCTCTCTCACAGAATCGTTCTTACACACTCTACATTCTGATACAAAAAAGGAATTAACAGGAACTTTGTACTCGACAGATACGCCATCTATCGGCGTGAAGCTGTAACATCCTTTAATCAGTGATATTTTTGTTTTCTGGCAATTTGGATGTTTCAGGTTATGCATTTCGTAAATATGCTGCACTATGACAAATTAAGTAAAATCTGTTCTCTTAATAAGGAATATAGTATATATACTTGCTATTACCCGCGACTTCGTTCGCGTGGAAATTTTGATGTGTACGTATGAAAACTGACAGTCTGATCAAAATGTAAAATGTTATCAAACCTTATCATTATAGTGTTGTTGAAAGCGAAGTCTGATATGATATAATCAAGAAACTTGTAACTGATTAAGAAAGGTCTAAGGGAAAATTTCAACATTTATTTTTATTCTAATACCATAATGCCAACATTTATTTTTATTCTAATACCATAATTAAGCCCTGGTTTGACCCTGGAATTTGCTGATCGTCATTGTAAAAGCCAATTTTAAGGGAAATTGCATCTTCTTGAAAGAAAATGGCAAGATGTTTGGAATAACAGATATGCAGGAATTAAAACGTTGTCCCCTTTAGCTGCTCCTATAATAATGGTAGCTTTTATAATATTACTGCCAAGTTCTGTGATACGAAGCCTAGTGCCGTTGCATCAAGATTTCGCATCAGAAGAGCTGGAACGCCAGCTTATCCGAAGGTACATCTGTTAACTCTAGGGAGTTGAGGAATTCAATGGGGTAGGCAGTACTATAGTCATTAGCCATCACAGTTTCTATGGATGTGTATAGTTTTGAATTTCAGAGTATCATGTCTAAATTTTTTTGTTTGTTTATTTTATTGACTCACTCGTTATTTGGTGACAGCACTGCCCTCTCACACAACCACTCTTCATTATTTATATTAATCTCCAAATTGGAAAAAACTTGCATGATAAGTTCATCTTCTGTAGCCACTGGATAGGAAAATTCTTCAAAAAATAGAATTATCCAATCTGCATCCTCTCCCTCTCCAATATGCAGAATCTTATTTGCAAAGACACCTGATTCATGGTCGTGTACAGTTGGACGCGCCTGTTGCTCGAAAGATGGAGCTTTGCAATCCGAGACCACAGTGGCGTCGCCTTGAGAAATGTGTTTATTTCATCCGCCGGTATGGCCCTCTCAATAACTGTCAGTGTCTGTCTAAAATCACCTGCGCGCCAAACGACAACGCCGCCCATCAGCACCTGGTTGCCACGGATGTCCTGCAGGTTGTGATTTAACGCCTCTAATGCATGCTTGTGTGACATTGTGCACTCGTCCGATATTATTAACTTGCACTGCTGCAAAAGAACTCCTCGGCCTTTGTTTTTGGTGATGTTGCATATTGGGGTATCTTCGCTTGCAAAATTAAGCGGCAATTTGAAAACGGAATGTGCAGTCCAGCCACCGTTAAACAAAGTCGCAGAAATGCATGAAGGAAACTACAGCTAGAGCTATATTGTGGTCCTTGTGGGGCTAGCAGAGATTCAGCACACATGTCTTACTCGTACCCGCTGGTGCTTCAAGAAAGAATAATCCCTCCTCCCTACTATTACTCGATGCAAAATCGTTTCGTAGACGTGACAATACCTGGGGAGTAATAATAGTGTCATTTCATTAAAGTGCACTTCTAAGACCGCGGTGTCGTAGCTTAGCTCCTTCACAACTTCGCTTGATAATTCTCCTCTTCGCTGCGGTTGAGTAGGCTGAAATCAGCTAGACATTTCCCAGATATTTTATCCTCAATCAATACCTAAGCTCCGTTAATGATTAGGTCATTGTGAGTGCCATCCAGCCTAAACACGATATCTTCTTATAAAGCGTCTTGTATGTATCCCATAGCTGGAGGAGGTTTGACAATCCGCAAGTGCTCACTAAAATTGCAAACAGGTCTTCTAGATACTTTCATAGCCCCAGGTTTATTACTCCTCTTCGAAAGATTAGATTTGCGTTTTCATTTCGAAAAAGTATCAAATAATAACAAATAAAAAAAATTTAAAGTAATCTAAAAAACACTATGTACTTAAAGCGATAAATAAATTTATTAAAAGTATATAATTAAACAAAATAAAAAATCAAGTCCGTATTTCTCTAAAATCAAGTCAAGTCTATTTTATTTATCGATCGAGTTTGAGATATGTGTATTATACAGGTTTATGTGTATTATACAACAGTATAATACACATAATTTTTAAACTTTTAATTAAAATGAAAATACGGTTGTCAACAATCAGAACACACTGCGCATGCGTGAATTTTCAACGCCAGTTGGCGTAACGCAATGCAGATTAGAAATTTTTTATTTCCTTTATTCTCTTTTATTTTAATTTAAAAGTACTTCAGAATGAATCCGAAAGATCGATTAATTAACAATTTTTAATTTTAAATGCATCAAACACTAAGAAAATGAACAGAATCATTTGAAATAATCGATCGAAAATATGTTGAGCCTTGCCTCTTCAGCGTGGGAAAGAAAAACAACAGAAGCCCTACTCATTTGGCGGTGGAGAAATGAAGACTTTTGGCGGGAAAGTTAGTTTTTAATTAATAAAAAATTAACCACTCAATAAATCGGAATAAATAGTAGCCTGTGTCCTATTCCAGACTATAATCTATTTCTGTGCTAAATTTCATCCAATTCCGTTCAGCCTCGTGATTGACTAACAAACATCCATCTACCATCCAAACTTTTACATTTATAATAGTAGTATAGATATATTCCGCCTATTTGTTTTTTATGACGAAATGAAACCAATTAAGATTTTTCAAACAAATTAATAAATATTGCAATTATTCACAAGAGAAAGAAGACAGCACTACTTTATTATCAAATACTGCAAATATGATTCAATGAAATTAAACTGCAATCACCATGAACACATTTATTTACATTTTATAGTTATATAAAGCTCACAATTGATTCATTTTATTTTTTATCACTCTAAACTATCCAGTTATGATGTGAACTTATTAAAGTTTAGTCTAAAAATTATAAAGTAATACGGTACTATGTATTGTTTATTTTCTTTAATTTTTATTTCATATGTTGATTTATTTGTTCGCCATTTAATTATTATATTACACTGTCAAACCAATAAGAATTTGGCACTTGATATTTGGCTACATTTCTATTTTCCCAAGTGTTATTGCTTCCTTCAAAATCCAGCATTAGCTTGTTACTTAACAGGATATTATATTCATTCTCCTTAAAATAAAAAAAATAACTACTGCATGTTTTAGCAAGTAAAATTAATTCTTCCCTAATTATAATTTATTTGCTCCCATTTTTCGTTTTCTTATATGAATTCTTAGAGCTTCATTTCATCACATTTCAAAAAATTTATATAATGAAAACTATAGGGTGACCATAAAATAATTGCCTATTTAGAGACATTTACAACTAAAACTAATAAACAGAATTAAGTCAAATTCCATTAAAGACAAAAAAACAAAAAACATATGGAGATATATTGGTGCTATTGGAACCAAAACATTAGGATCGCAAGGCTCAATTTGGTGCTCTTAAATTTATACATTATATAATACTGTCAACTTTTTTGTGTGAAATTTAGTTTCCTGTGTCTTCCACAGTCTGTATATGCTATTTAGTTCCATTCTGTTCATTAGTTCCCAGTTGTCTCCAAACAAAGAAATTTACTTTATTGCCTTTCTGTATTTGATTTAATTATCGATAAACTGACACAACAACCTATGCTTTATTGATCGATTCCTATGAATTGTTTAGAATTAATTAATTTAGCAGCTATGTTGCAAGAAGTATGTTATTCAATTGTGAAATGGCAGTTCTTATATATATATATATTGAAATTACAAAAATATTGAACAGTCAAGGTTTCTATATTTGTATAATATATTAGTTCAACGTCTAACATTTTATTTTAATCAATGTCATATCTGTTTAAATTATTAATTGGAAAATGTAGTAATTTTATTTTTATAAAGTAAAGGTTTATTTCTTTCCTATATTCAAAGTGTCGATAACAGGCTGCAATATTATGGATATCCTTAACTTTTATTCATCATAACCATTATTATTAATCTTTCAATAATTTTTTATATATATATATATATTGAAACTTACTTAGAAAGCTTTTCAAATATGGACATGAAACTCTTCATAATATGACTTAACCGCTAGAAAAACAGTATTAAAAAAATATCTTCCGATACGTTAGCAGGAAATGACATTTAAATAATTTTATGCAAATGAATGTAGTCTTGTGTAAACTGTCACTAAAAAATTGGATTTAAATAGCTCTATGTTTTTAAAAAATTGATTATAAATACAATTCTTGTAATTTTAAATCATTAACAGCTGCAGCTTATTTTCAAATAACACTAATTGGGCTGATAAATAACTTTATCAAATGAAAACATTTTAAGTATATTTACAATTTATAAATGTTTAATTTGTCACAAAAAAAAAACTTAAATTACTAATAAAAGATGAATTGAAATACAGTTTTATTTCATGCATTAAAAAAGTTCATCATATTTTTATAGCTCATTTACTGTGATTTATATATTAAGTAAAAAAATAGTTTGTTTTATTTGTCTAGATGAGGGAAATAACTTGCAGTTGTAAAAATGTTATTCAAAAACTTAATAATAATATATTACAATAAATAACTTAATCAAAAACTTAATTTATAATATATTACAATATATTGGAATATAGTAGTGTAAATATATTAGCATTAACATTAATTCTGAATTAATTAAAATAATAAATCTTAAAATACTCCCAATAAAATCAGAATACATATAAGAAAACAGATTCTTGAATAAAGGTTTGCCTTGATATACAATGAAAATTACAATTTATACTTACTTACTGAACATGCATGTCTGTTATACGACTATGATATGAATGCGATTGCTTATCTTCTGTGCTTTGTTTAGTCAGCTTCATTTAAGTTAGAAATAAATTGAAGACAGAATAATTGAAAATAAAGAGAAAGATCTAAATATTTTCCCTGAGTAATTAATTGTGATATCAAGTTATTTTTACAGTGAGCACTTAAAAAAATGATTTCTCTAAATTTATGTAAGTGTTGCTTTGCTCATTTTTTAAAAAATAAGGATGACTTAGATCATTAAGTTTGGGTTATATGTCTTCTACTCATAAAATGTGCTATTTAATATGACTACAGATATGAATTAATATTAGTTTATCACCTTAAGCTATTTAAAAATTACATTACAAGAATTTAACATGCATTTACAAAAAACTACAAGGCAAAAGAATAATATAATGACCAAATAAAAAGCAACACATGGAATGGATAATGATTTGTTTTATTTTCATATTAGATATATGAATATAAACAGATCATATACTGTGATATGAATATGAATATCACATTACCTCGTCATTCACAATGAAATCTATACATTTCTAACAATTTTATATGTTACATTTATGAAATGCATCACAAGAACAAATTTGTAAACTGCAAAAACATCATTCACAAAGAAAAGAAATAGCGATCAAAAAATAGATTTTAATTAAGGGAAATTTAAGATTAATTATTCACACTCACTAGATAACAATGCATTTTTTGTTTTTAACAAAAAAAGAAAAGAAAAACCGATATCTACATTCACATAAAAACCAATGACAACGTATTTCCTCGTGCTCAAGCTCATCTAAAAACGATTCAGCCGAACTGGGAGAAGTGTTGAGCTACAACTCAATATTTAAAAGGCAACACTTATCCCTGGTGCCTCTCTCACTCAAACGTGAATAGTAGGGTTTGTGATGGATTCGCCCATCCCATAGGGATAAACGTTGCGATTGAGTCGCTAGTGAAAATTGTATCCCTAATCTTATATAACATGACATATTGAAAGGGAAAATATTTCTTCATAGTTCTTATGTACAGTGAGATTTCGATAGGTATTTTCTCTGCATGCACCGAACCAGGCAAGGGAAACACAGAGATCTCTTAGAAGAATTTGCTTAGCTATCAATTTTCTGTCCCTTCACTCGGAGTATGGGGACGCTTCGGCTTTTAGTCGATTCAGCAATTTTACAAAGCTTCTGCTGAATGAATTAGGTAGAAAAAGTGGAATGGGATAAGGAAATAAGAGAATATTTTAGAATGAAATTAATATGGGCTAAATTTAGTTAAAAATTAAAAAAATCAATTAAATTTAAATTAGGTTTTAATATTATATATATATATATATATTATATATATATATATATATATATATATATATATATATATATATATATATATATATATATATATATACTTAATTAATTCAAGAGAAGCTTTGTTAAATTGTTGAATCAGCCAAAATCTAACTTTCCCACACTGCGCGTGAAGAGGCAAAATACTGCTGATGAGGAAAATTCTTTTTTAAAATCTCCCTGTGTTTCCCCTGCCTTCTCCGCGCGTGCAACGAAAATCCCTATCGAAATCTCTCTTTAATATGTAAGCATTATTTTATGTGAAGCAGAATGCAGTTTGAAGACAGTGAAGAGACTTTTTACATGTTTAAATTCTTTTTAATCCATCGGGAAAGCATAATTATTTACAAGCAAAGACGCGGACAATTCACGTCCGCCACAGCGCAGTACAAAAGCCGAAGTGGGGAAGAAGGGCCGAAATAAATTATCCCTCACCTTATATAACCTTAGATTTTGATAGGGAAAATATTTCTTCATAGTGCTAATAAGATTCTGACAGGGATTTCAGAAGCATGTCAATCACGTGTAAGGGAAACACAGGGATCTTTTAAGAAAAAAATGTGCTTACTGGACTTTTTTTTTTTTTGCCCCTTCACGCCGAGCGTGTGAAAGTGTCGGCGTTTAGTCGAGTCAGCAATTTTATAAAGCTTCTCTTGAATTAATTAAGTAGAGAAAGTGGAATTGGTTCACGAAATAAAAGAATATTTTAGAATGAAGTTACTATGGGCTAAATTAAGATAAAATCTTGGAAATTAATTAAGTTGGAATTAAAGTTTAAAATATCATTACATCTATCTATCTATCTATCAATATATATATATATATATATATATATATATATATGTTTATATGTTTAGCTTTGTTTTTGATAAAATAAAACTTATTCTCTGTTAAGAAACCATGATGACAAAACATCTTCAAAGGAATTATTAGAATTCTCAATACTTTGCATTTCATAAAAATTAATTTTGTTTTGTTGAAGTAAGATATATGCATTAGCTGATTAATATTATGTGATTTAAAAAGGTTTTTTTATATGCATATATTTCTTATTCCAAATTTTTTCGTTTCATAAATTTTAAATATTATACAAAAAAATATTTAATTATTATTAATATTTAAATATTATATTAAAATTTCAGCATACCAGAATTTAATTCCTCTATTAATCTTATATCAAAATCAGAATTTTGATAGAAAGAAGCCAAACTAAATCTGGAAAGGTAATATAATGAATTCTTCATAATTATACTCCGGATGCAATAACTTAAAAGAAACTTGTACTAAAAATTTCTTATATCTTGGATATTTTAACTATTTTCCCTCATGCTTATAAATTTGCTCAAAATGCTGAAACTTCCACTCTTATGATGCACAGAAGTAAAAACGTTTAAAGACAATTTGGATTTTAATTTAAAGAGAAACATTATTTTTGAATTTAATACAGAAATCTTTGTTTATTCCAAACTAGTGCGATGGAATTTTCAATTAACATTGTAAAATAAATGCTTATTTTTGTATAATATTTAAGTCATATTTTATTCAACACCGTTACATTTTCTCAATTTTTTTTTTCCTTCAGTTTATGGAAGCTTAATTCTTCTCATTTTGATTTTGAAACAATTATTCAAGAAATAAAAATGATCTGCTTCATAAGCAATCATTATTGTAATATACTAATATATATTAGTTAATCAAACCATTAACAAAAGGAAAAACATTTGCTTGAACTCAAAAAATGCAATAATAATATTGTTTTAAGTAATTCAAATGATGAGTGGATAAATACCAAGTCAGTAGTGAAAATTTTTGGGGTACTGCATAAAAAAAAAAATATCGAAGATGATGAAAATCCTTAAAACCTATAAAATTTATATAGTTTATATAAATAAATTACCTTTTAATAATTTTGACTAAATTATTTAAAAAAATACAATTTTTATGATATAGAATAAAATGTAGAAAAATAATATAGAAGAATAATTGATATTGTTTTAAAATTATGGTAATTACAATGGTTATATGTTAAGTTCAAAAATTATGTTAAGTTCAAAAATTATTTGCAGTTTAGAATCAATAATAATGTTAATAATAATCCCTGAATCAAATAATCTACAAATTCATTTGTCCAGTAGGTTATTTAATAACTTGGAGAATATCTTTTTAAAACAATTTCCATTGTCTCCATTACAAAAATGTGAAGAAAAGATAATTTCCCAAAATAATTTCCAAAAACAAAATAATTTAAATTTATTAATTGGGTCAAAAAATGAAAATAGATGGTATTCAATTGAAGACAGATTTTATTCATTAAAGAAAAAAGGATGAATGGGGAATGAATAATGTGAGAAGGATTACAAAATATGTTTTTTTATCTACTTTTTTGATGAAGGAGTTTGTGTAAAACCAGTATTTTAAAAATCAAAGCAATTTTGTAAATTTAAATGCAACTGAAAGAACTTCCTGTGCCATTATATTCACAGAAAAAGAAATGATTTAGCATATAAAAGAGCAGATGAACTTGGATATGTATCATATAATTGGAAACTTCTAAAGAGATGAAGTCAACTTGGAACAAAGAAACTGAACTTAATGAACAAAGAGAATGCATGATAATATTACAAGTTGAATATATTATATTCCACAAGATATTGTATAAAAGCAGATAATCTGTGAATTCTGATAAGGCCTTAAAGGTGGTGAAATGGGAGCAAAGCTATTTTACATATTTCTACCATAACTTCAAAAAATATCATTAGAAAAAAATACATTTATATCTTCTTAAATTTTTAAAGAATTAGTCTTTCAGTCATATCAATTATCTGCATCTTCAGGTAATTCATACTCCACTCTTAATTTTTCAAGTTTCATTAAAATAAAATTTGCAATAATTCCATTTTTTGTCGAAATGTTAAACATATAACCTTATTTTCATGTTTATTTTTCGTATACGTTTTTGCCAGTGTTAAAGTTAAGTTGCTGTCTATTGACTTTTTCCATATTTGCTTTTATTATATAGAACAAAGGGAAAAGTTTTAATATACGTGTAAATTAGTTCACTATTATACACCGTCTTTTACAATTTTAATGCACCCAGATCATCATTATCACATATCTTTTTTTCCAACGTTTATCATAATGTTTTGCTGGGTGGATTAAGACCATATCGATAGCTTGCAAGCTAAAGTGGAGTATTGAAGATAACATACCTGTTTTGTTTGTTTGTTTCCCTCAAGAGTTAAGTCGAATTAGGTATAACTTCGTAAACAATGGGAACTAGGGAAGGATGCTACATTTTCAATAAAAGCATTTCACATATATTACTTTGTACTAGCATGTTCAATATTTACAATTATAGATAACAACTTGAAATATTACAATTTGATAATAATTATTAAGGTATTAGTTTATAAACTATTTAAAATAGAAAAAAAAAATTTACTCTTTCTTTAAGTAAGGAAGAAATGAGACACAGCTTTAAAAGTTAACAGAATATAAGCTTAGCCTAAAAGTGGCATGTTTGTATTAATAAGCCTTTTATAGAAATAATCTGTTCAAAATATCATAAGTGGTTGTTTGTTTCCTGTACAAGTTCGTAATTCCTAACCAGTAACTTTAGAAATTATACATCAATATTTCTATCATTTGCTTAATTGCTGAAATATAATTCTTTTATATTGCTGAAATATAGCAATATAAAAGAACTCAAAACGAGAAATTTTGCCATTTTTACCAGACAATTGCTTGTTTAACTTACTGTTTTTAAAAGCTGTTTAATAAAGTGTATCATAACGGGAACTTTCTTTTCTTAGGCGAAAGACGCCACATAAATGGATGAAAGACAACTTTGATAATAAAAAAGTTCTGCATCGTGTGTAAATGCTATACGAATCTCCGTGTGGAAAGAAACATGATAATGGACCCAATAAAAGTACTTATGCAAAGTTACAAATGTTATTTTATTTCAAAAGAAAAAGATTTGCAAACATGCAAAGTTAGATGCATTTGCATATATCAGTAAAAGTCTAATTAAATAAGATCAGTAAAAGTCTAATTAAATTTCGTAGAATTCAGGGAAAGAATTCTACGAAAAAAAAAAAAAAAAAAAGAAGCTTCATTATTTTCCTATAATATAGATGGGTTAACAAATTTTTCTTTTAAAAAAATGTCGTATTCAAAATCAAAAATGTATCATATTAAATTTTTCATATTTCAAAAAATATAGAACATCCCGCTAGCTTATGGTTTCTCTTTCGTATGCACCAGTAAATGTCTTTTCAAATTACCCGGTTGAGAAAAGGCTTTATTACACAAGTCACAGACACACGGTCTTTCTTTAACTGTTTGCTTAAAATGATTTCATGAGAAAATGCTTTACTGAAGATACTACAGATATACAGATTTTTTCTTATGCGTCAATAAATGTTTCCTTAAAGTGTTTCGCTAAGAAAATGGTTTATTACACACATCAGAATTATACGGTTACTTTCTCGTATGTGTCAGTAAATGCATTTTCAAATATGATTGCTGAGAAAACGCTTTATTACATTTATCACAAATATACGGTTTCTCTTTTGTATGCGTTAGTAAATGTTGTTTCAAATTTCCCTTCAGACAAAAAGCTTTGTTGCACACATCACAAATATACGGTTTGTCTTTTGTATGGGTCATTAAATGCATTTTCAAATTTCCCTTCAGAGCAAATGCTTTATTACACATATTGCAAACATGCGCTTTCTCTTTTGTATGGGTCAGCAAATGTCTTTTCAAATTTACCGACACAGAAAACGCTTTATTACATACTTCACAGATATACGGTTTCTCTTTTGTATACCTCCTTAAATGTCTCTTTAAATTTCCTATTGCATAAAATCCTTTATTACATATATCACAAACATAAGATTTCTCCTGAGTGTGCGTTCTTAAATGTGTCTTTAAGTAGTGGATCTGAGAAAATGACTTATTGCAAATATTACAGACGTGCGATTTCCCTTCCGTATGGGTCAGCAAATGTCTTTTTAAACTGCTTCGACCAGAAAACGCCCTTTTACACACATCACAAACAAAAGATTTTTGATTCGTATGCGTCCATTCATGTGACTTCAAAAAACTCACCACAGAAAACGAAGCATTGCAAATATTACAAACGTATGGATTCTTTTCCGTATGCGTCACATAATGTGCTTTCAAATTTGATTTTTGAGAAAATGCTTTATTGCACTTATCGCAAATGTATGGTTTCTCTTTTGTATGGGTCCGTAAATGTCTCTTTAAATTTCCCTTGAGAGAAAAAGCTTTGTTGCACAAATCACAAACATTTGACTTCTCTTTTGTATGTGTCAGTAAATGTATTATCAAACTACCCTTCCTAGAAAACGCTTTATTACACATATTGCAAACATGCATTTTCTCTTTTGTATGGGTCAGCAAATGTCTTTTCAAATTTATTAGCACAGGAAACGCTTTATTACACACATCACAGACATACGGTTTTTCTTTCGAATGCGTCTTTAAATGTGTCTTTAAATTTCTTGGTGCAGAAAATCCTTTATTGCATACATCACAAACATATGGTTTTTCTTCGAATGCAGTTTTCTTCGTATGAGTCAGTAAATGGTTCCTTAAAATAATTCGTTGAGAAAACGCTTTATTACACACATCACAAACATGCGGTTTCTCTTTTGTGTGCGTCAGTAAATGCGTCTTTAAACTTGCCTGCTGAGAATACGATTCACTGGACATTTGCTTCGTGAACGAGAAGAAATCTCACTTTAAATTGCTTTGATAGAAAATGCCTCAAGACAAAAAAAAGAAAAAAAAAAAAAAAAGGATAAGGCTTCTTTTTTACTTGCATTAGTAAATGACTCTTTAAATCTTAATTCAAAGAAAATCTTTTGCTTTTTTTTTTTTTTTTTTTTTTTTTTACACAAATCTACATGTGATATTTGCGATATTTCTCTGCCATAAGTATAATGAAATGTTGTTTCTGACGAAGCAATCTGATTCACATGGCACAAATGAATTATTTTTATTTATCTAGTTAGTATGTTATTCTTTAAAATCTTAAATCGATAACATACCTCTATTGCATATATAGCATAAAAAATTTTCATATCAAATATTCATATCGATGAAATTGTACTTGTTGTACTTGCGTTTAGATCATATAATTAACATTAGCTATTTCAGGCGACTGGCTTGTTCTCTAGAAATAGTAAGAGCGCTTATCTTTTCTATCTATATTCATAACTCGATTTTGATGGTGCCAAGATGAAAACTCTTTTAAATTCATATCTTTAGGAACAATTGCTTTTACTCTTTCAGAAACAGCATTCTTGTTCGGTTCATTGCTTCCACGCACCTAGGGAGAGAGAGAGAGAAAAAAACACATCAGTATTTATACTTGAAGTAAGCAATAAGAATAACAAAAGCTTTTACAAATTCAATAAAAGCATATTTCACAACGGAATGCACTCATTATGAGAACAACAAATAGCACTTGTAGTGAAGAGAGACTCATGATGTGCAGATGAAAACACCGGTTTTTGAGAATAATATTTTATTCATATTTCTTTTAGATTCCACATCAGAAGACACACAAAACAACAAATTACACACACATATTTCACATGGAAGAATAAAATACCACATGATTTCAAGTTGGCTAACGAACTATCACAGAGTAGTGATGTCTTTCTAACTTATTGAAAAGCAGAGCTGCCAACCCTACATAAAAAAATTTAGGAGCACAAGACTAGAAAAATAGGAGCAAACAAGAAAAAATAGGAGCGAATCTACGATACCAAATTTTTACTAGTTATTCCCATGTACTCCCTTATTTTCACAGTTTTGACATAGATTTCTTTAAAGCAATGAAACTCAAAGAATGTTTAAATAAACAACAGCAATAAACAAATTAAAATTATTTTATATATGAAGTACACACATAGATAACTTTACTTCTTAAATATAAAAACTGGTTCTTTAGCTGTAAATTTTCTTACTATGTATTATTTAAGAAGTTTACTGTAGTTAATAAATTTCTAAACATTTCAATTTTGATTGATATTACAAAGACTAACCTTTTTATAGAGATTTCCAAATCATGCTAAAAATATTTACAAAATATTTTTTTTTTTTTTTCCCTG
Organism: Argiope bruennichi; assembly: GCF_947563725.1. Lineage (NCBI taxonomy): Eukaryota > Metazoa > Arthropoda > Arachnida > Araneae > Araneidae > Argiope > Argiope bruennichi. Next base: position 7,005,398 of record NC_079157.1, read on the forward strand.
AAGGAAAAGATGAAAAATTTTTCTAACAAATTTTAGATTCATAAAAATGATCAGCTTCATTAAAAATAAGTATAAACACAAAATAAAGAAAACTAGGAATATTCCAATACTTATTTATTTAATGCAACAATAGTAGCAGATTTTGCTTTTTTTTAAAAATCTTAATCATATTTTTGAGAAAAGCAAACATTTGAAATATGAGATTTAGCAATTAAAATTGACTGTAATGTCGAAATGTTCATCGAACTTCTAAAATCTGTTTTGTTTCTACGAACAAGATTGAATATACGTTCGCAGGAAAGTTAGGATTTCGTTCGCGGGGAAAGCGAGGAGGATCTTCACATCCGCGTCGTGGCAGAGAAGTGATATGTCTTCGCATTGAGAGCGCGCCCGTGTTCTAAGCGCAAGTCTAGCGACTGACGAAAAGCAAACCGCATTCAGTATCGGAAACGATAATTTTTCAAAACCGGAAGTACTATTTTTTTTTTAAAATTGCATTTGACAAGCAGATTATTTAAATTACATAGGGAGAGTGGGAAATACAAAAATAAAACCGTCAAACTTCCAAAAATCGGAGTTTTCTGATAATTTTCGGATTACCGGAGTAAACTGATAAAAATCGGAGTACTTGGCAGGTCTGGAAAAGCATCATGGAAACTATACAAATACTCCGTCTTAAAGTGCCATCTAGGGGCAGGTGTGGAGAATAGACACTATATATATATATACACCACTGGTTACACCCTTCCCCTCTAATTCCGACATGGAACCAGGAGTTTGTGTGACCTTTGGTGGACGGCCACGTTTGCGAAGGGGAATAACACTACAGGGGCACACTTGGATTATCAAGACTTGCAATCTCATAAGATGAGGCTGACCTCTGTGTTAAAATCACGTAGAGACCATCTCTGCGTGGCATTCATTAGTTTTGCACTTTTTCTTTAAGAAGCAGGGGTTGTGATGCTACACAAACATGTTCTTCGGACTGATATTTTGGGGCAGCTCTTCTCTTTTTATCTATGTAAAAATTCCTAGTGTCCTGTTACTCTTCAATCACCTCTCTAACTTGCGTTGAAAACTTCGCAAATTTCTTGAAATAGGGAGTTATCTCTGGAACAAAGTTGTCATTTTGAATGATGGCTCCGATGTCTAGAACACAATAATGAATCATTCTCAGGATGGGAAAAATTATGCCTTGTGTCAGGACAACATGTTTCATTTTCAATTCATAACTTGCTGCTGACGGGAAAAATTTCTTGCGATCGTCGGGATGACTTCACTTTCGTTTCATTATTTCACTAGAACACAATGATGAACCATTCCCAGGATGGGAAAAAATTTTTATGTGTCAGGACGACACGTTTCACTTTGTTTCATAACTTCCCGGGATGAGAAAAATTATGCCTCAATTTCCTTTTTCAAGATCTCCTTCTTTACAAAGGACATTCTGTACGGGGGGGGGGGGGGGTACAGAGATAGGTGGTGTGGTGCTCCAAATAGTTGTTGCTTCTCCCCCTGGTTCAAAAATAAGGTCAGGACCTGTTTGTCAAAAATAGAGTCATGACCTGTTTGTCCACCAAAGCTCTTTTATATAGGCAACGGCAAAGAATTTATATTCAACACTATTTATTATCAAACACACGCAATCCATGCATATATTCCTTCTCTACAAATAAAAACATGAAAAATATAATGAAATCAAAGTAAAAGTTTCAGTTACTGCAACAAAATCACCAAAGGATGAGTTAGTAGGAGAGATACTTCCTCCTTTACTTACGGGTTGAAGAAAATGGAATTCGAACTTAATCACACAAAAATTATACCGAGATATTTCACATTTTGAAGAATGCACTTTTAGAAGTTGCAAAGTGACTTTAGAACACAAAATTTTCACTTTGTGTCGAACTTGGATGCTATCTTTCACATCAAAGCAGGATCACAACAGTATAGCAGGATTGTTATTGTGAATATTAGAATAAACGAGCACAATGCAGGAGTACAATAAAAAACAGCAGGGCTGCTATCGGAATAAATTGCTTATCCTCGCATAAAACACCTTGACTGCTGTCAACAGGAGTATAGCAGGTTTGCTCTTCTCTCCTCGTCAGATACCGGAAATCAAGAGAATCGCAATGCCTTTAATTGGTCGTTAAGCTTACGGCGCAGGTCTTTAGATTCTTCGGAGCCGTTAGGGTTATGCCACGGTTTGGGCGCCATTTGTAATGATGAGAGGCTCATGGCGTTGTGCAGATGAAAACACCGGCTTTTGGGAATCATATTGAGATTTTTTCTAGATTCCACATCATAAGACACACAAAACAACAAATTACACACATCTACTTAACATGGAAGAATAAAATACCACATGATTTCAAGTTGGCATCTAAACTATCACAGAGAAGTGATGTCTTACTTACTAACTGAAAGGCGTCATGGGACTTACAAAATACTCCGTCTCAAAGTGCCATCTAGGGACAGGTGTGGAGAATAAACACTATATATATATCTATATATATATATATTAAACTCTTAATTTAATCCAAATTAATTTCCAAAACTTTATCTTAATTTAGCCCATAGTAACATCATTCTAAAAATATTCTCTTATTTCGTGATCCAATTCCACTTTCGGTTTAATTAATGCCTCTGTAAAACTAATGCGCCATCAGAACTACGTATCAAGAGAAAGTGATATCTTCGGTTGCCCTTGAAAAGGAGTCAAAGTTCACCACATGTATTGAATTGGCGCCTGGCCAGAAATCCTATGTTATATAAGACTAGTGATCATTTGTTCGTCCCTTTTTGCTTTTGTGCCTCGCTGTGCCTTCTTGTAAATAATAATGTTTGCCTCCCGAGAGAGAATAAAACGGAATTAAAAATACCAAGTCTCTTCACTGCTTCGAACCTACATTCTACTTAAACCAAAAATATGTTACATATTATTTAGTCGACAGAATTCGAAAAATCATTATATATATACCACTGGTTACACTCTCACATTTTTTAGTTTTAACGATCCCAGAAAAATATAGTATTAATAAGAAATAATGAACAAAAACGTTTTAAATGAATTTCCCATGGTAAAGAAATACAGCATTAAATAATTTATTGAATATTATTTATAGAAATACTAAATTTGAGATTAAGAAGTATTTTCATTTAATTATAATATTTAAAAGATGAATAATTAAATTTTAGGATGATATAAAAAAATCCTTTAATTCAATAACATTTTCTAAAGTTAGAGGCGAAACAAAAGAATTACGAAATGTGCTTCAATCAAATTTAATAGTTTTCGAATAAATGATGTACCCTTTGAAACCTTTACATTCAATTTCATTAGAGATATATGAATTTCATTTAACACTAGCCGCCTTTGGCGACCAGCTGGTTCGCCAATCTTTATGCTCGTTAAAATTTTCAATTCCATATTTTATTAAGCTTGTTTTGTAATAGCTTCTTCATCAAAATATTTTTAGGCTTGAAATTTTGATAGTCATATAATTTACTCATACTATTAAGAAGGCTTTAAACTATAATGTACTCTGTATCTTTCTAATTTTTTGTCAGCTCCTGTAAAATTTCAACTTTAAATTAAAGTGAAAATAATTAAACTATAATTTATATATATATATATATATATATATATATATATATATATATATATATATATATATATATTTACTAAAACCAGGATTTTTTTTTTTTTAATTTAAATATGAGAACTGGAAACAGAATCGTCCAGCATTTAAGTCTTACATGCACAGCAGAATAATTTTCATAATTTTTAATATATCTTTTAGTGATCTTAAAGGAGTCATATTCTGCGAAATATTCTTGGCACTTCAATTTTTAATAAGTAAATGAAGTTTCTATCTTCTGCTATCAAATCTGATCGATTTCTGAATAGAATAGCTCAGAGACAATCATCATTTTCGCAATTTTAAGCCAAACATTCTTGAGAAAGCCTGGGAAGAGAGTGACACGGTCGATGAAGTGGTCTTAAGTCGCCGGTTTTTATTGAACAGTGATATTCAAATTTTCATAAATCATTCAGTTTTAGTGACTGATTTAGTTGACTGGAGTGTAACCTTTTTATTTAAAATATTAGCGTCTCAAGACTATTTTGTTAAATATTATTCACAGAGCAAAGGATCTAGATAAAAGCTAAACATTTCAAAATTTATTAGAACCTTAATTGACTAAAGATACATAAAATATAATTGCTTATTTCATTTAGACTATTTAACACATGTATTTTTATTATTAAAAGTTTACAAATTAGCCGTTGGGCAATGAAGTGAAAGATTATATGTTAAAACGCGTTTGCCTGAAATAAAGCTAATTTATTGAATTAATGATGTGGATATTGCAAAAGATCACAGAAAACATTGTCCTTCATTTATTTTTTAGAAAATAATATACTTCTTATTTATTTCATTTCATATAGACGCGTGATGAAAATTGCCTTTTTCTAGCTTTATTTTACAGTAACAATTAACATATTTTTAATAGAGATTCTGTCAATGTGATGGCAACACATTGATAAAAGTTAACTTTTTTCCATGCACGCGTAACTTTCTCGTGCAGGTTAAATATTATTTTTATTTCGTGAGAATTAAATTGTTGAAAAATATGGTTAAAATATTATTTTTTTTAATTTAATTGAAAATAAAAACTTAATTAATAGATAAAAACATTGGCATCATTAAAAAGATAAGTTTTTGAACTTTAATTTGAAATGAAAATAATTGCTTTGCAATAATAATTCCAGAAATTTTTACAAAAAAAAAATGCCGTCATTTCGATTCGATTTTAATTAATTAAACTTCTTATTAGAAGTTTTTAAAAAATCGCTCTCAGTGCACATACCTGACTTCCAAGGTATACATGTGCCAAATTTGGTAGCTATAGGTCAGACGATCTCGCCAATAGAGCGCCAACACACACACATTCAGCTTTATTATAAGTACAGCATTATATACTTATAATAGTCTGAATAATATTTTTTTAGTTGTAACTCACAGAGCAAAGTATGAAAAAATTTAAAATTCGTAATTTATCAGAGCATTTAATGACCCAACTTGCATAAAATATAATTATTTACTTTATTTAAACCATTTTAACAATACTAAACAGTATGTATGTTTATTACTAAAGATTTACAAGTTAGCCTTTGGGCCCGGATTTGAATGGATATCCTGTATGAATTAACCCGTGTTATCTTAAATAAAGCTAATTTATTGAATTAATCATAAAGTTATTGCAAACGATCATAAAAAACTTTGCCTACATTTTTTTTTATATATAAAATACTAGCCGCCTTTGGCGACCAGCCGGTTCGCCAATCTTAATGTTCGTTAAAATTTTAATAATTAAATATTTTATTCAATTCCAACTTTAATAGATTCTTCAGCAAAATATTTTAAAACTTCAAATTTTGATAGTCATATAATTCACTCATAATATTATAAAGGCCTTCAGTCATAACGTGATATGTATCTCTGTAATTTTCTGTTACCCCTCATAGAATTTATGCTTTAAATTAAAGTGTAAAGGATTAATCTGCAATTAATATAATAATATTTTTTACTGAAACAAAGCATTTTTTAATAATATGATTATTGATAATAGAGTCACTGAGCGTTTAAACTTTATGGGCACTAAAGAATATCTTTCTTAATTTATATAATATCTCCAGAATTTGTCAACAAAATTTTCTCAGATTCATCATGAACGGATCGATTCATTAACAATGTTTCATTTTAAATGCATCAAACACTAAGAAAATAAAATGAATCGTTTAAAATAATCGGTCGAAAATACGTTTAAAAAAACTACTTAAAAAACGATGTACTTAAAGCTATAAGCATATATCAAAAAATATATAACTAACATAAATACAATTTGATTACAAAATCATGCAATTAGCCTAAAAATAATTTAAATCATTGAAAACAGGTTAAAAAAAACTACTTAAAAAACGATGTACTTAAAACTATAAGCATATACAAAAAATATATAACTAACATAAATACAATTTAATTACAAAAGCATGCAATTAGCCTAAAAATAATTTAAATCATTGAAAACAGGTTAAAAAAAACTACTTAAAAAACGATGTACTTAAAACTATAAGCATATATCAAAAAATATATAACTAACATAAATACAATTTAATTACAAAAGCATGCAATTAGCCTAAAAATAATTTAAATCATTGAAATCAGGTTAAAAAAAACTACTTAAAAAACGATGTACTTAAAACTATAAGCATATAAAAAAATATATAACTAACATAAATACAATTTACTTACAAAAGCATACAACTAACCTAAAAGTAATTTAAATCGTCCGTTGATAATGGTTGCCATGCCAACAATCAGAACACAGTGCGCATGCGTGAATTTTCTTCGCCTTTTACGGTAACGCAAATGCGTGAATTTTTCTACTCCAGTTGGGGTAACGCTATGCAGATTATACATTTTTAATTTCCTTTATTCTGTGTTATTTTAATTCAAAAGTACTTCAGAATGAATCTGAAACATGGATTAATTAACAATGTTTAATTTTAAATGCATAAAACATTAAGAAAATAAACAGAATCGTTTGAAATAATCCGCCGAAAAATCTTAACCCTAGCCTCATTACTGTTGGGAGAAAAAAAGAACTAAAGCCTAAATCATTTGGCGTTGGGGAAAATGGAAGATTATTTTGGCGGAAAAGTTGGCGGTGGGGAAAATGGAAGATTTTTTTGGCGGGAAAGTTAGTTTTTAATTAATAATTAAAATTCTAATTAAAATTTCAAAAAAAGGGACCCCAGGTGCATATTCCCGACCTCTAAGGTATACATGTACCAAATTTGGTAGCTGTATGTCAAATGACCTGGCCTGTAGAGCGCCAACACACACACACACACACACACACACATTGAGCTTTATTATAAGTATAGATATAGATATAGATGGTATTTCTTATTTCATCTCATATAGTCATGAACTGATAACTACATTTTTACAAATTTATTTTGCAGTAATAATTAAATTATTTTTTAATCGGAGTTTTTGTAAACGTGATGGCAACATGTTCATAAAAGCTAATTTTTTGCCATGCTCGAATTTTATTTTTATTTTGTGTGAAATAGATTGTTGGAAAAAAATAATTAAATTAAAAAAAATCATTAAAAATATATATTTAATTTAATGATTAAGACATTAGCCTCACTGAAAAGATTATTTTTAGAAGTTTAATTTGATGCAAAATCAATTATGTGCTGTAATATTTTCGGAAGTTATATCGGAAAAATGCCAGAATTTCGCTAAACTTTTAATTAATTAAAATTCTAATTAACAATTCAAAAGAATCGCTCCGAGGTGCACATTCCCAGCCTCCAAGGTATACCGAAAGGTCTGGCCTGTAGAGCGCCAACACACACACACACACATTGAGTTTTATTATAAATATAGGTAAATAAACTCCTTGAGAATTGGGTTGTAGAGAAAAACTATCGGTATTATATAAATATACATCTGCAGTTAAATGTAAAGCCTTTCACGAAACCCTACACATGCCAGAGGACCGCCAACACATTTTGGGGTCATAATGGGGTTACTAGTACCTAAGACGCCCATATTAAAAGAAAATATATTTATGGACCACCGATGAAAAATTTCAAAAACGCTTCTGATGAGTTGTTTAAAAACGGAAGTACATTAAACAAAGAGAAATATTAAAATGAAATAATAAAATTCACCCCGAATTTGAGGAACGTTTCAAGAATTTAACAGATTCGAACCAACTGTTACATTCAAGTGCTACCTACTCATTTGGCAATATTGAGTGGAAGGAATAACTAAGAACATAAATTATATATTCTCTGTATCTTTTGAGGAAAATGAAGCTTTTTTCTTTCAAAATGGTATAAATTTAAAAGCACGTGGTTCGGAACCTAAGAATAACTTTTGGAATCTAATGGACGAAGTAATTTAGAAACAAATTATTAAATATATTATTAATAGAAATAGAAGCAAACGAAATATCCGTATGTCTGTGACAAAGAGAACTCAAAAACTCTTTAACCTAGACGGCTGAAATTTGATATACAGTTTTTACACAAATTCCAGATTTATATCAAATTTTGAGCAAAATCTGATCAGAGTATGTCTGTCTGTTCGAATATAAGTTAACACGATAGTTCAAAAGGAACAGAGTCAGACAGATAAAACGTCAACTTTTTGTAGACACTTGTCAAATTTTGAGACAAATCCAATAACGAGTTGACTATCTGTCGGCCTGTAGTTCCAGAAACAAGTAAACGCAATGACTTCGATATATCAAATTTGGTATGAGACTTTGTGACTACAAATGTAGCTACGTGTCAAATTCTTCTTTCAATCGGTTGAGAAAAAAACACAAATCCGATTTTTGAATGCTATTAACGCTTGCAAAGGATTAACCGCCAAATAACTCGCGAAGGATGACACGACAGATTCAGAAAAAAAGTTAAATTTACGACAAAAGTTAATATTTAGTGACTATTGTTCGCCATTGCCATGGAAGGCGTTCTCTTGCATAACAAATTTATTAGAGTAAGCGAGAAAGTTTTGGGGGAATCATTCCTTCTGGTTTGTTATTCTTTTTAGCTTGAATTCACTAAGTAAGACATTTATTACTTGATAAGTTTGTCAGTTGTTAAAGCATTATTATGCGCCAAGGGACAAAACTAAAATTGTCATGTATCCCAAAGCATTAAAAAAGTAATTAATTAATTACTAGGGTTTAGAGGTAGTAAAAGATCGTGTATAAAAATTCGAAAAATGTTAGACAAGGATTTTTTTTTTTTTTTTGCTTTATTTTTAGAAACAAATAAACGGAGCTAGAACTGCCTGCACTACTGCTCGTATAAAATTATTGTTAAAACATTGTAATACAAAAGATTCTATTCAGGTCTGCACCTTTATATTTGCTTAAAATGAGAATAATAGTTACACTGAATAAGTTTTAAATCTCGTAACTACACACAAAGTTATAATGATTTAAAAAAAGAATGAGTGCAAAAATTTAATTGATTCAAAATTAAAAAAACATGGTTGTATTTTACTTCATTAATAAACTCTTAACATTCATTGTTATAATTTTGTTTAACTCCATTGAAGCGGCACTTAATTTTTTAAAAAGTCATTCGTATTATTTTTATTTTCTTAGAAAACAGTAAAATAATTAATAAATTAGTGTTAAATCTGTTATTATCAAATTGTTGATTATGAAACATTTGCATAACTTTGCTGATCCTGTGATAAGAATGCATTTTAATTCAAACTTAATTTGACAGTCCCTTTCAGTATTTATTTAAAGCTTCAAATTCAGTTTTTTTAAAAGTAAATTAAAATATGAGGCTAATTCATGTCTCAATGAAAACAAGAGTTAACAGTTACTATATATTCTAAATTTGCATGTGATTTAATTAGTGAAAATATAATTTGCAATTGCTTCAAAGAGAAAATATGACATTTCAATATTTCCTAATTTTTGTCCAATGCAACACGATTTTGAATGTGCCGCACTAATAATTGGTATGATATGAAATTAGAAAAATACAAAATTCTATATGTTAACAAATAAAAAAAAATGGACTTAATTTTTTTCTAAATGTATTCTCATAAGCATATATATTAAAATTTGTATGAAATGTTTGTATAATTTTAATAATACATAAAAAAAATTACATATACTCCTTTATTTAGTAATATTTTTTCAGCACTTAGGATGAAAAACCCTATTACCAAATGTAAAACATACAATATATATATATATATATATATATATATATATATATATATATATATATATATATATATATATATATATATATATATACATAGCAAAAGTAGTGGTGTAGTAAAGATGGAAATAATCTGAATTGTATACAGACAACATTTTTTATGAGTAATTTCAAAAAGGTGCAAGTATACATTTATCATACAAGTTTGTGAATTCTGTCATTGATTAATTTTAGAAAATCAAGGGAAAAAATGCACCCATTTAACTCATTCATTTTTAAACTACCATACTTCTTTCTCTCAAAACACACAATAAATATGATAATGTCTGGGCCACAATAAATATGATAATGACGTAGTAGCCAAATAATTAATCATTTCACTGAGTAACTAGTATTTGAATTAAAAATCCAATCAATCACATATAAAAAAAATAAAGACAAAATTTAATTGTGGAAAATGACTCATTAAAAGTACACATAAATAAGTCTTTATGACTTGATATGATGATAGTCTTTTAAAAACCATTAAATAGAAATCTTTAGTTAAAAAAAAATAAGATTTATCTTTAAAAAAAGTATCAGATGTAATGCATTTTAAACATTTATTTTATCATATATATATATATATATATATATATATATATATATATATATATATATATATATATATATATATATATATATATATAATCTTTCTGCTCTGGTGTAATAATTAATATAAAAGAGATGTTTGCAGTACCTTTTTTTTTTTTTTTTTACTATCTAATGAATTTATTTCTCATATAGAATGAAATGACAAGTAATTTTAAACATGCATTCACACTCAATATAAAGCATTTTTTGTAAACATTTTTAATTACAACTGAAAAAAAATATTCTTTAAATTTTCTCATAAAAAATTCTATCATAAAAACATTTTCATCATACTGCAATAACTTTCACATTTCAGCAAATAGAATTTAAAAATCTTAAAGAAATGAAAAGCAACTAAATTGCATATCTTAATGAATGTTTTTATCTAGCAGAGTGCAAGATGCATTAAATTCCTGGCTTTTATGTGGGATTTATTTATGCAACTGAAGATAATCTTTTTTTTTTTATGCCATGTATAAAAAATCTGTATAAAAACCACAAATAATCATTTGATAATTTCATCAACTGCCAATGAAATAATTTTATATTATAGAAATAGTTGTACAATAAATTTGTCACTAACATAAGTAAACTTCAAAAAATATGTGGGCAAAATATTTCAGGTGAATAAAGTAAGCTCTCAATGTATCTTATATGCTTAATAATTTTTAAAAAGTGATGTGGAGAAAATTAAAGAAAGATATTTTGTAAATAAAGATAATTAGAAATATATCTAATCTTATGCCTGCTTACCAGACATGAACAGCTTCACAAATAGAAATGTATGATAAGTTGTACACAGTTCAAAAGATTTGAAAATTGTGGCAACCAGATTTGAGACACAGACTGCAATGCTTGCATCCATACATAATACTTAAAAATTCTGCTTACTGAAAATATAGCAATTAATTGTAACAAACATATATATTTATATAATTTTGTGATGCATGCTAAAAGTAAAGGTTAAAAGAACTTATAAAACAGATAAAGCAAATAACGTGTTATTTAATTACATATATTCACAAAACAAGCATATTTAAAAATAACCGGATATAGATTCAAAATATTCTAAATCCATACTACTAATTTAAAATTAATTAAAAACTGGTTTAAAACATTTTTTGAATACACACTTTAATAATATTTATAAATAATTAAAAACAGGTTCAAGATTTTTACGAAATCCAAACAACAGTCTCATTTGACAATGACTAAAAACAGATTATAATGTTTTAAATACACATTAAAATAGATTATAATTTTGCAAATAACATTAAAATTATATTTATAAATTACAGAAAAAATACTTATAATGTTTCAAACTGCTATTATGAAATCATTAGGGCTTTTGACATTGGATTTGATACATTAATTAAAAATAAATAGTAAATTTTGCTGGATAGTTATGATGTTACTTTTTTTCTTTTTTTTACTGGCTTACTGTATCAATTTTCTCACATAAGAGATTTAAAGTTATTGCTTTAGATTCATTAGTGGAGGTAGATTAGAATATTTCTGTGTAGAATTACACGGTAATATTCTTAAATGACTTTTTTCTTGAAATAAAAAAGCATCTCTGCTGCTCGAGATTTTTATTGGCTGAAGCATGAAAATATATATTGTTTCATGCATCTTTCCTAGATGCATATTTGTATGCATTCCAGCATGAATTCATTAGCAATAAGCCTATAATGTACAACAATTCAAATAAGAGGCAGAAAAATACTTCCCATAACCTGCTGTTACATCAACATTTGATAAAACATTCTCAACATTTTACAGAAGTATTTTAAATGTTGCCCTATCTTTTTCAGTTAAAAGAGTTCTCAACATCTTATATACTAAGGCTTGATTTTGCATACCTTTGATTTTATTAAGATTTTTGTACCACCCAGTTAAAACATGCCAAGTATTAAAAAAAAATAGTTTTGTACATCTTTCTTTATCATGCATTGATGAAAAGATGTCCCATATCAGACATAAAAATATTTGGTTTTATGCTTCCTATCTTTTCTTTAATTTTGGACAAAAAACAATGTAATCATGCCTTCACCAGTTAAATTTGAATTACAATATACTACTAAAAAAAAACCTACTTTTGGATCATCAGTAACTAATAAAGTCAATAGTTTAAAACTATAGCTATTCAAGTCGTGTGCCAGTGCAATTACCATCATTATATCTGTGTCAAATCTGCAATACGAGATTTTTGACAAACAGTAATTGTAAGAGAAATGACAAAAATTTCACAAATTTCTGTGTCATAAATATAAATTTTCAAGTTGTGAATTTTCATGTTCGATGAAAAATGAACTTCTTGAACACATTGAAATAAATCATATTGCAAAACCTAATCCACTGCCAGTCCAGTCATTGTCAGCATATTCATGTCCACATCGAGAAGCAACATTTTATGAATTTGTTGCTTTTTTAAAGCATAAATTCAACGCTAGATCCAAAATCCCCAAGCCACTATTCCATCTGCACAAAATACTCCTCCTCTATTCATTGTATTAGAGACATAAAATTAATCCTTTATGTCTGACGATTTTAAAGCCTTCTTTAATGTTTGGTGTGCTATTTTCCAATAAATCTAAACTTCTTCGTTTTATGTAACTGGCATGTAATAGAGCACAAAAGAAAAATTTGACGTCTGGAACAACTAAAATAATAAATGAAAAAATACCTAAAATTTTCAATAGAGTATACGGGCTGATTAATTAAACTCATGAGGCCACATTAAAAAAAAATGACAGAATTAACATTAATATGACTGTGGAAAAATGGCACAAAGACTTGATATACAATAGCGATCTGTAAGGGAAATGTGGTGGACAATTAGATAAAGCTATATACAATTCAGTTTAAAATCTAAGGTTCAAATTATTACATAGATTGGCTCTATTCAAAGAGGAAAACTAACAAAAAAAAATATAAAACACATAAATTAATTAGATACACTACTTACTTTACTGTGGATGATCAAGATACTGCCAATTTGTTTATCCTTCGTGTCGCCAAATCTTACTACTGCTAATCTCCGCACGGTTCTCTCAGGTAAACCATGCGTGAAAGGTATGTGCAATAACGTATTTTTTACAGAAGCGGATAGCGAAAGAACAATCATACAATGTTAACGGACTTACAAATTTTCTGAACAGGAATGAGTGTCTCTGTGCATGCTCCGATTTTACTGGAGAAAATAAGTAATATTCACTATGGTTCATGATCGTTCTCTCGCTATCCGCTTACGTCAGGAGCATCATCAAGAGGAAGAATATTTTCGTGTTTAGAATATCAAAAATGTTAAAAATATTTTATCATTTACAACTATTAAAAAGAGTTGGAACGTTTTTTTTTTCAATATATTTTGAAAGTTAATTAAAAAAGTATTTTATAAATAAAATATTTTATAATTCAAACTTTAAAAATAGGGTTGATTTTTGGTTTCTTAAATATTTAATGAGACTGCCTGAAAAATGACAGTAAAATTAATGTGTCTTCAGTACTATATTGAGGATGTAAGTTAGGAAAGTATGGTTATGTTTTTTTCCTTATATTTAAAGTAAAATAAAGGTTAACCTTATTTTTTTAAATGCTTTATTTAAAAATGTTAGTAATCAAATACCCATATATATGAATTTAATATAATAATTTAGAAAATGTAAAGAAATTTATCTTCCTTTGAGGAATTTCTGAGAATAACATTTGAAATAATTTTAAAAAGGGCTTTTGAGCAACAAGGAAGTACCAATATTAATTGAAGCTGCTGTTTTTCTTCATATCTTCTTTTGTTGAGTATTTTAGTTTAAAAAAAATTCTTCTTTTTTTTTTTTAATTGAAAGATGAGCTGATAAAAAATTACAAATTCTAGATCTTATTTTTGTAGTAATTTGAAGTGAGAATAAAAAATACAATACTAAAGATTCCCTATCATAGTAATCCTAATTCATAAAAAACAGGATTATTTACATCATGTTTCCTAACTTTTCTAAGAATTTAATAAATCTTCCACTTAAAGATTGCATGTAATCAATCCAAATTCCATTTAATCAATTTATTTTTTAAGGAAATAATCACTTTAATTATTTTTACAATAAAAGTACTTTGTGTACATAATAATTTTAAATATAATAAGCATCTACATCCTATTAATGGAGTAAAAATTTGATCTAAAACCTTTTTTTTTTTAGCAAGGAATTTAAGGGGATATACTTCTATTGATTTCAATCATTCCTTAAATTTTATTTCAGTCTAATAAATAATTGAAAAAATAATAATAATGAATTATAGTTTTGAAATTCAGTTCTGGAAAAGAAAAAAAGTAATTTGTCAATTAACTGTGATAAACGTGAACTATTCTGCAGCTGCATTTTTTTTTTTTTTTTCCCTTCAGTGGCAAGGACTTTCTTTTAAAACATATACACTTTTTGTTACTACATATACTTTAAGTTTGATGAGTACTTAAGTTTTTATTATGGTAGCATCAGAGAAGGATAACCTGAAAAAAAAAATCATCAGTTTAAATTAATAATAAAATGTTTATCAAAAGAGACAAAAATAAAATTTAATAAGATCCCCTCCCCAAATTCTTTGGATTCTTAAAAAGAAACACTATTTAGATAAAATTTAACATGACTATATACTCAAAAGAGAGTCAATTATGGAATAACTATCTTAGTCATGTCTTGCTGAAATAGCTTTCTGTAGCTAGGCAAATAAGATAAAATAGAAAATCTACATGCTTTCACCACCATGATTGATATGCATTTATCAGAAACAAAATTAATCAATAATCCAAGAATAACTATTAACCATTTCTTCTTTTAAAAAAATCTAAATAACTCATATGATTTAAACTTTTGCCCATCCATGACTACTAGTGTAGCTGCCAGGAGTCTTCAGCAATTTTTTTTTTTAATTCAGAGAATTTAATTTACTATCTCATTCTTTCAGATATATTTAAATAATACAAATATGTTTTTAAAAATTTGATTTCTAAACATTTTAATTTAAATAAAAGTTTCAATTTTTTGTTTGAAATTATGAATTATAAATATTAATAATTTTATATTTTTATAAAAATCTGATAAGATATATAATGTTGCCATACCAAAATGTTAGTGTTTTTATAGAAAAATTATAAGAGATTTCTTATATCATCATATTCATTTTATTTATTTTAAGCAATAAATAATTTGATATTTTTACTTGACATTTTTCTAAGCTAAATGAAAGAAAAAGTGTACTGAAATGTAAAACTGAATGAGAATAATAAATTAGAAGACTTATAAACAATTTTGAAATTTTTATTACAGACATCAGAACTACAAAATGCATCTGATTACTCTTTACAAAATATAAGATGAATACTGCACTAAGTTATAAACATTTTTCAAATACATCAAAATCACAAAACAAATTTTGAAATTATAAAGTAAATTATTATGAGTATAATTTAATGTAGAATTTACAAAAGTTTTACAATGTATAGGTAGAAAAGATAAAAATCAAGGTAAGAAAAAAAAAAGATTAATTCTCTAGAATATCTTAAAATCACACAACATAAATATAAGTGCCATTGTATACAAATTATAAAAATTAAAAAGCATAACAAATTCTGAATCTTCTGGGCTAATTAATAATACAAAAACTCAAACAATATAATTGAAGAGATTTTGAGGAAAAAAATTGCAGAATAGTAATAGAACTCTAGATTGACAAGATAGAAAGTTCAAAATAAAGTTTACAACCAAATATACATAAAATACAACATACATTGTGCCATTATTGAAAATCAATGCTATTTTTCATGAAGTAATCAGTAATATAAAAATTCAAACAACAATATAATGAAAATTTAAAATTATATACGTTTAAAAAAATTGCAAAATGTAGAGGGTTAAAGCAATACATGAGTTACTTGATACAGAATCTAAAATAATGTAAAATTATAAATGAATTTAATATCAGATATGTGAGATTATTATATTCCTTATGAAATCTTATAATCATATTCCTAGTGTTATAATTGAAAAAAAGAACAAAAAAATTTTTTTTGCTTTTGGATATGCACTAATCAGAAATATACAAAAATTAAATAATAATGAAAGTGATATATGTAATTGTGAAAGTATGTGATTATTAAAGCATATATATATATATATATATATATATATATATATATATATATATATATATATGATTCAGTAGAAGAAAATGATAATAAATAAAATAGTGTAAATTTTTATTTTTAATAATTGCAGTTTCAAAAATTTGATGAAATTAATCACTCAAATGATTAAAAATTTTAATTTAAATCACTGCATAGAATAATTCAATTAAAATTATTTATATGCCTATCTATACATATATATGCATAATTCTAGATAATGACACATTTAAAGTGTTAAACAAAAATCTAAATCAAAGCAAAAAAATTACAGAATTAATAAAACAAATAGTCTAAAAGTATTTGCATACAATAATAAACTTTAAATAATATTATATCTGATCCAGGGTGCGTAGTGTGAAATGGATGCAAAAATTAAGCACCTTAGCGAAATGTTATCGATTAGAGCTGCCTGGTGGATATTTCTCCCGAAAAAATTTTCTAAGTCCGTTAACATTACATGATCGTTCTCTCGCTATCCGCTTCTATTTTTTACAGCGTACTGGTGCATTTGTTACGGATGTTTCACAACGCAGTACGGAAAAGCTAACTGATTTTGACCTTAGAAATGATTTTCACTTCAAAAACTAACTCTCGGCCTAGGTGACAATTAAAATTGCCTGAAAAAAATAAGGACAAGAAATAATGTATGGAAATATAAATTAATGAAAATAAACCAAGAGGAGGGGCATTTCTCATTCACGATTTACTTATAACTAATGCTTTCTTTTCATACAATTTCGAATGAAAGTAGGAAGTTATTGAATGAATAATAAAGATAAATTGATAATTGAAAAATATAAAAAAAGATTATGTACGAAATTATATTAATAATTATTGAAATAGGTACTTAAAAGATATCAAATTGAAAGTAAGAGATAAAAAAAATATTACTTACTCTTTATTTTCATTTATTAATGCTTAATTGTGAATTTCTTTCCTTGAACTGTACATTTTTTTCTAGGAATCATCAAATAATTGATATAATTCTACGCTTATTTGAACACAATACTGTAATCTTACTAATTAATAGAAGCTATAGTAATTTCGCGTTACATAATAGTTTCGCTAACATAACTATTATTCATCGAAAACATATTTGTTGGATAGGAATTATTTCCAACGAATCTAAAGAAATATTCCATAAAAAATTTCTAAGTTTAAAGAGTTTTTTTTTTTTTTTTAAGTCAATCATTTCGTAATTCTGTATTGAAAAATAAGGCAATCCTTAGAATATCTTTCCATTCCATTCGCATCAACAGATCTTGGAAAGATTCTTAACAGAAGATAATAAAGTATACAATTTATCTAAAAAAAATAATAATCAGTACTGAAAATGCACTGTACAATTGATAAATTTATAATTTTTTTCTCTTGCTCCACTTCTATTGTTATATGAGGACATCACACAGCATTCAAAATACTTTCTTCTGATCTAGAAAAAGAATAATAAATTGATCAGATAAAGATTTTTTTTTCTGACCAAATGAAAGATCTATCCTATATAGGAAAAAAGGTTGGGAAGTATAATTTTCAGAAGATTCTTCTAAAAAACAAAATTTAATAATTTCCCCATACACTTTTACTTCTCTGCCCGCCACCCGGTAATTATAAAATGCCAGCAGTCTGAAGATGCAATGAATAGTAGTCGGAGTCGTAGACAAGTAACGAGTCGTCGAGAGGATAGCGAAGCAACGGTGGAATTGTCCAACGTTGTGTGGAGCTGAAGCGAGTGCTGAACTGAGTTGTATGCCGAGTCCTGGCGTTTACTGTAGAACGGCAGTTGGATACAGCTAAACCGAGGAGACAGTGGAGAATTACACCGTTTGGAGAGACCGTAGAGTAGAGCTCGGGAGGTCCTCTCTCCTGCTGAATTCTGTCTAGCCGCTTTGTTTGCTGTGGTCGATTACATGTGGGCTATTTGCTGTAGTGTTCTGCTGTGTACTGACCTACGTTCGTCTCAGCTGTGTATGTTTGTCATCTCCGTGTATTCGTCTCTTCGTGTGTAATAAACGTTGTCGGTGTTTTCTACTGAGATCTGCTGATTGTTTTCACACCATACACCCTAAATATATTTTACTACATTAGTTTTGTGATATTCGAGTTTTGATTTTTGTGAACCCGGCACAAGCTAAGAATCCGTTCAGGAGCATACGCCGGAAAACAAACCTCATTCCTTCCTTCATTCCTTTACTACGTTAGTTAGTAAAACATATTTACTTCTTCACAATAAGTAGACGTTACAAGTAAGAAAGTAGTTTTTAAAATAACAAAAAAAAAAAAAAAAAAAAAAAAAAAAAAAAGATGATGCCACTCAAACTGAAGGTAATTATACTAAAATGTTTGCTTGCTTGCCGCAACATCCTCCTCATCTTGGTCAACCTCCAGAGGTATGACCAGTTAAATTGGATAGGTCCTTTTCCAACATCCTCCCCACCAAGCTGCTCGTGGGGCAATAAGTCGATGTATTCCAAAGGAAAATGAGTTCCTTGTTTGCGGCATGAAAGGTGGTGACGTAGTCACTGTATATAGTATGTGGAAATCCTCTTCTACTGACAAATCTTTGTAAGGCCAAAAGAAACTTGTTAACAGAAAGGTCAGAAACAAGTTCGATATGCAAGGCTGTAATAGTAGAACATGTAAATGGCGTGATGTAAGCACCATGATATAGATTGATATAAAATGAAGTTAACCCCTTACGCAAATGCGACATGTATGAAAAGAAGATAAGCTAAAGGGCCCAATTTTTGCGATTTTAAATACATACAGATTTCGAGTAATAAGAAACATTCAGAGACTTCTTTGGCCAAGAGACAAAAAAAAAGTGTTTGTTTTTCATATTACCCAGTTGCCTTTAATAAATGTTAGAATACCCAAAATTGTTTTAAAAAATCATTATCTTCTAACAAAACTTTCATTTAACACCTTCAAATAAGAAACTCCTTCACAAGGAATGAATGTGAAATACTCTGTATAAAGAAAAACATTCTAATGGTATTTATATTAAATTAATAAAATTTTGATTGAAAAAACTGCTTTTATATGATGAATAAAATCAATATACGAAATGAAACTTAGAAATATATATGCATTTTGATGAATTTCAACCTGGAAAAATTTATAATTATTTTTTTCAATGAAAACAGTTTTAGAGTAATTTATAAATTCTATCTAAAGCCAATATGCAAATAAATAAATTAATTAAATTAAATAAAAATAAATAAATAAATCTGTTATCGCAAATTTCAAGTTATCATGTGAGAACATTATCTTTTTTTTGAATCAGATAAAGTCCTTCCTTCATAAACACGCTCTTTTAGAAATGCCAACCAGAAATCAAAACGACATAAGTCGGGTGAACGAGGAGGACGTGCCTCTAGAAAACCTCTGGATATTACGTGATTTTCGCCAAAGAGTAGCATGAGCAGCTCTATAACTTTTCGCCCAATGCTGTTGCTCCGTGAAGACAGTATTCTGCAAACTTGTTATTCCTCTAAGCAGGAACGGCTTACTGTCGAAGGAGTTCACTGTACCGAGCACTCGTGACAGAGCATGTTTTAGGACCTTGAGGAGTGAGAGTTCAAAGAAAAAAGATCCAATGATAAAATCAGCAGTAAGTCTACACCATGCAGTCACATTATCAGTTGTTGTTGGTGCAGGTCATCAGGAGGTATAGCACCCTATATCTGATAATTTTGACTATTCACAGTTCCATCTAAAGAAAAGTACTCCTCACTTGACTATAGAATTTTGCAAAGGTCACGTGTCATCAACTTCCATTTTCGCCAAAAATTGGCAAGCATATTCTTTGCGCGCTTGGTGGCAGCATTTACACCACGCGGATCTTATACGAATACCATTTAAAAAAGGATCGCAGAATTTTTCGCATTGTCGACCACGTATTTGCCAATTCACGTGATACAAATCGAACATTTGTTAAAGAATAGCTAGAACTGGAGGCTCTTTTAATCACAGCAGTGCTAGTACTTCTTCGACAGTTTCATGCGTAACCAGTTTCCGCCTTCTTCCTGGCAATATATCTAAGTTTCCAATCTCTTCAATTTTCATAATCATCTTCATCAAACCATTCTTCCCTTTCGCAATTCCTTTAAACAACGATATTCACGCAGTGCGGCTAAGCTATTGCTGCCCTTTTGATAAAACAGTTTTGCCAGTAAAACTCGATCTTTCTTCTGTAAGAGCATGATTAGCAATGACAAAGGCATGCAAAATGATTTTCGAGCTCTGACTGCAAATTTCTTTATAGATTTTACTAATTTAAATAAGGAATTATTAAAAAGTATTCTCTGATGGTCAAAATTTGAACTATTTTTTATTGCAAATTTTTTTCCCCATGGTTCATATAACGTGTATACCTAGTTTCATCAAAATCAGATGGGGAGAAAGTTTTCTGAAGAGGGACATTTTATTATAAATACCCTGTATAATGATTAACTAAGAAATATTAAATTTAAAATGCACCTATTTTCAAATATAAGTTTAAAATTAAAGCTCACTCACTAAAAAAATTACATATTTAAAACATCCCTATTACTGCAACTATTTAGCAGCAAGGAGAAAAAAACTATTTTGCAATGGATGAAAGAAAACAATTCACTATTCAAATTTGTTTTATGATCATATCAACGTATATATTGATTATATACGTTTTTTATTACTTTTTTTAATTTTAAATTCCGAAAGTAAAGAAATTTTTATTTTAAATTCCAATTCAAAAGACACACGAAAAGAAAAATCGTTTGAAAGTTTTACTTTTTTTAAACAACAACAATAATAAATAATAATAATAAAAA
The DNA here is from genome assembly GCF_947563725.1 of Argiope bruennichi. Lineage (NCBI taxonomy): Eukaryota > Metazoa > Arthropoda > Arachnida > Araneae > Araneidae > Argiope > Argiope bruennichi. The sequence goes on from NC_079157.1 coordinate 7,026,798, forward strand.
AACTTGAAAACAAAGCAATTTAGTTTACGATTTTTCGAAGTACAAAATGAAGACGTTGTTTTTGTTCAAAATACGTTTTTGATATATAAAATTTGGATTTCCAGAAAATGAAGTATTCAATACATTTCCATTAATAGACAAAAAAAAAAAAAATCTACCGAATCTTAGTGATGTGGAATAGCACCAATTTTCAAAAAGCTTGACGGCAATTACGATCAATATTCATGTTTGGTAACAATGCAAAAGTACAGGATGGTTTTAATTAAAGTTCCATTTTTAAATGGTCATAATAGGAAAACTACTGGACCAAATATTATCAAACTTGGTAAGAATTTAAAGGAATTCATAAGAATTTCTTTTCCATCAAAAAAAAAAAAAAAAAACTCACCACCAGGAGTGAAATGGTGCTGTATCAATATTGCTAAGCAAAATAGGATATGAAGGCACCAGTTTAAAATGTTTTCAGTAGTTTCTGAAACATGTTACAAAGAATTTTCAATGTGTGGTTACCTCAAAAGCACTATTTATGATGATAATCTAAACAATTTGGCGAAACTGAAAGATGCTATACGCTGACATGTGCTAACATTCCTCCTGATATACTAAGAGCTACTGTTGAGAATGCAGTAATGCGATTTCACTTATTTTCAGAAAATGATGGACGCCACATTGAATATGCTTTGTAACACGTTTCAGAAACGATTGAACACGTTTTAAACTATTTCTTCTTGTCTTATTTTGCTTAACAATATTGCATGCAGCGACATCTCCCCCCCCCTCCTTTGGTGAGTTTTTAAATATATATATATATATATATATATATATATATATATATATATATATATATATATATATATATAATATATAAAATTCTCGTGTCACAGTTTTCGTTGCCATACTCCTCCGAAACGGCTTGACCGATTTTGATGAAATTTTTTGTGCTTATCCGGTATCTATGAGAATCGGCCAACATCTATTTTTCATCCCCCTAAATGTTAGGGGTAGTCAATTATTAATTAAAAACTAACTTTCCCGCCAAAAAAATCTTCCATTTTCCCCACCGCCAACTTTTCCGCCAAAAAAATCTTCCATTTTCCCCAACGCCAAATGATTTAGGCTTTAGTTCTTTTTTTCTCCCAACAGTAATGAGGCTAGGGTTAAGATTTTTCGGCGGATTATTTCAAACGATTCTGTTTATTTTCTTAATGTTTTATGCATTTAAAATTAAACATTGTTAATTAATCCATGTTTCAGATTCATTCTGAAGTACTTTTGAATTAAAATAGCACAGAATAAAGGAAATTAAAAATGTCTAATCTTCATAGCGTTACCCCAACTGGCGTAGAAAAATTCACGCATTTGCGTTACGTAAAAGACGAAGAAAATTCACGCATGCGCACTGTGTTCTGATCGTTGGCATGGCAACCATTATCAATGGATGATTTAAATTATTTTTGGGTTAGTTCCATGCTTTTGTAAGTAAATTGTATTTATGTTAGTTATATATTTTTTGTATATGCTTATAGTTTTAAGTACATCGTTTTTTAAGTAGTTTTTTTAACCTGTTTACAATGATTTAAATTATTTTTAGGTTAGTTGCATGCTTTTGTAATTAAATTGTATTTATGTTAGTTATATATATATTTTTTATATATGCTTATAGTTTTAAGTACGTCGTTTTTAAAGTAGTTTTTTTTAACCTGTTTTCAATGATTTAAATTATTTTTAGGTTAGTTGCATGCTTTTGTAATTAAATTGTATTTATGTTAATTATATATATAATTTTTATATATGCTTATAGTTTTAAGTACATCGTTTTTTAAGTAGTTTTTTTAAACCTGTTTTCGACAGATTATTTTAAACGATTCATTTTATTTTCTGAGTGTTTGATGCATTTAAAATGAAACATTGTTAATGAATCGATCCGTTCATGATGAATCTGAGAAAATTTTGTTGACAAATTCTTGAGATATTACATAAATTAAAAAAGATATTCTTTAGTGCCCATAAAATTTAAACGCTCAGTGACTCTATTATCAGTAATCATATTATTAAAAAAAATGCTTTGTTTCAGTAAAAAAATCTAATATATAAAATTCTCGTGTCACAGTTTTCGTTGCCATACTCCTCCGAAACGGCTTGACCGATTTTGATGAATTTTTTTGTGCTTATCCGGTATCTATGAGAATCGGCCAACATCTATTTTTCATCCCCTTAAATGTTAGGGGTAGTCCACCCCTAAATTTTTTATTTTATTTTTTAAACAAAATTTTTAATTTCTATTTTTTTATGATACAACATACAAAAATACATACAATCCTCAATTTTCCCCCTTCTACGATCAGCCCTTATTTTTTAATAGCCATTTTAGTAATTTAATCATTTTTCCTCTCCGGTCACGTGACACGAGCTTCCAAAAACAACGGATTTTGTGTTGTAAGTATACTTTTTTTTATTTATATCGAAAATGTTGTTGATCTTATAAAAATGTAATTTTAATTTAATTTTATTAAAAAAATGTAATTGAACAATTAAGATTTTCATAGTTTCAATTTTTACAGTGAGCAATGCCAAGAAAACGCAAAGAGGCTGATTTGAGCCGCAGTACAAGTAAAGCTCGAAACTTGCGAAATAGCAGATCCGAAAGAACAGAAGAACAAATCCAGCAACAAAATACTGATGCACGTGTCAGAATGGCGCAATTGCATCGAGAAGAGTCAGAAGATAAACGAGCTGAACGCAATGAAGTCAGAAGATTAGAACAACGACAATCACGCCGTTTCACAGTCAATAGACGAAGAACAAATGACCAACAACGACAACAGGTACATCGAGCATTTATATCTGATTCATTCCTGCGGCTAGCATTCCAGTATGAGCCCGATATTGAATATTATGCTCATTCAAAAGTGGTAATTGGTGCTATGGACAAGGAATGTCCGCATTGTCATGCTCTGAAATTCAAAAATGAGCCAGCTGGGATGTGTTGCGCGTCAGGAAAAGTGCAACTACCTGAAATTGAAACACCACCTGAACCATTGAACGGCTTACTTATCGGCACGGATCCAGATTCTAACGTGTTCCTGAAGTCAATTCGAAGATTCAATTCATGCTTTCAAATGACATCGTTCGGAGCAACAGAAATAGTTCGAAATACTAATGCAAATGGTCAACAATTCAATTCTACATTCAAAATCAGAGGCCAAGTTTATCATAAAATGGGCTCACTGCTGCCAATGCCAAACGAACCACATAAATTCTTACAAATCTACTTTATGGGCGGCGAGGATTCCGGAAGCGCACTTGCCAATCGCGTGAATGCACGTTGTGATTATAATAACCTTGATTCACTTTATGCCAGGCGCATCGTCAGCGAGCTAGATGCTCTTTTGAACGAGCACAACGAGTTGTTGAAAATATTCAAATCACATATGCACCAATTACAAAGCGATAATCACGCTATCGTCATTAATCCTGATAAAACACCAGCTGGAGAGCATATTCGTAGATTCAATGCACCCGCTGTTGATGATGTTGCTGGAATCATAGTCGGCGATTGTACAGCTGCACGAGAAATTATGATTCGTAGAAGAAATAATAATCTTCAGTTCATTGCTGACACACATCGTTCATATGACGCTCTCCAATATCCGCTAATATTCTGGAAGGGACAAGACGGATATTGCATAAACATAAAACAACGAGATCCCGTATCAGGTACTTCATTGATTATTAATTTGATCATTAATCATTTAACAAAACAATTAAATTATTGAACGTAATAAATTTAAATTAATTTTTATGAACAAATATTACAGGAGCTGAAACAAACAAGAACGTTAGCTCAAAGGATTATTATGCGTACCGATTAATGATTAGACGTGGCCTGGACAACGTCATTTTACGATGTCGTGAGCTTTGTCAACAATTCATGGTCGACATGTACGCGAAGATTGAGAGCGAACGACTACGATACTTACGATATAATCAACAAAAGCTGCGCGCGGAAGAGTACATTCATTTGCGAGACGCTATCAACAACAAAGCCGACGTCGCCGAAATTGGTAACCATGTCATTTTACCATCATCGTACGTAGGCAGTCCACGTCATATGCAAGAATATATACAGGATGCTCTGACTTTCGTGCGCGAATATGGACGACCATGTTTATTTATCACGTTCACATGTAATCCAAAATGGCCAGAGATTACATCTTTGCTACTGCCTGGCCAAAATGCAATACATCGCCATGACATTACAGCACGTGTGTTCAGACAAAAGTTGAAGTCTTTAATAAGTTTCATTACTAAATCACATGTATTTGGTCCCACACGTTGCTGGATGTATTCGGTTGAGTGGCAAAAGCGAGGATTACCTCATGCACACATTTTGGTTTGGTTCATCGACAAAATCCGTCCTGAAGAAATCGATAGTATCATTTCTGCGGAAATTCCAGATCTATCCACTGACCAACTGCTGTTTGATATTGTTACAACAAACATGATTCATGGTCCATGTGGTACTCTTAATAGTTCATCGCCTTGCATGGCTGATGGAAAATGTACTAAAAATTTCCCTAAAGATTTTACCAATGATACGGTCACAAATGTCGACGGATACCCAATATATCGTCGAAGAAATCCTGAAAATGGCGGACAGTCATTTATTAAAAATATCATCAACACAGACATTGATATTGACAATCGTTGGGTGGTGCCATATTCGCCTCTGCTGAGCAAGACATATAATGCTCATATTAATGTTGAGTTCTGCAGTTCTGTGAAGAGCATCAAATACATTTGCAAGTATGTCCATAAAGGCAGTGATATGGCTGTGTTTAGAGTGGAAAATACTAATGTGAATGCTCCTCCAGTGAATAAAAACGATGAAATAACGCTCTACCAAATTGGTCGGTACATCAGCTCCAATGAAGCTGCTTGGCGTATCTTTGGTTTTCCAATTCATGAACGGGATCCAGCAGTTGTTCAGTTAGCCATCCATCTTGAAAACGGTCAGCGTGTATTTTTCACGAACGAGACAGCGATTGATCGTGCAATAAATCCACCTAAAACTACACTCACTGCATTTTTTGAATTGTGTAATCGTGCGGATGATTTTGGTGCCTTTGCACGAACATTACTCTATTCACAAGTACCACGCTATTTCACATGGACTCAAACAAAAACATGGATGCCCCGCAAGCAAGGCTCACCAGTTGCTGCATGTCTCAATTTATTTAAATCAAACGCCTTGGGGCGATTATTTACAGTCAATCCAAGACACACGGAGTGCTTTTATCTTCGACTGTTGTTGGTTAATGTTACTGGCCCATTATCATTTCAAGATATACGTAAAGTGAATGGGCAACAATATCCAACGTATAAAGATGCATGCCTTGCACTCGGCTTGCTGGAAGACGACAACCAGTGGGAATGCATGCTTGCTGAAGCTGCATTGAACTGTACAGCAATACAAATTCGTCTACTATTCGCTATAGTGTTGACTACATGTTTCCCAGCCCGAGCACAGATATTATGGGAAAATCACAAAGATTCAATGACTGATGATATATTGCATCAACATCGTATACGGTTCCACGATCTAACAATAACATTCAGCGACGAAATGTACAATGAAGCATTGATTGCTATTGAGGATCTTTGCATTGTCATTGCCAACTTACCACTTAGTAATTTCGGTATGAATTCGCCAAATCGAACTGCATCTGATTTAATGAATACTGAAATGAATCGTGAACTGCAGTACAGTACTGTAGAAATGGCAGCGATTGTTGCCCGCAATGTCCCACTAATGAATGAGGAACAAAGAACCATTTATGATCGCATTATGCTCGCAGTTTCAGCTGGACAAGGTGGGTTCTTCTTTTTGGATGCACCGGGTGGAACTGGCAAAACATTCGTTATTTCGCTAATTCTTGCTGAAATACGATCAAATAATGGCATCGCATTGGCCGTTGCATCATCGGGCATTGCAGCAACTTTATTGGATGGAGGTAGAACAGCTCATTCAGTATTTAAGCTGCCACTAAATATTCAGAATAACCCTGACGCAGTATGCAACATTAAGAAACAATCGTCCATGGCCACTGTGCTGAAACGGTGTAAAATTATTATTTGGGATGAATGTACTATGGCACACAAACATTCACTTGAGGCGTTGAACAGGACAGTGAAAGATATTAAAAACAGTGACAAACTATTTGGCGGAACTCTGTTGGTCCTTTCAGGTGATTTCAGACAAACACTTCCAGTCATTCCACGTTCAACATACGCTGATGAGATCAACGCTTGCTTAAAATCATCTCCATTGTGGCGTAATGTTGAAAAATTACAGCTAAAAATAAATATGCGCGTTCAAATGCTTCAAGATCCATCCGCTGAAACATTTTCAAAACAACTCTTAGATATCGGTGATGGAAAAGTTGCTATAGATGAAACTGGATACGTAAAATTACCGACCGATTTCTGCACAATCGCTGATTCGCAAGATACTCTCATTGAACAAATATTTCCCCATGTACACACACAGTACATAAATCATGAGTGGCTTGCAGAAAGAGCGATTTTAGCGGCAAAAAATGTAGACGTTGACAATTTAAATCTGAAGATACAAATGTTGTTGCCAGGGAACTTGGTATCATATAAATCTATTGATACAGTTTGCGACGACAGCGAAGCAGTAAATTTTCCCACTGAGTTTTTGAACTCACTGGATTTGCCAGGCATGCCACCGCATAATTTACAATTAAAGGTTGGATCTCCAATTATCTTGCTTCGTAATTTGAACCCGCCCCGGCTGTGCAACGGTACGCGACTAGTCATTCAAAAATTAATGAAAAACGTGATCGAAGCCAGGATTTTAAATGGCAAGTTCAGAGGTGAAAATATACTCATACCACGGATTCCTATTATACCTACAGATGTGCCAATTCAATTCAAACGTATTCAGTTTCCGATTAGATTGGCATTTGCAATGACTATCAACAAATCCCAAGGTCAAACGATGTCTGTTTGTGGATTAGATTTGAGAACACCATGTTTTTCACACGGACAATTATACGTGGCATGCTCTCGAGTGGGTAAACCATCCAGTTTGTTTGTGTTAGCTAAAGATGGACTAACAAAAAATATTGTTCACGCTATAGCATTAAGAGATTGATATTGTTTAATAGTGTTACTGTCGTAATTGTTTAATTAATGATACATAATTTTAAGGAATAAATTATAATAACTTAAAAATAATGTTTGCCTTTTGTTATTTTTATATTCCCTCATCGTTCACAGCGCTCCATGCTTATTTCACGCATATACCACATTCTTACATACATACAATATACACATTCTAACATACATACATACTTACAATAAGTAAGCTATTTTTTGTCTACACTAGAAATTACTAGGAAATTATTTATATGGCAAAACAACGTTTGCCGGGTCAGCTAGTATATATATATATATATATTGGCGGAAAAAAAATTCCCATGATCTCTTTTAAGCTATTACAAAGTTTGATGACATTTCGTCCAGTAGTTTTCCTTTTATGACCATTTGAAAGCGGAACTTTAATTATACCACCCTGTAGAATAAATATCATTTTTAAATATTCATTTTGGTCTTTTAAATAAAAACGTAAGGGAAACAAATTTAAAAAAAAAATAAAGAAATCAATATAGAAAAGTATGATAAAATAAATAAAATCGTTTATTTAAACATTATTTTAATAGCTCTAATAAAATGGAAATGTCTGTTTTGTAGCATTTAATATAAAAATGCCACATTTTTATCAAATCATTCTTTAGAGAAAAACTTTAGCTAAAAATGTCACCGACGGTTTTTCTTTCATATAAGTCAGTAAATATGTAATCAAATTTTTTTTTCACGGAATATTCTATAGAAGATGTCACATTCACAATGATTCTACTTTCAATTTATCAGTAAATATTTGTATGAATTTTTTTCGGAGAAAATAATCCAATATAAAATTCATATTCGTTTAGTTTAGTTTTGTAACCGTAACTGTTTTCCTTGAACTAACTGCAATGGACAGTTAGATCAAGTCTTGGATCAAGCGGTAAACATTATATTGCCTCGAGTATAATTTTACTTTATATTTGTAATTAAATGTTATTGCCCAAAATAGTTTTGTTCCCTTGTAAATCATGCCCGTTTATTTCATTAAATGTATTTTAACTTAATTGGCATGATTTATTGACTTTAATTGTCTCCCCTGACACAATATAAATTTTGGTATCCTTACGGTCACAATAAATTGGCAGCCCAATGTTCGGCCCGAATCAATATTAAACATTTAAAACATCGATGCTTACATTCCAAGGCAGGGATTCGCTTTCTTTTTCAGCTTTTGAAATTACCACCCCAGATAACTAAGTTCTGATGAAGAGAAACCAGCTGAAGTTCTTCACCGTTGTAATTTAATTCCGTCAATCTCGACGAATTAATTTATCTGAAAACTAAGTTTTGATTTAATCAAACTAGATGAAGTTTTGTTTTTAAAAAATTCTTGTGTTCTTCACCCGAAGAAAACCAAAAGTATCAGATATGTTATGTTGTTGTATTAAATCTTACTGATATTAGTGGAAATTTATCTGAAAATAACACAGAGTTGTTGTTATTAAAATCTTACTGAGAATAATTGTTTAGTTAATTAATCTTTATTATCCTCAATCTTGACGAATTAAAAACAAAAGTTGTATATAAAAGACAGTGTAAGTACTTTTATATATAAGTTCTTGAATAAATTGATGTAAGTTTTGCTTTTGAAATACTCAATATTCCTTGAAAATGTTAACATGTTACGGCTTGTATATGAATGTAAAAAAAAATAAAGTGTGTACAACTAGAGTTATTTTGATAGTAATAAGGATTCAAAGCTCAGGCTGGAAAAAACTGCAGAGTAAACATAAATCAGAATTAATGAACACCAACCAATTTCTGCCAGAATAGCTATTAGATGAAGAGAATATTATTATTCTTTTTTTTTTTAGAATGACTTTCATTTTGTATTTATTCTAAAAACAAATATTAAACATTTTAGAGCGTAAATTGTGAAAGAACTTTTCCTTCTTTCAATGTGATTATTCTCTTATTTATTCGTATAAAAAAATTAAATAGTAATTCTCACAGTATTATAAAACTTATATGTGTTCAATAAAAATAAAGTATTTGTGTATATTATAAAATATTTATTATATAGGAATGATTGATATCTCTGAAAATACAGTAACTGAAAGAACTGTTTCATTCTTTTGTAAAATTGTTTGCATATTGTGTAAGGTGACCATTTTTTTTTAACCTGAAACCAGGACAACATGAATTTTGAGCAGCCATGCCCAAATTTTATAAATTTTTATCAAAAATTCACCCAACGGCCAACCTGTATACCTAAGTAAATAAAAAACTTTTAGATATCAAAAAATGTTTTTTTTATTTAAACACAAGAAATGTGAAAACTAAAATATGATTTTACAATATAAAAATAAAACATAATAAACATAACATAACATGATAAGCCATGCCTAATGTAATAACATAATAAAACATAAGGAGTTATTTAATTTTGTTTGTTTTTTTATATTTTTTTGAGGAATGAATTGCTTTAAACAAATTTTTGTTTTCCTGTATATTTTCATAGAATTCCATACAGGTTGCATTTAAATTATTTTTGACAATCAACAAGGATTTCAAAGTTTCCACTTTCAATTGGGTTTTCTCGCTAGTCCAGATGTTGTTTAATATAGAAAAAGCCCGTTCGGTCGGTGCATTAGTTCCTGGCATACAGAGGCAATACTCTACCAATTTGCCAATATTATTGGACACATCATTTTCTTGAAAGGCTTTAAAAATTTCAATCCACCTATCTGATACCGAAACACAATTTTGTTTCCAATGCCCAAGTTTCTCATTTGTGGTGTAGCGCTGAATGAAACAGATTTCATCTAAGAGCTCAATTAAATTTATTTCCGGATAATGTTGAATTAAATAGTCACTGCATACTTGAACCATTTGATGCGTAGGTTTCATGTTTAATGTAATCCAATTAAACTTCTCGATTCCCTCAAAATGGCCTTTCCATTCTTCCAGATACTGAAAACATTTGCTGTAAAATTCCACCACTTTTTCTTTGAAAATATTCAATTTAACTAAGCTGTCTTCTAGACTTTTTAAATTTTGTCGAACTTGCAGGGGCAGAAACACACTTGCTATCATGTCAGCAATTTTGCTTTTAAGGTCCTTATAAATGATATTTGTTTCCAACATAGAAATATCCTGTCCTTCTATCTTTAAAACCGTGTTATGAAACATTGACGACACATTATGGAGAAAGAAAAGCCAAGATTCGGTTTCAGGATTCTCAAAATAATTTTTTATAATTGTCGGAGTTTTTTCATTAGACGCAAAATACGATTTTAATGCAGGAAATATTTCCAACACGCGCTCAATAGCTGGTCGTAACGCTAACCACCGCGTAGCACTGTAACCCAAAAGTTTTTTATATTCTATGTCTACAAAATTACAAAATTCTTTTAATTCACTGACGCGCACAGTATAAATGTAAAAGTAAGAGTAAATCTTGGTAATTAAAGTTTGTATATCAATTGTAAGGCAGTTTGTATAGAATTGTTTAAAATATGCGCTGAGCAACCAATTCCCACAAGCTCCCGTCCGTCCAAAGTAGCTTTTAGCTTGGTAAAAATATTATTTTTCCCGGTTCTTCGCATGCCTCCAAAGTTAGTGTTGCCGGCACAAAACCCTAATATCTTGCTTTCTAAATTGTGTTTTTTTAAGACCTCTACAATATATTCGGTAACTATGTCAGACGTTTCTCCTGGCAAATCCTTTACTTCAATAATTTTTACCTGTATTCCCTTCTTAGATAAAAAATATCTGACAAGTAAAGGAATAAGTTTAATTTCTTTGTGATTTGAGGCGTCTGAATACACTGATATAAAACTTACGTTTCTCAAATCTTCAGCCAATATTTGATTTGCATAAGGGACAAGTACATCGATGATTATAGCTTCGCATTTGGTCCTAGAGCATGTGAATTTAGCACCGGAACATGCTTTAATAAGTTTACAGGTACAGTCCATTGATCGAAAAGATTGATTATGCATAACTGTATGATATGCCCACAAACCTTCAGCTGCAGCTATTTCTTTTCGGCAGTTTCAAATTCTTTTTTCTTAAAATATGTCATACTCGAAATTGCAATTGCTGCTGACACTGCTCGTTTGTGTTTAACTGTTTTTAAGTGGTTTTCAATGTCGCTTTTTCCACTATTTGCAATAGAAAACGTACTTCTACATTTTTCACAATATACTTTCACTAGGATCAATATTGCTTTCTTTAATAAATGTATATTTTAATTTTAAATCATCATTAAATACGCACTTTCGTCGTTTTGCCGCCATGATAATAATAAGGTAGGTACATCACAGTAGTACATCACGTATGACGTCGTGGCGGTCCTGCTCATGCGACACCTGACGATATCACATGGAATTATCAGGGTTGCCAGTTCTAATTTTATTATTTTTATTTTATTACTTTTTTTGTTTTAATTTTTTCTAATCTAAAACCAGTACTTTTCGTGTACTGGTTTTGTTTAAGGACTAACCAGGACTTATGCCCTGAAAACCAGTACTGTACTGGTTAAATCAGTACGAATGGTCACCTTAATATTGTGTTTACTAGGAAAGGATATTAATAGAAATTGTTGAAATTAATCTCATACAACTGTTTTATATTGAATGTCATAAATATAAAAAAAATTGCTGAAAGGAATTATAGCATTATTTTGATTACTCATTTCCGGTAGTTCTGAAAAAATAAAAAGGGAATAAGATTGTTATAAATAATTTTTTGTTGTTGATTTCTGCTCGTAAAAGCCATATTCGAGTAGAATTATTTTTATTGTATTAATTCATTTTCGTTGAAAAAAAGGTCAGTCATTGTTTTTATTGTTTGATATAAGAAAGAACCTTGAGTAAAATTTATTGAGAATATTTAATGTTTTGAAAATAAAGAATTACTTGTCATTTTAGAATAATATTTTCTTGCTTTGAAAAAGAAAATAAATTTTATTTGTTATTTTTAGTAAATGAAAGATATTAATACTGTGAAGAGAAAAGTACATATTAATTAGGTTGAGACAATTTCTCAGATGAACTATTTTATTAATTATTTATATATAACAAAAATTGAAATTCAATATTTTATGTATCATAGCAATAATTTACACTTCCTATTAACTAAAGTATATTAAAATTGTTGTTTAAATGGGAGTAAATATTAAAATCTGTATTTAAAAAGTTTTTTGCATAACCGAATTATTGTACACTTTTGAAGTATCTAAATTGAGATAAAGTGTTTTTTTTTGCTCAATCCTAAAACTGTGCATCACCAAACATTAATTAAAATTTAGAATTTACATACACACACACAAAAAGCTTTTAAAGATGGCGCATTTGGGAACAGGAAGGAAACAAGATATATTAAATATATGAGGTTTTATTGATATAAATGATAATACTATTATGATGGATAAATAACATTTCACTAAATTAATTGCTTTACCTTAAAACAAATGGTATGCTTCTTCATTAATAAAATGGAATTGACATATTTTACTTCAGATATTTTCGGTCCTGTTTTTCAAGGAAAGCAACAGGGTGAAAATTTTTTGGGACAATTTCTTGATAAATCAGTTATTTTTTATACAGCTCTCGCTTTTTAAATATATCTTGAAGCCATCCAAGATGCCGGATTGCAAGATTTTCTCATGCTTGGAAAGTAACAAGACACTAACGGAGGCCTCTGAGAAAGCAATACTGAAGTTTACTGAGAAAGTTTTATAGGCATGGAACATAAATTCCTTTCACCACTACTATTCGAGAATAATCAATGGACTACTTTCTGCTGTGGTCAGCCAGTAGTGAGAACTCCTACATGTTCTGGATTCCTAAATTATTTTTGAGTTTAAAATTCATGCAAATATTTCCCTGTATTACATAAAACAGAATATATAACATGTCTGACATTCCTGTAAGTGTTTTATATATTTTATTTTCTTTACCTACCAAGTTGTAACTTTTTGATTGCAGCTACATATTAAGCCTAATATAGTGTTAGCATCAGAATACTCATTGTAAGGAGTAGACAGGTGTGTTTTGATTATATAAATATCTCAGATTTTACATTACCATTTTAAGAATAAACTGTTTGCCATAATTTTCTTTTGTTTTTCATGAAAAATATATGTTTTGTTCATTTTCTTTATTTGAAGGGTATGTCTGGTGATAATTGAATATTGTAAACCTATTTTTATAAATAGTGTATAAAATTCCAAGCATCTTATTGCTTATAAAATTAATTGTATAAAAAATCAATTTTATTATTTTTGATAAACATGATTGATACTTAAAATTAGAAGGAATTATTTCCACTTTTAAATGAAATAAACACAATGGTTTTAATTAGTGTATGTATATTCAAAATTCTCAATTGCATTTAATGCAGAAAACTCGCAATTTATGTAGTTGAAATTTTGAAATATTTATTAACGTTTAAGTGTTAGAATAACGTAATAGTTATTCTAATAGTTTAATAAATAGTTATTAAACATTAGAACTATTTTATATTATTTCAGCTCATATTTATTAAATGATTCAGAATAAAATTAGTGTGAGAGACAAGCTAGGCAAAAAAGAGATCGAGATCACACTGCTTTTGCTCGATCATTAGAAACAAGTGAGCAGAGACAAGCTAGGCAAGAAAGAGATCGAGTTCACATTGTTCTTGCTCGATCATTAGAAACGAGTGAACAGAGGCAAGCAAAACAGCAAATGAATCGAATTCGCATGACACAGACAAGACGAACGATGCATACTGATTTGAATTTATGTGGTTTCAATTACAATCCCCTTTACAATTACAGTCTTCATCCAAGTGTAATTATTGGAAAAATGGATAAAAAGTGTACGTATTGTGGTGCTCAAAAATTAAAAAAATGAAACACCAGGTATGTGCTGTGCAGGTGGAAAAATAAAATTACCAGACTTGCGTTCACCACCTGAACCATTATTAACTTTAGTATCAGGTGAAACAAGACAATCAAAAATTTTTTTGAAAAATATACGCAAGTACAATTCATGCTTCCAAATGACATCATTCGGAGCAACGAATATCGTTAGCTCAAATTATATGCCAACATTTAAAGTACAAGGGCAAATTTACCACTATGCTGGATCACTACTACCCTTGCCAAATGCTGATCACAAATATCTTCAGATATATTTTATGGGAAATGCTGACGAACAGATCAACAGACGGTGTCAACTGAATATGAGTACTAAACGAGAGATTGTCGCTGAATTACAAAATTTGTTTCAACAACATAATGAATTAATTAAATTATTTAAAACCGCCATTTAACTAATGCCATCTGACGATTACAAAGTAATAATAAAGGCAGATAAAACACCTATTGGTCAACATTGAAAACAATTCAACGCACCAACGATCTATGAAGTAGCAATTGTCATAGTTGGTGAAGAATTTAATTCTCGCGATATAATTCTTCATCATAGAAATGGTGACGTCCAGCAAGTATCAGAAACGCATCGTTCATATGATGCATTACAATATCCCATTCTATTTTGGCAAGGAGAGGATGGATATCATTTTAATATTAATATGAGAAATCCTACAACTAATGAGGACATTAACAAAAAGGTCAGTGCTATGAATTATTATGCATATCGAACGATGATTCGCGAGAATGCTGATAATCATATATTGAAATGTAGACAATTATTTCATCAATACATTGTTGACATGTATGCAAAAATAGAAAGTGAAAGACTTCTCTACATACGACTAAATCAAGTCAAATTGCGTTCTGAAGAGTACATCCATTTAAGTGATGCAGTTGTAAATGATGGCAATCTCAGTGAATTGGGAAAAATGATCATTTTACCATCCACATTTACAGGCAGCCCAAGACACATGCATGAATATGCACAAGATGCAATGACGTATGTTCGTGCATATGGTCGTCCAGATTTTTTCATCACATTTATATGCAACACAGCACGGGATGAAATAAAGGAGCTTTTATTAACTGGACAATCACCATCAGATAGTCTTGATATTTCTGCAAGTGTATTTAAACAAAAATTAAAATCTTTAATAGATTTTATTGTCAAACACCATGTATTTGGAGAGACGCGCTGTTGGATGTATTCCATTGAATGGCAAAAAAGAGGTTTACGTCATGCGCATATTTTAATATGGATGATGGAAAAGATAACACCAAACAGAATTGATGAAATCATCTCTGCTGAAATACCAGACATTGAAATTGATAAAGACTTGCACGATATTGTCTCAAAAAGTATGATTCATGGTCCATGTGGCTCACTAATTAATAATTCACCATGCATGTCAGATGGAAAGTGCACAAAGCGGTATCCTAGAGACTTACTTGTTGAAACTATTACAGGCAATGATGGATATCCACTCTACCGACGACGATCTACCGAAGATGGTGGAAAATCCATTAATCTGGAAGTACTCAACAATACTATTGATGGTGATAATCGTTGGGTAGTACTATATTATCCATTACTACTAAAAACGTATAACGAACACATAAATGTTAACTACTGCAATTCAGTGAAAGTTATAAAATATATTTGCAAATATGTGAACAAAGGAAGCGATATGGCAGTGGATGGAATGGAAAATACTACTGCTTCTAACGGTGAAGTCACCCAATATCAACTGGGACGCTACATAAGTAGCAATGAGGGTATATGGCGTATTTTATCATTTTCCATTCATTAGCGATATCCAACGCAAAGGCGGCGTTAGCAGGGGGGCAATTGCCCCCCTGTCGACAACCACTTGCCCCCCCCCCCCGTCGGCGAGAGATTAAGAGTTTCGTCGGCAAAATTTTTCCCTACTTCAAAAAGGTTGCGGAAAAGCACACATTCTCGAATATGAAAATTTAAAAACCATCTTAAAATTAATATGTTGTAAACAATTAAGTAGCTGTTACCGCGGTTTAATTATGTTTGGTA
This sequence comes from Argiope bruennichi, assembly GCF_947563725.1. Lineage (NCBI taxonomy): Eukaryota > Metazoa > Arthropoda > Arachnida > Araneae > Araneidae > Argiope > Argiope bruennichi. The sequence continues at coordinate 7,042,925 of NC_079157.1, forward strand.
AAATAATCAATAGGGTGGCCGGTCAATAAGATGCCGCATTTTGAGGACAATTTTTGATCGCCTGACTATGAACGCAATTTGATAGATGTAGAAGTTAAATTCACAGATTTGCAGGCTTTTGATTGAAATGTCGTTCGTCAAGCTTCTAATTAGCATTACTTTTGGCAGTATATCGGACAGGGCGAATAAGTTATCTCATTCTGCCGACTATGAACTGAATACGATGGAAGTTCGCCAATTTTCAGAGATCTTGTGTAAATGTTCATTCGGCTAATAATTTGCATTACTTTTGGCAGAATAACCAACAACGTGTCAAGTGAGTAAGAAGTCACATTTTTGCCGATTTATATTTGTCTTTCGGCTAAGATGTTATCATAAGTTATGGGAAAAAAAATTTATCGAGTACTTCGATTATTTGCAAGTGGAATTATTAGGGAAAAATACTTTTATATTTCACAAAATATAGGGCCGGCGTCCTGGCGTAGGGTAGCGCGTCTTCCCCGTGACCTGGGCGTCCTGAGTTCGAGTCCCGGATCGGGCATGGTTGTTCTTCATCTGTTCTACCTGTGAGATGTGTGAATGTGTACGCTTGTACAACCCCTTCAAAAAGGGGTTGTACAAGCGAATGTGATGCGTGAGTAGCTAAGAAATACTCTTAGCCCTACTTAGTCTGATAGTTTTTTAGCATATACATAATACATGGGACACCTAATGCTTAAGGGGCTCATTTTTCACACGTTTATTTTTCAATCTTACATAAAATAGTTAAGTTTGTACATATCTTTACAAAATATCTTGCCAAACTTTCTTAAGAAACATCATTGTATCTTTTCAGCATTCTATATTTCGTCGTGTCCGAATTATATTAAATTTTTGTTGTATGCGCTCGCTTATTCGTCTCGGTTTCGAAATATATCTGAATTCCCTCTCGTTGTTGCAATTCTTATAAAAATTATTTTAGGTAGGAGACTATGCAAAGGAGGGGCAAAAAATCGGTTTTTGGCGAAAGCACTGAATATTCCATTTTATTTATCATGCTGGATTTCTAAAAAATTTCTTTTATAAAACTTTTTGAATATAATTTCTACATTCATTTTAAATAGCTTCCATGACGAGAATATGTAATTGTTTAATTTCCATTCTACCTCTGCCTGTGTTTCTATCTATATACTACAATCTAGAATAAATATAATTGTATTTTTTCCAAAATTAGATCTTAGTGCAATTAAATCTCAAGAATATCATAAAAATATAGATTCAAATATTGACAATTTTTTAAAGGTCAGTAAAAAACAAAAACAATTGAGAACATTTTTTTTTTTTTTTTTTTTTGCAAATATTTTTGTAAATTTTTATCAATGAAAGAAAGGTCAGTATCTCAATAAAAAAGAAGCTAAAAAATACTTAATTTCCTTTAATTAAATGTAAAAATTAATTATTATGAGTTATTTTCTAACCAAATTAGGAAAATTGTGATTGTCCCCCTGTCGGATATGTCTTGCCCCCCCCGTCGGCAAGACTCTACCGCCGTCTCTGATCCAACGGTTGTTCATTTAGCAGTACATCTTGAAAATGGACACTGTGTGTATTTTACATCAGAAAATGTACGTGCAAAAGCAATGCCACCACCGCCATTAACTGAATATTTCACATTATGTAGAAATGATACCTTTGCAAGGACACTACTGTACTCTGAAGTACCAACTTATTTTACGTGGAATACATCAACAAGAAAATTTCAGCGTCGTAAACAAGGTAGAGCAGTACAAGAACACCTAAATTTATATTCCACAGATGCATTGGGTCGTCTGTACACTGTACATCCAAATAAAGCAGAAATAAAGCATTGATTAATAATAATCTTTTACCTAAGATTATTATTAATCAATGTTCGTGGACCAACATCTTTCCAAGAATTAAAAACAGTCAATGGCCATGTGTGTGCTACATTTCGTGAGGCTTTCCAGAAATTAAGTCTCTTAGAAAACGATGCTCATTGGGATATTTCACTCGCTGATGCATCTAATACAGCTCAACCACGGCAGATACGTACACTATTTTCCATCATACTAACTACATGTTTTCCGGCTAATCCAAAGGATCTTTGGAAAAAAATTAAAAAGTCTATATGAGTGAAGACATTTTACATCGCATGCGTAGAATAAATGCTAATCCCAACATTCAATTTACATCAAATGTATACAAGGAAGCATTGATTTTAATTGAGGATGTATGTTTGACAATAGCCAACAAATCACTGACAGAATTGGGAATGATTGCTCCAAATAGATCTGGTAATGACATTTTCGATCGTGATATACGACGAGAAATGCACTTCGATGTTAATGAATTACAAACATTTGTTCGAATTAATCTGCCGAAATTGGTATTAGAACAACGAACAGCATATGACACAATTATAAATGCAATATCTAACAAGAGTTGTGGTTTATATTTCTTAGATGCACCTGGAGGCACTGGCAACACTTTTCTTATTTCAATTATTCTGGCAACTATAAGATCACAAAATAATATTGCACTTGCTACTGCATCATCTGGTATCGCAGCAACTCTTTTGGACGGTGATCGAACAGCACATTCAGCATTGAATATGCAGGTAATTGAAACTCCAACATGTAATATTAGCAAATATTCTGGGATCATGTCAGCTTATAATATGGGATGAATGCACCATGGCACACAAGAAATCATTGGAAGCACTCAATCGCACTTTAAAAGATTTGAGAGGAAATGAGCAGCTCTTTGGTGGTGCACTCATTTTGCCAGCTGGTGATTTTCGACAAACTCTACCAGTTATACCACGTTCAACACCTGCAGATGAATTGAATGCATGTCTCAAATCATCAGTGTTATGGCGTTATGTGGCGAAAATATCTTTAAAGACCAATATGCGTGTTCAATTACAACAAGATGAATCTTCAGAACGATTGGCAAAACAATTGTTAGATATTGGGAACGGCAAAATGGAAATGGACGAATCCACACACTGTATTACATTACCAGAATTCGAATAACTTTTGTCACATTGTAAAATCCACTGATGAATTAATTGCCAAAGTTTTTCCAAATTTATTGCAGAATTATAAAAATAATCAATGGATTAGTGAGCGTGCGATATTGGCACCCAAAATCATTGATGTGAATTTAATAAACTGCAGAATTCAAAATGAAATATCTGATGAAGAAACAACATATAAATCCATAGATACTGTTGTCAATCACGATGAATCAGTTAATTATCCAATAGAATTTTTAAATTCATTGGATCTACCAGGAATGCCACCGCATATTTTATCTTTGAAAATTGGTTCCCCAATCATCCTTCTACGAAATATAAATCCACCGCGACTATGCAATGGGATTAGGCTATCAGTAAAAAAATTAATGAATAACATAATTGAGGCAACCATTTTAAATGGAAAATACCAAGGGGACATGTACTACTACCATGCATTCCCATGATACCAACGGATACTCCATTTGAATTCAAACGTCTACAGTTTCCTGTACGACTAGCCTTTGCAATGACCATTAACAAAGCACAGGGACAATCATTGCAAGTATGTGGATTAAATTTGATAAATCCATACTTCTCACATGGACAGCTGTACGTTGGGTGTTCAAGAGTTGGAAAACCATCAAATTTATTTGTTCTTTCACCAGATAGGAAAACAAAAAATGTTGTATATTTACAAGCCCTACTAAGATAAAGTTCACCATCAATCATCAAATATCATTTATTTCATGCTGATATTTAATAATTACAAAATTATTGTTCAACTGGAATTCGTTTGCAATATTGTTTAATATCACAAGTGAAGAAGCATGTTTATTCTACCATCAACCATGTACATCTATGTTTTGTACATATGTTATATTCAAATGACATATATGTAGGGATAATTTTATTGTTAATTTTCATTTTGATATATTGTATACATTTGATCATAAATAAATTATGTTTGAGGTATCAAAACTGCCTTTTTGTTCAAACACAGCAACGTGTGAAAAGGTACAGCGAGTTATATTATAAACTTTATAAAATGAAAATCTAATATAGATATAATAAAGTTTCACCTAAAAAATTTATATCTGAAATAACATGTTCTGTGGCAACGGAATCTTTACTTGATGTTTATAAGAGACAGCTGCACATGCAAATGAACACACTGTCAAGCGTTTTTAAGAAAATTTAAAATATTTTTCTGCAACAAATTTTCAAATATTGCCACAGATTTTCAACAGAATTCTTATTAAGTAAATAGTCTTTAAATTATTTAGTAGAATCAAATTTTTCCGTAAATATAATACTTCCAATTGATTTTGAAAAAATACATTTACTTATCATTGTATGTTTTTACTTGAAGAAATCTACACTGTAAAATGCTTAAAATTATAATATTTGTAGGCAATATTGTTAGTTATAAACTAAAATTTATACAATATAATTTCAAAACAACAGCATGAGAAAGAATGTAAATAATATGGTGTAAAGCATATTATTTACAGCCAAAATGTAACGGATTTTCCTCAAATAAAAATGAGTAATTCTATCACCCATAATAGTGAGTTTTTCTTTTGAAACTTCTTTCGCCGAAGGAAAGGAACCTAGATACAATACTGCGGACAATTCTCGAGTGTCGGGAATAGATAGAAATATTCCCGTGAAGGCTTTGACGACGAAGGTTTCAAGGTCCCTGGCTTTCAAGTTGGCTCCGGAAGGCACTGTTGGACCGTCCTGATATTCGGTTGTTTCGATGGAAGAAGTTCAAAGTGACCAACCGACCAGCCTGGCTAGTTTTCATTCCGGAGAGCTCTGTTACGATACGAGTCTGGATGTACAATCAGAAGCGAAGAAGAGGTCTGAGTCAAAAGCACTGAGAAGGTTCGGATGGATCTTTAGTGGTCGCCAAATTAGTGAATGACTTCTTCGAAAATGTGGAAGTCGCCCAACGCTTGATCAAAGATTATTTACATCGATCCGCAGCCTACTCCAGCTCTTGTATAGGAATGGGACTGCAGGGACATCAGTCCTTGAAGAGGGGAGCAATGTTACAAACGTGTAATTTTGCTTCTCAGGACGAATAGAGTCATCATAAGAAAGACGGATTTACAGTCATCCGTATTGGATGCTGCCGGATGCCAGGCCAGTGATCCCAGAGCTTGGCGACCATTGGACGACGAATTTGGCGACAAAATGGATAATGCTCAAACCTTTGAGAATTTTGTCGATCCGTTAGGAACCGAGATACGCCTGATTGGTCTAGAAGCTTCTGGCCCCGCCTCCCGGGAACTATAAAAGGCCGGCACTCTCAAGATATGTGTGTCGTCGAAAGTAGTGTTGTCTTGAATTGCAGTCGGAGTCGCCGACAAGAAACGAGTTTTCGAGAGGATTGCGAAGAAACAGCTTAGTGCCAACGTTGTATGGAGAGTGCTGAACTGCTGTGTGCCGAATCCTGTTGTCTACTGTGGAAGCAGCGTCATATCTTTTGGATAGTAGCCAGTTGTGAAAAGCAGTGAGTCGGCAGCTAAAGCGAGAAGAGACAGTGAGAAGTTCAGCCGTTGGAGAGACCGTAGAGAGAAGCTCTGAGGATCCCCTCTCCTGCTGGATTCTGTCTAGCCGCTTCGTGCGCTGTGGATGATTACTACTTGTGGACTACTGTGTGCTGCCCTGTGTTCGTTCTCGGTTATAAATATTTGTCGTTTGTGTGTTCATTGTCTTTGTGTACTCGTGTTCTTCATGTAAATAAACGTCGTTGTTTTCTACTGAGGCCTACTGATTGTGTTCTCACACCATACACCCACTATCAAAAGAACCAAAACCTAATGGACCCATTCGATTGTGCATTGATTACAGGAAGTGGAATGCTACGATAGTTTCTGATGCCTACCCTCCACCTAGAATGGATGATTTATTTAATGAGGCTAAATCAACGAAGTACATTCCACAATAGATCTGGGAGTTAGTTACCACCAAGTAAAAGTTTATGAAACAGACCGAGAGAAAACTGCTTTTATGTGTCCTTTCGGCACGTACAAGTTCTTGCGGATGCCGTTTGGTTTGCGAAATGCTCCCGCAACGTTCCAACGCCTTATAGATAAGTTCGGATCTGGACTAAAGGATATTTTTCGCCTATCATATCTCGATTACATCATTGTTCAGTCTAAAATATTTGACAAACATTTATCAGATTTAAGGCAAGTATTTGATAGACTCTCTCTGTTCAAATTTACTGCTAACAGGAAAAAATGTAACTTTGCTTGTGACAGAGTGAAATATCTCAGACATTATATTACTGAACAAGGCTAACAAAATGGCAACAGTGCAGAAAATCCCTGAACCAACCGCGTTAAAGAAGTACAGTCATATTTAAAGACTTGTTCATGGTTCAGAAGATATGTTCCACATTCCTTAGAAGTAGCGAGACCACTCGGTAATCTCACAAAAAAGAATAAATCCTGGACTTGAGGTGAACCTGAAAGGAAGGTATTTGAAGAGTTAAAGAGGAGGTTGATTTCACCACCTATCTTATCGCAACCTGATGGAAGCAAGGCTTTCGTAATAGAACTGATGCAAGTAGTTATGCACTGGGTTCAATCCTTATCCAAGGAGGAAGCCCAGAAAAACATGTCATTGAGTATGCAAGTCGATTGCTGAGTTCTGCAGAAAAGAACTACTCAACAACAGAAAGGGAAGCTCGTGCTGTTGTATGGGCTTTGGAAAAATTTCATTGGTACGTGGAGAAAAAAGAAATAATCAACGCAACGGACCATCAACCCTTAAAGTGACTGATGAGCATAAAATCGCCATCCGGTTGATTAACAGGGTGGGCTTTGCAAATTCAATCTCTTCACCAGAAAATCCAACGTTGTCGCAGACCTCTTGTCTAGACCAACTCATGAAAATAAAGAGTTCGTGCACAATCTCAACACTATATCTATTGAACTACTATCTCGAAGATCTAAAGACATCCGTGATGAACAGATGAGGATGTAAGAAAAATAATTGATTGTTTTGAAAGTGAAAGGAAAGATCATTAGTGAAGGAATTATTAACATGCTGGGTTATTGAAAATGCATATTTATGCTCAAAGATTTGAAACTTTAGCCATCGATCTTTTATGCCCTCTATCGTAAACTCAAACTGGAAAGAAACTGATTTTTTTTAATTGAGGATACCAGTACAAAATGGATAGAACTCTTCCCCTAGAAAATGCTACAGCACAAAATTGTGCGAAGATCTTATTAGAAGAATTTATCCTTAGCTATGGATTACCACGAAGATTAATTTCTGACAACAGCATCCAATTCGTTAGTGCGGTAATGCAGCAAACCTGCAATTTCCTTCGTATCAAACCAGAATTAATTTCAGTTTATCATCCTCAGGCGAATCCATCACAAAGAAAAATCATGACCTGAAGCCCAAACTAGCTATCCTAGTAGGTGATGCTCACGATACCTGGGAAGAAAACTTAGCGATGATCCGATTTGCCATGAATGCAAAGTGTGGCACTACTGGTCACACTACAGCATATTCGCAATTCGGATGTGAACAAAGAATTACAGACGATGTAAACCACGATCTAAGAAGTCTCACTGAAAACGAGAAATTCGTATCAGAGATAACGCCTTACTTGAAACAATTTGCCTGCTTAACACCCCAAATCAGAGAGCGGGTGGAGCAAAAGCAAGACGAGAGGAAGAAATATTTTGATAAGAATAGAAGACAAATTTAATATCAGCCTGGTGAGAAGGTCTGGATGAATTTACACCCTATAAGTAGTAGAAGCAAAATGTTTTTCCCAAAGAGGGAAGGCTCTTATCTCGTAATCACAAACACATCTCCTACCACTTATGACCTTGCTGATCCCAGTACACCAGATAAAGTTATCTGGAATACTTGGAACTTATCATACCAATATGCTGAAACTGTATGAACTGCCTCCAGAGAGGAACATAAGTAAAGTAGACAGTTCCAAGTTTTAGAAGCAAGTGGTAAACATGATGTTGCCCCGAGTAAAATTTTACTTTATAATTGCTCTTAAATGTTATTGTCCCCTTGTAAATCATGTCCTTTTTATTTCATTAAATGTATTTAAACGTAATCGGCATGATTTATTGACTTTAATCGTCTTCCCTGACACAATTTAAATTTTGACGCCGTTATGGTCACACTTTTTACATTTATTATTAAATGCGTCCTGAAATGGACCTCTGAGGTAAAACTTCACAGAATACGTCAAAGTTGTAGGCAAGCATTAGTAAAAGGGTTTTCAGATGCACAAAGAAAATGCTTTATTACCTAAATCTCAAAAAATATGATTTCTCTTTTTGATGTGTCTGTAAATGTTTCCTAAATTTATGTACGAAAAAAAATTATTACTAGAATAGAAATCATGAAGTTTTTTTTTTGTTGTTGTTTCGAGTGAACTAATAAAAGTCAATCTAAACTGTCAGGCCAATTTTAGAATGAGAAAGTACATAAATGACATGTAATGCCGGCTTTACACTCGGCCAGGGATAAGACGACCAGTAAGCAGCACATGCGCAGAAAGGCTAAAATATTTTGTTGCGTATATGGCAAGTAATTGTCCCGAAGGAACAACAACATGACGTTCTATTGTATTTTTTTCTTACTGCGCGTGCTTTTGAAGAATTTTTCGGCTTTTTTTTTTTGGCGGGAAAAAATTGATCACTTATTATAGATTAAATCTAACATTTTTTGTTATTTGTTCTTTCTGATGCAAGGTTATGTGTGTGTTTTCATTTTATTTCTCTTTTCTTTCTATAGTTTTCCAAATTCAGGTATGTTGACTTTATTATTATTATTATGTGTGTGAATATCCATCATTTTAATACGATACGCAGTGAAAAAGAAAAATTTAGGGACACCAAAACGGCAATTTATAGCCAAGCATGGAATTCCTGAAAATATCTTATGAAATTGTGGCAAACGCAAATCAATCTTTTTCTGCGCATGCGCTCCTAGTGCCGTTTTATAACTGACCGTGTAAACCTGGCATAAATCTACACCTCTACAAATTCTTCACAGACGCATAATTTTGATTTATTCTTATGTTTCATTAAATTTCTAATTAATTATAAATATGGAAAAATTTCAACAAAAAAAAATGGTATACATAATTTAGTTTCAATATGTACAACTAAAATTTTTTTTAAATTTTATTTCGAGCCCATCTCTGTTGCAAATAATTGTATATATAAGATTTCTCTTTCATATGTATCAGTAAATGCGCCTTCAAATTCCCCTATAGAGGAAAGAAACATTTATTGTACAAAGTGATCAAATTTAAAACACTCCTACTTTGAGCTCTCTATACATCGAATTACTCAGTGCAAAGTCTCCAAAATTGTTGAACTTACTACTCAAGACATGGGAAAACGAATTACTTACATGGAGAAAAAATTATTTCCAAAAAAACACCGATAGATAGCACAGTACAGAAAATATGCGGAAAAGAAACAAATAACCACACATACAAAAAAAAGCGGTATGAAATTTTTCCTTTTTTATTTCTATTGCTGATATGACAAAAAGAAGATGAAAAAGTGAAGAAACTGAAGCTGTCATTGTAATTGCAATTTCGCACTGTAAGCAAAAATTTGCATAAACCATTGGTTTGCAGATATTGTTCTAGGCATAAAAAGGGATAAAATTGGGAAAATGTAATTCTTAATTAACGATGGCTGCCACACTGCCAGAACATGCTTTGCTTGTGAAGTTGTTTTATGAAAAAAAAAGGAAATTCTGCAGCTGCACTTTGAGGGTTTCGTCGACTTAAGAATTTACGCAAAGGACCATTGCTTTCTAAGCTCTCAGGACAAAGATCGCTCGATTCCAAAAAATTGGGGATCTTAAGAGTTCCGGGTCCGTATCTAAATCGACTCATTCAGATGTTATTGAAGACTAGCCGCCTTTGGCGACCAGCCGGTTCACCATTATTACCGCTCGCTACAATTTTCAATTAAATATTTTCAGTAACTTGTCTCTTAATAGCTTCTCAAACAAAACATTTTTAACCTTCAAATTTTGATAGTCATACCAAACTTATACTGTTGTTTAGATCGTTTACTATATATATTTTCCTAATTTGTTGTCATTTCCGGTAAAACTTCAACTTTCAGCATTTTATTTTATTTATCATTTTTATTGTTATTTATTTATTATTATTATTATTGAATATTAGTACTGCAAACAGAATCGCTCGGTATTTGTCTTACGTGAATTACAAAATATTTTTCATAATTTATGTAATATCTCAAAGAATAATTCAACAAAAATTTCTCAGATTCAGCATAAAATTCAGTTTTTAGTTTTGCTTTCAAAAGGATTGAGATGAAATTCATAATAGTATTTTGTTCTGGTCTATAAATATATTTCAAAAATTATGAAGTCTAAATTTAATGCAGTAAGGTATCATATTCTGAGAAATATTCTGGACACACCAAATTTTAAATAAATGAATGAATGTTTCTATTTTCAACGATCAACTAAGACTGATTTATGAAGTTTTGAGTTTTAAAAATTTAGAAAAACTCAACATTTTCATAATTTTAGGCCAATTAATCTTGAGAAATCTGCGCGCTGATTGGCGTATTTTCTTTGAAACGATCGATGGAAAATCTAAAATTATCCTTTTTTATTGAATAGTGATATTCAAATTTTCATAAATCAGTCAGTTTAAGTGATTGATTTAGTTGATTGGAAATTAACTCGTTTTATTTAACATATTAGTGTTTCAAGAACATTTTGTTAAATGTGATTTCCACAACAGAAGCTTTATGTAAAATCAAAAATTCGTTATTTATTAGAGCATTTATTGGATCAAGTTACATAAAATATAATCATTTTCAATTTAGACCATTTTAGAAGATCTGTGTCTATTACTAAAAGTTTGCAAATTAGCTGTGTGGCCCTGATTTGAATGAATATCCTGTTCATATTAAACAAAACTTGCCTTAAAATAAAACTGATTTATTGGATTAATAATACAGAGAGTGTAAAAGATCATAAAATAAATTTTCTTGAATTTATTTTTTAGAAAAAATAATATTTCATATTTGTTACATTTCCTACAGACACATGCTAAAAATTATATTTTTGCAGATTTCATTTCCAAAAAGATTTAATTTATTTTCAATTGGAGGTTTAATCAATGTGATGGCAACACTTTGAAAAAAGCTAATTTTTCCCCATGAATGCGGAACGTGCCCGTGCAGCTTAAATTTTATTTTTATTTTCTACGAAAAAAATTGTTGAAAAATATAGTTAAAAAAATTAAATAAAATTGGAAATTTAATTTTACGGTTAAAACATTGGTATCATTTAAAAAGAAAAATTTTTGATCTTTAACTTGATGTAAAAATCTTTTTTGTGCGGTAATATTTTCGGAAGTTATAGCAGAAACACGCCAAAATTTCGCTTATTTTTTAAATAAATAAAATTCTAGTTAAAAATTCGAAAAAATCACCCCGAGGTGCACATTTCCGGCCTCCAAGGTATACACGTGCCAAATTTCGTAGCTGTTGGTCGAACGGTCTGGCCTGTAGAGCGCCAACACACACACACACACACACACACACACACAGCTTTATTATAAGTATAGATGTTACCATCGCTATTGTTGAACAATCAATGAATAACGATGTAAGCTGTAATAGTGTCTGGCCTTCGGTACTCCCTAAATTACAGTGAGGAACATACTGAGAAAAATAGTACATTTTTACTCGCACAAAATTCGTTACAATCAGCAGTTGCTGCTCATCGACAGGGAAAAAAGACTGACATTTTTGCCTAGAGTTGAAATGGGCGCATCTTGGCCATGGCAGATTCTATGGAGCGATGAAGCATATTTCCATTTAAGTGGAACAGTCAGCACTCATAACGGTGGCCTTGGGATTCGGAAAACCTTCGTACCTTCCAAGAGATTCCATTTCACTCACCGAAAGTTACAGGATGGTGCGGATCCACAGCCACATTTAATCTTGGATGTTTCTTTTTCGAAGAGGCTACACGCAATGGTTTCATGTCATGCACTGTGACGGCAAGGAGGTACTGAAACAGGCTCGAAAATTTTGTTGTGCTTCAAATGCAGCAGCACCACTGTCTTGATTCAATTACTTTTAAGCAAGATGGAACGCCCCCATGCATTGGACTCCGTGTACAGCAGTTTCTGCAGCAACATTTTACTAATGATAGAGCAATTAGTCGTGCGTTTCCGACAACCTGGCCATCTAGTTCTCTAGATTTTAATCCCTGCGATTTTTGGCTGTGGGGATACTTGAAAAATCTTGTTTATTGAGGACGTCTGGTAAACTTGGCAGATTCGAAAGACAGTTTCACTCTACATGTGAGAAGAATCACAATCGACCAATTACGATCCGCAGTTGGACAAACTATCTACAGAATGCAGATTTTACATCATGAAGAAGGGGACCATATTGAACAGTTTCCCCTGCACTGGTAAGGTCATTGTAATTGAATGTTTGATACATTTGAATAAAATGTCCTACAAAAATGTATTTAGCGTCCTTTCAGCATATTTTCTGTTGTGCAGCACCATCTTCCGGTGTTGGAACCTTTTTTTTGTGAAATCCATTTTCCCATGTCTTGAATAGTATGCTTAAGAATTTTGGAACTTTACATTGAGTAGTTCACTCTATAGAGAGCTCAGAGTAAGAATGTTTTAATTTTGATGTTCTTGTATATCTCGCGGCAATGCGGTTATTCAGTCATATGCGTCAGTATTTCGGAATATTGTGAAGAGAAAATGCTCTTTTGCATACATCACAAACATGAGTTTATTTATTTATTTGAGTGCGTTAGTAAATGTACCTTGAAACTTACTGGTCTCCAAATTTCCTTTTGCAATACATGCTTTATTACACACAGAGGTTTCTGTTTCGTATGCGTCAGAAAATATTTCACTAGAAAATGTTTTATTGCATACACTTCAAATGTGCGGTTTCTCTTCTGTATGCGTCAGTAAATGTTTCTTTAAACTTCTTTTTTGAGAATACGTTTCACTGCAAATCTCGCAAACATACGGTTTCTCTTTTGTATGCGTCAGTAAATGTACCTTCAAATTTCCTCGTAGAGAAAACTCTTTATTGCATATCTCACACATATATGGTTTCTCATTCGAATGCGTCAGTAAATGTGTCTTTAAACTTTCTTTTTGAGAAAACGCTTTACAGCAAATCTCACAAACATACGGTTTCTCTTTGGTATGCGTCCTTAAATGTCTCTTGAAATTTCCTCGTTGAGAAAACGCTTTATTGCACATTTCACACACATATGGTTTCTCTTTGGTATGCGTCAGTATATGTTGCTTTAAACTTCCTTCGTGAGAAAACGCTTTACTACAAGCCGCACAAATATATGGTTTCTCTTTCGTATGCGTCAGTAAATGCATCTTTAAACTTCCTTTTTGAGTAAAAGCTTTACTGCATATTTCACAAATATATGGTTTCTCTTCCGTATGTCTTAGTAAATGCATCTTTAAACTTCCTTTTTGAGTAAACGTTTTACTACATATCTCACAAACATATGGTTTCTCTTTCGTATGCGTCCTTAAATGTGTCTTTAAAATTCTTTGTAGAGGAAATTTGTTATCGCACACATTACAAGCATATGGATTATCTATCGTATGCATCTTTAAATGTATGTTTAAACTTTCTCGTAGAGAAAATCGTTCATTGCATACATCACAAACAAATGGTTTCTCTTTCGAATGCGTCAGTAAATGTTTATTCAAACTTCCTTTTTGAGAAAACGCTTTATTGCAAATCACACAAACATACGGCTTCTCTTTCGTATGCGTCCTTAAATGTATCTTTAAACTTTTTCTAAGAGAAAACCCTTTATTGCACACATCACAAACATGTGGTTTCTCTTTCGTATGCGTGATTAAATGTGTCCTTAAACTTCCTTTGTGAGAAAATACTTTATCGCACATATTACAAACTACTTTAAGATGCGTCGAGATTTGTGGCATTACATATTCCTGCGAAGAAAAGACTTTACTACACATTTTGCAAAATTTGTTTCGTAAGCTTGCATATATTCCAAATTTGACTGCATTGATTAGAAAATATTTTATATTGCATGATCCACAGATAGGCTTTTCTTTCACAGATGTTAGAATATGCCTCGTTAAAGCATGCTTCTCAGAAAATCTTTTGCAACAAAAGTTAGATCTGCGTAATTTTCATCAGGTAAAAATCTTTTAAAAAAAACTATCACTGGCATCTATAAGTATCTATTTGATATGCTGCCTGTGCATGATATATATTTAACAAAAATCGACAGCGTATTTTTTTTTTTTTTTTTAATTTTTCAGAGGAGTACTTGCTTTTATTGCATATATAACGTCATAACTTATCTTCTTAATCATTGAGTGGATGAGATAGTAAGCCTTGTTGAAAAGTAGAGCGTTAACTGCATATATTTAACTTTAACCGTGTTGGCTGATAAGCAGGATTTGTTAAACTTCTATTGTTCATATATATAATCTTGATAATTAATAAGCGATAATTTTGCTCTTTCCGTTATTTCCATAACCTGAAAAAAGAAAATGTTATTATTTTATGTTTTTATTATCCTTAAATCTTCAAAAATAACAAAATTACAAGCCTACAAACATTAAATAAAACTATTTTAATAATGTATTACAATTTATTAAAATATATTTATAACTACAATGGAATGTATCTTTTAACGCGCAACTTATTATGCAATTTATTTTTTATAATGTGTATTACACATATAACGTACAATATTTTTACGCCTTACTTATAAATGTTTGTATAAATATGAAAAAAAAAAAAAAAATCGAATCTCACATCAAGAATGAAATGCCTCATAGTATCTTTTACTAAAAATTCACTTTAAATATATTAAAATTAGGTTACGAATTTAATTGAATTAATGTAAATGTTAAACTATCGAATTTGAAGCTAAAGTAAAAAAAAAACTTGTTATAGAATTACATTTTGTTAAGATATTCCTGAAAAATAGCATATTTTAATATAGTTTAATACACGCATATACAGAGAAAGACAGAGAGATAATAAAGAAAGAAAGAAAGAGTTTCATAACGTTTTTTCACGTGGAACTTGAAAGAAATATGGTAGCTGTAGAAGAAATAACACATCCACAAATACTGCTTGATGCGTTAGAATGTGCACCAAGTAAAGCTTTTTAAAATTTGAATTAATGAAAATAAAACAAAATTTTGATATTTTCCCTGAAAGCTCTCAATATTATTATTTTGTTAAATTAATTTATAAAATATTTTAAAATAATAATAAATAAATTTTCTTTTTCACGATACCAATTTGTTTACCGTATTACAATTTTTTCCAAATGAATAGTGACATTTTTTTTTCAATTTTTTTTTTGTGTGGTTTGGTGAAAATAATTTCTGTTAAATCTATTTTTTAACAACTCACTTTGGTGCAAAGGAACTCGAATCGTTTTCAATGTTTCATCAACTATATAATCGCGTGATTTTCCAATTAAAATATCAGGGGAGAAGATCTTGTTTAGTACTTAAGTAGTGTGCTTGAGAAATAACTAAGTGAAGTTACAATATGACAAATGTTAGAAAACAAATGAAGCCAAAATTAATAACTCTATGATTGCGTGGAACTTTATACACAAGGAACCAATAGGACAATGATTCTGAAATAACACGGCTGTAATATCTGTAACAATTCAGTACTTAAAAATATTGTGTTGAAAAAATCATAAACATTAAGTAATGCATAAGATATTGAATTGGAACGAAATACATTCAATATTCTCTACGAGCCAGATAGTTACCAAAAGAATCTAGTTTCATATAATTTCTGAAGGAGTGTTTATAATAGAGCAAGTATCTTTATTAAATAATTTTCATCCAAAAGAAAATACTTATAATATTCATCAATGATATCCAAAGTATTGTGGCATCTCAAATTGATTGACTTTTTGCTCTGAATACTTTGCGTACAGTGAAATAAATGTTATACAAACTCAGATGCTTTCGCATGCTACACTATTCGCCCATTAATTAAATCTTTTTCACGCATATAAGAGCAAAATCAGTACGTTAAACTAAGAGCGAACTGAATAACAAAAGCGGCTAGTTTGATATACAGTAGACTCCCGATTATCCGCGGGCGGGTTATCCGCGCCTGCCACGCAAAGTTTTTTTTTTTTTTTTTGACTGATTTTTTTTAAAAAGGTGCAGTTTTACAGTTATGCTTTTGTAATTACATAATACATTACAGTATTAAAACAGTACATATGTATTCATTTTTCTGTGTATCCTTGACGCCTCTCGTAAATACAAAGCATTTTTCTGTTTTCATTAACAAAATGCATTTTTGGTTCGTTTTGAGTGATATACTAACATATTAAGCGTTAGTTAAACATTTCCTGCTGTTTATTTTACGTTTTATTGTAGAAAAAACGATTTTTCAAAGTTGGAATGACTGTTTTCTTTTTTGCTATACCCGTTTTCAGCTTTTTTCGGATTATCCGCGATTTTTGTTATCCGCGGCGGCCACCCAATTCCGCGGATAATCGGGAGTGTACTGTAATTTCTGAAGAAGTATTTATATTAGAGCAAGTATCTTTAATAAATCATAATTATTTGTTATACTGTTTGCCAACGAAGGGATTCTAAAACCCTTCGTGCTTTTACGCACGCGTTAGGATAGGTTTAATTCGACCGAACAGGAGTGAGAGGAAAGATTCAGGCAGGAGATGTTTACATTTAGCAATAAAGTTAATTCTGGAAATGCGCACATCCTTCCACGTCTCAACCATTAGTGAGATAGAATAGTCCAAAAATGGTCGTCTCAGGATAATAAAACGAACAGTAACTCCTGATTACACTACATCGCTGTTGAACACCTAGTTAGGCCTATGATTTATGGTTATTTGGCAACAAAATTCATGGACAGAGTTGGAACGATTAATGAGAATATAAATGTCCCAAAGTTCATAAATGAAAAACACATACCAAAACTGCTGCCTTCTGTATGTGGTTTGTTTTCAGGAAATGAAGAATCTATAGTTCATCAGGAATCAACTATGTTATATAGCAATACTGACTTCAAGAAAATCGTATTTCGCAACTTTATCCAAATCGAAAATCTATGTAGCAGATTAAAAAAACTTGTTACATAGAAGTTTAAAAACGCAATTAATCTATATACTTATAATAAAGCTCAATGTGTGTGTGTGTGTGTGTGTTGGCGCTCTACAGGCCAGGTCATTTGACATACAGCTACCAAATTTGGTACATGTATACCTTAGAGGTCGGGAATGTGCACCTAGGGTCCTTTTTTTTGAAATTTTAATTATTAATTAAAAACTAACTTTCCCGCCAAAATAATCTTCCATTTTCACCACCGCCAACTTCTCCGCCAAAAAAATCTTCCATTTTCCCCTCCGCCAAATGAGGGGAAAATGGAGTAAGGCTTCAGTTTTTTTTTCTCCCAACAGTAATGAGGCTAGGGTTAACATTTTTCGGTGGATTATTTCAAACGATTCTGTTTATTTTCTTAATGTTTTATGCATTTAAAATTAAACATTGTTAATTAATCATGTTTTAGATTCATTCTGAAGTACTTTTGAATTAAAATAACACAGAATAAAGGAAATTAAAAATGTATAATCTGCATAGCGTTACCCCAACTGGCGTAGAAAAATTCACGCATTTGCAATTACCGTAACTGGCGAAGAAAATTCACGCTTGCGTATTGTGTTCTGATTGTTGTTATGACAACCATTATCAACGGACGATTTAAATTATTATTAGGTTAGTTGCATGCTTTTGTAAGTAAATTGTATTTATGTTAGTTATATATATTTTTTGTATATGCTTATAGTTTTAAGTACATCGTTTTTTAAGTAGTTTTTTAAAACCTGTTTTAGACCGATTATTTTAAACGATTCATTTTATTTTTTAGTGTTTGATGCATTTAAAATGAAACATTGTTAATGAATCCATCTTTTCATGATGAATCTGAGAAAATTTTGTTGACAAATTCTTGAGATATTACATAAATTAAGAAAGATATTCTTTAGTGCCCATAAAGTTTAAACGCTCAGTGACTCTGTTATCAGTAATCATATTATAAAAAAAATGCTTTGTTTCAGTAAAAAATATTATTATATTAATTGCAGATTAATTCTTTCCATTTTAATTTAAAGCATAAATTCTAAGAGAGGTAACAGAAAATGAGAGAGATACATATTACGTTATGACTGAAGGTCTTTATAATATTATGAGTGAATTATATGACTCTCAAAATTTGAAGTTTTAATATATTTTGATGAAGAATCTATTAAAGTTGGAATTGCGTAAAACATTTAATTATTAAAATTTAAACGAACATTAAGATTGGCGAACCGACTGGTCGCCAAAGGCGGCTAGTGAAATAATAATTCACATCATATCAGCTGAAGAACTAAAAGCCTTGATGAACTACAAGGGACGACTTTGAAAGTTCGTAATTGGTACTAAAGATTACCCAAACAAGAATTAACTGTCATAAGTTAAGACTTTTTGCTTATGTCATTATTTCTGTGTTTCTTTTTTACTTTTTTACTAAAGTTTTTTCATTATAAATATCCATTACAAAAATTATTTTATGAAATTCTTGGATAAATGCTTTTAAAATTGATGCATAACTTTATGATATTTCAGTGAATAAAATGACTGCTAAGAGCATCAAACCTCAAAAATGAGGGGTTTCTTACCCCTTAAAAAAGTTTGCACGATTTTTGCCATTAATGTATGTAGAGCCACATTTTATGAAGCCAAAGGCATTGAGATAACTTATTTTATATTATTTTTAAAAAATTTTGTTCTCAAATATATTAAAATTACTTAATTTATTGCATTTTTTTCCCCTCTAAAACAACCATTTTCATCATTCTTGCTTGGAATGAATTAAAATTCCCATACCTTTATACACAAACTTATCAGGATTTACACGTCAGTCTCCTCGAACCACTTCAGGGAATAACTGTAAAGATATTTTTAAAGTTTTTAGAAAATAATATGACAACAGGCCCCTGCAAAGCTGTTTACCACCGTAGACAAAGGAATCAAATTTCAAAATTTTAAAAAAATTTTATGCATAAAATTAAAATTCTTTTATATGTAAACAATTTAGCCTTTTAAATATATAAATATATTCAGAAAATAAATCACATTAATTTAAACTGTGATTTTTTGAAAAAGATAAGCATCTTGTGCAAAAAATATTACTCAGAAATATAGTGTTTGAAATGCAAGGAATTAATTTTCAAAAATTAGAAATTCTGCAATTTATATATATACTAGCCGCCTTTGGCGACCAGCCGGTTCGCCAATCTTAATGTTCGTTAAAATTTTAATAATTAAATATTTTATGCAATTCCAACTTTAATAGATTCTTCAGCAAAATATTTTAAAACTTCAAATTTTGATAGTCATATAATTCACTCATAATATTATAAAGGCCTTCAGTCATAACGTGATATGTATCTCTCTAATTTTAAATATTAAAATATTACAGTTACAGCTGTTACAGTTAATTGCTGTTACCCCTCATAGAATTTATGCTTTAAATTAAAGTGTAAATGATTAATCTGCAATTAATATAATAATATTTTTTACTGAAACAAAGCATTTTTTTTAATAATATGATTACTGATAATAGAGTCACTGAGCGTTTAAACTTTATGGGCAGGTACTAAAGAATATCTTTCTTAATTTATGTAATATCTCAAGAATTTGTCAACAAAATTTTCTCAGATTCATCATGAACAGATCGATTAATTAACAATGTTTAATTTTAAATGCATCAAACACTAAGAAAATAAAATGAATCGTTTAAAATAATCGGTCTAAAACAGGTTTAAAAAAACTACTTAAAAAACGATGTACTTAAAACTATAAGCATATACAAAAAATATATAACTAACATAAATACAATTTAATTACAAAAGCATGCAATTAACCTAAAAATAATTTCAATCATTGAAAACAGGTTAAAAAAAATACTTAAAAAATGATGTACTTAAAACTATAAGCATATACAAAAAATATATAACATAAATACAATTTACTTACAAAAGCATGCAACTAACCTAAAAATAATTTAAATCATTCGTTGATAGTGGTTGTCATGACAACAATCAGAACAATGCGCATGCGTGAATTTTCTTCGCCAGTTAGGTAACGCAAATGCGTGAATTTTTCTACGCCAGTTGGGGTAATGCTATGCAGATTATACATTTTTAATTTCCTTTATTCTGTGTTATTTTAATTCAAAAGTACTTCAGAATGAATCTGAAACATGGATTAATTAACAATGTTTAATTTTAAATGCATAAAACATTAAGAAAATAAACAGAATCGTTTGAAATAATCCGCCGAAAAATGTTAACCCTAGCCTCATTACTGTTGGGAGAAAAAAAAACTGAAGCCTTACTCATTTGGCGGTGGGGGAAATGGAAGATTTTTTTGGCGGAAAAGTTGGCGGTGGGGAAAATGGAAGATTTTTTTGGCGGGAAAGTTAGTTTTTGATTAATAATTAAAAATTCAAAAAAAGGGACCCCAGGTGCATATTCCCGACTTCTAAGGTATACATGTACCAAATTTGATAGCTGTGTGTCAAATGACCTGGCCTGTAGAGCGCCAACACACACACACACACACATTGAGCTTTATTATAAGTATAGATATATATATATATAAAGTTGTGTCTTTAAAGTACCTTTTAATATTCATAGTAACTGTTTTTTATTAAAAGATCCTTATAGTTAAACTATAAAAGATAGTTTTGTCTTATTCATTCAAACTACGCACATATAAGACTAAATTAATAAGCATCATTAGATTTCAAATATAAATTTAAAAATTAACAAGCATTAATAGAAAAATCCACACGTAATACACTGATTTCCTGATAAAAATTTGTGAAAATCTTCTGCAACCTATAGTCCGTGAAAAAAGTATCCAACTACTTCTTATTGTTCGTAATCTATAAAAACTAAACTCAAAACTTATCATTCAACCTGGGATATGTACTCTTTAAATATATGAAAAATATTTTAATATTCCTCTTTATATTTACATTTACACAACTCTTCAAATTTTCTTATTCCAATCTTCAGTTATTCATCTTTTAAATGATTCTGAATAATGAGAAATCCCCAGATATAAAATTTTAACCAAATCTGTTCATCATAATCGGAAGTATACAAGAAAAAATTTAGACTGTTCCAATGCATGCAGACGATGCAATTAATAGTAAATACAGTAACTTTGCTCTAAGAAAATACAATGTTTTTTTAAAGATTCGTCGTTAGAAAATATAATAATGACTAAATACGAATTCGAAAATTATGTGTTTAGTTGCATATTTATTGCAAACTAATAAACAAGTAATATTCCAATATATTTTCGAAGCATGTCGCTTAAAATAATTAAAAATTTAGTAAAGTTTAGCAATTAATATTAATAAAAAAAATTACTTTAATTTCTTTTTGTAAAGGCTGAATAATAAAGGCAAATGCTAATTTCCTAAAACATTCCTTTATAATTGAAATAAAAATAGTATAATGCTGGTGAAATGCGTCTTCAAGCTCCTACAAACTGATTCTCTTTAAATAATTTTTTTTACTTGATCACATTTTACCAGAAAGCAAATTAATAAAACCTTAACATTTATTAAAACAATACTTTTTTTAAATTCTAGTACAGCATTATCCAAATACAAGCAGTTGCTTTCGTATTTTATTTAATACTAGCCATCTTTGGCGACCAGCCGGTTCGCTAATCTTAATGGTCATTAAAATTCTAATAATTAAATATATTATGCAACTCCTATTTTAATAGCTTCTTCATCAAAATATTTTAAAGCAAATTTTGATAGTCATATAATTTATTCATAATATAACAAAAGGCCTTCAGTCATAACGTAATATGCATCTCTCTAATTTTCTGTTAGCTCCCGTAGAATTTATGCTTTAAATTAAAGTGGAAATAGTTAAATTGCAATTAATATAAGAACATTTTTTACTGAAACGAAGCCTTTTTTTTTAATATGAGTACTGAAAACAGAGTATCTGAGTATTTAAACCTTATGGGCACTAAAGAATATATTTCTTAATTTATGTGATATGTCAAGAAGTTTTCTACAAAATTTTCCAGATTCATCATGAACAGATCAATTAATTAACAATGTTTAGTTTTAAATGCATCAAACTCTAAGAAAATAAACGAAGTCTTCGGAAATAATCGGTCGGAAACATGTCAAGTCTTCAAAACGAAGTCCGTATCCTTTAAAAATAGAGTTGTCAACAATCAGAACACAATGCGCATGCTTGAATTTTCAACGCCAATTATGGTAACGCAAATGCGTGAATTTTCTACGCCAGTTGGGGTAACGCTACGCAGATTAGAAATTTTTTATTTCCTATATTCTGTTTTAATTTAATTCAAAAGTACTTCAGAATGAATCTGAAAGATCAATTAATTAACAATCTTTAATTTTAAATGCATCAAACATTAAGAAAATAAACAGAATCGTTTGAAATAATCGGCTGAAAATACGCCTATCCTCGTTAACGTGGGAGGGAAAAAACTAAAGCCTTACTCATTTGGCGGTGGGAAAATAAAAAGATTTTTTTGGCGGGAAAGTTAGTTTTTAATTAATAATTAAAGTTCTAATTAAAAATTCAAAAAAGGGGACCCCAGGTGCACATTCCCGACCTCCAAGGTATGCATGTGCCAAATTTGATAGCTGTAGGTCGAACGATCTGGCCTGTCGAGCGCCAACACACACATGGAGCTTTATATAAGTATAGATTTTATTCATTCATGCAATCAATACTATACATTCAATATTTTGTACAGAATTTTGTTTCTGAATGGTTTTTTTTTTCATTAATTAAAAACATCATAAATCCTTTTTACAACTGTAACTGGCTTCCCATTATCCCAAACAAAATTTCACTTGAAATATAATCGGAGTGGAATATGTTACATATATCCAATCCCCCTTTCATTTTGACATATATTTCAATGCCTCCAAATATTCATTGTATCTTCAAATATATTGAAAAAATCGGAACTTAATATTAGGAATTAAAAAATGAAATTTAGTTTCACTCATCAACCATCTATTTGAAGTTACAAATTATTTTATATATTCAAGCTGCTTTAATTTGGAGAATTTGTATACATATTCGAAAATGACTATCCATGTTCGAAAAAACCGAGTTTATATAAATCTAATTTGAAGACGATTTCTTGCATGCATTTAAAATGAAGACATTTCTACAAGAACAAGCATTTACAGTTTTATTGTATAATAATTAGTTTCAGAAAAAAATGCTGTTTCCAGATACGTTTTTGACAGACTGCACTAAAAAAAACGTTAAATATTCTTGTGAAAATAGCAATCAATACATCTTTATATTTAATCTTTAATATTTAAGATTTTATATTTAAAATAAAAAGGCACACACACAAAAAAAGTTGAAAGTGTTTTATTTTATCACACTACAATAAAAAGAAGCATTTTAATTTCACTAAATAGCAAATTTTTCATAAATATTAATTTATTATTTAAGCTTCCCGAAAATTAAAATGTAAGTGACGTTCCGTTAGCGAAACTTCAGACAAAAACCTGTCGAATCTTATGGATGTTAGGGTTTATAGAACTGCGCCACTATTTACGCTTGGCGACATCTGAGGCTCTGTTAATGCAAAATTATAAAGAAGTGAATTTAAACTGTCACTTAAACAAACTTAAGACAGTGAAATAAAAAAGTTAGAAAAACAAAATAATAAGAAATTGAAAAGAAAAATGTCCTCAAATTAAATCACTTAAGAAATGCATCCGGTTTAATACTTCTTAATAAAGCTGAAACATGATTTGTATTTTCGTCAAAAATCCATGTATTATGAAACTTCTGCTCAGACGATAAATAGAGCAATAATTTCGTAACATCTACAAAGAATTTTTTAAAAAAATCACAAAATATGAATTGCAAAATTATTCCTTTTTGTGCCAGCTCTCGGGTGGATAAAGATATAAATATTATTTTCTCTCACAATTTAGAATTAAAGAAATACCAGAGATCTGCCCATTAAAATTGGTGCTCTTCTTTATATACATGATGAAATAAGTACTCCAAAACACAAATTCACTAAAAGGCACGAGTGCCCCTTTTGCTTGGGGTCATCCAATTCC
This sequence comes from Argiope bruennichi, assembly GCF_947563725.1. NCBI lineage: Eukaryota > Metazoa > Arthropoda > Arachnida > Araneae > Araneidae > Argiope > Argiope bruennichi. Next base: position 7,067,216 of record NC_079157.1, read on the forward strand.
ACTTTTATTTTTTTGGTATAATCTTTGTAATGGTTTTAATGGTTCAGAGATTTTATTTTTTCATTTTAAAAGACTGACAAAAATATGATAAAATGATAATAAAATAATGCTGCTGTTGCAGCAGCAGAAAACTTTCCTTTCAAGAGCAGGAAGAGTAAAATTCTGAAAGCTCATTATAGCATGGAGAAGATTGTTTTTTTCAAATTATATCTTGGTAGAGAAAGAGTTACTGTTAACTGTTACTTAATAATGTTTCATGTATTACGACTCAATCAATACATGAACAGTCAAGTTTGCACAAAACCTTCTGTAACATTTAATCCATTAAAAAACATTTAAATTATTTTTTTAATTACACAGCACATTCTATACTAATATAATTCTTCAGCCTTGTCATTTTTTAAGTAGTCATCTTTTTTTTTTCTACCTACACATTGTCAGAAACAAATTTCGCCACTCCTACTCTACAAAGTTGAAAATAACTAATAATCTCATTTTAGTCCACTTACCCTATTTCTATTTATATTAGAGTAGCATATTCCAGTATTTGTAAAATAAACTTCCCGACCTTTCACAGTAAATACATTTTGTTTCTCATGGTGACACAATTCACAAAACAATGCATACAAGAAAAAGCGAGGATGGTTACTACAATGCAATATAACAAATTAAAGATAAATATAACTTTTAAAAACTATACTGATAAAAAAAAAATCTTCAACTAATTAACATAATTCGGAACTTTTAAAGTAGGACTTTGTACTTTATAAAGTTAGTGGGTTTTGTTTTCTCCTGATGATAAATTAATTTAATTTCACAAAACAATTCATACAAGATATAGCAAGAATTGGGAAAAATAAAAGAAAATGGTAGAGATTTTCCACTAGTTTGTATAAAATCAAGCTAAATAGTAGAAGATTTTTTCAAATATTAACAAATTTACCACCTATAAAAAACTACACTTTGATGATATTCTTTAGTTAAGTGAAGAATGCAATATATTTCTAAAATATGCATTATAACAAATAAATGTGCAATGTTAAAAAAATAGTACACTCAATAAAAAAAAAAACCCGCTACTTAATAGCTCAATTTAATTACCTTAATAGAATACAAAACAAATTTTATAACGAAAATTGCATACATTAATTGTGCAAATTCTTACTAAAAATATACATTCTGAACAAGTACAATCTTAAGTTTATAATACATAACAGCAAAGAAAAATCATTTCAAAACACAAAAGAATGCTTAATTATAAATTATTATTTAAATTTTAAAATAATTTAATTAATCATGAAAGACATCATTATTCATGTAAATATATATAAATCTTTGTAGTGGAATTTAAATAAAAACATATATATACATATAATGTAATGATCTTTTAATTTAATTTAAACCCTCATTAACTTCCTAATTTTTATCTTAAATTAGCCTAATTATTTTATTTTAGAATTTTCTCTTATTCCCTGATGTAAATTCTACTTTTTCATTTAATTATTTCTAATATGTCTGTAATAAATTGCCAACACTGTGTTTCCCACACCACAAACAGAGATAATAATTACTAACATTCATACATTTTTTTTTTTTTTTCAAAAATAATCAAGATTCCATTTTCTAAATTGACACATATCAAAAAAACTATTACACTCCCTTAGTAAAATCAATTTGCTCATATGTTTTGTTGTGAAGGTACACATTTTAACTTCAACCCATGTGCAAATATCTGCCAAAATTATTCATTATATGTAAGTTATGTTTTCACAATTTATGCTATTAAAGAAAAAAGAAAGCCCCAAAACAACAAGATTGACAAAAAAGAAAAGAAACTTATTGTAGAAAAGTTATTCAGAAAGTTACTGATTTTCATATTATTATACAAATATCCGTGTATCTACAAACATCTATTATCATATTATATTTAGAATTTTATCCAATTTTGATAGCATAGAAAGATCAGAACTGCTTCCACAATTAAATCTCAGAAAATTCAGCTAAATTATTTCAAATACAAACAAATTTATGTTTTAAAGAAATGATTTAGATTAAATGTTTAACAAGTATTGATGGCAGAAAAAATAAATATTTTCAATATCCTGTTTCCAGGTCAATCTCTGTCAACTTGCAGTCATCATCTTCGTGATTTAAGAAGTCAAATATATATGATTTCTAAAATTCTTTAACTTGGATTCTTTGTTTTTATTAGATAAAATTAGAATTCGATAGATTAAAATTAGATACCATTTCACTTGGAATAATAGGAATAACTGATTATATCGTTCAAGTAAAATTAAATATGGTGTTATATTGCTGAAAGCTTTAATATTTTTTACAGCAAAAATGTACTTTTACAATTAGAAGAGTTGCTATTATAGAGTCAAACAGATTTAATAATTCAATGACTGAAAAGAGAACATGTAAATTCTGATAGTTCCTTTGTGATTATTTTAACCAAAACTTCATAATAGTTTGAAAATGATAGTACTTTTACTTAAAATGATAGTACTTTTACTTAAATTTCTTAAACACTCTTATTCCTAACACCATTCGAGTTCAGTTTCTTCAGCATACTGGAATGCATCAGTTTCTCTTTCAAACATAAGAAAAGTTATCTTCACCCTCAAAAATAGAAATAATTAGTATTCTCAAAAACCCTTCCTTTCCCCAAAGCAATCTGGATGAGCATCTTTAATGAACCAATCATGTGCCATGAGTATTAACTCAATCACATTTGACTTCTGAGTATTTTGATACAGCAAATCAAAAGAAATTTGCATTGTTATCTTAAAAATAAATTTTATAGAATTAAAAAAATAGGAAATGTGGTTTTACTGATATAAATGATAACACTATTATGGTGGATAAATAACTTTTCACTAAATTAAGTGCTTTACCTTAAAATAAATGGTATGTTTCTTAATTAATAAAATGGAATTGACATATTCTACTTCAGATATTTTTGGTCCTGTTTTCCAAGGAAAGCAACAGGATTTAATATTTTGGGACAATTTCTTGTCAAACCAGTTATTTTTACTGCAGTTCTCGCTTTTTAAGCAGATCTTGAAGCCATCCAAGATGTCGGATTGTATGATTTTCTCATACTTGGAAAGTAACAAGACACTAACTAGGGCCTCTGAGGAAGCAATACAGTTTTTTTACAAGCATGGAACACTACTCCTTTTCACAATTAGTATTCGAGAATAATCAATGGACTACTTTCTGCTGTGGTCAGCCAGTTTTCTATAGCAGACTAGTGAGAACTCTTGGATGTTCTGGATTCCTAAATTATTTTTGAGTTTAAAATTCATACAAATATTCCCAGTTTACCAATGGATTAAATTATTCACTAAATAGAATCTTACTACAATAACAATTATATTTTGATGATAATAACATATTAAGCTGATCCTTTCAGAGGCAGATGATAATTTTGTTGAAACAATTACTGTATTTCTGTTGAATAGTATCAAACAGAAAAACAAGTTAAGAACTATTAATAAATTGAAGCTACATTTAAAATAATATGAACCCTATGTAGGATTTAATACCCATGCATTTTTTTGCCTTTCTGGGATACACTTTTCATAAATTGAAATTTCTTTCAAGATGTGGTGATCATATAAAATATAATAATAATAAATCTAAACTTTATAATATAAAAATCTTTAACTTAATGAAAAGTTATAATTATATAATAAATTTATAAAATGAAAATCTAATACAGTTATAATAAAGTATCATCTAAAAAACTAATATTTGAAATAACATGTTCTGTGGCAAAGAAATCTTTACTTGATATTTATAACAGAAAGCTGCATATGCAAATGAACACACTGTCAAGTGTTTTTCAGAAAATTTAAAATATTTTTTTGCACCAAATTTTCAAATATCGCCACTGATTTCCAACAGAATTCTTATTAAGTGAATAGTCTTTAAATTATTTAGTAGAATCAAATTTTCCCGTAAATATAGTACTTCCAATTGATTTTGAAAAAATATATTTACTTATCATTCTATGTTTTTACATGAAGAAATCTACTTTGTAAAATTATAATATGAGTAAGCAATATTGTTAGTTATAAATTGAAATTTATACAACATAATTTCACAACAACAGCGTGAGAAAGAATGTAAATAATATGGTGTCCGTAAAGCAACCATCGATATTTTTCTCTTTTCTCCACTGTTCCACGCCTATGTGATATATTTTCATAGCGAATAATTTCATCTAACTATAAATCTTACAAAAAATTCAGAACTGCTTAATTTACAACATTTAGTTGAAATAAGAAATATATATGTCTTAGATTCTTTAAACACTTTAGCGCGCTTTTTATTTACTGAAGAATCAAGCACTAAACTTTCAATACAACTATCTTATTGATACATATATAACAACTTTTCATTCCTTAAAAAATAAGCTCTTTCAAATAGAAAATGCGTATCGATTTTATTAAATTTACTTACAATTATTTTAGAGTTAGGATCAGAAATTGAATTCAAATATCGTCTTCTAATAGCAGTTACAAAAAGATAGTAGAAAACTTCATAGTGTTAACCGTAGGACGCATTGGAGGATCAAGCCAGGTTCCATTTAGTGCCTGTAGATGGCGTTAGCAGTCTGCATCCATCTATAGGCTCTAACAAGAACTATCCCAATTACAGGACTAGCTATAATAGGGTTATAAGATTTGGCAAACAAGCGTATTTTTGGCTACTTATTCTAATCTTTTTCATTTCTTATTACGCGTTATTATTTTTCATTTTATACCGCTACAATTTTGAATCATCAAATTCTTTTACTCTTTTTGAAACTTTACTCGTTTTTATTTTTACTTATTTCTTTCACACTCTTTCAGAAATTTATCTTATAATTTTTTTTATTTGAAATTAAATTTGATGTAAATAATATATTTTATTATTATTAAAATGCATTTATTTATTAAGAATTTTTTTAAGTCATTAGCTAAAAACTATTATTTATTAAATAATTTATTAAAAAATATATATTTATTTATTTATTATTCTTTATATATTTTATTATTGTATAATTATTTTTTATTTGAAAGAAAACGTCTCCAACCGTTGAAAATAATAAAAATATTTTGATGCAAAATTTGAATAAATAAATGTTTTCTTGTTATTGTAATTGGAAATAACATTTAGCTCCAAGGACTCTCAATTATAAATTTTTTATTATGTACAAATTCTTTTCTAATAAAAGAGAAAGTGTGTGTGTCTGCAGAGGAGAATAAATATGTTTTGGAGGACGATGAAGTATAATGCTTGGTAGTGCAATGTAATTCAAAGATGAATTAAATTTTTATTACTAAAAAAATAGCGAAAAAATTTGATGTTTTCTGCAATTACTTCCAAAATTGTTTCCTTATTAAAAAAAAATTTAATTCATCTTTGAAATAAAAGTATATTTATATATATCTTTTTAATTATGAAATCTTAAGATATTCTTTCTTCGCTTTAACAAATTTTTAAATATTGCTTTTCAACAATATCGTTAAAATGAACGAAAAACTATGTACATTCTTCAATCAAAGTTCCGAACGACTTTCCTTTGTTAAAAAATATGAAATAAAATTATTCATACTTTTAATATAATAAAATTTATAGGCTGCATGCTATCAATAAATTGAGTCTTTTGAGGCAGATTGTTGGACTTAAAGCTTTTAAATTTGGCTGATAGTTAGTTATTTCTAGGATAGTAATATTAAGAAATGGTGTTTCAATAATTAAATTAAAATTTTAATTAAGAAATTAATAAAATTCCAGCATTTTTTTTAGTAACTTTGTATCATATCACTGACCTAAAACAAGTTTGCACCATTTAAAAATTTAAAAAAAAAAAAAAACAGTTTTTCAGTGATCTCTTATTTAATTTTATTCAAGATTTTTTTATCTTAATATTTTTAAAAATATTTTAAAGCATATTTTCCAAAAATATTTTTCATTGGTTTAGTAAACTTTACTTTTATATGAGCACATTGCAGTGATATTAAATACAATTTTATGCTCATATTATTGTTATTTTAATTTTTTAAATATAAAACTAAACAATTAAAATCTACAACCTTGGCTTCCTATAATGTTTTGGATGAAGATTCAAATCTACTTAATTATTTTCATTTCTATTATTCATTTTTTATTTATTTCATTTCATTTATTTTAGGTTAACATAAAATTAAATTTTGGATATTAAACATAGCTTTTTTTTCAATAAAATACAGTTGATTTTCTTTATTTTACCAATTTTTTATGACTTTTTAGCATTGAATAAAAAATAATTTGAAAAATTAACTTTCTGTTAGTTTTAATATATTCTCTTCTTAGCTCAATCATTTAATAATTCTTCCATCAACTGCAAGATAATTCTTTTCGTATGCTATGTTAATTATTTATACATTATACTTTGATTAAACAGTAATTCTCATAAAGAGCTAAAAAACAGTACTTCTCATAATAATTTACAACTATATACAACTTGTTCTATTCATGCATTAATTTAACAAAAATTAAATTTATTGCAAATACTTCATAATTAATTGACATAATTAAAGTAATACTAAATGTGTGATGGATAGACCAGCTGGTCATCGAAAGCGGCTGGTACATATTTCGATTTCGTTTCCAAAATATACGTCTAATGATAATCATCCTTATAAAGTAAATATGTTTTCAATGTAAAACAAAAGAGTGCATATTAGTGGGGAACGTGGTGTTAATATATTAAATAGTTTTAGCTAACATTAGAGCTCATGCTGCTTCTTAGGCTCTAGCCATGTCACATGGAGTAAATGCTTAGTTATGCTCCGACTCCGCTTAAAATCCAAAATTAATATTTATTGACTGATTCTCTATTTTGAATTTATGTTCAGCTGCTGGATATGCGTCTATATTGTTATATTAATGCTGAATGTGTAGCATGGACCATTAATTGTTCTATAAATTTCTACATATCTTATCTAATCAACTACTATCCTTTGAATAATTTACATTTGTTCTCTGAAAATGTAATGAACTTGCTTTTAGATATTTGATGAAAATAAGCTGAAATGTATAAATCCCTTCAGGTCCATAATTTGACTTATGATAGATGATTTTATCAAAAATTTGTAAATTCTTCCAGTTCGATTTCAGTTCTTAAGAATTAAAAAATTCATTTCAATTTGCCTCAAACACTATTGTTATGACTGTTTCAAGCGCCATCATTAGCAGGATATTGGAAAACCTAACAGGAAAAATGGCAGAAAAAACCATGAAGGAGACCGAAGTCTAGCAGTTCTCAAAGTTTTTGAAAAGTTGATATCCTACGATGGCAAATTTTCAAGCAAATCCTATTACTCCTTTCGACGGTTAATCCATTAATTTTATCTGGTATCAATGACCCCATGTAATTGATCTTGACCATTTGATATCTGCTAGGAGAAAACAGATTAGGAAAAAAAAAATGTATTTGACTGCAGATTAAAGAGATCCTTATATTTTCTGTAGACTACTTATATTCTCTTTTCAAATTTATCAAAGAAATTATAAAAAAAATAAATACTGGGGTGATTCGAACATTTAATTCGAAATATCGCAGTATAATAGTATTTTAGGTTTCATTTTAATCCATATTTATATTATCCTTTTCTCTTAATTACAACAGCGATAAAGTGAATAAAAATGTTGTTTAATATCGACAATACCAAACACATTCTTGAGTATAAGACCAAGAATTAAGCAGGATCGGTCTTTATTTGATTGCTTCCAATAGGGCGACACTTATACGGTCTCTTTCATATTTTTCTCTATTCATATTCATTTTCTTCCGCCTTGCCATGGACCTTAACAAACATAAAAGAATCACATAGTCTTTTTACGGAAGGTGTTTTATGTTTGTAACATAAAATTTATTGCTACTTTGTCTATTTAGTGGGGGGGGGGGGAGTACGGAAAGGAATTGAGACCGGACATTGTCGTGCGGGTTAAGCGTCCAATAAACCATTCTTAGCTCATTTAAAAAAGGTCTAAGTTTGCTAATAACATATAAACTCATTAGTCTAGGTTTGCTAAAAACATATAAGCTGCTGGCAAGAATGTTTGGTGGGAAAATGTATTGGTATTTTAACAAAATTTTGATATTCAAACATAAAGAAAAAGCTTCTGTCTGTTTGTGCGTGTGCTGCCACTACAAACCAACCTTTTTTACATGTATAAATCAAATTTGGCAAATATATAGTTTGGAGGTCAGAAATGTGCTTTTAAGAGCGATTTTTAAGATTCTTTTAATTAGAATTTTAATTAATTAAAAAAAAGTAAGCGAACTATTGGCCTTTATTCGAGATAACTTTTTAAAAGTTTACAGTAGAAAAATAGTTTTATATATATATATATATATATATATATATATATATATATATATATATATATATATATATATATATATATATATATATATATATATATATATATATATATATATATATATAATTTTATGCTAGTATAAAAACTATTTTTCTACTGTAAACTTTTAAAAAGTTATCTCGAATAAAGGCCAATACTTCGCTTACTTTTATATATACAGTGGTGGCCAAAAGTGTGGACATTTTTTGAAAGTTTCATGTTTTTCAACTTTGCGTGCTTGTAGAATATATTAATTTTCACTTAAATACAAATGTTTATATATCAAATTGAAGGTAATTTAATGTAAAATTTAATAACAAAAACAGTATTACAATATCTGTATTCCAAACAAAGTTGCGCTAATTTTAGTAAGATGTATCTTAGATTTGCATTTTTTTAAAGTGATACTTACACAATCAATACTTAGTAGGATAACCCTTATTTTTTAAGACAGCTTCACAGCGTATTTTCATCGAGTGAACGAGTGTTTGGAGTTCATCTTTCGTAATCACATGGTGTCAAGAATCAATTATAGATTCAATAAGTTGTCTTTTATTGGAGGGACGTTTTTTTCGTACAAGAATTTTCAAACGTTGCGCAAATTTTCAATTGGATTGAGATTAGGACTGTTTCCTGGCCATGGTAATACATCTATGCCTTTATTTTGAAACCATGCTTTGCATACTTTTGCTGTGTGGCATGGAGCTGAATTCTGCTGAAAAATAAATGGTGATTTGTTGGGGAAGAAATCCCTGATGGAAAGTATCAATTTTGGTTCCGGGACAGTTTCGATGTATTTTTTGGCATTCAGGATGCCATCAATCACTTGAATTCGGCCCACACTATCTGCAGAAATACATGCCCAAATCATTAGCATTTGTTGTAGTTTTTATAGTTGCTTCAATGCAATCAGGATGAAGTCCTTCACCTACTCTACGTCTCACATATTTTCTACTATCACTACCAAAGAGCGATATTTTAGTCTCATCGCTCCAGATTACTTGCTTTCATTGATTTTCTGACCATTTAATGTGTTCTTTTAACTTAACTCGTTTTTCACGTTGCTTCTGATTTAAATATGGTTTTTTCCTTGGAATTCTAGCTTGTAGTCTAAATCCTGATAACCTTCTTCTTATTGTTCTTGAACTTACTGCAATACCCGCTGCATTCATTTAACATCTAATGGCATCTGATGAAATTTTTCTATCTTGAAGGCATAGCCGTTTAATTTTTCTATCGGCAGTAGCACTTGTGCACTTTTTTCGGCCTGATTTGGCCTTATTTTCCACTGATTTCGTTTTTTCATAACGTAAACAGAACTTTCGTACACCAGAACAAGTCACTGAACCACCAACTTGTCTTGCAATTTCAGCATAAGAGAGGACAATTTCTCTCAATATGACAATTCGGCTTCTTTTTGTAGATGTCCAATCAGTTCTTCTTGTTAATGACATTGTTTAAAATTAGTTTAATTAGAAAAAAGAACTTGAAATATTCAAAAACAGCAATACTCCATTTAATTGTACTTGTATGCATCATTCCGCAAAATATTTCCACTACAATAACTATTTTACATACCAAATAACCTAAACTATAGTTACAGATATTTGATGGGGTCCTCAGAACAGTGTTTGTGATTGGCTAGTACGCTTTTATTGCAAAACACGTCATTATTCAAAACGATTTGTGTTTGTTTGTTCTACTAAAATGAGAGTAACTTTATTTGTAATACAGATATTATAATACTGTTTTTGTTATTAAATTTTACAATAAATTACCTTCAATTTGATGTATAAACATTTGTATTTAAGTGAAAATTAAGATATTCTACAAGCACGCAAAGTTGAAAAACATGAAACTTTCAAAAAATGTCCACACTTTTGGCCACCACTGTATATATATATATATTAAGAGTAATATATATATATATTGGATGGATTTTTTGGCGAAACTTTTCATGAGCAGAAAAAAAAAAAATAATAATTAGCGTTTATGCATTGGATTCTGGTTCATTATAAAAATGGTGTTTTCTATAAAATTTCAATAAAAGAATTTTTAAATAAAAGTTTTTAACTATAAAATGTGAATTTATAAATTGTTGTTGTGGAATGAATTTATAATAAAGATATCTGTTCTTAATTCGAATTCCTTGCAGTAATCTTTTATATGTAAAGGGCAATTTTTAGGATTTTTATTTTTTACGAGCTTAAATGCTTACAAAAATAAGTATTTTTTTTTTCCTTCTTTTTTTTCAAATTTTACAAACTTTTTTTTTGTTGTTATTATTATTATTATTATGGTTGACATAGATATTCTGTCAACAATTTTATTTATTAATCTGCATTTTAACAAGATGCATTTACCCATACGTCATTAAAGGGAGCACTTGGAATAATATAGTTTCTGTTCTGAAATGATGAAAAGAAACAATGAAAACTCTTTGAATTTAAGAGTAATAACGTTATTTATTGTTGAAAATTAAGCAAAAAAAAAAAAATCAGGAAATATTTGTACAATAATTAAATTTTATCGCTGATTTTTTTTTTTTTTAATTTTAAGATGATGTAAAAATTACCTTTCTACTATAATATTTTCGGAAGTTATCACGGAAAAAAAATCAAAATTTCGTTTAATTTTAATTAATTGAAATTTCAGGAAAAAAATTCTTCTGAGTAGCCTATTCCCAGCATTCAAGGGAAATATGTGTCAAATTTGATATCTGTTGATCAAACGGCATGTCATGTAAAGAGCAAATACTCACATACGCACGAAGACACATACATTCATCTTTATTATTGGTATAGATAATGCATTTCATATTTGTAAAGATGAAATTAAATTTTGTAATGTAATTTTCATTCACTCTCTCAGGTGACAGAGTTTCGAAATTGCACGGTATGTTTGTATTCTCTGTGACTATACATAATTTTACTAGAAATTAACTTTTCAATTTACTTAATTTTTAATTCCACATGAGTAGTGCCATCCGGTACTAAATTTGAGAACAAACAATATATTTTTAAATTTCATATTACATATAATCTGCACTAATTATAACGATAAATTTGTGTGTGTTTGTATTGGTACTGTACAGCGTAAATCGCTTGATCTATAAATACCAAATGTTGCACATATATGGAGGGCGGAAATTTGCATTTCGGTGCGATTTTTTGAGTTTTCAGTTAATTAAAATTTGTGAAATTTCGGCGTTTTTCGTAATAATTTCTGAAAATATTACAGCAGAAAGACAGTTTGTACAACATTTTAAAATTCAAAACATTATCTTTTTAATGATACCAAATTTTTTGCCATATAATTTTCCATTCATTAAAAAAGTTTTTAAGCATATTTTACAACACTATATTTTAGTACTGAAGTGAAACTTAAATCATTTACATTGTTGCTCCTAATACCTCGTCTTGGCCTTTTCCCACTAATATGACCGAGATATAAAGGTTCGGTTTATTTTTCCATGTTGAGTTGGCTTCAATATCAGGCATGCTTTTAATAAATTCTTTTTTATATATTTTGTTGTATTAAATAAAGTAAGTCCGCTCTTTTGCAACCAAAACTGTGTGATTAATGAAAATTTGAATGTTACTGTTTTTTAAAAACGCGGAATTCCATTGACCATTTCGAAGATACACCAATCAGTGCCCTGAGTTTCCCCAAGATCGATCTACCTAATATAATTGAATTTTTGATTGTAATAAAATAAGGATATTCAAGACCTCATAATTTGGTTACATTTGACCGCAGAAGATGGAAACGTCAGATTGTCAAGATTATTTTACTGAATAGGATTCCTAGGCCTGAAGGACAGTATAAAATTTAGACTTCATAATCGTTTTCAGAAGCCCTTTTTTTATTGAAATAAAATAAAATATTACGTCATTTAAATCTTTTAGAAAGCAAAATTGAAAATCAAATTTTATGATCAGGCCAAAGAAAATATTATTGAATAATGTTTATATATAATTCATAAAATATTAAAATATTCTGTAATACAAATTAGATTTCAATTCTGAAATCATATTTTTTTTAAAGACGTGTTTGGTTTTAAAAAAAATGTATTTATTGAAGTTCTATCGATTCTTGCTTCAATTTCAAGTTCACATTTTATGGCAGCTGATAGAAAATTAGAGAAATGCATTGAAGATTGAACAGAATAAGTAGCTTAAACAGCAGTATCGGTGATATGTTTATAAAAATTTGAAGCTTAAAAACATTTTGCTTGAGAATTTATTAAGAGAGCAAGTTACATAAAATATTTAATTGAAAAGCAAATGTTAATTCTGGCAAACTAGCTAGTTGCCAAAGGGGGATAGTAACTATGATTTTAAAATAAAAAATCAATTAAATTTTTTTAAATCTATTTTTAATTCACTAATCAGCATATCTTTTTAAAAGTTTTATATTTTTTTTATTAAAGTTATTTTACATTCCTGGTAAATATCGGTTAGAAATAAATATTGCCACATTGAAGAACGACAGTCGAATCTCCATGGCTAAATGGTCATGGCACTGGTCTCATGATTAAGAGACCTGGGTTCGAATCCTGCTAGAGACAATCTGAACATCTACCATTCTAATTACGAATCAACCTTCGGTTGAACGGTCTGCGCTGCCGAAATCTCCCCAACCGATAGTGAATTTTTTGGGAGGACTCGGGCGTTATCGCCTATAACTTCCATTCCATAGTTTGATGTAGAGTTTCATCGCACCATAGATTAACTTAATATTACTGTGCATTGTTAAATGGGTAAGGAAAAAGAAAAAAGGAGAAATTAATTTTAGAGATTAGTTATTGCTTAAGATTTTATTTAAAAAAAAACATGTTAATTTATTGTAAGTAATAATAATTAGTGAGGTTAGAAGTAGGTAAATAAGGGATACAAAAAAGGTCTGTCTAAGTTTTTAAGTTAATAGATTAGTAGTGGTAGTCTGTTAGACAGTAAGGGGATTTCCCCGTCCTTGGGGAGGTGGGGAGGAGCCATCAGCTGATTCTTCTAACAGGACATAGTGGGTTTGCCAGTGCTTCCCCCCCCCCTTTTTCTTATTCTTCTCCAAGCTTGCTTCAATGGGTTGGAGTGCTACTTTTTTTTCTTTCTTTTTTTCCTAATTTATAATTTTTGGGGGGTCTTTTTTTTGTTGCATGGGTTTTTAGGGTCGTACCGAGGGAGGGATTTTATAGTAATATTGTCCATTTTATCTATTCGCTGAAAGAATGCTGTTGATAGTTTTTTGATAAATTCTTCTATTGTTAGGATGCGGAGGTCCTTTCGTATGTTGTTATTTCTGAACCACAGCATTTTGGAGATCTGACGCAGTGTAGAGTTTGGAATGATTTACAGAAATCTCGATTAGGTTTTTGCATTATAAATGTCTCCTAACTTAATTCAGAGACAACATCCAGTCTATAAATTTAATCATATTAAAAATTTAGTAATTTTGTAAATAATGCGATATTATTTTCAGAAAAATTAGACATATCGACCGAATGAAAAATTGAACCCAATATAAAAGAATATAATTAAAAAAATAAAATAATAAACAAAAATCGTTTATTTAAACTTTAATTTATTTTTGCAAACAGCTGCCTTTATTTGAGAAGCTACTTTTAAGCGATTTTTTTCTTTGATGAATAAGGCAAACAAAAAAGGGTAAAAATATAAATCTCATGTTATTAAAAATTTTTGATTAAAAATCTTCATCACTAAATAGATGAATAAAAATTTTGCTAAATACTGAATTCCAAATAGCTCTTCTCGATCCTTTTTAATGAATATTAAATCAAAAGAATAGCATTAGAGTAAGATGCTGATACACGTTCGTAATTCCAATCTTATTGAAGAATTATATAGTTGTTAATGTGTTTATCTATACGTTAACATGAGTTACAAGACAGATTACCGCTCCCAAAGCTTGAACATTTAGCAGAGAGTATAGATGATTTAGAGGTTAAAAATGTGTACTTTTAGGTAATTTATCAAATTTTACAATTTAGTTTTAATTAATCTCTCTCTCTCTCTCTCTCTCTCTCTCTCTCTATATATATATATATATATATATATATATATATATATATATATATATATAAATAAATCTCATTCGACACAGCTATTTAAAAAAATGGTTCAATTTTTGCTATGAAAACATTGACTATATTAAAATTCAACTCAAAACAGCGAACTCAAAACCGGATTAAAATACATAAAAAGTAAAAAAAGTATTAAATAAGAAATAAATTTTTGAAACATTAACTCGAAATGAAAACTTGGAATCTCTGTATAGTATAACTGATTCAGAAAGGTATAATTCATATATACGGAGAAAAAAAATCAAATCGATTCATCGTGATTATCATAATTCCAATATTCTTTATCAAGCATTTGTAATATTTATATGGGAAAAATAGATTCAGTTTAATCAATTTTACTTATAAAAAACATCCATTTAAAATAGATATTCACAGACCAATGCGAATGTCAAATAGTTTGTTATATTATTTGTGTAAACAAATTACTATATGTTTAAACTTTTCTAAATTTGTCTTTTTTTACAAAATTTCTATGAAAATTTATTCATTTGCCTTTATAAAATGAATTTTGAAGGAAATGGGGAATATTTGAAGGAAATGAGACCATAAGTTCACTGAAATTCCCCATTTCCAAACATAGGTTAAAATTAATTATCAAGTTTCGTATGGGAAAAATGTTCATTATCCCATAAAATAGAATCATTATCCATCAATCACTCTCTTACAAGAATGAGAAATATGCATTCCCTACAGCTTTTCTAACAGTTCGCCAAATTTTCTTCTAAAAGATAATTAAATTCCATAAATCCCAGCGCATCTGCCGTACGACCACCCGGTGGTTTTACTGCCTTAGCCAAATTGGGGCAGCTTTTCAAAAGCAGAAGAGATGGGTAAGTAGATGGAAGTGGAGTAATCAATTACGAATTATCGTACATATCTATTTTTCTTTCTTGATGCCCATAAAAGAATCTGTAGTAGTAAGAAATACTACTCTGCAAATAAAATTGGCTTCCTTTGAGAATCTACATTTAAGAGATTTTATTTTGATGATTATAATGCTAAATAAGGAAGGTGAAAATATCAAAATAATGTTTATTAAAATTATTTGATAAAAAAAAAACCTTCCCTTTTAAATAGAAAAGTAGATGAATAAAAATTTTGCAAAATGCTGTATTCCAGATAGCTTTTTTTTATAATGGATATCAAATCAAAAGAATAACATTAGGTCAACATACAGATATGCAATCGTAATCTCACTCTTACTGAAGAATTATATAGTTGTTCATGTATTTATCCATACTTTAACATGAGTTATAAGACAGACTACAGACTCCTAAAATTGAAAATTTATCAAATATGCTTTAAAGGTAGAAAATGTGTGCTTTGATCCAATATATCAAAATTTCCAATTATAAATTTAACTAAACAAAATTTTGATGTTTTCCTCTTATAATTTCCAAAATATATTATTGTATAAAAATGATACTAACACCATTTTCCAAACTTAATGACAAAATCCTTTTATTGATATCAATTTCATTTTCGGACAGTTATCTTTTTAATATTAATAAATTAAAAAAATATTTTAGAGTGTATTTCTACAATAATTTTTATTATTGTAATGAAATTCATTTCATTTCCAATATTTTATCAAAATTTCACTATTCAGGTAAAGAATTTATTATTTTGCCGTTAATTTAAAATTGTTTTTTTCTGTCACTCATCATTACAGGTTTGTTTTTATGTAACATAGTAATTAAAAAAAAGTATGTAAGCAATGATAACAATAATTTTCAAAAAAAAAAATGAAAATGGATTATTATGTTTGAATTAGTAGCTAAAAAATCTTTTACAAAGAGGATAAAAATTCCTTATGACAACAAATCCTTATGACTCCTCTTGACAGAACGCAATTTCTCGTTATCTTCAAGATTTTATATGTTTAATAAAAAAGCTTAGGTAAATTAGCACTGCCGTATTCGAAATTTTGTTAATACCAGTTTATTATTCAGATTTAATACTTCAAAAATAATATTTGGAAATAATGAAATTTTCTTCCTGAAGCATTAACAGAGATTTCGTTTATTCGCAAAAGAATTATTTTTCTTCAGACGTAGAATTTTCTTTTAAAAAAATGCTGTAAAAAAGTTTAATTGATTAGTGATGGCATTCAGGTGCCTAATTTTAAGGGTAAATAACCAGAGTGGATATTTATTTTTCAATTGATTGTATCCATATGAAACAACTGTGTGATCTGATATGCTATGTATAAAGAGACAGAAAAAGTATAAAGATGAGCTAAAATAGAGAGAGAGAGAGAGAAACATATGAAATCTTAAAAAAAATTAATAAAAAAAAACAATAACACATCATACATTTTACATACTTGATTTAAACATCAACTCTTTTTAGTTACAATGAACAGGAATATATACACTTAAAATGATATACACTTAAATGATTGTTTATAGTTTTTTTTCTTCCAATTTTTCTTCCGTGGTTTAAGCACTAATAAGAATCATTTTTCAGAGGTAGAATCTGAGATTTGAGAGAAGTTGCATAGATTATTGGCTTTTATGCAAAATATATTATATCATATATTCCACTTGCAAATGATTATGCATTCTCTTTGTTCATTAAGTTATATTTTTCTTTTTCTTTCAAATTCTCTTTATCTGTTTGTAAGTTTCCAATTTTATGATCCAAGTTCATAACAACATATCAAGTTCAACTGCTCTTTCATATGTTGAAAGATTTCTTTTTTCTTCTTCTGTGATTACAATGGCACAGGAAATTCTTTCAATTGCATTTAAAGTGTACAAAAGCACTTTGATTTTTAAAATACTGGTTTCATCAAAACTCCTTCATCAAAATATATTTTATGATCCTTCTCATATTTTTCATTTCCTGTCCATCCTTTTTTCTGTAATGAATAAAATGGTGGCGTGGCTACAGCGGACGTGGCTAGAGCGGACACTCCGAAACTCATCGTGGTTAGAGCGGACACATTTTCCCCCCATCTTAGAACAGATAAAGGGTCAGAGCGGACAGTGGCTACAGCGGACACGTGAGAGGAGCTGGGTGGGCAGAGCTCCCAGAACATTCTTGGCAGAACATTTTTGCACCTATTGTGTTATTTCCCTAATCAGTCGGGAGTGGGAGAAATGCATACGAACATTTGCGTACAGGTCATAAAAGGCCAATAAATCTCGCGTAGCTCTTTGAAAAAAAGGGGGTAGGGAGTAATTCGTCTAGGTTTGCTAAAACATATGTTATTTGTTGGCAAGAGTATTTGGCGAGAAAATAATCTTAAAATAATGAAAAAGTCTTAACAAAGAGAGATAAGTTAAAAAAAGCCAAAAAGAAAAATACCCTCAGCTCTTGATAATTTTTAGAATAGAAAGGTATTTAGTTTTATACTTTCAGTTAATGACAGAGGGCCCTGCAGTCAAATTTATTCAAGTCATAATCAAGTATTGATTAAATTAATTTTGCAACTTCATTTTAGTAATATTCCTAATTACCATTTACAAGTTATTCGTTATGCTATTTTATAATTCTAAAAAGTTTGGAGCTTTACAGTTCCCGTTCCCCATATATTTCAAGAAGAACTTTCAGAATTATATCAGAAAGGTTATGATTTCGTTACTAAAATACCGACGTACTCCAATGCCAAGACTGTTTTATGTAAGGAGAGGAGAAAGGCTTTGGGAGCTACCCAAATTCAACCAAATGCCAAAGACATTCAGTTTGCAAATGATACACTTATGCTTTTAAATGGAGAAAACTTTCTTCGTTTAGATTTTCAACATGACAAAGATAGCAGGATTTTAGTATTTGGAGGAGAAGAATCTCGGTACCTTTTGGAAAATGGAAAGACCTTTTTCTTAGATGGAACATTTAAAAGTTGTCCGAAACAGTTTGCTCAAATATATACAATACACGTCGATTTAAGGAGTACAGCAACTGAGACCAACGTTTATCCAGCGCTTTTTGCATTTCTGCCTGATAAGAGACAAGCAGCTTACATTACAATGTTTCAGGAAGTGAAACGTTGGTGCCCTAAGTGGAAGCCGGACATTATAAAATTGGATTTTGAAGCCACAGCCATCAATAGTTGCATGTTAGAATTTCCCAGTTCGACAATTTCCGGTTGTAACTTTCATTTTAATCAGTGTTTGTGGCGTAAGATACAAGAAATGGGTCTAGTAAAGGAATATAAATAGAACGAAGATATAAGAAATGTCTGTAGAATGATTTCTGCATTAGCTTACTTGCCAATTGAACACATAGATGATGCTTGGAGCATTGTATGGGAAAAAGCTTTTAGCATTGACAAATTTACCACATTCATCGATTATTTTGTCGAGCAGTGGATGGACAATCCAAAAATACCCATTAAAGTATGGAATGTATATGGACAGCGTCATAGGACAAATAATTCTGTTGAAGGGTGGAATTCCAAATTAAATGCAATCACTGGCAGAAATCAGCATAATGTCTACTTATTAGTTAAAATACTAAAAGAAGAAACACAAAAAGTGTCTTTTAATTTGAAATCCAGAGAATTAGGCGACCTTGGAATAAAAAGGAAAAAAGCATATGTAAAATTGGATGAAAGAATTGAAAACATCCTAAAAGAATTCGAAACATCAATCAATTTAGAAAAATGTCTAAAATCTTTAAGTTTTGCAACTAGGTTGGACTAAATCCAATGGTAAATGATATTTATGCCTTTATAATAAAGGTTAGTTAGTATTTATTTAATTGTGTTTATTTTTGTTTACTTGTATCTGTTTTGTATATTTTACTTCCAGTATTTATGTTTACTTACATTAATGAAACTAATTAATTTTATGGCAATTGCACCTGTTCTAATATTTATTTGACTCTAAATTACAGTTTTCCACAAAATCCCTGAAATTCGTTCATACCCTTCATTATACTGTTACTTACTATTAATTTTTAATGTTTAAAATGCATTCGCACTATAATATAATATAAATAATCAAATTTGATTGGCAAAAATGCATTTATCCTTGTAATTCGATAATCGAGTGCAAAAACAGAAAACTTCGGTTAAAAAAAAGCATTATCCCACGTGACAGAGATTTGCCACTTAAAATACTGTTTTAAATTATATTTGCGATTTTTAAAAGTATTTATTTGCTTATTTATCTGCATCCTTTATCTGTTCTAAGATGGGAGGAAAATGTGTCCGCTCTAACCACGATGAGTTTCGGAGTGTTCGCTCTGACCACGAAATCTTATGTGTCCGCTCTAGCCACGTCCGCTCTGGCCACGCAACCGAATAAAATCTGTCTTCCATTCATTGCCGTCTATTTTCTTTTATTGGCCCAATTGATAAATGTAAGTTAAACCATTCAGACAGTTTCAACCTACTTGTGTCGTCAGCTTTAAAATTTTTACTGAAGGTGAATTGAATCAATACTAAATTATTTTTGGAAATTAGCCTCTTTTCACATTTTTGTAATGGAGACAATGGAAGTTGTTTTAAAAAGATATTTTCCAAGCGATTAAATTGCCTATTGAACAAATGAATTTACAGATCATTTGATTCAGGGATTATGATTAACTTTATTATTGATTCTAAATTTCAAATAATTTTTGAACTTAACAGAGTTGAAATTCATTAATCCATTGTAATTACCATAATTTTAAAACAATAAAAATTATTCTTCCATTCTATTTTTCTACAAAATTTTATTCTATATCCTCATAGAAATTGTCTTTTTTTTTAATAATTTAGTCAAAACCTTAATTTTAAAAGATAAAATAGATGTATAAACTCTATAGGTTTTAGGGATTTTCATCCTATTCCATAAGATGGAGCAAATGTTTTTCATTTTGTTAATGGTTTGGTTAATTGATATATGAAATTCGTATAATACAATAATGAATGCTCGTGAAGCATATCACTTTTATTTCATGAATTATTACTGCAAAATCAAAATGAGAAGAATCCAAGCTCTCATAAACTGAGAAAAAGAAAATTTTCTTCAGAAAATCTAAGTGCTGAATGAAATATGATTTAAATATTATGCAAAAATTAGCAAATGATTTTTTGCAATATAATTGAAAATTCTATTGTACTAATTTAAAATAAACTAAAATTATTATAGTAAGTTCAAAAATAATTTTTATTTTTGAAAATTAAAAATACATTCCAAATTTTCTTTAAAAGTTTTTACTTCTATGCCTTGTTATAAAAGTAGAAGTTTCAGCATTTTGAACAAATTTATAGGCATGAGGGAAAATAGTTAAAACATCCAAGATATAAAATTTTGTTAGTACAAGTTTTCTTTAAAAATGTTATTATACCAGCCATATAATTAGAAAGAATTTATTATATTACCTTTTCAGATTTAGTTTGGCTACTTTCTATCAAAATTCTGATTTTGAGCTTCAATAGAGAAATTAAATTCTGATATGCATAAATAAATTTGGAACAAGAAATATGAGTATTAATAAAAGAACTTTTAAAAATCATGTAATATTAATCAGCTTATATATATAGTTTTTAATTCAATATAAATCTTGTTTTAATAAAATGAAAATTAATTTTTATTAAATAAAAAATATTGAATATTTTGATCATTCCTTTGAAGATGTTTGATTATCATACTTTTTAACAGAGAATAAACCATATTTTATCAAAAACATAACAAAAATCATATATAGTAAAAAGAATTCAAATATATATAGATTTCTTTACAATACATCATTTTACACATAGGAAGTATTCAATTTTAAAACAAATATTTAAGTGTTTATCATGCAAATTATCACCATTAAAATATGAACAATTTAAAATAACTGATTTTATAATATATTTTTTCAACAAAGCAATTAAAAAAAAAAAGAACAAAACTACAAGAAAGTATAAATTTTTATTATTGCAATTTTTAGACCACAAAATTATAAATGCTTTATTGCTAAAACAAATACTAGCAAAAAATAAAATAAAAGCATGCCTGCAGTTATAAAAATGTTTTAAATGTTCTATAACACTAATTTATTACTTAATTAGGTGAAAAAAATAGAATATAATTTTCCACATTTTAAAAATCTCAGCTATTTTGTTTCAAAACACTTAGCTCTATACATAAAAAAAATTATGAGCATTAAAATTAATGTTTAATTGTATAAAAAATTAAAATACTTCACAATAAATATTGCCAATTATAAGAAATAAAATTAAAATAACATAGAATTTGTATTCTGAATAAAGAGTCACTTTTAGATTCCATTAAGAATTTAAATGAATCTTGTAAGTTCAATTGCATTACTTGGTCATAACATTAAATTTTATTTAACAAACCAATGGAAGATAAAATTTAATTCTGAGTTAACACATTAGTTTCTTGTCCTTTAATTAATTATAAATAGAATGCGCCTGTGGAAAATTCCACTTTTCCAAGCTCTTACTGTTCTCAGGCAATCAACATTTATTTCTAGTCAAAAATTGGATGAATTTTTGACAAGAAAAAACCTCTGACCCTCTCCCCCCCCCGTCGGCGAGAAATTGAGAGTTTTGTCGACAAAAGTGTTCACCATTTCAGGATGGTTATAGATAATTGCGCATTATCGAATATGATTATACTTAAAATCCGCCTTAAAGTTAATATATTGTAAACAGTCGAAATATTCAAGTAATGGTTCAAGTGTTTTGGCTATATTTTGCAAAATAATCGATATGACGGTAGGTCAATAATATACCATATTTTGCTGACAATTTTTGATAGACCGAACTAAGAACTGAATGCAATGGATGTCGAAGACGTTAAGTTCGGAGATTTTCAGACATCTGATTTAGATGTCTTTCATTCAGCTTATAATTTGTACTACTTTTGGCAATATAATCGAGAAGGTATCAAGTGAATTAGATATCGACAAGTTGATATTCTCATTTTGGTAGCAACTTTTTGGTCGGTCGACTATGAACTCGATGCGGTGAGTTCTGAAGAAGTTAAATCTGTAGATTATCAGACATTTGATTGAAATGTTGTTCACTTATCTTATAATTTGCACTACATTCGGCAATATATTCAACAAGTGAATAAGATACCGCATTCTGCATATAACATGAACTAAATTTGATGAATGTTGAAGACTATATCTACAGATTTTGAGACATTTGATTCAAATGGCGTTCATTAATCTTTTAATGTGCACTACTTTTGGCAATATAACCGACAAGACGACATATGAATAAAACATAAGACATGTCGCATTTTGCTAAAAAATTTTGATTGGCCGACTAAGAATTAATCAGAATAATATAAGAACATTTGAGGTAATGATGCGTTTTCAAGTGATTTTTGAATTTTAAATTACTTAATATTTCCCTTATTATCAAATTTAAAATTAAATAATTCCATGCGCGAGTTAGACTCACCATTGTATACGAAGGGGTTAAGAAAAACCAATGCATGCAATTGAGAGGATAAAACTCACCTTTTGGGAAGAATATTAGCTTGCAATGACTTCGAATTAAGAAAGTACTTAACCATAAGAAAGTTTACTTAAATGAAGATAGGTGAATTCATGTTCAAGATCTAATTTTTTTTTAATAAAATACATTTGTTTCTTAAGCCTAAATATATAGAGAAAAATAAATACAAGAGGCATCTAACGTTTAAGCAGTCCATTTTTCATAAGAATATTTTTCATATCTTACATAAAATAGTAAGTTTGTACATATATTTACAAAATATTTTCCCTGGCTTTCTTAAAAACAACATCGTTGGATCTTTTCCGCATTCTATATTATTCGTGTCCGAATTATAATAATTTTTTATTGAGTGCGCGCACTTTTATTCTTCTCGAATTCGAAACACATCTTTATTCCTGTTCGTTGTTGCAATCCCTATTGAGCAAATATTTTAGGTAAGGGACTAAGCAGAAAAATCGGTTTTTGGCGAAAACATCGAATATTTTTTATTTATTATTCTGGATTTTTAAAAAAGTTTCTTTTATAAAACTTTTTCTTTCAACATTCGTTTTATATAGTTTCTGATGTAAAATAAGACCCGTCTGCTCCCCTACCCGTCTGCTAATCCCTGCAGCCGCCTCATTACGCACAAATATAAATAAATCGTATCACGGGATTATCCTTTTATTAAGAAAGATCGTGCATAAATAAGGACTACTTTCATCGTAGAGTCATTACTTTCGAGCCGACAATCGACACCCTATGCATTCCAAAAATGAGCGTCATTCTTGGCTTCTAAATAAATTTTCTCCTTTTGGCGCAAAAAAGCTATTCCGCAAGCAACCATAACATCCAATTCGTCTTTCCACCCATTTCCATCACCACCCTAATGAAAACCGTACTTTAGAGCTGTTTCCCCTCCCCATCACTTCTAATGCTCCTCCATTTTGGACTTCTAGTAGGTAGGGGAGTTCAAGCGTCCTCTGGTTAACGAGTCTGCATTTTATACTGTTTGTTTTGTGATAGGCTGTATATTCTTCGGAGTCATGTTTAAATAAATATTTTTGTTGTTAAAACATAATCTTCTTAAACAAGTTAATTCTTCTTTGTGAACTACATTTTAGAAAGCTTCAATATGGAGATCATAAATACCTAACTCCTTATACTTATAAGGAACTATATTACCAAATTTATCATTTAAAGTGCATTCAACAAATGTAAGGAAAAAATGTGTGCTGAAGTTGTTTTTCAAGATAATTTAAAATTGCAGCCGTTTTCTGAAACAGTAGATAATCTCTGTGAGTCAGCTGAAAAAAGATCCCATTCAAAGAAACTGCAGCATGTGTGCAAAGTATGTGGAAAAAAATGTTCTTCAAATCGTGATTTAAAAATGCATTTATTTGTGCATACAAAGGAAAAACCCCATGTATGTGAAGTGTGTGCTAAAGGATTTACTTTAAATAAGAATTTAATAAAGCATTTACGTATACACACAAAAGAAAGACCATATGTGTGTGAAGTTTGTGGTAAGCGATTTTCTCAAAATTACACATTGAAGAATCATTTGCTTACACATACAACAGAAAAGCCCCATATGTGTGAAACATGTGGCAGGAAGTTTTCATTAAAGTTTTATTTAAAAAGGCATTTACTTACACATACAAAAGAAAAACCATATGCATGTGATATTTGTGACAAAAGATTTTCTCAAAGATCTAGTGTAAAAGCACATTTGCTGATTCACACACAGACAAGATCTTACAAATGTGAAGTATGTGACAAAACATTTTCTCATAAAAGTACTTACAACTCGCATTTATTTACTCATAAAAATGAAAAGCCCCATGGATGTGAACTTTGTGGTAAAAAGTTTTCGAGATTTTATCGCTTAAAAACACATTTACTTACACATACTAATGAACAACCGCATGTATGTGAAATATGTGGTAAATGTTTTTCCCAAATTGAATATTTGAAAAAACATTTACTCACACATGCAAAAGATGAATCCCCATAAATGTAAAGTATCTAGTGAAGGATTTACTGAAAATAATAATTTGATTGCAAATTCATTTATTACAAGAGAAAATTGCTTTTGAAGGTGACACGTGCTATAAAAACTTTCTTCAAGTACCTGTGGTAAAGTTTCGTAAAATCAAATAACATCTATAAATTCATATGTGAAAAAAAAAAATTCCATGAATATATTGTGTGACAGAAACCTAATATAGTTCTTAAAATATCATCTATTTGTTAAAATGTAGAAATTAATTGTTCTTTCATGTAAGATTTTCTCTTATATATATATATGTTTAATTATTAAAGACGAAAATAAAATTTTGTTTATTGTATTAGAACTGCCAGTTTAAAAAGCTCCATGAGGATTTATATGCTTTATAAAAATAACAACAAATTTTCTTTATATCATATTTATAGAAAGTAAGGCTAATGAAAGAAGTAGGAAATATTGAATCTTCTGAAGAGTATAGTTAGGCAGACATTTATATAATCGTTCATACTTATGATTGCTAGATTCCTTGAAATTTCAAATAATAGGAAAATTACTTCTGTTATTTTATAAGCATAACCAATATTTAGTTACCTATATAATAAAATTTAATTGTGTGAGTTGCTGTAACATTTTTTTTGTAATGTGAATAGTATTTTTCTGAAACCTATATATATGTTGCATGAAATGTCGATTTCATTTATTAAATAATTTCATTTTTGTCAATTGTAGTAGACTTAAGAAAATAAAAAAAAAAAAAAAACCAGAAAAGTTGTTTGTTAAATAAATAATTAGTTATGGTTATCAATTTTTTAAACAGTAACAATAATGATAATTTATAATTATTGTCATCCTAATTCCTATTATGAAATTCCCTTATGCTAATTTATATAATATTGGTTGCTTCCAAGCTGAGATATTAAAAAAATTATTCCACATGTAATCTTTTTTGGGTGTGAAAAATTTTTACTCACTTAAGCTTGCACAGTTAAAGTTAGAAATTAAAGTAATAATTAGTGAATTAAAAGAAAAAAATTAAGAAATTTTAATAGTATCTTTATATTGATGTGAATGATTATTTTCATTATTTGTACTTACAGATGTTGAAAAAAATGAAAGAGCTGAGCTCTGTCAACAAATTTTTACAACTCTAATATTTTTTTTTTTTTAAAGTTGCAACGCATACTTAAGAAATTTAACTATGAACTTATAGAATATTAAACTTAACTTATGGAATAGTTAAGAAACTCAAACTTTAAAATGTCAGTGTGTTTGAAATAAACAGTATTTATGCAGTCAATATGTTTTAATGAAAAATGTGAATGGAAATTGTACCGGTACTGGGAAAAATAGAAAAACCACACTGTGTTTTTCTGCTATTGATCTCATATGAAAATTAAAGATCCATTTTAAAGCTAGTACATATATACATAAGCTAGTACACAACTTTAGTTAATGTATTTTTTGGGAATTATCTACATATTTAAAATGTAAAAATTTTAGAATCCTAAAATCCATCCTTTTTTTAAGTGGATTCAAATTCTCCATGGAAAAATTAACCAGATCACAACTTTTAGTTAATGTATTATAATTATGTCAGGAGATATTTGACATTTTTTTTACCTGGGGGGGAGAGGTCATTCCCATCTCTAAACATCAGTAATAGTTTTTTTTTTTTTTCCTAAATTTTTGTGATTGTTTAAAAACATTTGTAAGATTAAATCTACCTGTTGAAATTGATTACAATTTTGTCCATAGAAAATATTTACAGTACAAATTATGTGGAGATTGATTTGATTCTTTCCTGACAATATAACAGTATTGATTCCAATATTCAACAGTATTGAAAGTTTCATTTAAATTGCATCTGAGCCTGAACTGCCATTAGGCTGAAAACATTAAAATTGTAAATTTTGTAAGAGTGAAAGAAATAAAATCAATACATTTTTTTATTTAAAAGAAATATTAATTTTAATGTTAAAAGTAATATCTTACTGATAGATATATATATATATAGAGAGAGAGAGAGAAAAAACCCACGAGTGCATAAAAAAAGTAATGCATTTCATTCATTGATAAGTTGTAAATCCATATCCTTCCATACTTTTTTTTGGCAACTTTGTATTTTATGCAAATGCTTTTTGATTATGCAAGATTTTATTATATGAAGATACATATATATGAAACACAAATCACAGAACACCATTCATTTATTCTATATACCTTCAATTTCCATTATTATTGCATTTTCTTAAGCTATTATTTATTACATTTACATAGGAATTTATTAAGCTATTATTTTTTACATTATATAGGAATAGAAATTTGGAAGCAGATATAATTATTGAGATAATAATTCCGTAGGATATCATTAAGAAATATCCAGTTTAATAAATAAAAATTTATATTAAAACTTTTTTGATTAAATACAACATATTAATTCAATTAATTTTGTCATAGAGAAAGTATATCTATCAACTAAATGTATTAAATAGAGTAATAAAATCAAGATAAAAAGCTACAAATTATAATGATACATTAAAATGCAATTTATCTAAAGCCACTTAATTCTATTTAAAAGTTTGGCAATAGATATATATTTAGTTTTTGTATTCTTTCTAGAAAGTTTGAAATTCGTTTAAGAAGGATATAATGCACTTAATTAGAATTATTTATCGAATCATGTGTATTTATATTATTGAGGTCAAATAAAAAATGATCACAAATATTTGATAAAAAAGTCACTTACAATCTCTTGTCTTCTCTGTATCAAATTTTTCTGATCTAAATGTAGTCAAAGGATTAAAAAAAACAAAAAAACTTAAAAATGAATTTCATTTGAAATTTTGTGTTATTTTTTTCAATAGAAGCTCATGCATAACTTTATTTTTCGAGAAGTTTATTCTTTTCAACATTCAAATAAATTAAAATTAATTGTTTTAAAATTTTATTCGATTATTTATTTTGCCTTTCATCAAAATATTAAAAAAAAATGCATAATTTTATATTGACAAAAACTGTAATAAACTAATGTATTAATTAATTAACTATGAATCATTAAAATTATTTGAAAATTTTCATTTTTGCATGTATAAGGAATAAATGCAAAATATATTTTGGATTCAAAAAATTATTTCTAAATGCATAGTCTAATACCATTTGTTACATAAATTTTTTATTGGTGGTACTTATTTTCCAAACCATCCAGAACAAAGTAAGTACCCCATTTTTATTCTATTTAATATTAATACAATGTTATAATAATTATAATTACAGCTGATGTATTTTATGAAATTTGAGGTTTGAACATATAAATAAATGCCAAATGATTTTCTTAAAATGCATGTTTTGGATTACTTATAAAGAGAAATAATTAAGTCAGAATATTTTCAAAATAGTTACCATCCTATAAAGTAATTATTAAGAAATAAAATTCCCATTTTGTATTATTTTATATTATATTAGTGATACTATACAAGCTGATCACTAAAGATTCTAATTTGGCACGTGGACAGAAAACTATCCTACATATTTAAAATTATAACCTATATATAAAATACTATAAATGTAAAGCATTGTTATGCTTGATTTCTTTTTTTGGGGGGGGGAGGGGAGAGTTGAAATATATATATATGTACACACACATTACAAGATTATGATATTTTATACAAGAAATGTATGATCGACAGCATTTGAATGCCAAACAAAATACAAATCTGTGAATACACACTAAATTGTTACCTTTGTAAAATACAAAAGTCATCCTAAATACATAATTTTAGAGGCGATGCAGAAAATTAATGTAATGGAAAAAAAAAAAAAACTGCTTGTAGGAATTTGGCATGCCCTTAGGAAATAAGCTTAATTCGATTTATGCCTAAATTTAAGTATGTTGCTTTAATTTTGAAATTTTTTTCACATATTAAAAATTATCTTTAACAATAACAATATGTACAAAATACCTTATATTTTCATAACAACAAGATTTTTTGGTCCGTTTATTTTCTTTTTTGAGATATGAAGAAAGTTCAAATTTTTATTTTAATATTAGAAGGTCAAAACTTTGTTAACATATAATATTAAAATGAATAGATATGGAAAGATTAATGAAATTTGTTTTCTGAGAAAAAATATTAATGCAGTTCTGAAATTTTGTGAGAAAAATAGGTATTGCCATTGAAAATTTTGACATCTGTTCTTATTTCAAAGGATGACTCCTTATAAAATTTCTGATTCAAAATTTTTAAGAATGCATTAATTACTTTTGAAAGATTCTAAGCATTATGGTGTGGATTATAATTTAGTTATGAAAAAAAAAATAATTTGTCATACAAAATAAAGCTGATATATGCAGTGTATTTCATTCTTTGATATATGACTGTGTATAATCACTTACATTTTCTGATAGAAATTTTTGTCAAATTAAATTGACTCTCAATATCCTAAAAATCTTTTAATTTTAGAGTTTAATCAGGCATATATTTTAATTAGTTAAAAAATTATAAGAATATAATTTTAACCTGCTAAATATTTAAAAAAAAATAATCTAATGAAAGCAGTGGTAACACATCAGCTTAAAATTAGTAGTGCTATAAAAATATCTATCAAGATACTGCAATATCAAAAAGATATTTTCTAATAAGTAACCTAAAGCTTTTAATATGAAATATGATCCATTACAAACATATTAAATAACCGTTATATGATATAAATTTCTAGCAGTTTGTTAGTAGAAAATCATTCAAAATGTGTGAATGTTGAGCATGATTATTCAACAGTAAAAGTACCAGAGCTTCCCACTCTACAGACTTTATTATCTTTGCTCAGTCAGGTGGATAATGCTCATTTATAAGTGAATATCAAACAGGACATGCAATAAATGATGTACTATGTTCTTACTTTTATGATGTAATAAAAGTTACAATTGATTTCTCATAAACATTTTTATCTAAATAATGTTTTAGGAAATTACCAATAAAACTTTATTTATTTGAAGAATAATAAGCATTCTTTTGAATGTGCTCTGTTCTTTCTTTGTGTTTCTATAAAGATGACAAGAATCAAAACCTAAATTCATAAACATCCACGGAAAGAGGGGGGGGGGGATGTCATGGGAACAAAGATGAACATTGAATGAGAGTGGACGTATACAGGGTGTTGCCGAATTCGACCGACAAATGCAGAGAGGTGATGGTAGCCATCAAAAGGATAAAGAATCCCCATACAACATTGGGTCCCAAACGACTTTTAAGGGGTGAAAATCGCAAAAATATAGTGAGTCGGAGAACTGTTGGAAACTGTAAAGAATTAATAAAAAAATAAATGGTGTAAATAAATTTGTAATTTTTGTGTCTAAACGAGAGTTGGTATCCAGAAATAATTAAACCCATTATTTTTAAGAAATGAAAGATGATAAGAAATTAATGAAAACGTGTAAAGATTACTACATTCCAAATTTTTCAGCAATGCTTTTCCTTAAATTTTAACATTGTTGAAATTGAACGTCCAAAAAATATACCATGAAAAAAAAATTACTTTCATATTATTATAGAATTTATTGAATAATATTGACTACAAAATAATGTTTAAGAAACAATATATGAAATTCACAATTTCGTGTTTCTGTATTGATTTTGTTTTCTTTGAAAATACAATTTGTGAAAATTTCTTGCAATATGAACCCACTGTCATGTGCACGCAAAGAATACTTTGCATTTTACATGAATAGGAACAAAGCAATATACAGTGAAGAATAATAAAAATAACTTTTTAGGAGATCAATTTATTTTTAAAAATTGTTCTAAATTAAAAAAATAATAATAATATTCTATTGCGTTTTATTTAATATATGAATCTCACAATAATGAAAACCAACTAATTCCCTTTTTATTTTTTAATACATTCCCTTCATACAAGATGCTATTGATGTTAAAATTTTCCAACACAAAATTGGTTAACTGTTTTTCTAGGATTGATTTACAATCCAGTGCTCTTAGTTAGCAAATAAGCTTTACCAATTAGCCTTGGTTTCATTTTAAGTGCAATAGATTATGGGAAATAAATTGCACTTACCAGAAAGTTGTTATTCTATCGTCAGAAATAAATCACCAAGGGATCATTCTGAGCGTACTTGCCTGAAACAGGAAATCTGTCAGACATTGTCTCTCGCCTGGCGCCTCTATTACTTGCGATTGCTTAAAAGTAAGCAGACTCACCGGAGGGATTGTTTCACACAGAGTATCCCCCCCCCCTCCTCAGTGAGTTGGCGAACGATACCACAATATCAAAATACACAAAACTATGGCACAACAAAAATAAAATGATTGCATACAATATATACAAAAGTAAACGATGCAGTTAATATTTAAAAAATTGCCTAATTAACTATAATTAAAAGATACATCCATACACAAAATTTAAACTGATACTTATAATAGAAAATGAAATACAAAATTTTGCCAAGATGTATACAGGGAGAGATCATATCAATTTTTAAATTAAAAAAAAACTATTATGGTATGAATTGTTCCAAAGCTTTCGGAAATCTGACATATCGTCCAGATTTAGTTTGAGGAAAAGTTTTTCAAATTTGTTTATCTGGATGCGATGTTATGTCCGTTTTATCCTGCTCTGGTTTAAGCACTTGAGGAACAGAAGGAACGTCATTGTCGTCATCCAAACAAAAAGCTGGTTTGACTTGATCTATTCACACAAATTTCTTTTTTCCATTCACAAGAGTTTTGAAAACTTGTGCAAGGTGCAAAACAGTGCAAGGTTGTGAGAGTGGTGGTTGAACGCTATCAACTCTCAGGAACACAGGTGCACAGGTTTTTAATGCAGTTGGCAGAAATATAGAATTTCTATCGTGGGCAGAAGTTGGCACTGGTTGCAAAGACCTCATTTTATCCAGTAACATTGTGACATATGTGGATTACATGTAGAAATCTTGTTAGATGAGAAAAAAAAAAAAAACAGATGGCAGTCGAAGAGTTGTTACATACACGAATTCTGCGCATGTAGCCTAGAGATAGAGTACTTGTCCTTTTTAGTTTGAGCATTCAAGGCACGATAATCTCCAACAAGTCTCCAATCATTACTATTTTCCTAGGTACAATATGTAAAGGAGATGCTTAGTTGCTTTTAGAAGGTCTAATACCGCCCAGATCAAGCATATGCTGAAATTCTGCTTTGGCTGTTTTTAACCGATCAGGAGCTAATCGTCTAGGCTTGGAAAAAACAGATGGACCAGAAGTTTCGATATAATGTTTTACATTATGTTTGATTTCTTTAGAAAAAGAAGGAGTTTTAACAATTTCAGGAAATTCTCTTAAATTATTGTTCAAAATACTCTCGATTGAAATAAGTTTAATGGAATGAACATTAGATGGCGCAAGCTTGCAACGAGTATTTAATTTCGTCGCATTATCTATTAATTTCCTGCTTCGAAGATCAGGTGAAATATTAAAATAATATAAAAAAAAATCAGCTTTTATTATAGGCATCGAAACCTGCAAACACACAAAATTGCATGGAGGTATGCATTTCTTTGCTGCTTCTTGGAATTTTCTATGGTACCAACACACATTTGAATCTCTAGACCGGAAGATGAACGGCTGCGTGGATGAGAGCGATTTCTGTAATCTTCTTGTATTTAATCTAAAGTTCGTCGATTCTCCTATTAAGTATTTCGATTTCCTGAAGAATCTGATTTTCGCCGGTTGAAGATATTACATTAGTTGAAAGGGATAAATTCGAAGAGTTCACTTCGAGGATTCGATCAGCAATTTCTGCGGCTTTTCCCACAATTATTGGTGTAATTGATTCCAAAATAGACTAAACAGAAGTTGGCATTTCCTGTAAGAAAAGTTCCAGCAAAAGTTCCTTCGGAACATTGTGTGAAGCGGCACGACGATTCATAGTCCTAAGTAATTCTAAAGTTTTTCTATCTCCTAATTCCTCACCGGAAAGCAATTTTCGTATTTTTTGTTGCGAAGACTCACCGGACCTTTAAATAAGATGCGTTTAAATTGCAGTATATAGGTCTACTGCATCTGGATTTATGATGGCATCTCGTATTATAGCATCGGCTTTCGGTGACAAATTTGATACGATGTAGTTGAATTTCGTTACACTTTCGGTCACTGGTTTCGGTACATCAAGCTCAAAAGTTCTTACACACATAGCAAACCACTGATGTGGATCGCTGAAATTGTAGGGAGGAATTCTTACAGCGCTTACGTCTTAATTCTACATTTTCACCTTGTTCAACCCGTAGGAATATGACGGTGCATAATTTTCTGTTAGCTCCCGTAGAATTTATGCTTTAAATTAAAGTGGAAATGATTAATCTGCAATTAATATAATAATATTTTTTTACTGATGCAAAGCATTTTTTTTTTTTTTTTTTTTTTTTTTTTTTTGTAATATGATTACTGAAAACAGAGTCATTGAGCATTTAAACCTTATGAGCACTATAGAATATCTTTCTTAATTTATGTAATATCTCAAGAATATGTCAACAAAATTTTTTCTCATTCATCTTGAGTAGGTATATTAATTAACAATGTTTAATTTTAAATGCATCAAACACTCAGAAAATAAACAGAATTGTTTAAAATAATCGGTCGAAAATAGGTTAAAAAATTACTTAAAAAACGATGAACTAACATAAATACAATTTAATTACAAAAGCATACAACTAACCTAAAAATAATTTAAATCGAGTCCGCTTCCGTTGAAATGTAAACGATCAGAATACAATGCGCATGTGTGAATTTTTAACGCCAGTTACGGTAACGCAAATGCGTGAATTTTTCTACGCCAGTTGGGGTAACGCTATGCAGATTATACATTTTTAATTTACTTTAATCTGTTTTATTTTAATTCAAAAGTACTTCAGAATGAATCTGAAAGATTGATTCATTAACAATGTTTAATTTTAAATGCATCAAATATTAAAAAAAAATAAACAGAGCCGTTTGAAATAATCGGCCAAAAAATTTTAGCCCTAGCCTCATTGCTGATGGGAAAAAAAAAAACACCTGAAGCCTTATTCATTTAGCGGTGGGGAAAATGAAAGGACTTTTTTGGCGGGAAAGTTAGTTTTTAATTTATAATTAAAATTCTAATTAAAAATTCAAAAAAGGGACCCAGGTGCACATTCCCGACCTCCAAGGTATACATGTACCAAATTTGGTAGCTATAGGTCAAATGGTCTTTTCTGTAGAGCGCCAACGCACACACACACATTGAGCTTTATATATAAGTATAGATAGATATATGGAAATGGGCTTATCATTTTTAATTCTTTTTCATAAAAAGTTGTGTATCTCCATCTAAAGAATCATTTTTAGTAAAAATATATGAAATCATTTTTGGTATTGAGATTAATTTCAGAAAAAAGATCAATAAAAATTTATTAAATTCTTAGATAAATCGCCAAAACAAGAACTTTATGCTCTTGAGTTTAAGACAAGTATGACAGCAAAATAGCTGCACAAATGCAAAGATTTGATTATTAATTGAACATAAATATGAGCTGAAACTGAAATAAACTTAATAGAGAGTACAAAGTTCAGTTCAGGTTTCACTGGACCTTTTAAAATGTATAAATGGCTTAGAAGAATATATAGATGGAACAATGAATAATGTACAATATATTGATAGCTTATTGTGATAACTTGTTTTTATTTTTTAATATTGAAGTCATTATTAATCAAGACCTGCTTGATTTGAACAAAAGAAATATCTCTCCAAATTATAGACTATCTTTTAGAAATATGAATATTGCGTTCGAAGTGAATTCAGCGTTTCAAAGTTTCAATTTTGTATTCAAATTGTCAATCTTTCATAAATATAGCGCCTGAGCGTGAAAAATATTTCTCCTGTGTATAAAGTTTGCGTTTGGAAGTCTTGCTTTTACCCGAAATACCCCAAGAAACTGGATGTCAAAATAAAAATAAAAAAATTAACAGTGTTCGCTTTGTGGTAGAGTTGAACAAATTATAACATTATCGCCTGTACCCGCATGACGCCAATTTGTGTATTAAACACTATGAAACTTAAACATGTAATACACGTTGTGAACACACAGGTGATAAATAATGAATATTCAAACAAAAACTATGCATTTTTAATTTGAGTTGATTCATCAATGAAGAATTCATAGGCATTTTTATTCGCCTTGTTTCTAGTTTGGTAATTTCCAGTTTTTTATTTATCTGACGATTTTTAGTTACCTATTTGATGTCGGATTTTCGTTCATTTGACTTCCATTTTTGAAAGATTTATAAATTTGGAATAAAAAAGGGTTCAATGAAACTTATATTTCAGAATATATTTATTAGGAACCTACAATGGTGAAAATTATGTTTGCGTTTTTGCAAAAGAAAAAAAAAAAAAAAATGCACTTAGGTTTAAGGCTTTTTTTCCCTTCAATTTTAAGTGTTTTGTGCAATTTTAAGAATGAAAATCTGTTGCTTTATGGGTGTATCATTTATCTATTTATCCTTTAAATTTATTATAAATGAATAAGTGGTGGGTCGAAGTTGCCGGTTAAGGTTAATGCACCCGTTAAAATTTACACTCGAAATCTGTCAGTGTTTGCTTCTTGGGTATTAGACTTCTTAAATTTTATTATTTCTTTATAAGCATTTTCCTCCCCCACTAAAAAAACATGGAAAATAATTTATCATTATAATTTTCAAAATTTAGCACAAGATTTCAGTTTCCGCACTGCTTCTGTTAATCTATGGTATTAGTTCACCTTAGTTTAAAGCTAAATGGTAATGAAGCAAAATAAAATACAGTTCATATATGCTTGGCTTAGTATTGATGTTTAGAGAACATTTTGTATCTCTCAATGCAAATGTGGGCCAGTTATCTCTAAAACTCCTCCAGGGAAGTAATCTATCAGCATAAAATGAATACGTTCACGATTAAGCATAAAATTAAACATTTGGAATTAACTATATAATTTTTATTAAATTTCGGAATTTCCAGAAGTTTTTAGAAACTGACAAAGCCTGTAAACGTAATAGTATTTCAAACATATTGCCACAGTTTACAAAGAATAGACCTTGAAAGTTTCACACGTAACTGGAGACTAGAGTTAAAATGACTCCACCTTGTTCATTAGCTCTGATTATACTCTGGTGTTTTGACCTTGCATACAATCATCTCCTCAATACCTTCAAGTTGTTCTTTCAGCAATATGTTTGCAAAAGTCTAAGTATGAACACATGCGTATAACCGAGTTACTCTTTCTCAAAGTTTTTGTTGTTATTTATGGAGTCATTGACTTTATGCCTCTTAAATTGCGTTTAATTTGAATAATGCAAAAAGAATAAAAATATATTTTTAAAATAATGTTTTAAAATATTGTATACTTTATTTGCGTTTGTTATATTCTAGCAGTTATTAACATTAGTGTAATTCCGTGATATCTAAACGATGTAAATACTAGTTAAAAATTAGTTAGTTTTCTTATAACATCTTTCCAACATTTCATGTTATGACATTTAACATTTTTAATATAATTATTTTTAATATTTGTAGTATCTACATGATTTCTAGAATGTATTTTGTTTCCAAAATAAATTCCAATGCTGTTTGCAAAAGACAAAAAAGAAAAATAATAATGGAGTCATTTTGACCATATCTCTGGCCGCGTGAGGAAATTCGTGTCTTAAGTTTTTGGTTAATATATTCAAGGTTATCAATCAAATAAAACTATTTTATACTATTTCAAAGAAAATAATTGTCAAAAAAAGGTCATGCTTAGATTTTAAGTATTAGTTTTATTAACGTCCCGTTTTAAAGCTATACTGGGGCTATTTTGGGACGGACCTCGTAATTTTGAACCAGAGGACGAGGACAGCACTTGAGCTCACACCCTCCTGTCCAAGCTTCCACATCATACCATTGGGAGGACGTTTGGACCCGACGGATTCGACCTGCACCAGGCCCGCTTACACGGCGGTTCTTCGGTGGAATCGGGCCTCAAATTGGAACCCTCAGGTTCCTCAACACTCAACTTCACACCCTCAGGTTCCGAAGTCGAAATCTTACTACCAGACCACTGCGGAACTTTAGATTTTAAGAATAATATCATTGATATCTTGTTATATACTTTAAAAATTATTTTAATAGTTACTGTTCAGAGCTTTAAGCATTGATTAAAAAGTCCTCTCTGAACTTCGTTATTTTTTATTTTTATAGATGTAATTATTACTGAGTAACATATTCTAGGTCTAGGATTGTTACAGACTAAATTGATATGTAAAATCTAATTTGTTGGTCTTCTATATGTCAGATAAAGTATTGTTTGTTAAGTCTCAAGGTTTGCATTTTCTAAATAAAAAAACAAGAAGTGAAGTTGCCAAAGTAAACTATGGCTATATCTTTCTCTGATAAAAACAGAATAGTTCAAAACCGAATTTTCCAATAAGTATTTACAAAATTTTATCATCCGACATGAACACTCGGCAATCTAATCTAAAATCGCGGAATTAGTTTAATCTTTTGACCTGTTGCCTTATTTGGAGAGAGAACGTCCAATCGGACTCTGCATATGCAGACGTAGAAGTAAAAAGGAAAGACCTTTTCGGAACTTGAACCTTTTTGTTTCTGGTTCTCATAATACAATCAATTTGTTAAACATCCCATTTGATGTTTGTGATTTCTAACTGTCGGATAGTGTTGCCATGATGGAACAAAATAGAAGTCTGAAAACAATCTTCATTTGTCTTTTTTCAGTAATCGTTTTGCAAATTACTGAAGGTAAGAAATTTTCTTTTTACCTTCTCATTCTAATCTGTATAGACTGTAAAATTTTATGAATATTTTATGTGGTTCTTATTTTTTTCATATATTTCGATTTGCACTGGAATAATTAAAAGTGCTTTCGCCTATTGAAATTTTGCAGAATTTGGTTTGCACTAACGGAAACTAGTTTTCAGCTTCTTTCCTTTAGGGCAACAATAGATATATCTAATTTTCATATTTTCTCTTTATTTAAAACTTAGCATTCTTAGATAGACATAACTTTCTTTAAAGAGTCTGATACATGTATACATTTTATTTTAAATTAAATTATTTCATCGATTGTATTCTCTTTATGCTACTTATATAAGAAAAATAAAATAACAAATTAATATTTTCCATTTAAAGGATTTATCCAATGAAAAGATACATTTCTTGTATATAAATAAGTTTTCCTTGCCCCAACCTCGTATAATCGTACTTTGAAGCTTGTCACGTAATGTGACTTTGTGTCTTTCGTCATTTACAAAATGCTAACCTAGGAAGTGTTAACATTTCAAAAACATTTCCTATTTTAAAAGGTTCATTTTTTTATTGTAATTGTTTCACGAATCGGAATTTAAGTTTCTATGATCATCAATTAAAATTCTTTCATAAATCAATGAATTAGAATTGATTGTAAACATAATTGCTCAAAATATCATGCTTATCAGTGCAATGATCTAGCATCTTCGTACATTTCTTTTTGTTGTAAATGCCTTTAACTGATATCTAGATATTTGTAAATGCAACAGGAGTCTTCTTTGAGGCCTTGGTTTTACTAAAATGTTGCACATGCTCTCATAAAGGCAATATCCTATTCCTCCTGGGTTACAATTGTAGCCGGAGCAAAGGCGAAACACCACGAGTACTCAGATACTTATTTTCATACATCAGAGTGTATAATTCGTAGTACAATAAAGAAAGTCAAAACTTCTTTAACTGTACCGGCAAAGAATAGTGACGAAAGAGGGTAATTTGGCTTGAATGTAATGTTTTTTACTGAATCTAGGTTGCGACTTTGGAAATTTATCGCTGACGTACTGTTAATACACGAGTCCCAGAAAATCGAATACGCTTTTTGGGAGTTTTCTTTCCAATCTTTTGAAATCAAAATTTGACAGAGTTTTGCAATTCTAGTTTGGAGATAGCATACCAAATTTCATTTATTTAAATGAAATTTGGTTGTGTTTTTAAGTTGTCGAATTTTACATGTTTGCAAATCACAGACTTAAAGATGACCAGTCCCTTGACAGATATCATTCCAAATTTAATCTACATGAAATCCAAAACCTGTGTTTTAAATTTTATCTACATATTTCATATTTAAATTGCTCATTTTTACTTGAATAATCTAACTGGACTAACACCCTTTGAGCGAATTCCATTCAAATTTTAACAAAAATCTATAAATTTAAAATTAAATTCCGCATTCCAAATTTCTTCTTTGCAATTCAAAGCATTGTTTCGTATTCACAAAGAGAGGGACATAATTTTAAAAGTATATTTTTTAAACTCAGGGAAGTCAGAAACTTGGAAATTCGTTAAAATTTCGAATTCTATTTGTATGTTTTATATATGAAAAAGTAATAGATCTTTCTTATTTTTTAATAATAATTATACATGGATATTGTAATATATTTGGTATAATTTAAAATGCATTCATTTAGAGCAGTCAATAGAAATAAAATACTAATGCGTAAATTTTCAACAAAATTTGAAAAAAAAAATGTCCGAGAAATTTAATACCAAAATAACAATAATATTGGGAGTAAAATAAAACCATAGCAATTTCTCTTTAATTTTATTGAATCGACCTCACCTTATCAGCTACTTACAATTATTAATCAGCAATATTTTAGGCAGATACGATATGCTTTCTTTTCCATTTCTGCCTTGCCATAGTGAATAGATGCATTTGTCATAAGCCAAAACTGATTTGCTTTAAATAATAATTGGAAAATATATTTGATGCTTTACGTACTATTAAACACATCAATATCCATTCTGTCGGCCTTCTTCAAGACTAAGACTTGATTTTTGCGATAAGACTTGCCTCCTTATAACAGCGTCGTATTTTTATTTCACATATTTACATTTTCAACCCCTTGTTGCTATTTTCGCAATTAACATCATGATCGGTTGTTGCAACCTATGTGCATGAGAGTATAAAGGCATCTGTGGACCTAAACAGTTTTTCAAATTTCACAAGAAGTGTAGCACAAACGACTCGTGAATTTCGAACACGCAAAGAATAGCCTGCATCTTGGATTCTTCACAGAATATTACTCTCAAAGCCTTCTAGGCATGCTGATTGTCAGTTACTCTTAAAGAAAAGCAAAAAAGTGTTATATCATTGACACCCTGACAGTTTTCAATATCTGGATTGCTAGACAGAATTGAAAAATTTTTCAAAATATAATTAAATGTTTCTTCTTCCTCAAAAATTAAATATATTAATTAAATTGCGGTAAATAAAATTATAGATAACGTGGTAAATTTTTTCCCATTATTTACGTTATTAATACAAACATAAAATTATAGATAACGTGGTAAATTTTTTCCCATTATTTACGTTATTAATACAAACATAAAATTATAGATAACGTGGTAAATTTTTTCCCATTATTTACGTTATTAATACAAACATAAAATTATAGAATTGCGCTAAATAATATATTCTAATATAGATACCTTTAGGCAATTGAAAACGGAGGCAGGATTATCTTTTGCAATTGATTCTATTAGAAAAGTGCGCTAATACTTCGGTTAAATAAATTTTAGGCACCTTTAAGTTTGTTTCGTCCTCATACAAATCAATAGTTGATATTAAACGGAGCCACATTTAGCTGCAGTGACCGCTGATACTATATAAGGAAGTTTATTCGTTGGTTTTTGAAATATTTTGGGGAAAATCAAATGTTATTCTTTTTTTAAAAAAAAAAAAAAAAAAAAAAAAAAAAACCTTCGTTAATGAGCCCATAATTGATGAGGACATTCTACTCTATGTGAAATTAGATATTCTAATTCCTACTACTCCTACTACAGGCCTACTCAGAAGCTGGCCTCAAATCCATATATTTTTATTGTTTATGAAGGTAATTTCAATAGCGTAATAAATTGTACAGAAATTAATTAAACATAGTTTACTCCTCTTTAAATTATTCTTTAATTTAAAAGTGTGAAAAGGTATTTGGCTATGTCTTGAATTTTAACACAACTGAATATAGCTAGCTATCTGAAGATTCAAGAATAAAAAAAATTGTCAATTATGGGAAAACCCATCTTTATTGAAATTCTCTATTAGAGCAACTGCAAAGTAGAACGCTAAAATCCGATTATTTTTTAGAATCTTTATGTATTCATCTTTATTTTTTTTATATAAATTTCCCTATGTAATGGTTTTTGGAATTTTGTGAAAAATATTCGCTTTACACATACTCCACTTAAACTTGATTTCAACAAATACTCATATTGCTTTGAATGAAGAATTTAATTTAATTTTCAATATGATTTAACTTTTAATATGATGCCGTGATATCATATCCTCATGTGTCCTGCAAGGTTACGATTTAGTTAAAAATTTTGTAAGAGCAAGGCACGTTTAAATAATTTAGAATTAAAAATGTTTTCACGAATATATTTGTTATTTTATAAAAGTGTTCGTAAATACAAAAAGTAAATTTTTTTTGAGTACTGCATAGAGTAAACAAAATCGAAAATAAAAACGTTGCAAATGTCTATCAGCTTTCTGTAAAATTGATAAAAATGCAGTTTAGCTTGGAGCACTTATCAGCTTCCTGTAACCCGAATTATTTTCTCTTTATCAAATTCTGCCCATTTCCTAAAAGTCTTTAAGAATTCGTTTCAGAATCTTCTTTGATAAATCCAGTTGCAGCACATTCTTTACATGTTTTGAATTCAAAGGCAGTTCCTCCAAATGTTCTAGAGAAATTCGAAAAAATTTCTGTTCGTGCATAAACTATATAAATTGATAGTGTACTCGAATTCGAAATTCATATTATTCATGCTCGGGAAATATAAACCATAAAAATTAATAATGTTCTCGTATAACCTAATGTTCTTACTCGAATTGGCAATGTTCGTATTAAATAAAGAAACTTAATGCCTTATACCTTAGTGCGCAATCAGTTGTTTCAGGCTCAATGGATAAATTCCCTTTAAATACAATGCACTCCCGAGTATCGTATGTATTGTAACAGTGAATATATTACGTATGTATGTATTGTAAGAGTGAATTTTAGTATAAAAACTTTGTCTTCTGGCATTAATAGGTAAAGAAATTAATTAATACAACTCCGGCCTCTCCATCTTTTGTTATCCGGCCTGCCCTTCCGCCATATTAGGTCCAATACTCGGAAGTACACTATATTTAGTTTTATTTATCTATAGATATAAGAGTTCATTTTATTGTTTAGTTATATCTTTTTATATAATATATATATATATATATATATATATATATATATATATATATATATATATATATATATATATATATATAACCAAATTAGTAAAAATATTACGTTAATATAAGGAAAAAGAATTTAAAAAAATAAAAATAAAATTAAAAAGTTAAAAAAGAAGAAATTATGAATCCGGGCTGAAGACTTTCTCAAGGGTCACCCTCAGGCAGGGATTCAAGCAAGAGATTTTTTTTATGAGAGGTCTGACTTACATCCAACAATATTGACCTCTCGTGACCCGAAAAACGCCTGAAATTGAGGCCTTTGAGATAAACCAGTTTTCACAGAAATAAAACAATAAATTATAACTTCCAAATGCAAGCGAAATTACAATAACACATCACAAACTATAAAAGATAACTCACAAACCAAAAATATCATTAAAATAAAAAGGAAAGGACATACCAGTAGCAAATAAAACTTCCGACTACTCTACAAAAAAGGCACCACGTCCAGCTATATTGAAGCTTCCCGCTTTCATAGCTGCATCTGCAATACCGTTCCCCGTAAAGTGCTTCGTCATTCTTTGTTTTGCTTTCTTTATAATAAATACATCGTTTGGCTGTTGTAAAATATAAATTAAATTTAAAGCATTTTTATCTGTATAATACTTCTTAACATTCAAATCAGATTTTTAAAATTTTATTCTATCAATTATACTATGAAATATCTATAAAACGCATCATTTGAAAGTAGCTATAAAACTCTAATTTAAGTATATTCTGGAAATCTAATATCTATTATTTCTCTCTTTTCTTAAAAAAAACAAACATAAGAAATTCTATAAAAAAATACTTTATCAGAATACAGTCACTTTCTTCATAAAAATATTCCATATTTCTTATAACGTCTTCCTGTCTAAAATGCTGTTCTCAGACTTGGGAAAATACAGAAGATAAATTAGAATTAATTAGCGATGAAATTATATATACATAACTAGCAGACCCGGCCACTCGTTGCTGTGGCTAAGGTTTTTGTTATATTACATAGTAGTAAACTATTCAAGGGAAACAGTAGGAGAACATTGTCATGGGAACCACCATGCTTTTTTACACAGATGCCATTTGTAAAAAAACATGGGGACCTCCATGATTGATTTTCTAGTACCGTTGATATTGAGCAAAAATCAATACAAAAAAAAAAATTTAAATTTCTTTATTTTTTGTATTCAAGTTTGTAACAAATGAGTACATTACAAAGTTGTTAGTAAAAAACACGTAACACTTAAACTTATAAATGAGGTAGGTAGGGCAGATAGTTTTAAATCTTTGACAATAATGTTTATTATTTTGAATTATAAATACTTTTAATTTCAATTTAATTTAGCACTAATCGATGCACAATATTTTTGGTTAACCTGTCTTTAGCTAACACAAATAGATTTGACGGTTTTCCTACACGTGAACATGTAACATATAGTTGCCCATGAGAAAAACATGGATTTTCCAAATCTAAATCACAAATCGACATTCTTTGGCCTTGAGATTTATTTATAGACATGGCAAAAGCTAAACGAATTGGAAACTGTAACCTTTTGAAGGGTATCGTAGATTCTGATGGTATCATAGGAATACGTCGCAACAGGACCACTTCTCCTTTAAACTTTCCAGTTAAAATGGTAACTTCAAGTATATTTCCGGTGATCTTTTTGATGACCAAACGCGTACCGTTGCATAATCGTGGTGGATTCAAATTACGCAGTAGAATAATAGGTGAACCAATCTTTAATCGAAGGTTATGTGGTGGCATTCCATGTATATCTAGTGAATTTAAAAATTCAATTGGAAAATTTACACTATCATTTTCATCAACAACAGTATCGATTGATTTAAAAGACATCAGATCGCCTGGTAACAACTGTTGTATTTGGAAGTTAATTTCGTCAACATCAACATTTTTAGCTGCCAAAATAGCCCGATCACTGAGCCAGTTATGATTCAAGTAATTACTCTGTATATCCGGAAAAATATTCTGAATCAATTCATTTTTACCCTGAAGAACAGTGCAGAAATTGTTTGGCAGTTTAATGCATTGCGTATTTGGTTGCAGTTCTACTTTACCGTTCCCAATATCTAGTAATTGTTCAGAAAATATTTGTACTGATGGATCA
This sequence comes from Argiope bruennichi, assembly GCF_947563725.1. Classification (NCBI taxonomy): domain Eukaryota; kingdom Metazoa; phylum Arthropoda; class Arachnida; order Araneae; family Araneidae; genus Argiope; species Argiope bruennichi. The sequence goes on from NC_079157.1 coordinate 7,111,523, forward strand.
TTTTGCAATTGTACGCGCATGTTTATGGACAATCGAAGTGTTTCAACACTTCGCCATAAGAATGATTGTTTTAAACATGCATTTTAATTAAAGATTGTTGAACAATGAAGCACTAATAATTAAAAAGCAAGAAGAATTCCACTGTATTACTTTTACTATAATATGAATTCAATTTATACTTCAGTCTAAATAACACGTGGTCGGCTATGCTAATACCAAAAATTGAAAAAGTAAGAACAATTGAATTTCATTGTATGCGTTTACTACGAAATAAATTTAACTTATACTTTAGCCTCAGCAACACGTGGTGGTTATGCCATTAAATTGCAGCTTATGTGAAACGTTGGTACTTTTAACACAGCGCCATCTGTTAGAATACTTACTCAATCCAGTCAACACATATCGCCATCTGTTAGAATCGCTTGGAGCTAACAGATAATTGTGACTGTCAAATAATGAACAAATAATTTGTTCCTTCTTAATACTTTCCTTCTTAGTATAAACCCTTTATGATGTATAATAAATCCTCTAACTTCAGTGATACAGATTCTGGCTTCCTCAGCTTAAAGGAAAGATTTTTTTTTTTTTTTTAAAGTTATATATTCCACACATGAAGTTACCATGAGATTTATTCCGTCATTGATACATTTGTCTGTTGCAATAATTCAAAATTCATTTACAAAATGAAATCAGTTTCAGAAACATTTATTAAATGATGATAAGCATTGTAGCTGAAGTGAATGATAGCTGAGTTGATGATAGCTGACATAACTTGATACGTACATGCAGTTTATTAGTAAAGAAATGAAAAACTGAAACGATTATTGTAACCATTTTTTATTATCATATCTTCAATAATTTATATAAAAAATGATTAAATTTCATTTAGCATACAAATGAGTTAATATTTTTTTATTATCCGATTAGAGGAACTTATTATTGGCTCGTTCACTTACCTTTTTTACGATATCCTTAACAAAAGAAATAAAATCATTTAATTGAAAATGCAATGAAGGTAACAAATGTTATTGCCGTGCAACATTTTTCTTAGTAAACAGTCAGATAAAATAAAGAATCGGAATTCATTCAAAACGAAAAGTAATAATTATCCGTGTGCACCTCCAAGTATTTTTCCAAACTTCTTTATAATTAAAAAAAGCAGAATTTTAGTATGTTATATTAATCAGTGATCCGTTAAAACGTTTGTAATTAATCATTTTCAAATAAAATATCTTATTTCTGAGAATTGCCACCGTGCACAGTAATACAAAATTCAAACATAAGATCGTGATACTTTATCCTTTGCAACGTATCAAATTTATTGTATGCATTAAAAAATAATTCTGGAAAATGATATCTTATTCCTGAGAAAAGTTTTTGGATAGGATCATAAATAATTCGGACATTCGGATTCGAAACGTAACGCAAATGCGTGAGTTTTTCTACGCTAGTTGGGGTAACGCTATGCAGATTAGAAATTTTTAATTTCCTTTATTCTGTTTTATTTGAATTCAAAAGTACTTAAGAATGAATCTGAAAGATCGATTAATTAACAATGTTTAATTTTAAATGCATCAAACACTAAGAAAATAAATAGAATCGTTTCAAATAATCAGCCGAAAAATCTTAAGCCTAGCCTCATGACTGTTGGGGAAAAAAAACTTTAACTGTACTCATTTGGCAATGGGAAAAATGAATAGATTTTTTTGGCGGGAAAGTTAGTTTTTAATTAATAATTAAAATTCTAATTAAAAATTCAAAAAAAGGGCTATCCTATCTTTTAAGTTAGATCAAACTGCACACGGTGTGTAAATTTGATTAAAATCGGTTAAGCAGTTTAGGAGTCCATCGCGGACAAACAACGTGACACGTAATTTATATATATTAAGATTATTTTTGATATGTAAATAAATGTTCACAAATTAAAAAATTATTGCATTATAATTTTGTTTTCTTTAAAGAATGCTTTCAAAATTTATGAATTGAGATATTGTTTTATCATGTTCGTAAACATATTTATTATTTCTTTGTGCAGCTGATTTAATCATTGCAGTTAAAATTATAGAACATTGAGTTAAATGTTAATCAAGATTCAAATCCTTATTAAAACAGATTGAATTTTCATTATTAAATACATAAAATTAACTTGTAAGAAGAAAAATATTGAAACAAAATTAAAATTATACTTTAAGAATGCATCATTTTATTTCTAAACATGTTTGTCTTTAGTTATATGGCATTATACAAGATTATAATTAAATCAGTCTTTCAATTTATAAATAAATTTTAAACAAATTCTATAAATTTAAGCTGAAACAAAAAGAAAAGGAAAGAAGCAATTCAAACTTTTACTCAAAACATTATTCACGGTTTAAAACTAAAAACAAAGCGTATTTATACAGTCAAATATAAATTCAAATTGAAAATTATCTTTTGAGAAAGTTATTGAATAGCTGCACTTACAGTAACTTTTTCTTGGTTTGAAATCCTTAGGAAGGAGCCTGTGAGTGCATTGTGCTTTTAATTTTCCAGTCTTGCGAAATTTAAAAATTGATACTTTTGGACCATTATCATAATTTTCTTTGCAGTTTGGAGATTGAATAGAGGAAAAGCATAATCTTATTGAAAAAAGTATCTATTTATGAAGAATACAATTGCAATATCTAATACGTACTAGTTATCTGAAAGAAATAACTGAGGATGGGACGTCAAAGGTTTAAAGGCATTCCACGCATCTGCTAGCTCGCAGTCAACTACTACTCATCAGATTACTTCCTCTGACTTTCTCTGATTGATCCTTTGGCATTTCAGCGAGAGCTGCGGATATGTACTTTATTTAGGAGGTGGTTATTCTAGAAAACGGACTCAAAGCATTTTTTTACATGTGTAAACCGAATGCTGTCACTAAAATTGCTTTTTATTTGGATTCCTTAGAATATTAATTAATTAAGGGTGAGTTTAAAAGCTCTGAAAGATTGAATATAAAAATTTTAAGACTTAGAGGTATAGGTGTTTCCATTTTTTTTTCTTCTTAGATGCGTACAGAACAAATGGATGATGATGAATTTGTGCGTTCAAAGGTGATTAAAAGTAAAAATTTATTAGTCAATAAATTGTCTTATATATGTGTAAGCAATTTTTATGTGAAGCATGATGCAGTTTGAAGACAGTGAAGATACTTTTAATTTCGTGACGTAGTTTTATTTCATTTTGAAGAAGCAGGCATATGTACGAGCGATGTGCACAGAGCGACACAGAAAAGGATGAGGGAAAGGCTCTTGGACATTTTATCCCTCATCTTATATAACCTTAGATTTTGATAGGGAAAATATTTCTTCATAGTGCTAATATATTAATAAGATTCTGATAGGGATTTCTGATTCATGTCAATCACATGTAAGGGAAACACAGGGATCTTTTAAGAAAGAATGTGCTTACTGAACATTTTTTACCCCTTCACGCCGAACGTGTGAAAGTGTCGGCGTTTAGTCGATTCAGCAATTTTATAAAGCTTCTCTTGAATTAATTAAATTGAGAAAGTGGAATTGGATCACGAAATAAGAGAATGAACTTACTATGGGCTAAATTAAGATAAAAGCTTGGAAATTAATTAAATTGAAATTAAGAGTTTAAATATATATATATACCATATATATAATGATATTTTTAAACAAAATTTAAATCCCAATTAATATCTTCATTTTTATCTTAATTTTGACCTATTAAGTTCATTCTAAAATGCTCTCATGCTTCCTGATCCAATTCTACTTTTTTTTATTTAATTAATGCAACACGCGCTCTAAAAATGCAATGCTTACTTCTGTATATTCTCACTCACTGAGTGAAGAGATAAGAATCCTTAATGTTTAGCACATTCTTTTAAAGATATCTAAATTTCCCTTACCTAAATCAACAAGTGGCAAAGAAATCCCTATACAATCTCATAGTAAAATGGTCGAAGGGAAAAACTTCAGCTTTTTTATGCTCTTGTATCGCGATGTCAGTCTCTTGTATTGAACGTTAGTTTAATCAGCGCTTCTTGTACATAATATGCTTCTCAAACGGAGTAAATCCAAGTTGAGCGTTCAAAAGTGTCTTCTATTCGACCGTGCAACTGCTCAAATATGGTTGTGGCTAAAATTGTGGACACTTTTGAAAATCTTTATGTTCTCTAACTTTGTATGCTTAAAAAAAGTTTTACGTTTCACAAAATTAAACCCTTCAATATCATTTTAAATAGAATTTAATGCTGATTTGAATACAAAAAGCAAAATTCAAATGTTTGCAATGCAAAAAACGTTATACTTACTTTAATCTGAATATCAAACAAAATGGTGAAGTGGACTGTAATTTCTAACTTCCCTGACCAATCACTGTTCTTGTTCTGGGCACCAATCAAATGTTAATAACTGACAGCAAAAGATGACATCATGTTTAAAGTTAGCAAAAGTCATTGTTGTGCTTTGTTCTGTTGAAGGAAGATTATTTTTTGTGTAATCAAATTATAAGTAAAAATAATTTGTAAAACTTTTCCATATTTAATATTGATTTTTGGTAATATTTTAAATATTTAGTCAAGAAGCAATGATATCAAATAAAAAAATAGATTGGACAGCTAGAAAGAGAACTAAGATAATTGTGTTACAAGAACGTGGCCTTTCGTATGCTGAAATTGCAAGACAGGTGAGTGGTTCAGTAACTACATCTGGAGTTCGTAAGTTTTGTTTACGATATCAAAAGACAAATTCAATAAAAAAAAATAAAGCAGGAAAAGTCAGAAAAAGGTGCACCATATATGTTGATGACTTAAGAATAAAAAGACTATGTGTCCAAGATAGAAGAATTTTATCATGGCCATTAGAAATGAATGCTAATGACGTTTCTGTCAGTTCAAGGACAATCAGGAGAAGATTTTAGAAGTTGGACTAAGAGGAAGAATTCCTCGGAAAAAAGCCTTATCTCAATTTACAGCAGTGCATAAAAAGATTACAGAGAGCAAAGGCACACATTAGTTGGACAGATGATTAGTGGTCACAAGTTATATGGAGTGATGAAACAAACATATAGTTATTCGGTAGTGATGGGCGAAAATATGTTAGATACAGAAAAGGCGAAGAGCTACATCCTGAGTGCATTCAGGCAACTGTGAAGAACTCAGTGTTATGATTTGGTGATGCACTTCAGCAGGTGATATTGGTCGCCTTCATGTTATCGATGGAACACAAAATGTAGAAAATACATTGAGACTATTCTAGAACCAAAACTTATACCTTCTATCTGTAATTTATTTCCCAGTAACTCATCATTTATTTTTCAGCAGGAATCAGCTCCTGCCAATACAGCAAAAATATCGAAAGAGGGTTTAGTACTAAAGGCTCTTGAAGAGCATTGAGTTGTTATCATGGCCAGGAAACAATCCTGACCTCAATCCTACTGAGAACTTATGGCACCATTTGAAAACTCTTGTACGAATGAGGCGTTCATCAAATAAAAGAGATCTAATTGAGGCTATAATTGTTTCCTGGCCTCACGTAATAACGAAGGAAGAGCTTCAGCTCAATGAAAAATCGATCTGAAACTGTAATAAAAAAATAAAAGCTAGCCTACTAAGTACTCACTGCAGTCATGAGTATCTAATGTACTTCGATAATTATTGCCGCTCAACTCTTTGGTATTGCAAATATTTGAATTTTGTTTCTGTACTGAAATTAATATTTAATTCTCTTTAAAATGATATACAAGATTTTGCATTTTGTGAAACACAACGTTTTCTATAAACATACAAAGTTAGAAAATTTTCAAAATTATCTACAATTTTGACCACCAATGTATGTGAAAGCAAGTCTTACTTATTATTATCTGAGATGTTTTAATTTAAATTCAAATAGTATGATTTGTTATCTTTGGTGAAGGAAATTAAATAGTCCTAAATACTGTTTCATCTCTTCATATTTCTATTGTGGAAGGGGGGATGTTTTTATTTAGTTCTTTATGGATAATATCAGATGATTTTAGGAAGGCGGGAATCGATGTTGAAAATCTCCATTAAACTTGATTTTTGTGCTTATGCAAAGTAGAATTTTTTTAAATTTCTTACTTCCTTTAAGAAGTCTGCATCAATATGTCTTCTGCTAAAACCATTTGAAATGATGGAAGATTTACAATTTAATTCTGATGAAAATATAGTATGGGCACTGTTCACATACATACAATGAAATTTTAATATGAGATCATCAATATGAAAAAAGAAAATAAGTAGTTTAATAAAAAAATTAGTTTTTTTAATCAACAAGTGAAACATCTTGAATAGTTTTCTGACGCATTTAAATTTTTCAAAATGGTAGGAAGGTATCAGAAGAACTAATATAATAATATATAATAATATAATAATAATACTAATATAATAATATATAATAATATAATAATAATACTAATATAATAATATATAATAATATAATAATAATACTAATATAATATAATTTATAATAGGATATGTATATATAAATAGAAACTGATGTACCATCATCTAGAGAACATGCAAAACACAGATCTTCAAAAGGAAAATAAGATAACTTAATATCCAATATTTTTATCCTTTATTTGTGATACGTTAGAGTGATTCCTCACATTTTTCAAGTAATAAGTTAATACTAGGTAATTCATAAACATTATAATCCGATACATAAATTACGCAGAATCCATAAATATCTCAAGTCTTTAAGGAATCTTAGCTCACTTTACGACAATATATTTGTAAACCCAAAAATAATTAATGAATTAATCCTAATTGGATATCGGAGAAAATAACACAGTTAAGGGGTTAAATGTTCTGGACTTCTATCACCAATAGAAATGCAAGATTAACCAGTAACAGAACACGGGAGTCCAAATGACTCCGCGTTGCTCATTAGCTCTAATTATCACGTGGTATTTTTGTCCTAGAATACAGTCATCTTCTCAGTACCTTCAAGTTGCTCTTTTAATATTATCTTGGCAAAAATCTAAGTATGAACACGTGCGTACAATCGAGTTATTTTTTTTCAAAGTTTTTGTTGTTACTTATCTATGGAGACATTGCCTCCACGACACTGAAACTATGATTGAAAAAATATATGACTCACCAGTTAATTTTTACGTATTTCGCATTACATTTCGCTTCCTTTGTCTAAAATAACATATTGTTGTTTAAAAAGAAATGAATAATACTCAACTAAGACCTTCCAAGAAAAAAAATTCGGCCATGTGACCCAGATTTTGATAAAACTGCAATGCAATGATTTGAAGAATGCGAAATGTCGGAAGATGATTCTGACATTAGAGATGCAGAAACGATTATAAGAGATCATGAAGAAAAAAGTGAACAAGAAAGTGAAGAAAATTCGGAAGAGGAAGAACGATATGGTTGACATGAGAAATTATTTCTATGGGTAGGGAAAAAATAGACTCAAGTGATCCGAAAAACCTTTAGTGAGTTCACATTCCCGGACGTCTCAATACAATATTGTTTTGGAGCTGTCTAGAATTCGTTCTAATTTTTAAAAGCTATATCTGACTAAAAAGAAAGCCTGGACCTACATTTTCTCGACCAACATGTTGCTTATGATTGAAAAATATACAAATCTCAAATTTACGGCAATTAGGCAAAAATATAGAGATCAAGATAAGTCAGATTTGCGTAATTTGGATATAGTGGAATTAAGCGACTTTAGGGGTCTACTGTTTTACATTGCTGCTTTTAAATTTAAATGATGCAAAAGAATAAAGAAATATTCATAAACAATATTTTTAAATATGTATTTTTCCTTTTTGTTTGTCAAATTCTAACAGCTATTAATATTAGTGTAATTCCGTAATATCTGAACGAAGTAAATCCTCATTCAAATATTGTTTAGATTTTTCATATAACATCTTTCTAAGATTTAATATTATAACATTTAACATTTTTAAGATTAATATTTTTTTATAATTTTGGTAACTATATGATTTCCAGAATGTATTTTGTTTCCAAAATAAATTGCAATGCTGATTACAAAAGACAAAAAAAAAAAAAAAAATAGTAAATATGGAGTTTTTTTTATTCCATGTCTCTAGCCGCGCGAGGAAAATCTTGTCCCCAGTTACGAGTTAAGAGAAACAATTCAAAGATTGGGTTACATAGTAAAGATCTCCTGCAGTTTCCTTGTAAAGTGGTTCTAGAAGATTCTCGAAAAAGATACATAAATATGAAATTTGAGGATCGTAATAGGAAAAAAAAAATCTTATGATTAATGAAACAAATCAAGCAGGCTCTGGTTCGATCCGGTCTATCTAGACATTTGTTGTTAACATTGTAATTCAATGATTCTATGCAAATACGTATATTTTGAATGAATTGATTAAAATTTATAATGGACATTTGATTTTTCATTTAAATTGAAAAACATAAGCAGTTTTTTTTATTGTCCTATTTTTTTTTCAGCCGACGTTCCTTGTTCGCCATCAGTCTTTAAATGCTTCAATGGAAAATGCATAAAGCGCAATTGGTTCTGTGATAATGCTGATGACTGCGGGGATAATTCTGACGAGCGCTATTGTGGTAAGTTTCAGCTGCTGGCAAAATCCCTCTCCATTCTTTCTTTATGTTACTATTAATTGTTTAATTGTAACATAAAGGATTTGATGTGATTATTTGAAACAGATTCTTTTTCTTATTTCTCTCTTATTAGATAACATTGCAATTGCTAGAAAAGCTTTCATTAAATAGAAATCCTGAAAGCATTTTTGCCATAGGAACTATTTTGCTGTACTATTTTTATTCAGTACCAGGGAGACCAAGCTCGGCAATTTCTCTTTCCTTTTCTTTTTTCTTTCTTTTTGTAAAATAGCATTGTTTCGAAGAATATATCTAAATACGAATCAATACGGATTAAACATGAATATTTTTCAATCTTACTTGCATATGAACTAGATATTTAAATAAAAAAATCATCAAATCATCATTAATCATCATATATCAATCATCATCATTATCATCGAAATACTTAGGGTAACATGTTATTTGAAACAATCTGTTATATTATAATATTTATTTTACAGTTTATCTATCATCATTTGTATATTTTTTAACTTATTAACAGTTTTACCATAGTGAAATCGGGTTCGAGATATGACATAAGCACTATATGACATTTTCAGCGCGAGAGCAAATAGAAAAAGGTTCTAAAAAAAATATATGTGGGATTCTTTTTTATGTGTGTGTGTGTGTGTAAAATCACGTTTTTGCAGAAAAGACACCTATATACATAAATTTAAAAAGCAAAACCTTATACAAATATAAAATTTGATCCACACACACGCACACGCACAAGAATTGTTGGATTAAAGTATAAGATTTTTATTATAAATAGTATAAGATTTTATTGTTTACGCTTTGCTGACTATGGTGATGTCATCTCTTGGACTCTAAGAGTTAGCTATAAAAATGGGTTATTTTGTATGCGAATGGAGGGGTCCCCCTCCCAGAAAAGACACCTATATAGATAAAAAACAAAACGTTATCTAAATATAAAAGTTGACCCAGATCGTTGGAGCCGTTTCCATGACTCACCAAATAAATATATATACAAAAATTGCTCATTTAAAAATATACGATAAATAAAGAAGTAAGTGAAATAGAAAGTTAAAAAAAAAATGTATTTCTTTTCCCCCAAGGAAAAAAAAAAGAAACAATCAACTGTATTGCATTTTAAAATTACTCTCGAACGGTACTTTATCGGTACTGTTTAATTGTGCTTAGTTGTTTATAGTTCCAAAACCAACCATTTGGTGATGCTCATTGAATTTGAAACTCAAATAATAAAGGAATTTTTTTTAAATGTGACTCAAAAGTGCGACTTTAATATGACTTAAATTGAAAATGTCATATTATTAGTTTCGAAAAATGAAGTTTCTATTCAAATAAAACCTAGAATGTTTATGTAAGTTATAAATACAAGTCATCACTGTAATATCGTTTGAATCGCATAAACTCAACAAATCCCCATATTTTTTATAAAATTTTTAAGCTTGGATCAAACAGACAAATTTGTATACAGCAAATAATAACCTATCAAAGAAACATTACCATTTATTTTCAAACAAACAACCATTTTAAAATGGTCATAATACGCCATTTGGCATCTATTTTCTCATAATGAAATTGATTGAAGTGTTGAATTATTTTTTTCAATGTTCTAATGAAATTACTGGAATCTTATTGCAACTGCTAATAAAGCCGCTTAATGTTTTTTAAAGAATAAAATATACTTCATACACATTTTATCTGCTACAGACATCGTAGAAGTGATTTATCTTAGAAATTGTAGATAAAAAAACTAGCAAAACAAACCAATTCTTTCTTTTTAACATCCTGAAATTGACGCTTGCCTCATCCCAAGTGGCCATTAAGCAGAATTTTTTTTAAACTTAAAAAGCCTTCAATTGATTCTTAAATAGCGAAGTCAGAGACAAATATCTTCACTAGCGTACTGAAAGTAAGGATTCAATGTGTAAGCTAAAGTAAAAATAAAAGTGTTTTGAAAATAACTATTTAAAATGCACCAATTTGATATCAAAAATGAGAGTGGGTTTAGAAAAGAAAATTAAATTATTACACTGCTCAGAACAATTAAGGGGTATTGTGAGTTCAGTGTGAAACAACTATATAAGCGACAGCATTTTTAACAAAACTGAAAAAAAAACTAGTGTACAACCTGCCAATTGACGGATTCTCATATAGAGAGAGCCTGGAATTCGGAATAATCCTACTTTTGCGCGGAGTGGTGGAGACGATTTGATGGAGGCGGAGTGATGGTATGGGTCGGTATTTGTATCAATGGCCGTACGGACCTATACATTAACAGAAGTGAGCCCTAACGGTTCAGCGATATAGGAATAAGATACTCAGACCTGATGTGGTCCTTTACACTGGCGTAATCGGAGATGATAACGAAAGGCCACATCATACTCAGCTAGCGGACAATTTCCTTTGTGACGAAGGAGTTCTTCGAATGGATTGGCCTTCATATTCCCCCAGATATGAACCCAATAAAACACATTTGCGACATTCTTGGGAGAAGGGTTGCTAGTCGCTCATCACCTCCAGAAACAATACAGCGGCTGGAAAGCTCTCTTCTGCGGTAGGGATAGAGAATACCCTCAGTCCCTTATTGATCAAGGGAAGTCATACCCCTCGTTAAAACTCATTTCTATTCAAGAAGTCACTTTTTTTTTGTATATTATACACGAATTGCGCATTTTTTATTTTAACACTAAATATCCTAAATAAAGCTTAATTATATCTTTTTCATTGTTCCTTTGCGTTTTCCCAAACTTTAAAACATCTCTACATAATAAATTAATCGAGAAAACATTTCCTCATCCGTAGTTTATGTCCGAAATCATATCCCGAATTCTTTTGAGCAGTGTGTTCATAGTTCGAAAACCTAAATATTACCCTAATATTTAGGTTTTCGAATATTAGGTTAATATTTAGGTTACCTAAATGAAACCCTAAATATTACCCGAGATTTGCTGGAATTTCATCTGCGCAATAAAATGAAATAAATTGCAAATGAATGAATGAACTTCTAGGTTGGAACATTTCAATGTTTACTCTCAGATGGAAGCTTGAATATTGAAAATACTGACGGTTTTGACAATTAAATTAACTATCTTTAAATTAATTAAAATTGACCTTAATTAAATTTTGCTGCCCTTTATTCGAATTTTATTGCAAACATCGAATGTAATCTTGTAGAAACAATAAAGGGCAGCCGGTGCCAGGCATATTCTTTTGTTATGAATCTGGACAAACTTCGATTGAATAAAAAACAAAAGCAATATTCTTTCCATCTCAATCCCCCTCCCCCATTCCAAAAAAGGAATTAATTATCTGGGTAAAATTTATGAGTAAATTATATGTCTATTATATGTCTATGTTATGAGTAATTTATATGTGTATTTATATTTATATGTCTAATTATGAGTAATTTTTATGTCTATTTATATTTATATGTCTAATTATGAGTATTTATATGTCTTGTTGTAAAATTCTTAAAATGAATAAAATGTTCTAATAATATTTATTATAAAAACATTTTTTATAATATACCCGCTGGACAAAAAGTCCGCAAAAACTTTAAAAATTCATAAAAACTGTAAAGTTAAACAAAATAAAAAACGGCTTGCAGATTTAGCATCGATAAGTCATGGGATTTTTTTTAGGCAGGAAAAAAATTATTTCAAAAAAGAGTCGATAGGTGGCGTTTTGTGCATAAGTGAAAAAATAGACACACAAATAACAAAAATAATATTATCAAATCATTTATTATTGCAATATGAGTTCAACATGTCCCCCACCACAAGTGGTTACCCATTATGGGCGTGTCACAAATCCAGAAAACGGCAGAGTGCAGCATGTCCGACTGTATACATGATATCTCTCGTCGTATTGAGTCTTTCAATTCATTCCGACAGATTGGATGGACGAGATCGATACACCCGGGATTTTAAATTTCCTCATAGCCAAAATTCTGCTGGTGCAGAGAAGGCCATGGAAACTTGTTACATCTCTCTTTCCCGAGCGTCTGTATCAGGAATTCCTTGACTGGAATAGCAATGTGACTTGTTACTCCATTTTGCATAAACATAACAGCAGAAAGTGCATATTTTCCTTGCAAACATGGAACAACCTTTTCGCCCAGAAGCGGTAAATAACACTAAGCCTTTACTGTCACCGTTTTCCACCCATTTACCAGTTGTTGTGTTTCAAAGAAGAAGGGTCCTGTGAAGAAAGAACCTATGAACCCACACCACACTGTGACTTTGGGGGAATGCAGTGGTTTCTCAGCGTACACTCGTGAATTTGACGTCGCCCAGATACGACAGTTATGTGTACTAACGTCTCTATGGAGCGAAAAGTGAGCTTCATCTGTCCACAAGATGTTAAAGACCCAGGAGGGAGAGCCCATCTCCCAAATATTTCTCTCTCTACAGTATCCGATGCTAAAAGTTCATGGAAGACTGTAATTTGTATGGATACTCATTAAGAACTCCATGAAGAATGTTGCATATCGAGGATGGTGGTCATCCCAAGCGTCTGCCAGCTTCTCGTGCACTACTAGTCCCTGCCGCGGTTTCGAAAGCTAATGTTTCCATTTCGGCTGCAACGCGCTCCAAACGTGTCTGCATTAGACTTGATCCTCCAGACCTTATACGATCTTCCAGCGATCCAGTTCCCTCAAATAACTGAACAAGCATTATGAAGCCTGCCACTGTTAAATGTCTTTTCCCATTCCTCACATTTTTCTGAAGTCAGAATTTACGCGGTGCAACAATCGCTAATTCCTGGTTCAGGCAAAACAGCTTCACCAACAAAACTTTTTTTTCCACATAGCATGCAACGGAGAACTGATTCTGAATCAAGAGCGTAAGTACTTATAATTGCCTGTCTTATTTGCATATTTCCAACTAAGTCGTTCATACCAGAGCCACCTATCGGCTGTTTTTTGAATTTTTTTTTATTACCTAAAAAATCCTGTGACTTATCAACGCTAAATCTGCAAACTGTTTATTATTTTGCTTCATTTCCCGGGTTGTATGAATTTTTAAAGCTTTTAAGGAATTTTTGCTCACCCGGTATTTATAAATATTATAATTATATAAAATTATAATATTTATATAGTAAATATTATAATTATGATTTATTTCATCAATATATGAATGTATTTATATAATATTAATCTAATTTAAATCCTAATTCATTTCCTAATTTTTATATTCTTTTAGCCTTATTAACTTCATTCTAAAATGGTCTCTTATTTCTTGATCTAATTCCTACTTTTTTTATTTAATTAATTCGACATGCGCCGCTCTATAAAACTGCTGAATTGAGCAGGTTCTCACACTCCGAGCAAAGGGATGAAAATCCTTAATACTTACTATATTGTTTTAACACTTCCAACAGTACCGACGAATATATATGTTTCAGAAAGTTCAATTTATCTAAACTGGCATAAGAGACAAATTTTAACCCACAGAAACCTTTAATTGAAAGTATCTGAAAGACGAGATACTTCGTCAGTAGTGTTGAAAGTTTTAAAGATACCTAAAATTCCTTTACAAAATTTGACACGTGTCAAAGAAATCCCATTTAAAATCTCATAGTAAAAACCACAGAAGAGAAAAAAATTTGTTCTCTTCTGCTCTTGTGTTGCGATGTCTCTTGTTGTCGATGTTGTATGAACGCATCTCTTGTTTTTTGTATGCAGAATGTGCCTCCCGGGATGAAATAAATCAAAGTTTTAAAATTTCAAAAGCGCCTTCTATTTGACTACGCATCTGCTAAATATATATCAAATCTTGTACATTTGCTAAAATATATATCATATTATGAAGTTTTCATATATATGTAATATAATTTTGCAGATGAAAAGCTGGACATAAGACATACTTGAAATTTAAATTCAATTTATTTTTTTAAGAAAAGCATGGTTTAAACATAGGATCAGAGGACCATTCACACCAAAACACAAGAGTGAAGTGTTTCAATTTTTTCCTTAGGGCTTTTACTAAAGGATTGACGTGGTTTAGGGAAGGGAATCTTAGGGTATCTTTGAAAATAATGCGTGGTTGTTAGGAATTTTTACTTTTTCGCTTGGAGCATGAGAAATGCGACGGCCATCAACTTTTTAGTGCCTTTGTTAGAAATAATTAAATAAAAAGAATAAAGAATTTTTCGAATAAAAGAACATGGGTTGCTTTATTCTAAAATTAATTAATTAGGGTTTGAATTAAATTAAGAAACATCATTGCATTTATACTTCTGTAATTTATATGGTTATTATAGAAATACTTTGAATTTCAGCAGACACATAGATTCTTTTGTTAGAACTCTGCCAAGGAAAATGAAATACTAAAAAAAAAAAAAAAAAGGGAGAGAATTTAGCTGAGGCAGCATTCGTTTCAGAATAAATAGAACGCGATCAATCAAAAAGGAAATTTCGCTTCAATCATAAAATTGGCACTAAGTTTGCACAGATTTGAGTGATAAATAAAACTTTTATTTATTGATCAAAATTCTTACTTCGTGTGAATAGCTATAGATTCTCAAACTTCCTGTCCTTCTAATTGGGTCCGTTGCCCCGATATGCTGAGGTGCATCCCGGAACACTGGATGTGCGATGGAACCACGGACTGCAGGGGCGTGTCTGAAGAAATAAACTGCGGTAAGCTTCCTCTTCACATATTGTTACTAAAATTAAATCTTTTCTTAAAACTATCTTGTTATTAAATATTTTAGCCGGGTAATTAAATACATGATTAGCCCTATTTGGCATTTTTCAAGGACCGGGTTTTAGTTATATTAACGACCCGTTTTAAAGTAATACTAGAACTATTTTGGGACGGACCTCGAAATATGACTAGAACGACACCTGAGATGTTACCACCCTCTCATAACTTCCATGGCGGCTCATTGATGGAATCGGGTCCCGAACCTGAACCTGAACCTGAAACCTTAACACCAGGCCATTGCGGCCCTTTTTAAGGGTCAGAGAAATCCCTCAATCAAGAAACAAATTAACTATATCCACTACAATGGAAAATACGCCTTTCTTTATTCTACTACTAAATGGAGTTTGCAACTTAAACCTCCATTGCTTCTTCCGAAATTTAAATTGTATCTAAACAACTGCTTCAAGCTTAAACGCTTTACAGCAATAATTTTTTTTTATTGAACGTAAGCGCCAATGGTACATTACTTGTTTTTCCCTCTGCCTCCAACTACCTCAGACTGAGTAGAAGTGCCTAGGCACTAAGGCTCTTCACACATCTAATTCAAGTATTTCTTTGCGCAAATTTCCTGCCGTCTTTATTAAAAGGGTAAAACATTTTATCTTGTTGTGTTCAGTAACATTGAAGATCCAGAAATACGAATTTTAGAAAGGTAATATACTCGCAGCTACCTTCGACGTCTTTATAAAAGCCCAGTCCTCTACAAAAAAAAAAAAAAAATCTAAGTATAATAAATACCTTTATAAGATTTCTTTAAATTAAACAGTTTTTAACCAGATTTTATCTTTATTTTCGTTCTTTAATTGAGTGCATTAAAAATAACAAACAAAAATATTGCACTCTTTACAAGTAAATTTCTACTTTTTACAGGGAATGATGTGATGAAAATACCAGGCGTTGCTGCCGCCAAAACAAGATTAAAGACATGGTTTTTGCAGAAAAGAAAAAGGAGTCCCAGCACCAGCAAATGGGGTCCTCAGATTCATCGAATAGCCGTCGCTTTGCAGTTGGCGGACGAGTCCACTTTTAATTCTACGAATTATAGGGACGATGAAATTCGTTACGAACTCATTATACAATTCCTTCATCGTTTTACAAAGTAAGAAAACTTTGTTTCTTCTTTTCCTTCTCATGGATTTGATTTAAAAGTTGATACAAGGTTACAATTTTAGAGAAAAGAACCGAATACCAAATTTCATTGCTTTAGCTACTTCAGCGGATAAATGTACTCATACGCAAGCGCAGATGAACACGATTTCAAGTTTATTTTCAGGAATGAAAAATATAACGCTTGAAACTATAAAATTGGAAGATTTTTCAAAAGTTTATAATCAAAATTTTAGCAATTATCGTATTTTTTGGATGCCACGAAAAATTGTATAGTGTTGAAGAAGAATTGTAAGGTGTTGTTTTAAAAAAGGAAAATTGTATGGTGTTATATTTACTATACTTTGTTCCACCCTAACTTGGCATTAGAGTATAGAGGCAGTAGACATGCCGAATCATAGTCGTTGTCAGGGGAACTGGGTTACATTAAACTTTGATGCTCCGCGTGAAGGGATAGAAAAATATTAAAAATGTGCTCTTTTAAAGAAATCCCTGTGTTTCCCTTATCAGAATTGACATGTGGAGAAATCTCTATTAGAAACTTAATAGTATATAAGCACTGTGAAAAAATATTTTCTGTGAAAAAATATTTTCCCTGTCAATAGCTCATGTGATATAATACAGGGATAATTTATTTCTCCCTCCTTTTACGCTCTTCTGCTCTTGTAATGCAGTACGAGCGGATGCATACTTGTAAATAAATCATGCTTACCATGGAGGGATTAAAACGACGCAAATGCAAAGTGTCTTCTCGATCTTCGAACCTGCCTTCTGATTCCAAAATTATATGATTACGCACACACACGCATGTGTGTGTGTGTGTATGTGTAATGATATTCTAAACGCTAATTTCAATTTAATTAATTTCTAAGGTTTTATTTTAATTTAGCCCATAGTAACTTCATTCTAAAGTATTCTCATATTTCGTGATCCAATTCTACTTTCACTTATTAATTAATTCAAGAGAAGCTTTGTAAAATTGCTGAATCGGCTAAAAGCCTAACTTTCCCACACTCCGCATGAAGGGATAGAAAAATGTCTAATAAACACATTCTTTTTTAAAAGATCCCTGTGTTTCCCCTGCCTCTTCGACGCGTGTAGTGAAAATCCCTATCGAAATCTCATTACATATAAGCATTATGGAGAAATATTTTCCCTATCAAGATCTCTTGTTAGATAAGACCAGGGATAAAATGTTGAAGAGCTTTTCCCAAATTTCTTACTGTATCGTTCTGTGTTGTGTGTTGCCCGTCGCTCTTGCTTGTGCATAATGCCTGCTTCTCGAAGATGAAATAAAACGACGTCACGAAATAGAAAGTCTCTTCACTGTCTTCGAAACTGCATTCTGCTTCACATAAAATAATGCTTATTTTATATATATATATATATATTTTTTTTTCATTTCCTATTTTCCTTGCTGGTAAAAAAACTTTTTTGTGCTCGAACTATTGTGAGATGTTAAGGGGGGGGGGGGGGGGGAACATCGCTTTTCTAAAAATTAACAATTGCGTAATAAAATAGTCACGCAATCATTCCAAACTAGTTTAAAGCAGATTTTTTGCCAAAAAAAAAAATTCTGGCCTCAAGAAACCTTTTGGACTTCAACTGATTTTGAGATGAAAAAAACCAAATCGCTTTTATAAATATCGTCGTATGCATAATCAGATAGTCATATGATGCTTCAAACCTGTTTAAATTGATTAATGACTTAAATTAATTAAGACAAACAATGACTTAAAATAATAATAATGTTCTCGCATGATAAATTGAAATTTGCGATTGCAGATTTCCATTTTTACAAATTTCATCTCGTGGGAAAATTTCCTGCATTGATAAAACTTGTAAAATTTAGCTTCTCTTTTACTGAATGCTATATCATCTTCAGTTTTTTTTTCAATTAAAAGTTTTATTGAGAAAATGTGGTACTTTGTTAATGGGCATATCCAGGCAGAAGGAACCGCAATAAAAGAAATTCACCACACTCAAAAACTGGGAAAGGCTAGCTAGTTCTGAAAATACAGTAGATACGGAAAATGTTCACAAGTAACCTTGGTTTTCTTTCGCTTCTTTTCCTCTGGCGACAAAAGCATCAACGCAGTCCTCTTATTGTGTATTTGCAATGTAAATGTGTCTGTGCAATGGTATTTCTGAATTTAATTTAAGTTGTAATTAATTTATTCTCTTATTTCCTGATCCAAATCCCACTTTTTTATTTAATTATTTCTAACACACTCTCTAAAAATCACCAAATTTGGAATTTCCCACACTCAGAGCAAAAGGATAAACATTCCTAACATCTTCAAGTTCCTTTCAAAGCCACATATGATTTCTTTTTTAGTAATCGACACGTGTCAATGAAATCCATATCAGAATTTCTTAGCAAAATCACTGAAGGGGAAAAAAGTTTTGCCCCTTTGATCTTGTGTCGAGAGGTAAAAGGACGCGTCTCTTTGCCGTAGATCTTCTCTTAGTATAAACTGGCATCCCGAGATGAAATAAATTGAAATTTAATCTCAAATTCACTTTCCTTTCGGTCACGAATCTGCTAAAATTATGAAAAGAAAGTCATGAACTGAGAAAAGTTCGAAATGCTGCAAATCCTTAGTCCCAACTCGCAAGCTGCGCCTAGTTTTAATGATCATTCATTCAGGAATGGGCAGATCTAAAGAAAGGCAGTGCTTTGAAAGCTTCGGTAGAACATTTGAGACGAGTATGGAATTATGAGGATCTACGATACGTTACTTTAATCCTTATAGAACTAGGTTTTTGAATTATCAAGTTCGCATTTTACGGATAAGTAGATAAACAGGATGGAACACATATTTGATTTTATAATATGATATAATTTAATTTCTCTTATATTTTTATATGCCATATTTTGTAAAAATCTTTCCTATAAAAGCTATTTACATTTTTAAAAATCCACATATGAAGATTTTTATTTATTTATGCACGATATTGCTGATGGGATATCCGCTGTATTGCAAAACATTCAAATTTATCATACTATAACTTGAATAATTCGTCATATAATTTGAGAATTAAGTAGATGCGATGTGTTGAATCTATCACAAAATTACCAGATGAAAATGAGATTATTAGTATCATCATCTTCGAACTGGCTTTACTTACTTAATAATATGAAAAAAAACATAAAATAATTTTTATAAAATTTTCAAAACTTATGCCATTTTTTTAATATAATTTTACTCTGCTCCTTTTTACAAGAGCCCTTTCATCAACGCCCATCTATGAACCTGCTATGTGCAACACCGGCAATACCTTAGTTGCACCATCACGTAGCAATAAGTTATTTACAGCATCCTGAACTAACCAGTCAACATAAATAAACTATCACTTATATGATACGTGCTTTATTTTCTTCAATCAATCATATTTTTTTAATATTTAGATTAGATGTTTACATTATACATTCAATTACTCTATTTACGTTTCATCGTTGAATTAGACGCATGAAAAGCCATATTGACTAGGCACTTCTACTCAGTTTGAAGTAATAAGTAGCAGAGGTAAAACAGAATTAATATACCATTGGTGCGTCTGTTGAGTAGAAAAAATATTGGTTGAAAGCTCTTAAAATGAAAATTGAAGCAGTTCTTTCGATGCTGTTTAAATTTCGGAAGAAGCTACGGAGGTTCAAGTGGCAAAGTCCATTTAGTAGTAGAGTAAGGAAAGGCCTATTTTCCATTGCAGTGGGCATAGTTAACTTTTTCCTTGATTGTGGGATTTTCATGAATTTTCAGTTGATTAAAAGATTTTCTTGAAAGTTCTTTCATGAAGTATCGAGAGCTTTGGAGTTTTAAGATCTCTGTGTAAAATATCATTCTGGATAACCAAGAAGCATTGATAATGATACGAAGTATTTTATTTTGTAAAACTTGAATTTTGTTTCCTTTTGTTTTAGCAGCGAGTCCCTGAATTTGTGCAGAATAAGTAAGGATCGGTCTTAGAATTTGTTTATAAAATAACATTTTATTCTTCAGTGGTAGAGGGGAACTTCTTGCAATGAGTGAGATAATGAGGTGAACTTTAGCCCAAAACTTCTTTTTCCTATTGTTGATATGTCTTTTAAAAGTAAGTTTATTAACTAAGATCAGTCTAAGGTAATTGACTTCTTTTTCCCAAGACAGATGATCTTCAAAGAACATATCGAAAAAGTGGTGTATCGATGGTGAAACGACAAGTTTTCGGTCAGCATAGCGTCGGCCACATTGATTTCAGAGGAGAGCGGAGATGGCTACGCATTGTTCGGCGTGACCAAACGGCTACAACAGCCGAAATCACCTCCACATACAACAGTGACAACCCAGACAGTGTTTCCCAACGCATTTTGTAGTGTTTATTGCTGGGCATGCGCCTACGCAGCCGGAGGCTGATGCATGTTCCTGCAGTAATGGCACGTCACCAACAGCTACGTCTGCAATGGGCTAAACAACATCGGAATTGAACATTAAAATAATGGAAGAAGGTTGCATGATCCGACGAAATCACGTTTTCTGATCCATCACATCGATGGGCATATGCCAATAAGTCGATTTTCAAAGGAAACCCTGGCTCCCAAATGCACAGTTGGATGGAGACAAGCCAGTAGTGGGGGTATTATGGTGTGATCAATGTGTTCATGGAACACATTAGGGCTCATAATCCGCATTAAACAATCCCTGACGTCTGTGCGCTACGTGAACATCGTTGCAGATCAGGTTCACCCATTCGTGACAATAGTATTTCAAGAGAGGGATGGCGTTTACCAACAGGAAAATGTACCATGTCATAACAATCGAATCGTCAGGAAGTGGTTCGAGGAACATTTCAGTGACTTTCAAATCTTGTCTTGGCCTCCAAATTCACCTGACATTAATCCCGTAGAGCATTTGTGGTCCCACCTGGAAAATTAAATCCATGTTGCCAAGCTATCTCCTCGCAATGTGAGAGAATTGCAGGACCAATTGGTGAATGCTTGATAAAAGATACCTCAGACTACCTATCAGCACCTTGTGGAGTCAATGTCTTATCGGGTGCTGGCAGTTTTGTGGGCTAAAGGTGGTCCTACATGTTATTAATAGGGTGATCATAATGTAAGAGCTTTTCGGTGTATATTGACCCATCTATTGCTTCAACTTGTCTCATGCCTTAAAAATAAGAGATGGCATCATTTCTGGCCAATCCATGGGAAAAATATTAAAAGTTGTTGAGAACTCTTGCACTTTTCAATCAATATTCTTATTTTATGTATGACATTTTCATTCAGTGAAAAAGGCTGTCAATAATATAATTTAATCTGTACTTGAAACCACGACTACAATGTTAGAACTAATGTTAATTTGATTTATAGCTGTTATCATAATGGCTAAATCTCCTGTTATCATCAGTTCTGGTCCCAGACATACCGTAGTTTTTATAATGACTCTGTTACCCAAGAAGTCTTCTTTTGCAGTTACACAAACAGCATTTTTTCAGACGCAATATTCACAGAATAAATGTCTTGCAGACCTTCTGTTCTGATCCTCAATTTTAGCTGCAGGGTCTTCAAGATATATGTTATAAACAACAATTGAATTTTTTCCTTTCTTCTTGAGAATATTTCCACAGTAATTTTCACACATGTCATCATATGCTCAATTCTTTGACCATAGCACAAAGTGTAACGCTGAGCTTTCAAAGCCAAGACATAATATTATTTCTCTTGCCAAGCTTTTCGGCAATACCTTCTTAAAACTTCTTCATAGCAGAAATTTTTTCTCTTTCTAAGAGATAGACCAACCAATATGAACAACAGATGAGCTGACATTTAATATTCCGGATAAAAATTTTAATTTACTGAGGCTATAACACAGACACATAAAATGTAATTGAAGAGATATTAGAAAATAATAAAAATTTATTTTGATCTAACAGAGTTTTTTGTGTCTGTTTTTACTTTGTTTTTTCTGGTATGTATTCATTCTTCAAACATTTCTCTTTGATTTTGTCAGTAACTTTAAACCTTCTTTCATAAAGCAGTATTTGATATTAAAAAATGCTAGCAAGAATGGCAGTTATTTTATGAATATGGCTTATGAACAAGGCAACAGAAAATAAACAATTAGCATTCATGGAACGATTCTAAGCGAGTTTAATAATGATAATCATAATGCCCTCTTTATTTCTGTAATGTTATTTGAATCTGAAAATTCTGAATATATTTTTACCCCAGAGATAAAAAGATGAGCTCACAGGAACTTGCCTTGTACATTCACGCTATGCTAGTGTCTTGTATGGATCCGAAGGACTTCTACGGAGACAATTTAGTACTGGAACTGCGCAAGAGAGTGGAAGCGACCGGAAATTACACAAACCCCTTCCAGATACTCGTTCTGTGTAATGCGGGAGACACCATGACAATCAAAGATGTAGAAAGAGTTACTGCCGCCTTTGACTCTCAGCACAGACCTTTCTGGACAGGCAAGTGGCAGTTTGGTATTTTAATATCCATCAGTATATCCATATGCAGTTGTATCACATTCAACAATTGACTTCTAAATGATTTTTTTCTTTTGTCAAATTGTTGAAATCCATTTCTTAATGAAAAGTATATCCGAAATATACTATATTGTAGAGACTCTCGTCGAGAACGATGGAACCAATGATAAGCAATAAACTCAAGTGTTTATGAGATAAGATCTATATTCCATTTTGATTTGTTATATTTATTCATTTATATCTTCTGTGGCAATTAATATGCAAAGGAGAAAATTATTCTTTAAGTATATGATAATATAGATAAATTAGTTCAGGGAGGGAATGGAATTACCATGGAATTTAATGGAATAGTCATATAGTGGAATAGGATGTACGTATGTTCTTAGTTTAAAAAAAATTGTTATTGGTATAGCACTGAACCATATTGTAACGTTTCCTCTTTTTCCTCACATGGTAAATGGCATTCCAACTAGATGTAACGTCACCCGTTTTTCCACACATAGTTAAGGGCATACGGACCTCCATATGTGGATCCTTTTTGCTAGGTGAGCCATTGCGTCTGGTCTTCGTTACTATTTAGGTGTGGCAAAACAGGTGTGCATTCCTTCGTTTCAAATAGATCTATCATGTCTTCAAGGGAGAGGAACATCAAAACAACCAGATGCTAATTTTTTTTCCTACTCCTCAAGTCATCAAGAAACGATCAATCATCAGCAACTGTTGTTATTAAGAGTCAGACCTAGGTGCATTTCAGCCGGCGTTAGCTGCCAATTGATTGTAATTGACATATACTTAAGAAGCGGTCTGCCACCAAGATGGTGCATTAATAGACACTTCCACGGTCGGGTGGAGACCATTGAGGAAGCGTTGCTGAGCAGCTATTGGGTGACAGGAAACTCAAGATCCCCAATGAATAAACCGGAGGTGAATATCTGAAGGAAATAAAATGGGTATTTTTTTCCAGAGAGAAGAGAGAAGCTTCGAATTAGAATTCGGCGAGACTTCGAATGCGAAAAAGTTGTTCCTGATTTTTTTGGGAAGCTCCGTGTGATTCGGGCTTCTGTCTTAGGGTCCATACGATAAAGATCGATGGATTTCTGGAACGGCCCTGGAGTAGTCGTTTTGAACAAACAGACTGTTAGCGGTTTCTTGGGGATTTATTATCCGATTTGATCGAGGAGCTATTTCGTGGTTGCACTTTTATTTGATTCTTGTAAATAATATTAAATTAGATGAGAACAAGTTGGGGTTTTTTTGTAAATATATAAGGTTGTAAATAAAAGAATTATTTTGTTAGGCTACTCTCTTATTTGATCACTCTTCATCAAGATATTACAGTATGGGGGAAGTTCGAAACTAAGTGCAGAAAATGCTGATAAATAAGAAATTCTGGTCTCCGTAAACAAACTCTTACTTTCACTTGTAGATTTACAAGCCTTAGCGAGTATGGCGCTAGCTTGCATCTCTTCTCGTGCCGAGGGAATTGTGGACGAGCGCATCCTCAAAGATATGCTACAGGAGCTGAAGCGCCACCAATTCAGAAACGGAACAGTCGATAACTTCAGGACTACTGCTCTCGTTACTCAGGTGAATTTCAGTTTCTGATATTTTTTGATGTGGTGTTCTTTCGTGATTAGTGAAGTTTAAAACTGTTTGAATAATGATATAGGACAAATTTCGTGAATTTCCTGAAATGTTTTGCAAATTTATTAAAATACGAGTCAAGCATGTCACGACTGGCATTCTAGAGAAGAAGCATCTGATCATTAGAGTGAAAATTAAAATTAAACAAACAAATAAACTCTTAAATTCCAAAAAAATTAAAATTTATTATTAAGAAAAAAATTTAAAATCTAAATTTTGAATTTTAATTGTTTTTTATTTTGCATTTTATTTGTATTATGTAAAGAAAAATAAATTTTTAATAATACCATTTATAATTCATTTTTCCGTCTAATTTCGTTATCTGAAGACTCAAAATTGCGATTGATAATCAGAATTTCAATTTTAAGAAATTATAGATTTTAATATTTGGATGACAATATTTTCCCCCTCCATAAAAAAAATCATGCAGGTTTAAGGAATCTCTTTTGATTTTTTACAAAGTTCGAGGTTTCGTAAACATAATTCTAATTCTTCTTTTTTTTCTTAAGAATTTTTCTTTTTATTTAATTTTGACCCGCGATTTTCAAGTAATCGTCATGGAATCCTTCCTGATTCTTATGAAACAGAACAATCCTTTTTAAAAGAATTGTTCTGTGTCATAAGAATCAGGAAATTTTATATTCTTTACAGCAGATCTTCTAGATATCTTTAACTGCTTATATACTTTTTCTATTTCGTTTCCCACAGGCTATGTTCATCCACGATTCCTACAAGAAGGAATACGACCTGAATGCTGCCGTACAAGTATTAATTGACGGCCTGACAGGAAATTATTCTCTCCTTGATGCCTATTATACTCTTCCGGTCTTCTATGCTAAAAGCCTACTGAACGTCACCGCTAATCACTGCAGCAAGGATCCGGGTACAGGTTCGTTCATCGGCTGTTAGCAATAGGGAAATAATTGTTTCTTAGAATATATGATGACAACTGATGATGGGAGTATAGTTTACTTTCATAAATCGCAAACGAACGGTTTTCAGAAATTTATTAACAGTAAAAAAGTGAGTAGATAGTAGTAGTGAGTAAAACAGATGAAGTAGTAGTAGTAGTGAGTGAGACAGATGAATTTCATTTACATTTTTTCAATCGGCTTTTATATTCTTTTCTTAGACTTGTCCAATGATTCGCTTTATCTTTTCTACGATTATATTTTTCTCTGATTGACAAGATCAGAAATATCAGAAATACTGCTTAATATTCCTTTTTCATATTTATGTAACAAATGGGGAAAAGAATTCATATTACAAACTTTAAAAGAAATTCTTTCAGGAATTTAAACTTTTTTAAGAAAACAGAAACAGAAAAATAAAATAAAATTTTTCAGGAATTGAACTTTTTAAGAGACTTTAAAAAATTCGATTTATTTGGACAAAATAAAAGTATTCTGGAGATATTTCAGAAAATTTTATAGAAAATTAGATATCGTTATAATACATTGACTAAATTATATTTCTTCAAACTATTTGATTTTAAACGTGTTTTTTTTAATAAAAGAAGGAGGGTTTTTTTTGAAGGGGAGGGAGGATAAAGATTATTTTCCATGTTTACATGTTTCAATATCATTACCCAGCTGCCTCAAGGCACTTTGAATAATGGCTTGCTCTGACCAGAATTTGTCTGTTTATTAAATTATATTGGCCAATATGAATATGAATCTTGCCTGATGAGCCTTATTTAGCAGATAAGTTGATCACAAAAGTAACTTTTTTCTTTCATGTACCACCCAAAGATTTTACTTTAATAAAGGGTAGTTAGGGAAGATTTACTTAATAAAATCAGTGCCATATGTTACTGAGTAAAATGCACTGTTTTCAGAACTAAAAAAATTAATTTCCATTAAAAATAACGATAATAAATATAAAATAACCAAAATAAAATCCTACTACAAAAATGCTAAATTGAATATTATGTACTATTAAACGTTTCATCTATTAGCCTCATAGCTCATGGTCGTCTTTTGACTGTACTTGTATTTCCTACTTCCTTCGAGTCAACATTTGGTCCTGAAGAATCAAGTAGCAATGAAACCAAAAGCTTGGGCATATGCTAAAAACATTGATATTGAAGAACAAGAATTTTCACATGAATTTAATAGTTTTTCTGGAGTTTTAATCCTCCAAGCGAATGGGCTCAAGCTTCTGGAGAGCGGTTAAAATTAAAGACTTTGCTTGCTACAGGAATAACATTTTTTTTGGTACAAGAAGGGAAAAAAGAATTCTTCAGGTATTTTTCCTCTAGAAAAATCACTTTTGTACAGTAGAAATTTTCCTGTGCTTATAATTCATTTATCTTTCATCACTGATCATGTAAAATTTCATTAGAGATTGTTTATTAATTCTAGTTAAAGAAATTAAGCAGAAAGGCACGCGTTTACTACACAATATCAACTTTCTTGCTTGAATTCTTGGATAAAATATTAAGAATTTAAAACGCAAATCCTGGGACTTATAAAATTTTTAACGTATTATAGAACCAGCAATGTGGCTGTACAAAAGGACACAATTTGCTATGAGAGTGAGATAGATTTTTTTTAAAAAAATCAAATCCGGATAAAGAATTAATATTGTCACATAGATACTATGATATAGGACTCAATGACACACACAAGGGGTAGAGCTAAACCAATTTATTAACTGAACTCAGAACTGAGAATACAGTGACTGACAAAACTTCTGCTTTTATACAAGCAAAGAAAGCTCCAGAATACTCTTCTGGAGGCAGGAAGAAAAGTCCAGAACACTTGTCTGGTAAACTAAAGAAATGTCCAGTATCTTCTGGAACATGAAATAAAGGAAAACACAAAATCAAGGAATTAAGAATTTACATATACAATTAATCGCATCGTCTCTAGTGGGATTCGAACCCAGGTCTCTTGATCATGAGACCTATGTCATGACCATTCGGCCATGGAGATCCGACTGCCTTTCTTCAATGCGGCAATATCTCCTAAGGAAAAATTCAGATTTATGATCAAATAATCTGATTCGGTGGAATTTAATAAGTTGAAAACAAGTACTCTTGCCACTTTTCAACATAAAATTAAGGTTGAATGAAAGAATTTGATCAAATTTTAGATAAAAAGGGAGATTTTCTTCGATTTTCAATTTATATTTAGTCGCATCTACTTTTAACATAAAAGTAAAAAAAGGTTAGTTTCATAGGCCCTGGTGTAAGATGTCTAATGAAAGATCATAAATGGGAGGAAAAATTAAAATCGATCGGAAAAAACTATGGATTAGCTTAAAAGACATCAACTGGACATTTTTTAGCAGTGACCTGGATCCTTATTTTACAATGGTAGTGAAAAAAAAATTCAACAGAACATAAAGAAATAGATTGCTAATTGAACTTAAAAATAAAACTTTTTTGTGAACTTTCAGTCTATTTCTGAAACTCTTGGCGGATTCAGTGAGGAACAAGATGCACTTTAACAGCAAACACTTTAGCAAGAAGTGACACTTTTGAAGAAACAGTATTATCTGGAATATGAATAGGACCTAAGCATATGAAGACCTAAAGCATTTTCTCTTATTTCCTGATCCAATTCCATATTTTTTATTTAATTAATGCAACAGAAGATAGCTGCATTAGTCATCAAATTTTAGAGCGCATATTGGAAATAACTAAATAAAGTGGGATTTCGATCAAGAAATAAAAGAAAATTTTAGAATACAGTAATATGGGCTAATTTAAGATAAAAGTAGGAATTCATTAGGAACTTTATTAGATTAAGAGATCTAATAAAGTTATATATGAGTGTTATACTCAAGTATATATGAGTGTTTTTAAGAAATGTCTCAAATTTGAAATTTTAGATCCACATTGTTATATTATCCTTATGTGGCACAATAAAAAGATATTACTTTTTGAAATCGGCATAGCGTTAATCACTTGATTTATATCAACCAAGACAATCAGTTGAATTTTGTCGGCGTATACAATTTGAGATATGGTTTGAGATGTTGGTTGACAAATGTTAAAAAAATATATAAAATATCAATTATTAGCTACATTATTTAAAGAAGGTAATAGTAATAAAAGTAAAATTAAAGTAAACTAAAATAAACGTAAAATTAAGTAAAATAATAATGGAAATGTGTGTACAACAAATTTTTTACTCTTTCGCATGGTTTTTGTGCAAATTTATTAACGAAATGTCCGTAAGAAAGGCGAGTGCGCGCGTGGTTTAAAAGTATATTGCATTATGCTATTCTATAATACCTTCTTCTTGCGTACAGCCGACCACCCCGCCACCACTGAACGTAGCAGTATCGACAGGATTGCTATTCTATAATACCAAATCCTTTTTCCCTTCAGCGGGATAAGAAATATCCTTCTAAACTATATTCTTGCTCTGTGTTTATTAAATTATTATTTTGACAGAACATCTATTATCTAGCTTACAGGAAATTGAAATCTGTGTTTTCTCAGTTGAAAACGTTTCAAGAATAACTAGAATTTTATTATACATATCAAGAGCATAAAATAAAAGAATCAATTCAAACGTAGTTTAATATTTAGTGTATTTTTGGATAATCAGAACGCCTATCAAAACTTCGAAAATCCATAAATAAATGAAGAAGTATTCATGAGTAAGCATGGTTTGTACTGGAAACATTGATAGAAAAAGAGATTTTTTTTTAAAAAAAATAATAGTTAATAATTATAGATAGAAGTCGCCAGCACGAATTATCTTTCTGAATATTATAAACAGCATTAGGAGAAAATGACTACTCAGTTGATTTAGATTAAGCTATGAATTAGGCGTGTTAGATAACTGATTGTATATTCCCTATTTCAGGTCTAGATCTGCTGTAGAAGCCGAAGAATAAATAAGGAATGAAAGAGAAACAATCGGAAATGATAAGCTCTTCAGCATTGGCACTGAATTATCGAATTATTGCAATTGTAACATTAATGTTTGTTTATAATAGTGTTACATCAAAACTTTTTTTCACATACTCACAAAATTAGAATCAAACAGAATAAAGAATAACAATGTATAAAGTTACGAAGTGGTCGACAAATGGATGATATCTCTTTGAAATCAACCAATATAAAGGACGTAGAAGAAGCATTATTCATTGAAAGCAAAGGCATTGAAATTATTGGGTTTTGCAATTCACGATAGATTGACATTCTATTGAATTTTTAAGCAATTCATTCATCAGATTTTAAAAATGTAAAATTAAAAATCTATGGAGGTAAAGTGATCTTATATCTTGGATTGATGTCAGTTTTGGAAGAAATGACCTGTAGAATTTCGTTTTCTACTTGTTAAATCGAAAAAAAATTAGGTTCTGAAAAATTCTCCCGCACGAATTTTATTATCCATAGAATATGTATACTGAAAATCATAATATTCTTACTATAACGATTAATGGCTGTTCAATATTGAGATTCCTTTGAATTAACTAACTATCGTTGTGAGGCAACTCTTTTTATCCTTGAGGAGTTCATTAAACTGAAGAAAAGA
This sequence comes from Argiope bruennichi, assembly GCF_947563725.1. Classification (NCBI taxonomy): domain Eukaryota; kingdom Metazoa; phylum Arthropoda; class Arachnida; order Araneae; family Araneidae; genus Argiope; species Argiope bruennichi. Next base: position 7,141,564 of record NC_079157.1, read on the forward strand.
TATCACAATTTAGTTTGGAACAATTCCAAATGTAATAAAATTTAAATTTAATAAAATTTCAGTTATTTCTGTAAAGATCACCAACAAGATACGACATTAACAGGCAAAAACAGCATGTCATAATCATTCATTCCTTTGCAAACATCAGTACATGTCACTTTATTTCAATCAGCAATGAATCTACCATTTAAACACAACAACAATTCAGAAATCGGATGGCTTAAAATTAAAATTGATTAACATTCGTTAAAATTAAGAAAAAGTACTTTTTAGAATACTACTCGATGTATTTATTGCTAAAGATAAAGTGGCGAAAACAACATCTTGCTAAAATTATGCTTAAGGTTACTGAAATAATTGGGATAGTTTTAAAATAACCATTAAAGCATGTTATTATTTCAATTTCCAGAAGAAGAAGCTTTACAGAAATTACTGGATACCAATGGTGAAGCAATAATTGTCAAATATTCTGTATGGATTGGAGACAAGATAAATCTGGCCCGAACTTGGGGACTGAGAATTCCTGCCAATAGCACCATTTATGCTGCTATCGAAACCGTGGCAAAGATAGACAACAGACAGAAGTAAGTGCATCAGATTCATTATCAAATGTTTCATAATTTATTTGGAAATTAATGTAAATTCAAAAGAGACTTGCTGCCAAGTTTTGAATGGATAACTGCAAAATTTATAACACTAAAATTTTGTTTTCCACAATTATGACATTTATAATAAAGAAAACTTAAAGCAGCTTGCAATGACAAATTGAAATTTTTGTTTGTTTTATTAGCAGTTAGATGTAATCATAAATAGAAGGTTTTTGTCTATTTATAAACATTTGTATATTTAGCTGTGCGAGATAGTGGCTATAATAAGCGTTATGCATTGATTTTTTTCATTCTTTTCAGTGTCAAATACAGCGTTGTGGAAGGCAAACCATACGTCAAGGCCGTGAACGGGATAGAAGACGATCCCGAAATGGGAACGTACTGGTTCATTTACTTAAAATCTTCCAACTCCGACGATCAACTAAACATCGTGGAAGAAAGTATGTCGCTTTTTTTTGAAATCTCTGCTTACGCATTAAATGCCTTTAAAATAAATTCGTTATTCATTACACTGTTATTAAATAGCGTCTAAGTTTTAATCGTTTTTTAATATTTTTTCCATATTTTATTAACCTAAAGAAAAATATCTTTCTTAAATAGCGTGAAAGAAGAATCAGTGATAACAAGTTTTCATTTTTTGTAAATTAGTCTTTTTTCTTGCAATTGTTGCATACAATTCAGAAATCTGAATTTAAATGATGACGGAGAATAATATTATATTCGATTTCATGGCAAATATAAATTATAATTATTAGATATTCAATAATAATTGAAGTGCCATTACAAAAAAACTTTTGTTTATTCACGATTTCGAGCGAGGGAGCTAATTGAAATGAACTGTTATAAAGTGAATAGCTATGAATTTGAAGTCAGCATGATGTGCCAAATTCAGAACTCAGAATGTTACAGTACACGCATAATAAATGTTTAAAAAAATATGCCTTAAAATTTTCGTGAAAATATTAAAACTTTTATTCACATAGAAATTGCTCAGTAAATATTTTAAAATTTAATTTAATTGAAAGTAATTTATTTACTTTTGTAATCGTTCAAATTGAAACAAGCAAGAATATTGAGAATAAACATGGTTATAGTTTATGCATCCTTAAAATACTGTGTCAGTTCTTCCAAAATTATCGGAAAACGAAAAAAAGAAAGCTAGTATTAAGTTAAAATATTGGAAAAGAGTTGCCTACTGTAGAAGTAGATTTCAGAATTTTCAATTCTATTAAGGTTCGATTTTAAAGTTTTAAGACATTGAAGGACGACCCTCGTAAGCTATCACAGAGACTTGCGATTAACTCTTCTAAATACCAATACTGTACAAAAATTAGAGCATTTTCCATATTATCTAATGCAGTATCTACTCTTGAAGTACCTTACGAACATAAACTCCTCTGGAATGGAAATTCAACCTGATTACGATTCCCTATCAAGCTGTTAGGATATCGTGTGTTGATATGTATTCCTACAGAAACTCATGTCGCCTATTTTTCATGGAAATTCCATTAATTTAATTCCGTTGCAGAATAAATTCACTTCCCCCTTTTTATTGCGTAATTAATATAATTGGTAATAATTAATTAATAATGAGAGTCATTAAAAATATTTGAAAGTACTTGAGTAAGCATTCGTCTTAGAAATTATAGGTCAAATGGAATGAACATAAAGACGATCAAATGTCATTTGAGATTACTGTATGATCAAATTATTTACTAATGATTGAAATCATGAAATATGTGTTGAAACAAATTATAATGAGTACTAACTATAAAATTATTTTTATTTTCGAAAAAATGAAGATGGTCGATAAATATCAAGTTTCTGCACGTAACAGACTGGTTTCCCTACTCAGAGGGAAAATATAACTCATTAAGTCAAGAGTTCGCCATACTTGGGAGTTTTGCAACAGTGAGATATTTGAAAAGATCAAAGCCCCATCTATAACGATAGCTATAGCGTAATGTTTATTTGATAGTTCGTCATTGTCAGAAGTCATCATTTTTTATCGACTGTTTTCCTCCATTTTACAGTTGAAGCGTAATTTTAATTTTTCTATTTTAATTATAATCTTCCTTTTCTTATGCTTGTCCTTTCTTTGCTCATTTTTTCTTATTTTTTATAGTTAGCAAAAGAATACTGGATGCAAAATGTGCTTTTTGTATCTAAATTTCATTCTCTAGGTCCTGCGGATTTGAAACTGCTTCCTAATCAAGAAATAATACTGTGGTACAAACCTGCTCCGTGGATCGGACCGATCTTGAACTAAAAGGCAATTGCATCGGCTCAGTTATCTTTTTAAGATCACCTTTATATATATATCTTTGAAATAATTAATTTGCTATTTTTCTACAATTCAGTTCATAGAGTGTTTAAAATAATATATATATATATATTAAAGTTTTTATTTTTCTTATTTCTGCAAAATTCCACACAACAGAAATACTTTTAATACACATACATTTAATTTGCTTACATAGTGGACATTAGGAAGCAATCTGTTATTTCACTGTTAAATAATATTGCTAGATTTATTTCCGTTTAATGACTGTTTCACTTTGCAAATTATATCGCTTACAAATTTTTATAAAATTCAGTAAATTGATATGCATCAAAATATGTCTGAAAATTAATAAAAATTATACTATTTTTTTTTCTGGGCGTTCATTCAAAATATTCAGTGGTATTTTCTGAAGTATATTTTGAACATTATTTTCGTACTGAAATATCAGCCTTCACTTTTAATGATTTGTAGCTGTTCGCGAAATAAACTTTACGGAAAGCTTCAGTTTTGATTGCTCTTTTTATTTGTTTGCTCCTCTTGCGAAAGAAACCCGATATTTAAGGTTTTATATATGAAGCGTTTATTCCTGTATAATATTCATTTTCATTTAATCCTAGTCTAATTTTAATTGTTTGTATGTTTATTTATAAAATATATTTAAGTAAATTTCATATTTATGTAAATTTTCCTATACACACTATTTTTATCCAAATTTGGAATAAACCCTTGAAATTTGTGATTCGGCATTGTTATATTTTCAAATTTCAGTGCTTCGAAATAATTAATAAACAGTTTCAAACCCCAACCTTAAACAACTTAACCCCATCCGGTAAAATGACGAGTATAGCTCGCCATTCTTTTTTCATGCCATACAGCACAATGACCAGCTATACTCGTCATGCCACTACTGAATATGATGATAAATTTGGTTTAGAATTCCTAGCATACTGAATCGGTTAGCATTTTTATCCCCTATGTTGATGTCACAGATCCCTACCACATATTGTTTACCGTTAAATTGTCTTGGCCAAATTGATATTAGTCAGTGATCTCATTCTAATAAACATTTTGCGTGAACATCTGTCTTACTAAAGGAAGAAACATGTTGTGAAATCAACACCATAATGAATAACAGTTGTGTAGACTATGAAGATCAAGTTAATTAGAGGAATCCAGAAAAATCAGAAGAAAAAAGCATATGTTTATGATGAATATGATATGGATATGAAAAAAATATTGGCTTTATATCCAAATTCCCTTCTGGGCAAAGGTTTTTTTATTAAAAAATTCTACAAATAATTTTTTATAGCCATTGTATATTATATTACTCAATATACCAGAATCAATAACTTTTTTTTTGTCAGAATTTAAAAATTCTACAATTTTGTTTTTACTTTATTTCTATCAAATATTATTTATTATATTATAAAATTGAATTTGTAAACAAAATTTGACAGTAAAAATAAAAGATTCCATATCCTTTTTTAAAAATCATTATTTCAAATTGAGCTTAGATTCAATTATTGTGAAAAGAGAATGGATATTAAAAATACAATTAAATTTAATCTTGCAAGTTTTCCTTTTCCACATTTTCTTAAGTTAACATCGCTATGAATTCAGAGGCTTATTTATTTTAATTACAATGATTAATAAAATTAAAATCAGTGTCTAGAAAATTATCAAGTAGATTAATCAAAATATTCATAAATTTAAATGAGTTTTATACTTAGTGTGACTGTCTATATTCCTGTACTGAAATACTTAAGATTTGAAATAATTTTATCTCTTGCATTTGTTTAAATAAAATTTTCTAATGCTTAATTTTTTTTAAATGTAAAAAAAAAAAAAAAATTAAAACTCAGAACATTTCTCTTTTTCAAAAAAATTTTCATTCTTCACAAAATTAAAATTATTATATTTTTCTAGAATTGTTTTCAATTAGGATGGGGGAATCTTTCTCTAAAGCATGGCACTCACTTTACCAGCTTATCTTCCAACTGGTTTGAAATTTACATTTCCCTTCAAAATTGCAAAGTTTTAAATATTATAAGAAAGAATTAATGCTAATTTTTTTTCTGGATCTAAGTTTAAACATATACACTCTTAGATATATTTTAAACTTTGAGTCAGACACTTTTCTGATTCTGAGCAACTTTTACTTAAACAGACTGAAGAAAAAAGTTCTTATTTGACACTACAAAATATAAAAGTACTGATTTATATCCTGTAGTATACAATACTTAATAACTGAAGATAATACTTTAGAGAATAAATGATCTAAAGTGCATTTCTTGTCAATAATCAGTTAATGAAAAATAATTCAAAATGGACTGCCGAGTTCTCTCCCCTTCTTAATAATTTAGAAATATATTAATCATGTCAGCATTTGGGATAAGTTGGTTTTAAAGAATCTTGAGGATGGGATAAATTATGAGTTGTGTTGTGACTTTTGGCACTTTACAAGCCCAGTGACAGTTATCTAATAATAGATTATAAACATAATAAAATTCATAACATTATGAACATTCAGAATTGGCAATTTGGGGTTCTAAAATCTTTTAGTAATTTGCATCAAATGTTAGATAGCATTTAAATGATGATCAATTTGGCAGGCACCCTTTTCATCCCTATGAGACAGAGAATTTAATTTTGCAATTAGAGAGTTTATTTAATTCATGCTGATTCATTTTATTAATGCCACTAGATTGCATTATTGATACAGAATCATATAGATTGCTGATTGGACAAGTAAACTTTTTTGGATCATCTAAGGAAAGTGATACAAAATATATGTGTTTACACATGAAGTTTGTTATTTCATAGTCATGACAAGAGCATGAATAGGTAGTTGTACAAAGAAAACAAATACAATAAGATATAACACATTCATTATTACAGAAGTGATTTATAGAAATACAATAGGTATTATTAGATGAAATGACATTCCACTTATTTTCACTTTCTTTTCCCTTGATTGATTTTATATACCAACTGTAATTCTAATCATTAACTAAATTAACCAACTCATTTATTACTTTATCCACATGTTTAGTATTTTTCCCTTCTAAGAAAATATGTTCCAAACTCCTGTGAAAACTTTCAGCATGCATGTTTGTATTGATTTTTACCTTTTTTCTAAAACAAGAAGCCCACATTGCAGGCCTGTTAACCTAATTATTTAAAAAATAATCATAAAACTTTTTAGTATCATGTCATCATGCAACATTTCAAAAAAATTGTTTAACGTGACTTGAAAATTTTCTTTATCTAATTCATATATTAATGTTTTTAATGCTTTATATACTTCAACCCTAATTTTTTTAAACTAACATAGATGTTACTGCCAATTCTTATCCGCATGCCATGCGCATAAAAGATATTTTTGGCAAGATTAATTCAAGCATTTTTTTTAACATTACTGTATCGTCACTCATAAAAACAGTGTTTTAAATTGCTGGAAGTATTGGATTTATACACTGAAATAAATGTGTGATCATGTTTGTATCAACAGTCGATGTAATGCAGAATGCTACAGAAAGCCCTTCTTGATACTCATCTATTTTCGAAAGGGTAATCAACTCAAACTGATATCCAGATATACCATAAGTTGAATCAACCCATACCCTATCAAAACCAAAACAATTCAGCAATTTCTTTTTGAAATTTTGTCATTAAAATTAGCATGAAGTCCTTCTTTGCAATTATAGAATGGTCCTCATCCTGCCATTTATAAAACAAAACAGGACTGTTCTCTTCATTTTACATTTTTTTTAATCCATGCACAAACACTGACTTCATTGCTTTTTATTACAGATCTTTGTCCATCTAATGAAAGACCTTTCTGGATATTGTGTCTTATCTTTCTGGATATTGTGTCTTATCTTTCTGGATATTGTGAAGGTCTATCCTTGTAATTAGTTGAGTTCGATGAAGACTGCTGTCAAGATTTTTTCTAATGTCCTTTAAAATTATCTTTTCTTTAACCCCTTATAAGAATCTTCTTTAAATAAAGAAGAAGAAAAACAGACATTAAAACCTCGGTAATAATTATTACCAAGTGTTCTCTTTCACAAAAACATAAAAATATGAAAATAAGATAAAATACCTAGACAATGATCGTGGTACAAAAATCACAAATACATATCAAATGCAGAAAAATATAATGGTATATTTAAAATGGAATTAAATTTCTTTCTTTTCTAATATTGATATCAAATCATATCTGCATGATATTGTAAACAATTGTAAATTTAAATAATTTAAAAGACATGTTAAGCATCTACAAATATTTATTATATATTTATGAGTAGTTTCAGCTAACATACATATATAGCTTACACTATCTAAGCACAAACATACCTGTAATTGCTTCTTTATCTGCTTTAGTGATGGATAAATGACTCAAATTCTTTGCATGTTTATAATGTTATTTATAGTATGATACCAACACTTTCGAGTCTATCTGTTGCACTTGAATATTGGATGTGTTGTAAAATACCTATTCATACCTTGAGCTTTTAATTGTCTCTTTATATCATCTGTGGTTTGTTTGTAATTACCACTTCGATTGCACATTTATTTCCTTTCTTGCCAGAGAGAAATATTTTGAATCGGAGTTTTTCTCTTCTTCAGTTAGCCATGTGCAAAGATCTAGATAAGAAATGAACAAATTACTTAAATGTGAAATTATAATACAATTATGCATATTACATGCTAAACATAAGAACATCCCTATGAAACAAACAATATTTCATCCAGCTGTGAAATTATCTTAATTTTATAGATGCATGCAAATTTTCTTAATTCTGATGGAAATTCTGTAGAATTGATTTTTAATAAATACTGCCAAAAAAGTAACATTATATATATATATATATATATATATATATATATATATATATATATATATATATATATATATATATATATATATATATATATATATATATATATATATATATATATATTTTCCCTTCTAAGTAAATATGTTCCAAACTCCTGTGAAAACTTACAGCATGCATGTTTGCATGGATTTTTACCTTTTTTCTAAAACCAGAAGCCCACATTGCAGGCCTGTTCACCTAATTATTTAAAAAATAATCATAAAACTTTTTAGTATCATGTCATTATGCAACATTTCACCTATATATATATATATATATATATATATATATATATATATATATATATATATATATATATATATATATATATAGTAACTTCATTCTAAAATATTCTCTTATTTCGTGATCCAATTCCACTTTCTCCACTCAATTAATCCAAGAGAAGCTTTATAAAATTGCTGAATCGGCTAAACGCTACCACTTTCACACGCTCGGCGTGAAGTGGTAAAAAATGTCAAGTAAGCATATTCTTTCTTGAAAGATCCCTGTGTCTCCCTTACATGTGATTGACATGCGTCAGAAATCCCTATCAGAATCTTATTTATATATTAGCACTATGAAGAAACATTTTCCCTATCAAAATCTCAGGTTATATAAGACAAGGGATAATTTATTTCTCGCTCCTTCTCCACTTCGGTTTTTGTACTGCGCTATGGCGGACGTCTTGTCCGCGTCTCTGCTTGTAAATAATTATGCTTTCCGGATGGATATTAAAAATAATTAAAAAAGTCTCTTCAATGTCTTCAAACTGCATCCTGCTTCACATAAAATAATGTTACACACACACACATATATATATATATTAAAACTATGCAACTCAATACAAAAAAAAAAAAAAATGCTGAACGAGCACTCTGAATTAGAATGAATAAAATTTGAATACTCTGAGTAAGTAGTACATAAAGATTCTTTTATCTATTGTCAGTTGCTCCACTAATTGGGGAAAGATGTTTCAATGCAGCAAATGTTTTTTGAACATTAAAGAGCTATAATGTCTATTACGGTTATATTACATTTACGAAATTATAATATTCCGTATTAAAGTTGTCAAACTAATCGCATATAAACCCAATGGCGAATTTTTTAATCTCACAGACAATATAAATCATTATCTTTACTTTAGGAGAATTATTCATTTCTATAAAACATAATGCTTTAATTTGTATCACTGAGTAGTATTGTTTATTTATAAATACTACTAAATCATAATTACAACAATTTAAAGAACCTTTAAAAAAAGCAGTACAAAAAAGTTTTTGAATCATGACTTTTGTTCACTCTTCAAAATGAATTAAGATTTAATTATTATAATCATATGCAAGAAGAATAATTTTAAGAGTAAAAAAGGTGAAACACGATACATTGAAATTGATATTTACATCAGTATGCAATTAATTAACAGTACGATCAACTGAACATTGAAACAATATTCTAAGTAAAAATGATAAACAATTGTTATTAATCCATGCGAGAATTAATTTGGTAAATAAGCAACAATTTGTAGACATTTAGCTAAAAATAAATACAATAATAAAAGATTTAGAATGATAATAATAGAAATCTATTTCACTACTGAATAGACGACAAACAATAATAAATATAAAACGTCTCATACATACCTTTGTATTTTTTAAATTCCAAATTCTGACAATTATTAATATTTGGGATTTCATGTTCATGCATTAAATGAGGGGTTCCTAAGCTCGCTAAGAAAGTGAAACTTTTGTGCCATTTTTCTTCTTGAGAAGATATTGTATATTTCTTTACATCATGAATATTTACTCTGTGCTCTGACAGACTTTTTATATTTTATTTATTTTGAAGAACATCTTTCCTCACAATAAATACATGGAAATTCCTTGATTACACAAATAGATTTCACTCCATGAAGTCGAGATTGATGCCTCGTTAAATACTGTTTATGATAAAATTCTGCACCACAAATTTCGCATTTGTAAATAATACTTAAATATATATCTCAATATCAAAGAGTACATGGTTTCTAATAATATGCGTGTCTGCACATTAGGGTGGACAATACGCCAGGGAATCACATGACCAGAACAGCCAATCACGTTCAAAATCTTTGTTTTAAATATTTCGGTTGCTTTTTAAAATATGTTTATTGATCTTTTACTGTTTCTCTCGAAAGAAGATGTGACTTAACCTAGTGTTAGTATGGGAAAGATGAATTTGAATCGTAGATTTCCAAATTCTATCCATTATAATACATAACTACCATGCGCACGTATGGAACTCAGAAAGGAACACGTTTTCATTAGAAAAAGAGCAAACATTTCGGAATGACTTTCCATATTCACCGTGCAGCGGCGCTGAGATCGCCCCGAACAAACTCGTAAAATAAATAAATGTAATTAAATAATTACATTATCAATGTAACTTACTGTTTCTATGTGATTCGATATTAGATTGAATCATTCTTGATATGTTAAGGAACAATACAAGAGCGTAAACGAATGAAAACATCTTTTTATAAATCAAATTATATATTTAAAATATACTTATTATCGAACGCCTTTGGATTAATGAATGATGAGCAAAGAATATTGAGCGGCGATCTCAGCGCCGCTGCACGGTGAATATGGAAAGTCATTCCGAAATGTTTGCTCTTTTTATAAATCAAATTATATATTTAAAATATACTTATTATCGAACGCCTTTGGATTAATGAATGATGAGCAAAGAATATTGTGATAAATGTATTCACACATTGTCTATCATTTGTAAACAAACAGCGCACGATAGAGCAGCATGAAGCATCCACATTATCTTTAATAATATAACACTAAAATATTGATGCAGTAGGATTTCGTTTCGATATCTTGAAATCAAATATATGAAGTTACCGAGTCTGTTATCACTTCTGGTCCGTTTTGGAAACCTCACATAAAGAGATATTGACAAATGATGTCAGTTGCAGAGAGTCCCGCGCAAGCGCTCGTCTTACATAAACAACTGCTGAAATTTTGCTCTTTAGACGCTGGTCTCCAACAGTAAAATTTTTTATTTCTTCTCGACTCGGTACGAGACCAAATCATTCGTTATATACCATAATCAAACTGACAGTGCTCACAGTGTTCTGTAGCGCGATCTATTAGCGAGATTGACGCCACATTTTGTTGGAAAATTAAACAAGACGGAAGACGAAGGATTCCGCAAAAAAAAAGTTCCAAAGGTCACCGCTAGGGGAATATGTGGCGCTGTGTAATAGAAAATAGAGTGTTAACAAATGCAAATCAATACGGAAATAAAATTACCTTTTATTTTGCACATTCAAATCATGTTCAATGTGGCTGCCGTGTTTGTGGACCACATATTGCATTCTGTGCACAGTATTCACAACAGCAGAAAGTAACATGTCCGCATAATCTCTCGTACAGTCCGTGATATGTTATCCTTCAACTTAGCCAGGTCCTGGATAACTCCTTGATAGACCTTGGACTTAAGGTAACCCCCATAGCCAGAAGTCGCATGGGGTAAGATCAGGGGACCGAGGTGGCCATGCAGTTGGAAAGCAGAGGCTAATGACTCTTTCTGTTGTGAATTTCAGCTGTTGTACTTGTAAAGCAACGTGTGGAGGGGCTCCATCTTGCATGAAAAGGATTTCCCCCGGGCATTGTCTTTGTCTTTACGGAATGACAAAGCTGTTCAACATGTGGTGATATTTCTCTCCGGTAACAGAACAGGTTACCGGTCCTGTCGGGGTAATGGTCTCATGGAAGAATGGACCTATGATAAATTCTACTGTGAACCCACACCAAACAGTTACCTTTGGTGAATGTAAGGGAATTGCTGTGACTACATGTGGTGATGTGTCATCCCAAATTCGGCAGTTCTGGGTATTCACAGTTCCATTCAGGTAAAAGTGGGCCTCGTTTCCCCATAAGATTTTCCACGGCCAAGCATCATCCACCTCCATTCTGGCAAGAAAAGTGAGAGCAAAAGTCAATCGCTATGACGTTACTCTTGTACACGGCTGATCTTGTACGGATAGAAGTGGATAATTCTTCGTAAGATTTGTCATACCGTACTGTAAGGCATATCCATATTCCGAGCTACTCCACGAGCGCTAGAAGTGGCAGCAATATTGTCTTGTCCTCTGTTGACAATCGCCGTGGCAACTGCTTCGATTGTATCCTGTGGTACAGGTTTTCGTCCTCTGCCTTCAGAGAACCTGTTTTCTCAAGCTTCGCAACCATTACTTTTAGCCGATTAACTGACAAAGGACCGTTACCTTTAAGCATTTTTTTTTGTGCTTTCTAAAAGAACGAAAAGCGGCTGACGCGTTGCACTGGTTGAGGTAAAAGAATTTGACCAGTAACGCACGCTCGACTAAAGAAGGAGACATTGCACATAAACTTTCAATCCGATTGTTTCGAAAAGTAACACATTGCCTTTTAAAGCCCAAGCAGCTGACACTGTGCCAATGAGATTTGAATAAAAAACTTTTTCTGCTCAGCGTTTTCTGTTACCCAGTAAGTAAAATTGCAGATAAAGAGACTTTATCGGTGTTTATGTAAATTTTTCGCTTTTTTAAAAGTGTTGCCATATTGCACTTGAACTAAGCAATGTGCAAAATAAAAGAATCAGCAAATGTGCAAAATAAAAGAATATTTTATTTCCGTATTGATTTGCATTTGTAAACACTCTATTTTCTATTACACAGCGCCCCATATTCCCCTGGCGGTGACTTTTGGAACTAATTTTTTCTTTCGCGGAATCCTTCGCTCTCCGTCTTGTTTAATCTTCTTGCAAAATGTGGCGTCATTCTAGCAAATAGATCGCTCTACAGAGCACTGCGAGCACTGTCAGTTTAATTATGGCCACCCTGTATATATATATATATATATATATCTGGGGCCTACATCTGTTTACATAATTTACCGCTAGTTTTTTAAAAACAGGGAATCACAATCAATAGTTTAAAGTTTTCTTGACTGTTAATGGTATGTACTGGCCTTTTCGTTTTTAATTTTTAATTGTTTGTTTTTATTGTTATTTTTGTTATTGTATTTTTACTTTGTTGTGGTTAATTTCTTCTTATTTGTTGTTTTATATTTCCTTTCTGTTAAAATGGTATATCTCTTGAGCATAATTTCAGGGGATTTTCGGGTCACGAGGAATCATTTTTAGACAATGTCTGTTTTTCCTCACAGAAAAAATCCCTTTCTTTGAATCCCTGCCTGAGAGAGACCCTTGAAAAAGTCTTCAGGCCGGATTCTTTTTTTATTTTATTTTTTTATATTTTTTATAATTTTTTTGATTTTTTGTTTTTTCTATTAACTTGATTCTAATACTTTTGTATCAATTCATCTATGTTTTAGAAGTAGCTGCAATTGCGCTCTCTAAATACTATGAAGTTCTTTTTTTGGTTTTAGTTTAAATAGGTTATAAATTTTAGTTGCGATTTCGAAACTGTTTTTGTTTCGTTTTCATTTTAGTTTCGTTTTCAAACTTTTTCTTACTTAAGATTGGTTATATATATATATATATATATAAGATTAATTATGGCGCTGAGACACTCCAATTATTTATTACTTTGAATGACGAAGCGTTTTTATGCAGTAAGGACGCGGGAAACATGTTGTGAGCCTTTTTTTGTAGAGATTTTACCTGCTGCTGGTATTTACTTTCCTTTTTGCTTCTATAATTGGTTGTGAATGTTCTTTTGTAGTTTATATTATGTTATTATAATTTTCTTTAAAATTGGAGATTGTAATTTATTGCTTTATTTCTGTAAAAGCTGGTTTATCTCTGAAGCCTCAATTTTACGGAATTTTCGGGTCAAGGGGGGTTAATATTATTGGAAAAAAGTCAGACCCTCACAGAAAAAATTCCTTGTATGAATCCCTGCCTGAGAGTGACCCTTGAGAAAGTTTTCAGACCGGATTCTTAATTTCTTTCGTTTTGATTCTATATTCATTCTTTTTGCTGATATTAACTTGGTATTTTTACTAATTTGGTTATATAATATTAAAAATCTCGTGTCACGATGTTTATGTTCTTACTTCTCCGAAACGGCTCGTCAAATTTTTATGAATTTGGCAGGTATAAGAATGTGTATTTGGTAGGTATAAGAATAGGTCGTAAAGTATATTTAATAACGCTATGTAATTAGGGTGTCCCTATCCAGATTTTTTTTCTATATTTTTTACAAAAAAATTGTTTTTTTTTATTTCTTTTTTATTTGGCATCAAAAAATACCTATAATCCCAAATTTTCACCCTCCTGTCCCCACCCTCCCATTTTTTAATCACGATTTTAGTATTTTTGTATGAACTATATCCAAATAATTAACCCGTCAATGGTAATTCAAACAAAATGAAATGATTTATGTGTTGTATGACAGATGGCGCTACGTCCGCCTCATCGAATTTTCATCCACACATGCATTCAGTCATTTACGAGAAGTGTGGCGTCATTTCTGAATTTGTTTTGTATCAAAATGCAGTGCGTGCAAAATTTTGTACGATTTATTTTAATTTATAGTCATTCACGAGAAGTGTCGCGTCATTTCTGCATTTGTTTTATATCACAACGCAGTGCGGGCAAAATTTTGTACGATTTATTTTAATATAATAATTTTTAAGAAATATATACGTGTATAAATACGTAATATAAAATTTAATAATTTATAAGAAATATATACGTGTTTTATGATTGTAAAAAGGGTGGTAAAATGCTAAAAGAACAAACATGAGTCAGCCGGGAAGTCAGGAAAAGTGCAATTACCAGAAATTGAGACATTACCAGAACCATTGAACGGCTTGCACATCGGCACGGAATCAGATACAAACCAGTTCCTGAAGTCCATTCGCACATTCAATCCATGCTTCCAAATAACTTTGTTCCGAGCAACCGAAATAGTTCACGATACTGCTGCAAATGACTAACAATTCAATTCAACGTTCAAAATCAAAAGCCAAGTGTACCACAAAGTAGGCTCATTGCTGCCAATGCCAAACGAAGCACATAAATTTTTACAAATCTACTTCATGAGCGATGAAGACATGAATCATGTGGATGCACGTTGCAGCTATAATAACCTCAATTCACTTAGTGCCAGGCGCATCGTCGGCGAACTGGACGCCCTACTGAATGAACGCAATGAATTATTGAAATTCTTCAAATCACACATGCACGAATTGCAAAGTCATAATCACTCTATTGTCATCAATCCAAAAAAAAAAAAAAAAAAACGCCTGCTGGAGAGCACTTGAGTAGATTCAATGCGCCTGTTGTTGACGACGTTGCTGGAATCATGGTTAGAAACCGCACATCGACCCGAGAAATTGTGATTCGAAGAAGAAACAATAATCAAATGTCCATCGCCGACACTCACCGTTCATACGACGCTCTCCAATAACTGCTAATTTTCTGGAAGGGACAAGACGTATATTGCATAAACATTAAACAACAAGTCCCGCTACAATTAATTCATTCATTATGAACATCATTATTCATTTTGAATTAATATTTACATTATATTATATTCATGTTGTTACAGGAGCGGAAATAAACAAGAAAGTGAGCTCGATGGATTTTTATGCATATCGTATGATGATTCGACGCGGTCAAAACAACGTCATTCTGCGATGTCGTGACCGGTGCCAACAGTTCATGGTCGACACATACGTGAAGATAGAAAGCGAACGACTGCGATTCCTACGACACAATCAACAGAAGCTGCGTATATTCACTTGAGAAGAATATATTCACTTGGAAGGCGCTATCATGAGCGACGCCGACATCGATGAAATTGGTAACTTTATCATTCTACCATCATCGTACGTAGGCAGTCCACGTTATAGGCAAGAATACATATAGGATGCTATGACTTTCGTGCGCGATTACGGATGACCGTGTTTACTTATCACATTTACATGTAATCCAAAGTGGCAGGAGATTACATCTTTGCTATTGCCAGGCCAAAATGCAATACATCGTTATAACATTATAGTACGTGTGTTCAAAAAAAAATTGAAGTCTTTAATGAGTTTTATTACAAAATTACACGTATTCGGTTCCACACTTTTGAAAGGCAAAAGCGAGGATTACCTTATTTACACATTTTGATTTGGTTAGTCGACAAAATACGCCCTGGGGAAATATATAGTGTAATTTACGCAGATCCGTCTACTGATCAACTACTGTTCGATATTGTTACCACAAACATGATTCATTTCTCATGCGATGATCTGAATCGTTTATCGGCTTGCATGGCAGATGAAAACTGTACAAAGCGTTTTCCTAAAGTTTTCACCAACGACACGATCACAAATGTTGATGGATATCCAATATATCGTGGAGGAAATGCTGATAATAGCGGGAATAAATACTAACAACGCAGACATTGACATTGACAATCGTTGGGTGATACCATACTCTCCAATGCTGAGCAGAACATTCAATGCTCATATAAATGTTGGATTCTGCAGTTCGGTGAACAGCATAAAATACAGTTGCAAGTATGGGAATAAAGGCAGCGATATGGCTGTGTTTCAAATTCAAAATACCGATGTGAATGCTCCTCGATTGAATGACAACGACGGAATACTGTGCTACCAAATTGGCCGGTACATCAGCTTCAATGAAGCTGTCTGGCGTATCTTTGGTTTCCCAATTCAGGAACGGGACCTAGCAGCTATACATTTAGCCGTCCATCTTGTAAACGGCCAGCACGTATTTTTCACCAACGAGATAGAATTGAGCGTGCCATAAATCCACTAAAAAGTACACACACCGAATTTTTCGAATTTTGTAATCGCGAGGATACTTTCGGTGAATTTGCACAAACACTACTTTATTCCAAAGTACCACGCTATTTCACATGGATTCAAACAAAAAATGGACGCCCCTCAAGCAAGGCCCTCCAAGTGATGCGTGGCCCGGCCTGTTCAAATCAAACACTTTGGGCCGAGTATATACAGTCAGTCCAAGGCAGAGTGAGTGCTTCAATCTGCGACTGTTGTTGGTTAATGTAACCGGCCCTTTGTCATTCCAAGATATACGCAAAGTGAATCGACAACAGTATCCAACATACAAAGATGCATGCCTTGCACTCGGTTTGTTCAAAGGCGACCATCACATGGTCGATATGTTTTCTGAAGCAGCACTGGGCTGTACAGCAACACAAATTCGTTTATTTTTCGTTATAGTGTTGACAACATGTTTCCCATGATGGGCAGACACGTTGTGGGATAAGCACAAAGATTCAATGACTGACGATATATTGCATCGAATGTTCTCGCGTGGGGAAACTATCGAGCTTATTTGTGTTGGCTAAAGACGGACAGACAAAAAATGTCGTTCACTCAATTGCTCTTCGAAAAGAATATTGATTTTCTTTATTTCATTTTTATGCTTTAGAATAAAAAATATATTACTTTTTTCACTTTACATTCAACTTTTGTGAGATCAAACAATGTATATGTTCGTTACGTTAATGAAATACATTGTATTGAGAAAATGAATAATTGGTGGGTTTTTTTTATCGGTGATCACCGTCTACAGCGCTCCACTCTAGTAATTCTAGTAATTTAATATTAACTAACTCTAATAGTGACTGTTCACCCGAATTTTTGCGACGAACATGTCTGAACCGAACCAGCCAAATATGCAACGCCACCTAGCGAAGCGCTTCGTGTGAACTTGACCAAAGCAAGAACTACTGCCTGTCGTATCTGCCTAACAACTGCAAGAAAACATATCTCTTTTTCTTTTCCTGAAACTTTATTTCTATGTCATTATTCTTTATATATTTAAAAAGATTTCTTTTATATAGGTATAATCACATATGATCCATAATATCATCATGAATCAAATAAAATTCCAAAACGCAGAATCAATTTTGGAAAAATATATGATTTAACTAAGTCTACATCTATATATTTGACACTAGCAACTACGGCTGCAGTTTCGTCTGCGTCTATATATAAGTAAAGAAAAAGAAAACACATATTAATAAAAAAGTACAGTTTTTTTAATATCTAGTGCAAAAAAGTTTGAACCTCAATTTTCTGATTAATTACTACTCTACGGTATCTAGATAAAAAAAAGTTTTTTAGCTTTAATGTTTAACGTATCCATATAATGTCTTGATTTCCACTTTAGACTCTGGCTATATGCACTATCTACCAATAAGTTTTTGGGCATCCATACAGATGGGGATATCTGCGGTCCTGATCTACTTATCTTACACGATCTTTTATACTTAAATATCGTGTAGTAAAGAGCATTGGCATTTGTTGCATGCAAGATGCCACGAAATTCAAAATTGTCTGACTTCGGGAAAGGCGAATAAGGATGGAAATGGTGAGAAAGAATAGAAGTGGCCGATCCTTAAGGGGTTTATCTAGTGAGTTAAAAATTCCAAAATTGACAGTGTCTTTTCTGATTAATAACTGAAAGGTGAGTGAATACCTGTAAGAAAATATAAAAAGGTGAGTGGTGATTGTCAGAATGTGCTTCGACCCAGGAGACCCGCAGAACTAAGAGGTAGAGACTGACAAGTACTGTCCAAGAAATTCAGAAAAACCCTACCAAAACAATGGCCCTCATACCCCAGGAGTTCCACAAGCATCCAGGATTGGTTTCCATGGTCGTATTGCCACACGAATATCCAACCGCGCCGTTCGGTTGAGTTGGAGCAAGGGAATCGAAATTGGACCATAGATGAGTGGAAACCGGTTCTCTGGAGTGATAAATTAAGGTTAAATCTCTACCAGACGAATGGCAGTGTGTGGGTTTGGCGAATGCATTGAGAATGCCTTTTGCTAGAATGCATTGCACCTACAGTAAAGTTTTACGGAGGAGGAATTGTGGGATGTTATTCATGTTATGGATAAGGACCCTTGATACCAGTTCATAGTAAGACAACACCGACATCTACTCCACTATTCTAGACAACAATGTGCTACGCGGCAATTTTAAGTGTTAGATCATTGTTATTTCCAGGATGACAACGCCATTTGTCATGTTGTTAGGTTCACCGTGGATTGTATGATGACAATGGGGTGAACTGATTGGAATGGACTGTCCAGAGTTCAGATCTGAATCTTATAGAAAACGTCTCGGACTCACCTCAAAGGCATGAGTGAAAAATATGCTAGAAAGTATCATATGAAAAAAACCAGAAAAGATAAAAAGGGTTTAATAATACCAGAACTGTAATATGCAATTCTAAAAATTACTTCTTAATGTTTAAAAAAATTTAAACGTATTGTACCTCATAGAAACTTGTACAGTGAATACGTTTTTATAAATATTATATGCAAAAGTTTTATTAATAAATATTATAAGCAAAAGTTTTCTTATTCCAAATTGGTTCTACTAAGCAAAACGTAGAAAATTAAAAATAGTTTGGCAATCCTTTCTCGGGATAATTATCAACTTCCTCGTTCAGCTTATTCATCAGTTCTGAATCGTGGTAATTTTCCAGGCTTCCTCCGTATTGAGTTGGAATTATGGACTTGGGAAAGTAATTCAGCAGATCCTCAGGTTTGGAATGGAAGAATACCTGTAAGAAAATATAAAAATATTCAATAATAATTTAAGTTTGCAGTAAGTAGACAGGACACAGATGGCGGATTTCTTGAATTAGATGCATGAAGAGCCTTAGTGCAAAGGTACAATGTACTATGTCACAAATGTATAAAAAAAATAATAATAAATGATCCAAATACTAATATGTTTTCGTCTACCATCTTATTATATTCGATTTATATGTGCCATATACGATTTTTCATGGCTACCTTGCCCAAATACGAATGCACGTGTAATAACAGTTTCATCAGCAAAGAAGCAGTTTGTGAATGGTGGATGTTAAAATACTAGTTTCTACTTGTCTAAATGTGCCAGGAAATAAAAACGATTGAGAAATTTCCATGAAATTAAATTATTTTCATTTCAGTATAATTTTCAGAGCGTGATTTCATATAGATTTCCATCGAATGATACCAATTAATGCAATTCGAAATTCTTTTGAAATTCATCAATTCATTTTATTACATTTAAATCATCATAATAAATGATTGAACACATTTCTGCAGAGTATTTTGACAAATTGAATAGTCATCAACAACATAATACCGATAAATGGAGACTGAAAGGTTATTTCAAAAGATTTCTGATAATTTTACTCATAGCATATTGCTCTGTATAAAAAATAGCAAATATATTAGAACAAAAAATCAAAGACTAGTTCCTCATTTCTGTTTATTGAAAAGTTATGGACTTGAAAAGGACTTTTGGTATGATTTGAGATTCTTGACACGAGTGAAACCCTCCCCATAAGATTCAATATTTAAGCATCGTTACTAGTAAAGTACATTCTATTAAGTTAATATCTTTTCTCTATCTTTGATATGTTATTCCATTATTTTGACAAGATATTGCTTCCTGACATAATTACTATATTAAATAAAACTTGCTTCTTGGACAAGAAAAATCAAATTATTTAGGTGGCCCCTTAGCACTTCTACAACACCCCAAGTCCTGAAACTTTAGTAGAAAAATTAGAAAACGATGATGTTTATTTACTCGAAGAGCACGAGTACACAAAGACGAAGAATACACAGACGACAAATATTTACATCCGAGACGAACATTGGACAGCACACAGTATCACACTCCAATAAACAGTAGCCCACATATAGTAATCGCCTACAGCACACGAAGCAACCAGACAGAATCTAGCAGAAAAGGGGTTCCTAGGAGCTTCGCTCTACGGTCTCTCCAACGGCTGAACTTCTCGCTTTAGCTGCCGACTCACTACTTCTCCCAACTGGCTACTACACACAATATAAGATGCTGCCTTCGCAGTAGACGACAGGGTTCGGCACACAGCAGTTCAGTACTCGCTCCACACAATGCTGGTCGTTGCTTCGCTATTCTCTGGAAGACTCGTTACTCTTTGTCGATTCCGTCTACTCGACACATCCAGAGATTGAGAGTGCCGGTCTTTTATAGTTCCGGGAGGCGGGGCTAGAATCTTCTAGACGAATCAGCCGTAACTCGGTTCCTAATGAAAAAATTCTCGACAAAATTCTCGAAGTTTCGATTATTATCCATTTTGTCACCCAAGTCACCAAATTCGTCGCCATGTTTGCCGCCAAGCTCTGCGATTACTGACTCGACATCCGGCAGCATCCAATACGGATGACAGTAAGGCGGCCTTTCTTATGATGACACTAGTCGCGCTAGGAAGCAAAATTACAGGTTGTAACAATATTTACGCGATGAAGTTAAAAGAGCCATTACTACTACATATCTATCCTATTTTTCGTTACTGGAAGGGTTTAATCTTTAAAAGTGATTAGAGAACACACAAATTTAATATTAAAATCTCGTAGAGACCATGAAAGATAAAATAAAGACCGTATTAAAGGTAAAATATACCTGTCCAATGAAATACTGATGAGGTGGTCATAATAAATTGTTTATACAATGTGTAACAGTGTAAAATACGAAATAACTCATACATATTAAAGAAAAGGACAAATCAGAAGAAGTACTTATCATAGAATTGAAAAAAAAAAACCATTATAACTTTTTACTATACCAAGAATTGCAAAAAATTCGAAATTTTGACGTTTCTCCACTTTTTATATTTCCTCCGAGCTCGAAAAACGTATTTTTGACATTTTTTTTCTGTGTCTCTGTTAATAAAATATCTCAAAAATGCTTTTAGATAGATGACTGACATTTGATAAATGGAATTAAGATCAAATTCGAGATTTCTGTCAATTTTGGATCTCAATCTATTCGAGTACAAATGAATTTCATAACTACAAAACTCAAACAGCTAAGTAGACAAAATTTGTACACAAGTTCAAAGACTAAAGTGTAGTTACTTGTCAAACTGGAATCAAATTTGTCAAAAGATTGAGCATCGGTAGATTTGTACTTTCACAAATATGCAAATGCGATAATTCAAAAATGCAATGACTTAAATATGTGAAATTTCGCTAGTGATTTTATTATTACAATTGTAATTCTATATCAAATTTTGGTTTCAGTCGGTTGTAAAAAGCGCATTTAAAACATAAATTCAATTTTCGGATACTATTAACGGCCTGCCAAGGATTAATCTCCCCCCCCCCAAAAAAAAAAAAAAAAAAAAATAAAATCGCCAAGCTTCATACGATACATTCAGTAAAAATGCTAAATTCACGCCTTCAATTTCGTGTGAGTTAGACAGATAACATTTTTCTTAAAGAGTATGCGAGAAACTTTTGAGGTGATTAATTTTGATGGTTTATGGTTTGATTTTTGAACAATAAATATTTAATAGTAAAAAGCATTCACTAAAATGTCATATGTTTATATATTAAGGAGAAATAATGCAACCTAAGAAACTGTTTAGTTATAAAAAAAATAATGGCTAATAAAACATATACAGTGGGTAAAAAAAGTATTGGCAATTGCTTATATTTAAACATATTACTTAACGCAGAATATGTCTAATAATTTTAGCATAATATAATGAAGCATAAACACATTAAATTTCATATTCAATTCATCATATTCAATACTTTGTATGCATACCTTTCTCCTTTATGATTGCTTGTTATCTATTCTGCACTGACAAAACCAACGATGTATCACTGTATATTGTAACGAAATTTCCGGGGGTTCGTTTGGATAGTGGAAGTTACATGGTGTGGAGAACGCTCAATCAGCAGGCGACAGTAGAAAAAGAAACAACGACGTTTATTTACACGAAGACACACAGGACAGCACAAAGACAACTATATACAGCACAGAAGACGATTATCTTCAGCCGAGACTTGCAGCATACAACCAGACTCTACTACAGACAGTAGCGCACAGCTTAGTTCAGCACTAGCTTCACTCCGTCGCTGCTCCTCTTATCTCTGGAAGGCCATTTCTTTTTCTGTCGATTCCGACTACTCTCTTCATCGTCGATCCCTTCTACTCTTCTCTGTCGCTTCCGACTACTCTCCGATCTGGTTCACGACGACCACACCCTGGCAGCTGCCAGCCCCTTTTATAGGTCTCAGGAGGCGGGGCTAGAAGCCTCTCAACCAATCAGGAACATTCGAAGCGTAACTCGGTTCCTACTGGACGGAACTGGAAAATTCTCGATGTTTCGGGTATAATCTATTTTGACGCCAAAGTCGCCAAATTCTTCGCCAATTCGCCAAGCTCTGGGACCTCCTATGGAACCAACTATGCTGGGAAGCCGCATCACAGATTCGTAACAATATTTTTCCATTCTTGGAAGAGTATACTTTTCATATTCTCTTTAGATGATATTTCCTGACAGCTAAATCCAACTGGTGCCATAAATTTACAATCGGGTTACGGTCCAGAGACTGAGGTGGTGTTTTTAACTGGTGTATTGTAGAGTAACCATTCCCGTGTTTTATATGCTGTAAGCTTGAGGTCTTGCTGAAACATAAACGACATTTCCAACCCTTTTTGAGATTTAAATTACAGCGCAATATTTCGCTGTACGTGTCATTTTACCTTCAATAAAATGATAATTACTCCATTCGCTGCCCTACAGCCCCGCGCCAAGGCGCTCCGTGTTTCGCAGGAGCTGTTACAGTTCGTGTTTTAAATTCAAAATTCTCCATACATATTGTCTTCCATCACTTCCAAAAATATTGAATTTCGATTCATCCCAAAATATGACTTTATTCCGTCTGGCCGATCAATATTAGCTTTTGCGAAGTCTAAGTTTCTAGTTTTTTTCAAAAATGATTCTTTCTGGCTGCTCTTCCATAATAGTCGCTTTCATGTAAATCATTTCGAATTATTGTCTGGGCACTAAAATTTTTTTGCGGAGTATTTGCCACTTGTTGGGCCAACTGAGGCGCAAGGTTCTTTTTTACTTCTCTGATAATGACGCGCTTCTACTTTGTGGAAAATATTCGAGGCCGCCGAATTCTGACCTTATTCCCTGTTGATCCTGTTTCTTGAAACTTTTTGACGACTCTTCAGACAGTGAATAAACTAATTTCCAGTTGATTTCCAATTTCGCGAAATGTTAAGCCATCATTTCTAAGACGGACAATGTTGTTTTTTATACTCACATCCAACTCTTTCGCTTTTGTAGACATTTTAACCAGCGTTGAAGAAAAACGACCCAGAAGTTCAACAGATAGTCTAATCAACAGATCAACGTGATTTTAGGAAAATATTCTTTTCTAAAATCACGTGCTTTCAATACGACGATTCTTGGCACTTTGCCAATACTTTTATTACCTTCGTTTTCCATATTTTTATTATTACCAGGTAAACTGATAGTACAAATAAATAAATTTTGAAGTAAATTCCTTACAAAATGCATTCTAATATTTATTTTATACTTTAATTTGCGATTAGGAATGCATTATTTTTAATACGCCCATTAAGATGCAATTAACAATACTGCTTTTACCCATTGTACATAACGTATTCTCTGCTTCATACTTACTCTTTTTCTGATCTTTGCTGAAAGGAAATGTTTCAATACAGCCCATACAGCCATCTGAAGTGCAGATTCGTTAATGCAATGCGTTTCTTTGTAACGGCCAGGAACGCAGTTCTATAAAGGTTATATTTGGATTAAAAGAGATTAAATGTATAAAATGATCCAAAATTCAGCGTGTATGCTGTTAAACGAGGCGTACACCCCCAAAAAAGATAGAAATACATAAAAATATCTCATAAGAAACATACAGATGAGCTGGAGAAAAAAAAAAAAGAAAATGCAAAAATACCAAATCGTTAACACTCGGAATATCTTTCCTTGGCGATTTTTTTTTCGATTTATTTCACTTGGCTGTATTTTGTATATTACACCTGCACTACTTGTCATTCAAAACTTATGCATGTTTCAAAGCACGGATTGGCAAATCGTTTTAAAGTTATGCAGATGATGAGTAGATTTTTGGCGACGTTAAAACAGATGTTTGAGTCTATGTCCATGTGCGTCTTTATCAAAATCTGTCCATTGCTTCGTGTTTCTTGATCACAGAATATTAAGGGATTAGAAATGAGCTACAGAATTACACCTTCCAGCCCATCTTATTGAATGAGTCAGATTGTGTTCAAACTATTTCAAGTCCATATGTGATTATTTAAACCTATTTTTGTCATTTCATTTTTCTACCACCATGACAATTTTAATATCTAATCTATAGTTATATAAAGCTCAATGTGCGCGTGTTGGCGCTCTACAGGCCAGACCATTTGACATACAGCTACCAAATTTGGTACATGTATACCTTGGAGGTCGTGAATGTGCACCTGGGGTCCGTCCCTTTTTTTGAATTTTTAATTAGAATTTTAATTATTAATTAAAAACTAACTTTCTCGCCAAAAAAATCTTCTCATTTTCCCCAACGCCAAATCAGTAAGGCTTCAGTTTTTTCCCCCCACACTAATGAGGCTAGGCTTAAGATTTTTCGGCCTATTATTTCAAACGATTCTGTTTATTTTCTTAATGTTTGATGCATTTAAAATTAAACAGTGTTAATGAATCGATCTTTTAGATTCATTCTGAAGTACTTTTGAATTAAAATAAAACAGAATAAAAGAAATTAAAAATTTCTAATCTGCATAGCGATACCGCAACTGGCGTAGAAAAATTCGCGCATTTGCGTTATCGTAACTGGCGTTGAAAATTCACGCATGCGCATTATGATCTGATTGTTGACAAATATTATCAACGGATGCGGATTTGATTTGAATTATTTTTATTTTAGTTTCATGCTTTTGTGATGAAATTGTATTCATGTTAGTTATATTTTTTGTATATGCTTATAATTTTAAGTACATCGTTTTTTAAGTAGTTTTTTTAAACCTGTTTTAGACCGATTATTTTAAACGATTCGTTTTATTTTCTTAGTGTTTGATGCATTCAAAACTAAACATTGTTAATTAATCGATCTGGTCATGATGAATCTGAGAAAATTTTGTTGACAAATTCTTAAAATATTGCATAAATTTAGAAATATATTCTTTAGTGCCTATGAAGTTTAAACGCTCAGTGACTCTGTTTTCAGTAATCATATTATAAAAAAAATATTTTGTTTCAGTAAAAAATATTATTATATTAATTGCAAATTAATCCTTTCCAATTTAATTTAAAGTATAAATTGTACGGGAGCGAACAGAAAATGAGAGATATACATATTACGTTATGACTGAAGGCCTTTATAATATTATGAGTGAATTATATGACTATCAAAATGTTAAGTTTCACAATATTTTGATGAAGAAACTATTAAAGTAGGAATTGCATTAAATATTTAATTATTAAAATTTTAACGAACATTGAAATTGGCGAACCGGCTGGTCGCCAAAGGCGGCTAGTTTATAATAAATCCGCGCTTTTTTTGTGAACTGTTTTAATATTTGTTTTATTGCTCTTCGGATTTGTAATTCCGTTTCACAGCTTTTTCATTAATTTAATTTGATTATTTGAAAAAGGAGTTTAGGGCATCGATTCAAACATTGAATATATTTAAGTTTTTAGGGGATGAGGAGTATTTCAATTTGGTTGTTCTTGTTAAATAAATAAATATAATTAAAACATTATACTGAGAATGTTTAACAGAAAAACGTTGATGGTATTTTACTGTAAATGGATCAAAATATCTTAGGTGTAAAGATGGATGTGGATATTATTCAAAAATATCAAAATTCCTTCAGAGGTACAGAATGTATATGGATATCGTTAGGTGATGTCATTTATAAATTCTGAGTAATATAATTTTCGTAAGTTTTTCATTTAATCTAAAGAAATATTAAATTTGGTACACAACAACTGTATACAAGTTTTGAAATCTGAGCTACAGTTATTTCATCAGGTTGCAGTGAAAATAATTTAATAATTTCTATTCTTAAGTACCACCGAAAAAGCTTGAATATTTTTAACTTTCTGAATCTCGAGGTCCAGTTTATTGAAGATTAGAATGTATTGTTTTATGTGTACTTCTCATATGAGTAAATACAAATATATGTAAGTGGATACTCTGACACAGTATCCACCTCCGTTAGTTAAAGTATCTGAAGAATTTGAGTAAATTTGTTAGTATGTATTTTGTTTATCTAACTTATGAAAGTTTTTATCATTGAAGAAAGCGATGTTTGGACATGTTTGAATGTTTTAAAAATCATAATATAGACAGAGGATAGAACAATTTTTTCCTACAGAAATTGAAGTATAATAATGTAAACTGCGGCGTTTGAAAGAATGATAAATTAAAATTACACAATTTTCATAAAGTTGAGAAGACAAATTTTGATCCTTAGCATTCGAGTTATTTTTTAAATCATGTTCGTTTTGTACTACAGATTATTGTTTATTTTTTATTGTCTTTATTTCATACTGAAAAATTTCTTATAGTGATACTTCATTTTTGATATTTAAAAGTGTTGACTGCATTGGTGTTGGAATGGAGTTTATAGTTAAGGATAGCTTAAACAAAATAGTTATGATCTTGGTATACATTTTTCTTTGTCGATAGTATGTGGCTGATCTCTTCTACCAAAATATATTAATCTGAAACATGAATTTTAATCGGTCATTCCAGGTTTTCTTTCAGTTCCTGTCATTGGAAGTAATAAATGGATTTTTCTCAATGATTTGATAGATTGATTTGGAGTTTTTCGTTTAGAATTTCATATTTGTTAATGCTGCGGTGTTGTCTGTCGCTGTGGAGAAAACCGTGAATAATAAGAAGATAGTTAACAACTACTAATGTAATCCAACTATTAATCTCTACTGTTAATTCACTTATGTTTGAAATTCTAAATCTCCTCAAATCTCCCTAAAAAAGCTAGACAGGTCTTCACTGTTTCAAAAAAAAAAAAAAAAAACCCTTGAAAAGCCTGAAAACGTTGGATTTTTGATTATTAGAGAGTTTAATAAGCAAAAATAAATTTTATTCCTTATTTTTTACTCACATGATCAATGCGATGATTTTTTAGTATTTTCTAATTCATTACTATTGAATTTGTTGATATCTATCATTATAATTTGCATCATTGCATTCTTAATTAGTTTGAGAAACACATTTCAGCAACAATTTTCTAAATTCGTTTTTTTAAAATTTTTCATAATTCATTTTCTTCGTTTTTCTAAAGTTCCATAACGTGAACAAAAACTAAAGGAAATTTGACATACTTACAAAACCAGCATTGTAAATCAGACTAATATTTTGTGGAGTGCAGTATCTAAAATGCTTGATTGTGTCCGTAAAATCGTAGATCACCTTAAACCCACAGATTTGTGTCATTGGGCATCGAAGTGGTAGGAGAAGGGAAAACATGCCCATTGTTTTAATGTGCTCGATCGAAAGTTCATTATGGTTCCACTTGCCTGCAATCAGAATAATAATCGAAAATTTTTTATAAAGAACTTACTTTTGCTTAATGAAAGATTTATATCAGGTTTCGCTGGATACAAACCTTATAAAAATTAAAGGTTCATTAAATTCATTAAAAAATTAAGCAAGTAAGGAAGATTTCAATACGAAAAAGGAAACGAATTTTTTTTCAATAGTACGAAAAAAAATAATGTCCTTAATGTTAATTGTGAATAAAAAAATTAGATATATCTTGCCATATTTAGTTAGTCTTTCAAAATTTATACAAAAACATTTCTTTTTAACAATAGGCATATTTTTAAAGTTTTCAATCTTCCTGTAAGTTAATAATTTATTTATTTATTGTCTCCATTACGGTTCAGCTGTTCGAAATTTAATGTTTTTTTTTGTATCACGAATAATTACATTCATGTGTAAGTTTTTTTTTCAGGATTAAAAAACTGAAAAGCCGAAAAGTCAGTCAACGGTAACCGATAACTCAAAGGTTGTAAAAGGGTAAAATAATATCAAGATATTACAGATCGCATTTCAAAAATAAATGCAATCAATTTGATTGTCGAAAAATGAAAGTAAAAGTATTTCAAGTGGCAAATTTCTCAGGATAGTTATGTAAGAACACATATATTTGTTCGAAACAGAAAGAAATCAACATATTTTAAACATATTTTTTTATATATTTTTTTACATTTAAAAACAAAAATTTCCTTTTTATTTACGTTTTTTGACTAAAGAATTCAACTTTTGGGCTATTTTTGGTGATATGGATATTTTTCAATTTGAATAAAATTGTTTCTGGTAAAAAGGATAATGAATTTTTATCGATTTCAAATTTCAGATTTGAAATAAAAGTTTTTCGTTATACACCCTACTGCTTAAATAGCTCGTTGACCATTATTGAATACTCTTCATTAGGTCATTTGTTCAGTAAACTTATCGTTTCATTGTCTTCTGAATCAACATTATTTTATGGAATAGTAAAACAAAGTACTTGTAATTGGTGCCTAATTTAAGAAATTTAAAATGCTCTATATTTAAATTTGACGACATAAAATTAATTCAAATTTCATGACAGCAAATGTAGGTTAAGTACAGAAAATAATTTTTTTCGCATTTTTTAGAGTGATGAGAGAAGTATTGATAATACTTAAAACCTTTCACTCTGAATAATTTATTATCTTTTCCTTATTTTTACAATAAAACGTGTTTTATATAAATGTGAATTGAATTGAACTACCAAGGCATGAGTTAACTTACCAAGTTCAACGAGAACAACTGCACATCCGTCTGGACACCTGTTGGGAAGTACAGAAATAAACTTCGTGGAAGGGTTCTCTTTGAAATACGCGTTTGGGATGCTCTGGAAAATGCTGCTGAAATTTCTTCGGAAGTGGACGAATTTCCGCACAGCCTGAAACGCCTGCGAAGAATTGTATTTTCTATACCTTAAAAACAGTTGCAAGAAATCCTCCTCGAACTCGATGCCAGCCGTGAATTTATCAGCTGCATAAAAAGCGAAATAATATATAGAGATTTTCGTTTAAATAAATAATTGATCAATTTGTTGGTCTTGATTAAAAAACTGAATATTTTCTATAAAATTTTCCTTCAAATGCATATATTTTTTCTTATTTATTATGAAACGATATTAAATAGATATTTTCCTCGAGAGTACATTGACATGCGCTGGTATTTAATGTGATGTCCATTTTTCATTACAAAATTCTCATTTCGCTGACATAAAATATATTAAAAGTGTTTCTGAGAATAATTTTTTTCAAGAAATTCCTAAAGTTTTCTTGTCAGTTAGTCTTTGCACAGGAATCTGTTAGAGAAACTGTTTTATTATAAAGAATCGTCATGTAACGGATCACATTGGATGGCAGGAACTTTACAGAGTCTTGATTTCAATATTTTTGAAAAGAGCAGAAGAAGCAGATTGACTTACAACCATGTGGCAATTTCTTTTATGCATGAAGTCGGTATTTGGGAAAAATACAAACAGATCTCACCAAAAAAAATGCAAATACCTCAAACATTTGCAATGATTCGTCTCCTACAAAATGTTCGTATTTTCTTGGTAATATTAATACCTGTGTTATATCTATTATGTAACAGTATAAAGTTTAATTGATGTTCTTGTTATAAAATGTATTATTATAGCTATAACTCATTACTTAATATCGATAGAAATCTCTCGAGCTCCATCTAAAAAATAAATATAAATGTCCATTTCTGTATCATTAATATAAATACTCATTCTTACCATGGAGAAGAAAATAAAAATAAACTTTGTAATGGCTTAACCGCTCTGTAAATATACTTCCGAGAAATAAATCCATAATTTGTATTGGATCGAAGAACCAACATTTCAATTCTTTTTAAACAAGATTAAAATGTTCCTAGAGTGAGGCAATAACAGAAATGGATGCTGTTCTGCTTTGAAAAAAAGATGTAAGCATTAAGTGCTTATCTCCATCTCTGTCGTTAAATAGATGATAAAAAACAGCACTGAAAATAGCACAACGAATGTTTTTAAGTGAAATAATAATATTAACAAAAGTAGCAATTTAAAATCACTTCTATTTGAAGTTTTATTAAGAAATAAAATTGCTCAAAAATGAACTCCTTAAGTAAATAATTACTTTCATAGAAAATAAAAGAAATTATTCATAAAAAATTAAAGGAAAAGTTCTTCATATAAAAGAAATATTTTCGACGCTTTTGTGTAAAAAAATTGCGTGAATGCGTGAATTTTTTGTGCGAAATAATTCTGGTATATCAAAGTATAACGCAGCATAATTATTTAAAAGTATTATTTCTGAATATTTTGAGAAATCTCTGACTTGGAAAACGCATAATAATAATAAAAAAATGAATAATCAATGAAAAATTTTGGACTTTTTAAATATTATTTTTGAATATAAATTCCAATAAAATATTATCCTATCCTAATAATTCAAAGTAATTTTTATAAATAGATAAAAATACAAATAACTCAAACATTGTTTGAATATTAGTTATTCAAATAATTAACTCTTAGGAAAAACAATTCTGTTACTTTTGCCTTCTGCTTTGACTTTCAAATTCTGATTGTTTTTTAAAATATTGACAAAAGCCGACAGCTTTCTAAAAAGCTGTTCATCGCGGCGGCTCTGTGTAGAGGATCGGCTTCGGAAGCGGTGGACTTCAGGTTCGATTCCACCGAAGAACTTTGGTATAAGTGGGTATGGTGCACGTTTAAGTATCACGTGTCGGGGCCAAATGTGTTTGCCTTAGCATTGTTTTAAAATGGAACGTTAATATACCTAAACTGAACTTATTTATTTTCTAGCTTTTGTAAGATCCTTTGCAGTTTAAAAAAAGATTTAAACGATAGCATTTTGAATTTGTTAAAATATTTTATCTTAATGAATCACTAATTATGAAAATGTTCTTAATTCCAAGGAAGGAAGGAGTCATTTGCACAATCTGATTCTTACAAATATGAAATATGCGAAGTTTTTTCTTTTCAATTGTAAACTAGTCGAAGTCGTCCCCCCCCCCCGCATTCTTGCATACTCTGTAATAGAACTGTTGTTTCCCACACCCAGAGCATAAAAAAAATGGATCACTGGAAATTGTTTTTAAATATCATGAGAACATAAACTTTTATACATATATAAGGATTGCTTGCTCCATAGCATATTTTAAAAATAAACACTTGAATTTCTGTTTTAATTGCATACCGTAAGCGAAAACTAGTGCGGATGATCGCTCTTTGGCGTGAATCTAGCATACGACCTTTGGTTATTTTTTTTGGGGGTGGGGTGGGGTGAGAGATTCAGCGACAAAGGAGCAAAATACTTTCGGTTTGCGCTAATTGACGTTCGTTAAATTTAGATTCATATTTAAAATTATGGCATTAAATTTCATTGAGAAAAATTATCTTCTGTTTATATTCAAAATTTCTATATATCGTTCAATATGCTATATATTTAATATTTCATAAGGATGTCAAATATTAAAATTCGAATTATTTTCTTACTTTAAGAATCAATTTTTTTATTCATACCCTCTCATAATATTTATAATTTATTTCTGTCAATTGCCTTTTTATAAAAAAAGTTGAAGTCAAAGCAAAAAACGAGAGTTCTGTTTCTGGCACAAATACTCAAAACGCCTATATAATACATTTTTAACGAATATCCTAACTTATTAAAAAATATTTTCTTTGCGTCTTAATTCATCTAAGATATTGCAAGAGTTTTTATAAGTTTTTTTTTTATACTAACTTAAGTTTCACACTAATTCTTAGTTTTTTCACTACACCAAATAAGCCATGTAAAAAGCTTTCTTATTATTGATATTTTTCCCCTTTTCAGTTTTCATTGCATTTCATGATATATAATTATAAATATTATAGAATCTAAAAATTAATATTTCTCAAATTGAATGCTAGAAAGTATCATATTTGTGAAATCAATTTTCACCTAAATTAGTATATTACTTTCTGATTAAGACAACAACAGGGTATGTTAAATTTTCAACAGGGTATATTAAATGTGTATATACAAAATTTTATATATGGAAAGTCAGATTCAAAAATTTCAACATTACAGAAATGAAACATGATAAGTTAAATAAAAATATTTAAAAGAATCAAATCTTATTTGCAATTCTTAAGAGAAAAAAAGTTTATTAACCTTTACGTACCTGATAGTAAACCTTTAAGTTTAGTCAGCTCTTCTACTCTTGTTTCTGGTGTTTCGTTGAGCTCTTCCAGAGCCTTTTGGTAGCAAATTTCTGGAAGGTAGTCCATGTGAAACGGGTAGCATTTTTGATCGTTAATTTCCTTACTCATAATGTCCTGGAAGCCCCACACTTTCGAATCTGCTATGACTTTTCTTGATCTGTTAGATAAAATAAGTGCTGCTAACTGCTGCTAAAAAAACTGCTGAGCATGTGAAAGATTATTCATTTAAAAACTTGAAACATGTTTGTATTCGCGATTAGATAAAGCGAATTTAGAAAAAAAAATGAAGTAAATAAATGAATAATCGGCTGGTTTAAATTTGATATCTAAAAGTAACTGGTAACGTTTTTTGAAATTTGTTCGAAGTTTGTTGCAATCGCATCTTTCCTCCACTGACTTTGATAATAAAGTAAAAGAATTCGGTTACGTTCAGGTTTATTTGTAAAAATACTATATTTTTAGCATTTATGAAAATTATGTAAAGGATGGGTTTGGTTCATCTTCAAGCATCAGATTTTATTTCCACATACACACACTAGAGTTACGTGATTTATAGCACATTAAAAAAACTGAACTGCCGAACTGAACTTAAAACTGTGTTAAACTGCATGCCATAGGCGGATAATAAGTACAGGAGGTCAATCTTTGGGATGTGGCTAGTGTATGATTTTTGGCGATTTTGTCAAGAAATAAAGTACAGGAAATGCATGTTATTTGATGAAAGCTACATTAAAGTTTATACAAAAACCAACTTTTTGAAAAACCAGTTTTCGAATTCAATTTTCAAAAAAAAAAGTTATATATATAATATATATATAGCTAATAATATATATATATATATATATATATATATATATATATATATATATATATATATATATATATATATATATATATATATATATATATAATCATTTAAACAATCTAAAGTAAGACATTTTTTTTGAAAACGAAACGAAATAGTTTCGGATTTGCAACTAAAAATTATTTCTTATTCAAACTAAAACCATAAAAGGAACAGGAAAAACTTCATAGTATTTAGAGAGCGGAAATGCAGCTACTTCTAAAACACAGATGAACTGAGACAAAAGTATTAAAGTCAAGTTAATAGGAAAATCAAATAAACCAAATAAAAAAAGAATCCGGGATGAAGACTTTTTGAAGGGTCACCTTCAGGCAGGGATTAAAAAAAACGATTTTTTCTGTGAAGGAATGTGAAGCAAGAAAGTCTAACAATGATTCCTCGTGACCCGAAAATCCCCTGAAATTAGGCCCAAGAGATATACTATTTATATATATATATATATATACTATTTATATATATATATATATATATATATATATATATATATATATATATATATATATATATATATATATATATATATATATATATATATATATATACATATATATATATACATATATATATATATATATATATATATATATATATATATATATATATATATATATATATATATATATATATATATATATATATATATATATATATATATATATATATATATATATATATTACTCATCAGAGCAATGCTTTTTCAAAAGAAGTCATGGAAAAATCAATTCATAAGTTTCTTGAAGACCCTGAAAAAAAATTTACAAATCCAAAAACACTGAAGGCTGAATTTTCATTATTTGATTAAACGAATAAAAGAACAAAAAAATTATATTTTTCATTTGATGCCATGAAAAATATAAAACGAAGCTCAGTAGCTAGTGGACGAGTATTTTCAATTTCTGGCAATATTGTGTCCAAAATACGAACAGATTTAGCCATCGTTCAGTGGATATTTTATATTTTTTAAAATCCTATTTGCTTAGGAGAAATTAAAATTAGTGAAAATAATATTACACACACACTGATGTACGTGTCATAGAAGTTCTTTTTATTATTTATTGTCGAATGCATGAGTTGAACCTAAACAAAGATCATGCAAACGTTTCAGACTGCTTCATTGAAAGATTTATAGCTACACTTAATTCAACACTTTGATTTACTAATTAATGAAGCAAAGTATTATTAGAATTTATTGGCTGTGGGCCTCCTGTTTCCTCACTAGAAATTCCATTCAGTTAGAGTAACGAATGTGTAAAGGAAGTTAATATGTTAGAAGCATGTTCCGAATAATACTTAATTGAGTGTGAAAAATAGGCTCAACTCTGGAAGAATAATCGCTATGACTTACCTATGAAAAATGATGTTCATATTCTATTTCAAACAACTTCTTCCAATTATTTTTTTAAATAGCTTGTTTAAAAAAAAATTATGTTAAAATTCAAGAAATTACTTTTTTTAATAATATCAGCATAATTTCCATACATAACAATTTTCATAACAAAATTTATTAATTTTTAATATATTTTAAAATCATTTTGGTATATATATATATATATAATTTTACATATCTATATAATTTTATAACTTTTCTCTACAGTCTACATCAATAAGCTTTTAACACTCAGAGTTCCGGATGGAAATAATTTTTATATAGTTAAATCGTCTGTTTAATACTTTTTTCCTATATTTTGGTAGTTTTTAACTTAGTTATATTAACGTCCCGGTTACGCTAGCGCTAGTGCTATTTTGGAACGGACTTCGTAATTTTGAAACACGGTCAGATGACATCTGAACTGCTACCCCCTCTTCAAGCTTCCACACCACACCAGCGGGAGGATGTTTGTCCCCGACAGATTTAGCGTGCACCAGATTCGCTTATATAACGGTTCTTCGGTGGAATCGGCTCTCAAAGCTGAAACCCTCGTCTTCCGAAGCCGAGGCCTTACCACCAGGCCACGACAGCCAATATTTGGGTAGAACTTTTCTCTTGCGGTCTAGCAAGTGTCTTTGTTGGTGATAGTGAATTTTATAAAGCTTCTTTTCAATATGTTGATCCAGATAAAAAAGCAAACTTTAGAGTGTACCAACGTTGTGACTTTTTCAAAATGTACAAAACTCCTCGCAGTAAAGGTAGCACAAGAAATAAAACTGTGTAATAATTTCTGATATAATGGAAATAAGTTTCGAGCGATAGTGCAGTGAAAGCAAAGTGGTATTTAAATGCGAATAAGAAACAAATTTAAAATAGCCTAAATTCGCTTATAAGCTGGCACACCCACATGCACACACACACACACGCAACACGCCACGCATGCATGCACACACAGACGCGCGCACAGGCACACACACAGACACAAATGGGCATAGACTCACACACACACTTAAACACAGACACACCCACATAGACGCAGACAGAAACCAGCACAGACACAGACAGACACCAGCACAGACATAGACAGACACCCACAGAGGGACACAAACATAGATACGCTTGCATAGACACATAGTTGCACACACGCACACATACTTACATGCACAGACACACACGTGAGCTATAAATGTAAGCATGCATGATGATAAAATCGTTGAAATGCTGCTAAAAAGTATTCAAAAAAAGAAAAGAAAAGTATTCAAAAGTCGAGTTTAAAAAAATTAAAATTTGATTAATATTTTAATTTTGTGAGAAATCTTGAAATTTCTATTCCATTGCATTTTCTACTTGAATAAATCTTATTTCCAATCAGAACTACTGATCTGATTTCACCAACTTTTATTTCATAAGGTTTTCGTAACCATT
Organism: Argiope bruennichi; assembly: GCF_947563725.1. Lineage (NCBI taxonomy): Eukaryota > Metazoa > Arthropoda > Arachnida > Araneae > Araneidae > Argiope > Argiope bruennichi. The sequence continues at coordinate 7,178,117 of NC_079157.1, forward strand.
AAATTCTTGATTGCATATTTAATACTCTCTCCATTGCTTGCAAGATATCACAAAATAAAGATGCAATAGATTTTCATCTTCAACAACTGAACTGAATTTGCCAATTTCATTCGTTTAGTTATTACGCCATTTTACAAGCATAGTTTATGAATAAGCTCATGTGGAGGTTAAATCTGAATAAATACTTCATTTTGCTGTCATAATTATCAAAGCTGGTTTTTATAACACAATGAAGATTATTATATAATAAGAAAATATCTGATCATAAGAAGGGGATAGCTATTCTATAAAACTTGAAAATAAACAATACAGATCTCATCAAATTTCTGTGAAACTTTTGTATTAAATGCTTGAAATAGCTAATGAATTTATGAATAACTTTTAACTATGGACAGAAACTACGAATGGACGTAACGAACAAAAATATTTTAGAAATAATGTCGATTCTTTAGACATTTTAGTTTTAACTTTGAGTTCGTAAAAAGAAATATGAATTAAAAAGAAATATTTCAACCTTCTGCTCTCAGATGTCTCCTTTTAGATACCATTCTTGACAATGTGGAGTATCTCCAAATTGAACATAAGAACCTTCAGGTATGGTGGTTGGTTAGGCCACCCTGGTGGGTACAGAAAAAGGTGGATGTTCGGCTGCCTCCCATCAATGACAGGACGTACTTCCCAAGGGAAAGGGTTTCATCGAGACTGATGATGATCCTTAGGACTCAACCGCCAGTGTTGCTGTTGCGACGGTCCGGTCATTCAGATTTTTCCGTATGCCTCCGGGAAGGGTTGGAGTTGCTGGTTATAGGTATCATTTCACTCTTTTCTGTATCTTGATAATTGAGAAATATTCTTTCGAGAGTTCTAAGAAATCGTTCATCAGTTTGTCAGAAAAATAAGTTATTAAAAAGTGTGCGTAATTTTTAATTTGAAATAATAAACTGGGCTTTTATATTTTGTGAATAATAATGTACTTAATTTCTTTTCCTAATTTTTTTTTTTTTGCTAATTTTTAACCTTCTGCGTATGAGAAATTCAGGGAAAACAATAGATTTTTATTTTATAATATTCATAAATAAGATATAATTAATCAATAAATAAAAAGTATTTGTATTAAATAAAGTATTCATGTAGCACTTAATATAGTTGCCATGTAATATGAATACTTCGGGATTTACATATTTCGATAACATTAACCAATTGATAAAAGTATTCGAATTGGGTAAAGTCAGCTATATTTTTATCGCTACAACAGAAAAGGATGAGAACACTTATCTCAAGGCTGTTTATAATTTATTCCAGTAATAACAATTTAAAAAATCCATCAAGTGTTTCTTGTTGACTATCATTCCTTATCAGTCCATTTAGATATTGTTCGTACTTGTCCTGTTTTTAAAAATTGTTAAACCAGACTGCATGCCGTACCACATTTCAAAATATCAAGAACTTCATTCGGTCGTTAGATGGTTTCTTCAACACGTTTATCCCCATCAGAATTATCAACATATATTGCTTGATCTTGTTCACAAAATAATAATAATTTTTCAAAATTTTACAAAAAAAAAAAAAAAAAAAAACTATTATATTTTTAGCTGCGTCTCAATGTTGCGTTCAATCATATTAGATAAACTTTCATAACTTTAAGAATTTCAATTTTGTCCTTCATCCTCAAATCATATTTTTCTTCTATTAGTTAATTCAATTTTATCAAAATGCAAATAGGAAGGATTCAGGGCTGTTCAGATGTCAATTGAAACTCGGCAGCGTAGCTGTCCTTTTAAACCAATCCAAACCACTTAAACCCACACCAAAGATTGTGTTCCATAGGGAAAATGATTCGCAGATGCTTTTTTACAAGTGTAGCAAAAAATTTTACTCGTGATAGCTTTAAGCAGTGTCCACTATCATTATAATTTCTTGAAAATTAAAAAAAAAAAAACAGTGAGAGACGGTTTAAAAAACACTACGGCTTTTTTTAATACAAAACTTTTGAAAAGGAACTTTATAGTAAAAAATACAAATGGTACATTTCTCTAATTTTTTAGTGAAGAGATTTGTATTGCTTTTTTTTGAATGAATACATTTTGCAATTCTTAAAATAATACAGTATGCGGGTATATTTAACTAATAAAAACAATTCGAAAATATAAACATTTATAAAAATAATTTTTAGTTTCGACTTCAGAATAAGGAAAATGAAGTCTAATGATCAAGAACAAATTATAATCTCTTTCTGAGAAACTCAGAGAAAGTGAGAAAAAATGGAATTACAAAGAAATTTGAGTCGAAACATTTCGAAATAATCCATCTTCAATGTATTTTTAAATATTTTGATATAATTAACTAACAAATGTCTTAGACAAACAATTTTAATCTTTTATTGTTAACAATAATAATCTTTAGCAAAAATCTTCAGATATCTTAGCTTTCAAATAATAATCTTCAAATATTTTAGCTAGGAACGGTAAATGCCGAAAAACAACTGGCCGTTGAATATTGATTCTGAAAGTTTTCTTTGGACGGTTAAAAAAACGGTTTCACGGCACTTGTGAGACCGTGTTGTGCAGTTTTTGCGCTGTGATACCAAATGTCCAGAATCCAAGTTCCATAATCCAAACGTCCAGTGATCAAATAACAAAATGAAATCAGTATATGGTATAAACAACGGATGCTGATAAGCGCTGTGTCTCCTTTTTTAAAAAAAGGTATTTCGAATATCTGCTCAGAAAGAATGACACATTTTGCCATATTTCTACCAAGTTATCAATACGATTCCATTTTGATTCTTTGGGGCCATATGTGTGTGTCATTATAACAAAAGAATAATTTTCCAACAAGCCAATGTATTTTCGGGCTTTATGTCATGTAATTTGTCTCTTCATTTTTGATACAAAATTCAACGGTTCTAGTTTAATTTCATCATTCATTGCAAAAATATAGATATTTTCTTGAAATTATTTCGTAACAACCTTTTAAGAATTCTTCCTTTATTCATTTGCAGTAATTGCGATGTGTGTTATGAAATATGTTAGGAAATTTCGGCATTAAGGTTCTAAATTCCAAATTATTTTGTCTCCCGTACTTTATTGAAAAAATGATGCGATGCATTTTGAACCTGCTTTTGTGCGTCATTAGTATGAATAAATCATTTCACGTGACATTAAACATTTAACAATTTAATCGGTATCGCATCTGATATTTATGTAACCTAGCAACTGTGATATAAAAACTTTAGAATTAAGACATGAGATAAAATACGTGTCGTTATGTTTGTAAGATGTTTTGGTTCGGTATTGGTCTCAGGTCCTATAATGACCGTTTATGTTTTTATAAGTTTTCCCCGTCATATCTGTAAATAGTTCATCATGTGTTCAATTCTATTTTCTCGTAATAAATTGTATTTAAATTAAATCTTTCCTTTTGTCGAACCCAATCTTTGGAGACTTTTTATTCATCATCATTTCCACTGCAATACTCTAATTTCAAACTGCTGAATTCCCAGCAGTTTTATAAAATATCATTGTAACAAAATACTCAAAGCTTTTGCACATGCGCAAAAGACGTTTATTTCGTCCAAATAAGGGTGAGATTATGGAAAATGCATAACAAAGATTTCCGAAAACGAATACATCTTACTATGTTCACCCCTTTGAGGAGTTAAATCCTCCAAAACTGCTTGTCTTCGGATCCTGTGCCGAATATTAGTTTCTAACCATTTTTTTAATAATTTTTGATGTTCTATTTTTCATCATTGTAGAGATCCTTCAAAACGTATAAGTTCTTTTGGATTTGAACAAATGATTGAAGAGACACTGATATCAACAGAAAGCTATTTCACGAATTTCGTTTACTGAGCAAATGCTAATGAGACAAAGCATCAGTGTTTTCTTTTTATATACATACAAGTATTGATGAAATCTGCCATTATATAAATAATTTAATAATAAAAGTATATGAGTGGACAAGTTTATGTGCTTCTGCATGTATATATGAATACGTTTGCCATATATGTGAGAGACTGTGCCGATAGATGTTCACAGGTTTATGGATGTGAGTGAGTGAGTGGAGACAAATGTGGAAGTTTATGAGTTGGAGAAAACACCTGAATCTGCTAATGAATTATTTGAGTTAAATTTTGCGTCAAAAAGAGAAAAATTGCGAAAAAATTATCCTTTGAAAAACCCAATAAAGTATTGATGAAATCTGCCATTATATAAATAATTTAATAATAAAAGTATATGAGTGGATAAGTTTATGTGCTTCTGCATGTATATATGAATACGTTTGCCATATATGTGAGAGACTGTGCCGATAGATGTTCACAGGTTTATGGATGTGAGTGAGTGAGTGGAGACAAATGTGGAAGTTTATGAGTTGGAGAAAACACCTGAATCTGCTAATGAATTATTTGAGTTAAATTTTGCGTCAAAAAGAGAAAAATTGCGAAAAAATTATCCTTTGAAAAACCCAATAAAGTATTGATGAAATCTGCCATTATATAAATAATTTAATAATAAAAGTATATGAGTGGATAAGTTTATGTGCTTCTGCATGTATATATGAATACGTTTGCCATATATGTGAGAGACTGTGCCGATAGATGTTCACAGGTTTATGGATGTGAGTGAGTGAGTGGAGACAAATGTGGAAGTTTATGAGTTGGAGAAAACACCTGAATCTGCTAATGAATTATTTGAGTTAAATTTTGCGTCAAAAAGAGAAAAATTGCGAAAAAATTATCCTTTGAAAAACCCAATAAAGTATTGATGAAATCTGCCATTATATAAATAATTTAATAATAAAAGTATATGAGTGGACAAGTTTATGTGCTTCTGCATGTATATATGAATACGTTTGCCATATATGTGAGAGACTGTGCCGATAGATGTTCACAGGTTTATGGATGTGAGTGAGTGAGTGGGGACAAATGTGGAAGTTTATGAGTTGGAGAACACACCTGAATCTGCTAATGAATTATTTGAGTTAAATTTTGCGTCAAAAAGAGAAAAATTGCGAAAAAATTATCCTTTGAAAAACCCAATAAAGTATTGATGAAATCTGCCATTATATAAATAATTTAATAATAAAAGTATATGAGTGGACAAGTTTATGTGCTTCTGCATGTATATATGAATACGTTTGCCATATATGTGAGAGACTGTGCCGATAGATGTTCACAGGTTTATGGATGTGAGTGAGTGAGTGGAGACAAATGTGGAAGTTTATGAGTTGGAGAACACACCTGAATCTGCTAATGAATTATTTGAGTTAAATTTTGCGTCAAAAAGAGAAAAATTGCGAAAAAATTATCCTTTGAAAAACCCAATAAAGTATTGATGAAATCTGCCATTATATAAATAATTTAATAATAAAAGTATATGAGTGGACAAGTTTATGTGCTTCTGCATGTATATATGAATACGTTTGCCATATATGTGAGAGACTGTGCCGATAGATGTTCACAGGTTTATGGATGTGAGTGAGTGAGTGGAGACAAATGTGGAAGTTTATGAGTTGGAGAAAACACCTGAATCTGCTAATGAATTATTTGAGTTAAATTTTGCGTCGAAAAGAGAAAAATTGCGAAAAAATTATCATTTGAAAAACCCAATAAAGTATTGATGAAATCTGCCATTATATAAATAATTTAATAATAAAAGTATATGAGTGGACAAGTTTATGTGCTTCTGCATGTATATATGAATACGTTTGCCATATATGTGAGAGACTGTGCCGATAGATGTTCACAGGTTTATGGATGTGAGTGAGTGAGTGGAGACAAATGTGGAAGTTTATGAGTTGGAGAACACACCTGAATCTGCTAATGAATTATTTGAGTTAAATTTTGCGTCAAAAAGAGAAAAATTGCGAAAAAATTATCCTTTGAAAAACCCAATAAAGTATTGATGAAATCTGCCATTATATAAATAATTTAATAATAAAAGTATATGAGTGGACAAGTTTATGTGCTTCTGCATGTATATATGAATACGTTTGCCATATATGTGAGAGACTGTGCCGATAGATGTTCACAGGTTTATGGATGTGAGTGAGTGAGTGGAGACAAATGTGGAAGTTTATGAGTTGGAGAAAACACCTGAATCTGCTAATGAATTATTTGAGTTAAATTTTGCGTCGAAAAGAGAAAAATTGCGAAAAAATTATCATTTGAAAAACCCAATAAAGTATTGATGAAATCTGCCATTATATAAATAATTTAATAATAAAAGTATATGAGTGGACAAGTTTATGTGCTTCTGCATGTATATATGAATACGTTTGCCATATATGTGAGAGACTGTGCCGATAGATGTTCACAGGTTTATGGATGTGAGTGAGTGAGTGGGGACAAATGTGGAAGTTTATGAGTTGGAGAACACACCTGAATCTGCTAATGAATTATTTGAGTTAAATTTTGCGTCGAAAAGAGAAAAATTGCGAAAAAATTATCATTTGAAAAACCCAATAAAGTATTGATGAAATCTGCCATTATATAAATAATTTAATAATAAAAGTATATGAGTGGACAAGTTTATGTGCTTCTGCATGTATATATGAATACGTTTGCCATATATGTGAGAGACTGTGCCGATAGATGTTCACAGGTTTATGGATGTGAGTGAGTGAGTGGAGACAAATGTGGAAGTTTATGAGTTGGAGAAAACACCTGAATCTGCTAATGAATTATTTGAGTTAAATTTTGCGTCAAAAAGAGAAAAATTGCGAAAAAATTATCCTTTGAAAAACCCAATAAAGTATTGATGAAATCTGCCATTATATAAATAATTTAATAATAAAAGTATATGAGTGGATAAGTTTATGTGCTTCTGCATGTATATATGAATACGTTTGCCATATATGTGAGAGACTGTGCCGATAGATGTTCACAGGTTTATGGATGTGAGTGAGTGAGTGGGGACAAATGTGGAAGTTTATGAGTTGGAGAACACACCTGAATCTGCTAATGAATTATTTGAGTTAAATTTTGCGTCGAAAAGAGAAAAATTGCGAAAAAATTATCATTTGAAAAACCCAATAAAGTATTGATGAAATCTGCCATTATATAAATAATTTAATAATAAAAGTATATGAGTGGATAAGTTTATGTGCTTCTGCATGTATATATGAATACGTTTGCCATATATGTGAGAGACTGTGCCGATAGATGTTCACAGGTTTATGGATGTGAGTGAGTGAGTGGAGACAAATGTGGAAGTTTATGAGTTGGAGAAAACACCTGAATTTGCTAATGAATTATTTGAGTTAAATTTTGCGTCAAAAAGAGAAAAATTGCGAAAAAATTATACTTTGAAAAACCCAATAAAGCCCTTTTTCTCCTTTATCTTCAACATGAACCTTATAAAAGAAAAAACTGAGTCAATTCTGAGTTCAGTAGACAATAATACAAATAAAATTTACAAAAAAATTTATCGGTTACAAAATAAAATTTTAAGAAACATTTATAATCATTTATTTAGAATCAGCCATTTTCCTATATATAAGACAGTGATGATTTTTAATCAAAATAACTATCAGTATTAAATACCACATATACTGATTGCTTCAGAAGAACAAATTTTTAAATTAATAATTATATATGCATATAAACATATTAAATAAGAGAAAAGCCATTCCATTAATTGCCCTTACTGCAAAAACGTTTGAAGATTAATAAAATGAAAAGGAGAACATTTTTTAATTCCACATATTCTAGTAGATGGCAGCACGAGTGATGTTTATTTGATTTTCTTTTTAATCTAAGAAGCAGGAAATACATATCACTGTCGTTTCGGGAATTCCTCCTAATGACGAAAAATCCGAAATTTGAGCAAGATATTCTGGGGTACATTTCTATAACAATTGTTCTATTTTTAACTTTCAAAGTGAAGTAACTTAACTTTCTAATTAAATAACAAAAATTAAGATATTTTTCGCTTTTTATTGGTAATAAGTTTGCAATTATTTATCGACTCAAAATTATTTTTATATCATTTAAAACAGCAATAAATTATCATTTAATGATACTAAATTTAGTGGGATGCAATTTTTTAAAATTGTAATTAACTCTTGAAAAATTATTTGATCTCTTTAGATTTCTCATCAACATGTTTTTACCACTTACAGCCACGGACTTCCGGTACGAGAATACCATTTTTTCGGATATTAAATGTAAAATACTTCTTTTACTTCTTTTTATTTCATAGCATACATGCATTTTAATGTGAACGTGATGCAATCCAAATGACGGTAATTCAATTAAAAAACGACATTTCGAACTAAATTTTCAAAAAGTTTTTCAGTTATTCTTGTCATGTATAAGTTCATTTAAGCTTACGAAACAATGAAAAGAGGGAAAGGAAAATTGTTTTATTGAGTTTCTAATAAACTCTTAAAATCTAACAAACTCTTATCAATTTCTAATAAGCACTTAATTACACAACAACGATATGACGACCGGTTATAAGCAATTTCAAGACAAAATGATATAACTACTGAAGAAATTAACCAGCTACGATCTGATTACCGATTATGGGCAATTGCAAGGCGGAATGATACGACTGTTGAAGAAATTGACTAGCTGCAATCTGACGGCCGATTATGGGCAATTACAAGACGTATTGATATGACTGCTGAACAAACCGAACAGAGACAATATGACGATTCAAATCGAAGACTGAAGTTTTCAGATAAAATAATGAGAATTTTGAAGAAATGAACGAATTCCAAGCAGCCAAGAAACTTCAAATAATTACTTAGAGCAAGGTGTAAAATAAGCAAAAGGTTCATCGTAAAGCATTTGTGAAATATAATCTAATACCAGCTAAAATATTTAATGTACGATGTAACAGATTCCAGCTCATAAGAGTGAGACATGGTTCTTTGAAGGCAAGGAACTGTTTTTGTTTCCTTGATAAAAATTTAATTTTTAAAAAAATTATCATGAAATGGCTTATTTTTTAAGTTACTCCTAAAGAAAGCAATATAAGGTCTATAGCTCCCATGATTGATCAATAATATATTTTTTAAAGTTCTCTTATATTGAAAAATCCATTCATAATAGATAACAATTATTATTATTTGTCTTATATATACAAAATATATCAAAAAACATTTTAATCTTAAAACAAACTCTCGATAATTTCATAAGCTTTCACATTTTAATTTTCTGAATTATGGTTATTTATCTATCATTAAGACACAGTGTAAAAAATGGTAAAAATCTCATTTTTTTAGAATAATTTAAATTCAATATAATAGTTAAATTATAAGATTTTTTAAAATTATAAATTTTATATGAAATCATTGATCCAAATTTTTTAAAATTAGAATAGTTTACTGAAGTTCTTATCTTATTTTCAGTGTTTCTTTAACTTTAAGGTTTTATGAAAACAGATGAAATTTTAGATATTTTTTTTCTCTTTTAACCTCATAATATTACGAATTTAGCCAGGGTGACGAAAAAATTGGTTAAAATGCTTGACAAAGCACATATTTACAACTAGAACTACCAAATTCATGTTACAGTAACTTTTTGAGTATTAATATTTCAGTTAGATTGAAAGCTAATAGAAATGGTAATATTTTTGCTCAATAACATAGGAGTATATTATTGCAATAGCACTCATTTCACAATAATTTGAAATAAAAAATGATTTTCAACTATATCTATTTTATTTTCATATGATTTTTTCTACAATTTTAATATATTTTTATAAACACCATTAAATGTATTTCGTCATTCTGATACATTAAGGCAATATGAAATAATTTATCGTTCAAAAATGCAGAATATATTTCTTAAAACTAGAGTTTAGAAATACGGATCAAATCAAAGATGTTTCTCATAAGAGACTCGATTATTCTTTAAATAATTTTTGATAATGGCATTTCTGTATACTAGGAACAGTAGATATTTTTAATTATTATTTTTGCCTTAAGAGTAAAAATCTTATATAGATAATAACGTGCGATATATCACACAATCTCAGTATTGATTAAATTTAAGATAAATTCCTACCACAGCATGGTTTTTGCAGCCTTAAATCACCATAGCTAGAAACACAACTGAATACATTTTATGCTCTGGTCAAATAATTAAAAGTGTAAAATATGCATTACCAAATCATATAACAATTACAATTTTATGTATTTCAAACAAATAATATCATAAAAGTAGGAAATGAAGTGATATTTTATATATGATTATATATATATATTTCCTATAGTAATGATATGTATATATATGTACATATTACACCGTCACAGGAATAATTTTCAGGAAAAAGTGTTGTTATATTAAAGACAAATATGAATATTCTACAAAGTATTATATGGCGCTTATAAATTAAAACCAACTTAATAAGACAGTGAACGTTCAATTAAAATCTCAAAATTTCGGCAAATTAAAGTTTTATAAATTGTACCAAAAATGAGAATATTTATAAATAATTTCTCCTGATTTCATTTGAGGCAATAATTAATAATTACTTAACCACAGTAGAATGCACTTGTTTGTTTTCTTTATTGCGTTAAGCGTAATAGTCTAAAATCTGGCAAAACCAGATATTTTGTCCAATTTGCAAACTTTAGTAATAAAAATCACTACTAACACTGATTATTATTTTTTAGCTAAACAATGGAACAAACAATAAAGAATGGAGAGAAATTTTAAATATTCGTTGGTTTTAATTTATAAGCATTATTTGATGCTGATGAATAAAAACGAAATTACTAAGACAGTGAAAGTTCAACAAAAATCTCAAAATTTCGTAAAATTAAAGTTTTATAAATTGTACAGATATTGAGAATATTTATAAATAATTTCTCCTGATTTCATTTAAGGCAATAATTAATAATTGCTTAAACACAGTAGAATCCACTTGCTCGTTTTCTCTATTGCGCTAAGCTTAATAGTTTAAAATCTGGCAAAACCAGTTATTTTGTCTAATTTGCAAACTTTAGTAATAAAAATCACTACTTACACTGATTATTATTTTTTAGCTAATCAGTGGAAGAAACAATTAAGAATGGAGAGAAATTTTAAATATTCGTTGGTTTTAATTTATAAGCATTATTTGATGCTGATGAATTAAAACAAAATTACTAAGACAGTGAAAGTTTAATAAAAATTTCAAAAGTTTGACAAATTAAAGTTTTATAAATAGAATTTTAATTTTAGAACATACTGTATATTAAAATTTATTTACCTTGTACACCAGCTACGCCTGAATGTGAGAAACAACACGACTTGTTTTCTATGATCTCCAAAGCTATTTAAGGCATCTAAGGAAACTGATTAAAATGCAACTCCTTCAGCAGGAAATGTTATTAAATTACCGGTTCAATGTTAGTGCCCTGACGAGTTGCAGTTGAACGTCAGGTCAAGGTCTTTATAGTTATTCCATCTTATTATTTTGACGTGAAACGGAAAATAATGAGCATCGGAATAAATCTGTATCTAATGTGAAAAAAATAAATAATATAGACGAAGTAAAATTAAATTAATTTGCAGGAAACTATTAGCTTGAAAGAAAGCTCTTTAAATAAGATCTATGAGTTCATTTAAAAAAATAATTATGCAAATAATCTATTTTTATTTATTTTTAAAGAGAGATTTTAATTTTTCATATTCTAAAATTACTTATAAGAATAACACTTGAGACTTTTGAATAGAGATTTTAATACTCTTTTTATTACCCATTAACTCATTATTTGAGAAAGAACTTCCCAAAACAGTTAAGATTACGATATATTTTTCGAATTATATAAGTATGTATTTTTTAAAGTAGTGAATGAATGTCCACCATATTAATAACATTTTTTTTATAAAGTCAACTTCGATGATTTAAATCTTATTACACAAAGTATTAGATTATTTTTAATTATATTGAAAAATAAGTATAAAGATCTGTTGTTCATGCGAAAAAGTGACAAAATTAATCAACAAATAAAATTCGCTAAAACCGTTCATTTGTTGGTGCTGGGGAAGTGTAAATGATTTATTTTGTTACATCCTACGAAAATAGAGTGGTAGAAAAGAAGCAATCATTGTTCATATATTTATGTGTCATTGACTTTCATTTGAAATATATATTGGCAAAATTGGACCATTAATTGGGGCTGGGTGATAAATTCTTTAATTTGTGAAATTATTTTGATTGTAAATATGTGCATTAAATTTCATCTTAGTTTTTTTTTTCAAATAATAACTCTGTTAAGAGTTCCTATAATGTTCCAACCCGTCTCAAATTTGGCGAAAAAAATTTGTCGCCAAGCAGGGAAGAAGGGATGTAAAAAGGATTGAAGGGAGAGAAGAGAGCCGAAAGGCATGAAAAAAGCATGCGGCTATATGTTTTATATATTTATATGTAAGTTTGTTGCTTCCTTTTGCCAAAGGTACCAATAAATAACCAGGGACCAAAATCGTCATTATTTGTCTCCGATAATCATTCACGAATTTACAAATAAGTTATAAGTAAAAGAATTTGAATTACGGGCTCCATATTCTCTAGAATTTTAATTTTATGATGGCATTACGAATTAAATATGATCACATGTACAGGACCTTTTTAAAGCGCATAAAAAAGAATGATAATCATATATATATAAATTTTTGAAATGAGAATATATTTAATAAAAAATCTCTAATTCATGGGATTAGGTAATGTTGGGTCCAATTCATGGGATTCATGATAATAATTAATTATTACCTTGAATTTATCATTATTGTTTTATATTTTGGCATGATAAATGAAGGAAAGTAACATAAACAATAAAACATGTGTTTGAGGCAAATTTTAGGAAATTTAATATCATATGTTATTAGATATTGCATTCCTTCCAAATGCTTGAAGTATAAGAAACACTGTTATATTTCTGTTCTTTTATATTCAGGAAAAATAAAGAAAAATAATGTTTAAAATTTATTAATATTTTTCTTTTAAATATGCTTGATTATCATTTTTGGCAACATTGCAGTAGAAGTGTTTTTCATTCATTTTTGTCATGAATGTATATAGGAAAAAAATGAAACAAGCATTTATTTATTTAACAGTTGCAATTAGACATTTATTTTCAATTGCAATGTTTCATGAAATAAGGTGCACACATGTATAAAATTGGCTTCCATAGAGTGTTATGATAAAATTACAAAAATGAAATTTTTATGTAACTTCCATAGCGAAGAGATGAAACAAAAATTAAAGTTTGCATATATAAGAAAGTATCGTACTTTTCTGACATATTAAAACCCACATTTATTGATTTGTACCATTTTTATTTACTTTTGTCCCGTGTATGAGTGAATTTGGACAGTTTCCAAAAATAATAAATATATTGAAAAGCAGAATCAGAAAATAATATCGCATTTTTTATTTATATGAAAATTTTCTCTTTTTTAACAATACTTGCATATAGGCGATTCAGTTCATCATTTGTGATATAAAGACAGACGTTTCGAATTTATCGGCTATGATATACAGCGCGTGTGCTGTCAAAGACATTTTAGCCCATAATTCACAAAGAATGTCCATCGAAACTAACTGAATGTGTCGGTCATTATTCCCCTTACTTCTGTACAAAATGGAGCCAATCAAGGAATGTCTAAAAATTCCACACCACGTATTTATAGACAATTGCCACTGATGATGAACCTCCCATACAAAGATTGGATTTTTACCGATCCAAAAATGATAGTTTTAAAGATTAATATTTCTGTTCCGATTAAAGCAATACTCTCCTTCCAAATTGTATTTAATGGGACATAGTAATATAATTTTGCCTAAAATAGGGCCCAGATATGAAATTCGAGACGTCTAAAATTTGTCCATGCAACTGTTGTAATAATCCGTGGATGTTACTGTATGAATGCCAATTAATGTGTTGAAATATTCTCTTCGATGTTGATTTTGGAATGTTGTGTTCTGGACTGACTTTCATATGAGCATGAGGGAAATTTGAAATTTGAAAAAAATTATTTATAATGATCTTGTAATTTATAATCGCTGAAGCATTCTTTAAACACATGTCCTAGAAGGATGCCAGAATCTCTCAAAATATCGTTTATATTCTTTTATAACTTGTTGGCTTTACCATTATATATAACACACATTATCAGCATATTCACACCTTTTTTTTTGTTAATGAATATATCATCCTTTTTGAAAGCACACAAACGAGAGAAAGGAAATTTATTTTCTAGTTCGGTATTCCAGTAATTTTTAAATGTTCAGTTTCTCAAATTTTACTTAATTTTTTTATAAAGTCGAAGGTGGAACTTTCTACCATCAAAGCTACTTACATTATTTGTGGTTAGCAAATTTCTTTGAAGTCATGATTAGGTATTACTCAACAACTATTGACATATGATAGTGTTTCTGTATTGAATAAATTGCCATTTCTGAAATTAATGTTTGTCTAAATTAAAAATTGGAATATCTCTGCAATTTTTATAGATAAAAACCTGAAACTTGGTGTATATATATATATATATATATATATATATATATATATATATATATATATATATATATATATATATATATATATATATATATATATATATATCAAGATGAGAAAACATTTTATTATTGACAATTTTATACTGCCAAATGCATATAAAAATTAACTTTTTTAAAAACGTTTTACTGTCAATCTTCACAAAACCAAAATGCTTCATATAATTTCCCCTCTTATCTAATAAAGGGCCGTTTTATGGTGGTGGCAAGGTATCACCAGTATAACAAAACACTCGGAAATCAAGGTATCACCACCATAATACTAGAACTCTAGGAGCCGGAGGGTTCTAGGTTCGAGACCCGATTCCACCGAAGAGCCATCGTATAAGCGGGTGTGACGCACGTTAAATCCATCAAGGCTATATTTCCACCCATAGTGAGGAAGCCTGAAGAGGGTGGGAGGGCTTGGCCCTGCGTCAACTTCGTCATCTGAGCAGGTCTCAATATTGTGAGGACTGTCCCGAAATAGTCCTAGCGCGGCTTTAGAAAGGGGACGTTAATGTAACTGAATTAAACTAAAAACTATTTAATGAAACTTTGTAATTCGATCCATACGATCCAATATAATACTGTTCCATTTTTGAGGACATCTTTTATTTGCAAGTTGTCTCAGAAGTAAAATAAGAAAGAAGTTGTACACCAACCACGAAAACATACGATGATCTACCCGTTAGTATCTTCTAATATTGCCACTTAAGATATCGGACGATATCTTTAAAAAAAATCGTATATTAACTTTGTTTAATATTGTCTTCTTTTCATAATTTTTACCTTGAAATTTTTTTTCAGCATCTGCATATAATATCAAATATAATAGTTGAATAACATATATAATCTTTCATGAACATTGCGTAATATGAATTCTATGATCTGCATTATGACATTTGATTCTTAGATTATGGTTCATTCGTATGGATGTTTGATTCTTAGCATTTTATTTAGTTATATCATTAAAACATTAACGCTCGTACCAATGCGAAATAGACGTATTTTTAAAAGATAGTACTTCTCCATTAGCCAAACCAGAATCGTCGCCAATTTTAAACATTGTCTTTATTCTCTTTTGCCGCAATCTTTTGGAACGAATTTCACTAATGGTTTGAGGTTTCTGTTTGGAATTCTGCAAATTACCGAAAAAATATTCTGTTTTATCTACAGGATATTTACAGAATACTTAGAATTGAATGTCACAAATTTGGAGGAGGGAAGAAAGCAAAACAAAGTTCAACCTTGTTGTTCATCGGAAAATTACACATAACTGTTGAGCATTTACATTCAACA
This sequence comes from Argiope bruennichi, assembly GCF_947563725.1. Taxonomy (NCBI): domain Eukaryota; kingdom Metazoa; phylum Arthropoda; class Arachnida; order Araneae; family Araneidae; genus Argiope; species Argiope bruennichi. Next base: position 7,193,914 of record NC_079157.1, read on the forward strand.
CATCTATAAGACTTCATTTAAGCACCTACAAAAATATGAATGATATAAAGGCGATAGATAACTCCATACGTTTTCAGCATTTCTGTTATGATACTGCAGAGGTACGTTCAGAGGTACAGAGGCCTGCAGAGGTACGTTCATCAACGTCTGTTATTAGCGGAAGATCAAACGATGAAATTCTAGAAAAAAATCAGATATGGCTACACAAGCATATCTGAATCCTCTCTAAACTTCACAAGATATATAAAAAAAATTACAGGCCACATTATCGTACTGTTTTGATATTCTTCGCATTTCTGGAAGGACTCACAGCTTCCAGAACACTTATAAATGAGTTGGATTCAAATTTTTAACTTATATTTTTGATTCCCGATGAACAAACAAGGCTCTATTTTGTTTTGCTTTCTTTCAAAAAGCCTGCGAAGTTGGTTATTTATAAACGCTTTTGTGTTATAAATCCACTGACGTATCCCGTCATTTTGATATGACCATTTTCCAAAATTAAGGAAACAACTCACTATACAATAATTCTATTGTTTCCTTTAACAGAGTATCTAACAATGAAATTAGAATGTGCTTAAAACAGCGAAGTTATTTTCAGCATGATGATATTAATATACAAAATTACATTAATCGAATCAATTTTCTATTGTCTCAGTTTTATTTATTGGTTGAAAAGAATGCAAGTTAGCCTTATCAGATTTGTGATTTTCTTAAAGAAACTTTTTAACGAGTTTAATAACTTGTAATCAGAGATACATAAAAAGAATTTTATTTCATTTTACTAATAAAAAAGTCTATCAAATAATATGAAGTTATGTTTTAAGTATCATATTTTGAATTTTTAATACGTTTTAATCATACTAAATAAATAAGGAAAAAGTATTGCAGCTGGCTAATTTATGAACAATGTTAGGAAATTTCGACATTAAGGTTATTTTATAATTTTAAATTCCAAATTCTTTTGTCTTTCGTCCTTTATTCTAAAATGATGAAAAGAATTTTGAACCTGCTATCGTGTGTCATTATTTTGGGTAAATCACTTCACTTGACATCAAACATATAGCTATTTAATCAGTATCGTATCTGACATTTAGTGAACCAGAAAATTGTAGCTAATATGCAAATATAAGACTTAAGGCATGGTATAAATACGTGCCATTATGGTTGTATTTTTTTAGTTTTTGAGAGTTATGTTCAGATTTCCTGTTCTGTTCGGGTGACAGAGATAAAATGCCTGTTTCAGGTCCTGTAATGACCGTCCATGTTTTTACAAGTTGTTCATTATAACTGCAAATATTTCCTCGTATTTCATTTTTTTCCTCGTAATAAATTGTGTTTGAATTAGACTTTTCATTTGTCGGACGCAATCTTTGGAGACTGTTATTTGTCATCATTCCGCTCTAATGTCAAACGGCTGATTCTAAATATTTTAGAGTCCCTAGCCGTTATATATATCTCTCTTTAACAAACACATTATTTATTCCAAGATTGCATCCCTTTATTATCTAAAGAAATCGAATTGCCGTTCTTACTTATGTTGATTTGCATATGTAAAACAGGTAGAATTTTAACCATAATTACATATTAGAGTATTTACACAGCCCTCTTTATTTTAACTCTACAGGACATCGAGCGGACATTTGGTACACGTTTTTATTTCTATTTATAAGTTTCACATGACTCTTCCCAAAAGTAACAATATCCTTTTTAAATGTCTTTTGATAAAAATTTGTAGGAAAAAGAACCTATATACGGTAATTGCAGTACTAGAATTAGATTTAAACAGGAAATTTCTAAAAATACCAAGATGGCTTATGCATAATTAGCTCTATTATTCAAAATACTATGAAATTTTTTCTTTGCGTTGTAAAAAATATGTTGGTAAAAAGCAGCTTTTATTTTTATTGTAGAATTTTCATAATGTGACTTGTATCATTGAGATATTGTTTAATCCATAATGTAAACATTTGGCACATTGATTTTTTTTTTAATTTCACGAAAAAAAGGCTTACAAATTTTTTAAATAATTTTTCTAAATTATGTGCAGTTATTCAAAATACATTTTTTTTTTTGTAAAATAAGTCATGCATTCTAATGGTAACTTTATATCTGATTTATAACATTATTCAGTTAAATAAATACACCGGAATTATTCATTTTTCATAAAAGTATTCCAATTAAAATTTTTAAACAGTTTTGAATAAAAAATATCTCAGTATTCTATAGAAATATCTATAAATTAAAAATATACCTCTTTGGCATTAAATTGTGTTTAAAATCAATTAAATATTTTTAAAATTGAGCAACATGATCACATTTTCAAAATTTTCTCTTTCGATTGAAATGAATGAATATTCAATTAATCAATAATAATATCATTTTTATAGACTTATATGAATCCAAACTAATCCATATTTCTGTAAAAACTGGCTCGCAATATTAGCATTATTCTGGAATGCTAAACAAGAGGTTTGAGAACAATTAATCGATACTTGAATAGTGAAACATTTGATTTAAAACAAAAATAAGGATTTTATAAGATTTTGAATTATTTCACACACACACACTATTTACACAGCTGTTATTGTTAATAATTATGAACATATAAACTTATTGTTCGAAACATATTTTTAACTTATTCGTTCGAAAAATCATGAGTTAATAAAATAATGAGTGAAAGCAGATTCTTACATTTTTTTTCAATCTTGCAAAAATCAAATTAAATATACGAATGTTCATTTTGATAAAAAATATTTAAGTTAATTATGCGCTATTTCCTTTATTTTTTATTCTCGTTGAGTTCTTCCAACACGTTTTGATAGAAATTTTTTTTGTTCCATAATCATAATGTTTTGGAAAAAACACACACTTTCGAATTTGCTTGTATGTTTTTTTCCTCTGTTAATGCGAAGATTAACGTTTGTAACATACGTAATTAACGTAAACTGAACACTTGAATTTTAAAATATAATTCAAGAATAAGGATTTTATAAAATTTTGATTTTGCATTATATTTTATTAACACACTTGTTCTTGCGAATAATTATGAACATACACTGCGTAAAAAAAGTAGAAGGACACTTGATTTTGTAACAATAACCGAAAAATATTTTATTTTTACTAAAAATTTTTATTAGAAACATATAACAAATATTTCAAAAATACAGTTTTAACATCAGAATTATAATGTTCAAACATAAAATATTAATGGCAACAAAAATAGTTTCTCTTTTTTGAAACTTTGTAAAAAAAGTAGAAGGACAGCATTATAATGAATGAAAAAATAGGGACTTTAATAAGGAATGGTCTTCCCATTGGCCTTTATAATTTCAAATATTCTGTTTGGAAGTGAATTGTATAGAGTTTGAATTTCAGTTTAACAAAAATTGTCCCACGAGTCATTTAATGCTTCTCGAAGCTGAGTTTGCGAATCAAATTGCCTTCCATCAGCATAAACTCGACGAACCAGCATTGTCCAGATGTTTTCCACTATATTAAGGTCAGGACTTTTGGCTGGCCATGGTAAATATCCTAATATATTTGTTAGGAACAATTTTTGACTGCAGTCGCGGTGTGAATGGAAGCTCCGTCTTGCTGAAACTTCCACTCTCCCCCCCCCCCCCGCCATGTCAGAGGCATAAGGAAGAAGCTCGGAATTCAGCACTTGAATGTAGTCTGTATGTTTTTGCCTACCATTTAAGAAAACCAGACTCCAACAGCCAACCAAACCATTAAACTCCCTCCTCCCATTTGACGTGTTGAATAGTATTCGCCTTCAGTCCCCAGACAACGCCAGTAGTGCTGATATCCTTCTGGATCGTCTAAGTTAAATTTCTTTTCATCGGAAAATATCACAGAAGTCCATTCTGTAGTCCAGGACATGTGCTCCTTAGCCCACGCTAAACGGTTATCAATGTGAGCTTGTTTCCACTTAGGATGATGTTTCCGTTTTTTGAAAATGAATTTTTTAGATCTTTTAATATAATTGTAAACTGTTTTTTTCGTCACATGATTAAGTCCTGCTTGGTTTCTTGCCTTTGAAACACTTCCTTTGTTCTTCTTCAGCACACGAGCAAGTTTTCTTTCATCACGTGGTCTTAACTTCTTCGGTCTACCAGTCTTCTTTTTATTTCCATTTTTATAAGAATTTCTGATAAAGTTTGAAACTGTATTGAGGCTCACCTGCAACAATCGAGCAATCTCTCTGACACCTTTACCATCATTTTGATATGCGGAAATTTGCCCTTTTTGCAAATCGTTCAAATGTATTCCTTTAGGCATTTCTGAGAACGGAGAAACAACGTAACTTTTAAACAAATTAGATTTTTTTGATAGAAAAGGATAAACAAAGTACAAAATCACTATTTAAATAAAGAACAACTCACTAAATTAAATATATTAGCAAGTGTCCTTCTACTTTTTTTTTTAAGTAATGGGAAATTATATATACTAATTTTTTTAATAATATTAGTGGTAGATGTTTAATTTTTGCCTAAAATGAAAACAAGGATCATTAAACTAAATCTGCATAAATATCTGGTAGTTAGGAGAAAATAAGAGATATTAATTGGTAAAAAGACACTGTCCTTCTACTTTTTTTACGCAGTGTATAAACTTATTTGCCCATTTTAAAAATCAAGAGTCAATAAAATAACGAATGAAAACATATTCCTACATTTTTTAAATCATGTAAAAATCAAATTAAATATACGAATGTTCATCTTCATAATTAATCTTCAAGTTTATTTTGCCATATTAAAAAAAAAAAATTCTTGTTGAGTTCTTCCAACAAGTTTTGATAGAAACTTATGGTTTATATGACATGGATAGCATTTTTTTTTATCATTCATTTCCTAACTCATAATGTCTTGGAAAAATCATACATTTTCAAATTTGGTTTTGAATTTTTTTCTCTGTTGAAACGAATGAACTGAACATTTGCATTTTAAAACACAATTTATAAATTCGAATCTCCGATTAGATAAATCCATTTAAAAGAAAGAAACGAGTAAACAAATGATGTACTACTCTTTTTTTAGAATTGATATCTGAATAAAATAGATAACATTTTTCGAACTTCGTTCCTAGCTTTTATTTTTCATATTTTGTTTCCATTGACTGTGAAGGTTATTGCGTGATAGTTAAGTTATGTAACATCACGTTCCGCATGATTTTCTTTACTTGCAAACAAACCAGGCGCTTTATATTCACGAGCAGAATACGAAATACTAGTTTGACTAAGGAAATGGATGTTATTTGTTGAGACGCTATTTCATAAAGTTTTTATTTGTGAAATTTGCAAGGCCAAAATATACTTAAAGTGTAAGAATAAATAAATAAAGGAAGATGCGTGATCAAGAGATTTGATGAGACGTATTGATGATGAACGCTCATCTATGTTTTTATCCTTAGTGAGAAAGATATGATTTTTCTATATTCAGTCTGCGAATACGGTAAACCAAAAATGATGCGATCTAAATAATTGAAAGAAACAAAAATATAAACGATATCAGCAAGAAACTTCTACAAGAATCATTTGTTAGAATTCAAGTTTGTAAATCTGTCGATACTATATATGATACCAATGAAGCTGGGAAATACATTACAGAGATATGAAAATATTCGAATTCTCTAAAATACCTACACACTTACATAAGATGCTTACATATTTCAAATTTGGTAACTATACATCATTGTGATGAGCGCCTTCACATTTTCTGTCATCTCATCTAAAATGTAAAAGTTTAGCTAATCCAATAACTTTATTATAGAATCAAAAGGCACCTATAAAAAAATAAGCATAGATAGTTGTATCATTCAGATTTACATTTTATGTTTAATGTTGAAAGGATTTTGTACCTTAATACTGTGAATTATTCAATAATTTTTTTAATTTAACAAATAAAACAGTGCAATGCTACATAAAGGAAATCTTCAATATTAAGGAATGATAATGTATTTATAATAATAATAAAGGAAAGTACAGAGTTTTTCAAAAACGGAAGAACTTTAAAATTCTTTCACTATTCTTTCTTCTAAAGTCAGAGCTTATTAAAAGATACAAAAAATTGGAACAAAATAATTTTGAGACAGGTCTTTAAACAATAATATGATTAACAAAAACTGAAACCTCTCACTTTATGTCTGTGTTTTGTGTTGTTTATTGACACGAAAGCCATTTTTGGTTATGCTGCGCCAAACAAATTGTTGAATCGGTACATAATAAAAGTAGTCTCACTAAAATATAAAACAAACTAGAGATAAAAGCGCATAAAATTTGAATACACAAAAATAAAATTTGAAAGTTTAAAAGCTTCAGTTCATGAAAACGAGATTATGATACAACTGAAGAAAATGCAAGAACATAAAAGCTACATGAATGCTGAAAATGAAGAGTAAAAAAAAGGATAAAAATACTAAAAGCAATTATAAAACTGAATAATTTTCAAAAAATTAAAACTATTAATGTGGTATTTCTCACCCATCAAGTCCTGCAGAATTGTGACGTTGAATGAAAAAAGCGAATACGAAAGGAATCAAAATTACTGCATTCAGCTAAAATGTGATTCACACTAAAATTCACCCGACATTTTAAATGCATTGGTACTATTTCGCCAAAAATGAGATTTGCGTGTAGCGATTATGACCTTTACGGAGGAGAGTCAATTTGACGCCAATTACACGTATAGGGAAATTAGGCTACAATCAAATAGCAAGTTTGATTGAATGTATTTCGTTTTGGATCTGCAGATCCCACGCTGGTTGCCAAGTAAAAATAAAATGTATTTAGCCTTGGACTTCTTAACATTGCAATAAAGTAATACTGTGAGATAAAGAATATCCGTTGCTGATTTTGCCACTGAGTCTGCCATTTCATTTTCAGAAATGCTAACACGACTCGGCACCCATCAAAAAATTATGTCAAAACAACAATTTTGTAATAAGAGGAAAGTGATCAAACTTTCCAAGAGATGCATGCAACGCAATGCGATGCATGTGATAGCCAGAATGTGTTTCCAAAGTACTCATGCTATGGAAATAAATAATAAAATGACATTGAACAGAAAGCGAAATTTTCTTAAGACCGCAGAAAATTACCACCAACTCAACCGAAAACTCAGAGCGATAGTTGTGTAGGCGATAGCTCATCATACAAAATGGAGTTTAAATAGAACAATTAACATAAACATCTGATTTCGAGTCATCTGCAAAAATTAGTGTGAAAAAAAGAATACTGAAGGTGGTGATGATGAAAAGGCTGTTTGAAAGTAACAGACGAGTTGAAGATTTATCGAATCCCAATAAAGAATTTAGAAAAGAAGCATGCGGGATATTTCAAGGGGAGAGGGAGAAGGAATAAAAAAACAGGAGATTTAATGGTAACATTAGGAAGGTCGGAGTTATGAATGAAATTTTTGACTCTCTCCCCAAAAGGAAGAGTATGAGAGAGATAGGGAACCATAAATTCTTTGAAGACTAATTGGTATAATTATATGATGCCTAAGATGATTTGGGGTGGACTTAGCAGGAAACTAAAATAAGGTTGACAATTTCTTGCGTCGTAAATAAAGTAGCAGCTAGTGACAAATAAAATATAGGCTCTCAATTGGAAAAGGGCGAAAAGCCCCAGAGCAGATCCTGAGAGCCGTGTGGTGGATGACATCAAGATGTTGCAAAACAGAAGAAGGGCTGACTTAGACACCATGCAACCATAATCCATAAATGAAAGAATGACCATTAATCGATACGGAGAAAGGAGATTCGATCGGAACCCCAAGATGTTTTAGAAAGTACTTTCAAAATATTTAAGTTTCTTTCACACCTCTTCCATAGCTGTAGCAAAGTGAGTTTAAGATCGAAGATAACTCCCCAAAAATAGAATTTCAGACGCAGCTGGAATTGGCGTGCTTTGTATGTGGATAACATGATCTAAATGCATATTTCTCTTCCGGCAGAAGAGAAGCATCGACTCTTCTCAAAAGAGATAGTGTGGACACTGTTACTGAAATTTAATCGTTCATTAATTCTTTCGCAACGGGAATGTCATATATGTATCACCAGCGAACGTCTCTCACCCGAGCGTACCACCCGTGCATTTCTGGAAATCGAACTCAGGGGACTGTGATGCATATGTGCATATTTAACTGGAACAATTTTTAATCGACACTAGATGGCTCCCTGTGTCCACTGCTTTTGAAATAAATACAGTTTTCGTACCCTGATCTTTAGTATGCTCACATTCAGCCTTTGGTATTTTACTCATCAGCTGTTGCGGGGGAGGGGGGTAAGAGTAATGTAAATAAACTGAGCTGGGTTGTGTAACTTTCCACTTGATAGTATTTCTGATCTCCCTCCGAATTCTATTTTTTTGTATTACTGTGTAACCGTAACTGGTCTTTTGGGGTTTTACCATCTGTTGCATTATTTTGTGTAGCTTTCGGACACATTTCGCGCACTTCTCTTTTTATTACGGAAAGCCCTGGTTTCGGTTTATTTTGGCAAAATAATAATAATAAATAAAAAAAATAACTGCAATTTGTCAAAGGGAGAATTTGCTCATAGTATGAATAAACTACTCATCCAAAAAAGTAGAAAAAATGACGAGGTTAGGACTTAAACTTTATTTTTTGTGATTTTTTTTCAAAGATAGGTTTAGCGACGCTAAACCCCCGGCATGTGGTATGATTACTTTCGCGTATGCTCCGACCCGTTTGTGCATTTAGGATAGATGTCTCTCGTCCTGAAAGGGTTAACTGCATTTCGCAATTATCGCTCTAATAAATTCTTATTGTTGCCTTGGCATGAGATCAACAGATCATCAACATACAGAGTTCTGTATCAGAATGCGATGTTTTTTTTCATTTGAATAACATTCTTAGTACAGTTGGGGCAAGAACAGTTTACAAAAGGTTTTTTCGAAGACCGGATGCGCAACTTACGCCGGGTGTAGGAGTCAAAGCATGAATCTTCTATCGTGCTTCGGAGTATGAGATTTTTTTTTTCCAATTATTGTAGTGACGATTTGTTTTTTTCAAATTTTTAGCGTGGACATAACGTGGAGAAAAAAATGAGGTCTCCTTTGCAGTTTACGCACTTTTCTGATGCGGAACACTTCTAGCTTTCATGCCATTTCTTAGCATGGCAGGCGCAAGTGAAAATCCTGTGGCAATTCTCTTTTTTGTATCCAAAACCCTGGAACTTGAAATATCTAATAGGGTTTTGGATATATGGCCTGTAAGGTAATATAACCTACATATATGAAATCTGACAATTTTGGAGACAAGAATGTGAGAGCAAGATGCTTGGTTTCGGGTATTTGTCCTTACCGTCGGGTGATAATTCGGCGGACTTGTGTAAACCTTCTAGTTTTTAAATTTCTTGAATCAAATCTAGAAGGAATTTTAATATTTTTTCCACAAGTAATGACGCCTATAGATACGTTTCATGATATGTGAGGGCTGATAATAATAGGAATTGTGACCAGATCCTTCACTTCTTGAATATTTGAGTGCTGACCTGTACAAGCCAGTCACCAGTCATATTATTAACAGAAGTTACTTTCTCATCTATTGTGGAGATGCACTAAGAAAGGAGAAACTGTATCGAAGGATTCAATTTTTTAAAGATAAACTTTTTATAACAAAAAAGTGATTAAAATTGTGTTCAAAATTGGGAGTACTATATACAATATGATGCCAACCGAAGAGACCATTTAGTTTCAAGCTCATATGATAAATAAAAATTATTCGTGTCCGGAGGCATTGCAAACCATGTAGCCAAACAAGATGTGATAGCCACCAGCTCCAGAAACTCGCCTGGTGGAACCTATACCATGCCACTCCTGGAGACAGTGTCACCCTTAACGCCAAGCCCGAGAAACGACTCCTTCAACCTATCCCTAAGAGACTAACCCCTCTAGTAGTAGCTACCGTCCGATTGATACATCGGGGACCACAGTGCACCACCAGTCTAATGGGTTGCCACGCACGGCCAAAAGGTGGGGTATTTGGCTATTCGTGAACAGCAAACAGAGCGCGGAGTTTGTCACGGATAGCTCCCTTGTTTGCCAACAAGAAAAGGAAGAAAAACAGTAGAAAGCAATAGATCGAGGAGAGGAGAATCTGGAATGCAGACCAGATCACCAAGATATCTCGCGGTGGTGAAGCCCGTCACATCTGTAGAAGATGTGCCTTTGAGGAGCCCTATACGTTAACAATGAGAGAAATTTCTAAGCAGGGATTTTCATAGAAATAATGAAAACGATTTACGATTATTTTACAACAATGAAATGAAATGTCGTACAATATAATTAAAATCAGACAAAGATTATTTTGTAATTGTATTGGAACTCGTTAAAAGGAAATTCCTTCCATTTCATCACAATGTGAATGATATTTTTAGAAGTTCGGCTAACGTAAAAAGTTTGCATTATTTTGATGTTGACTAAAACTTTGAAATAAAACCTTCCCTCCCACCGTCCAAAATATGTGTAATCCAAATTCTCTAACCTGATTCTCGATGTTTGAACTTCTAAAAGAGAAATTTGATTTACGTTAAAATTTTTTGTGCTAATAAGGATGCCGTAAATACAATATATATTTATAGGAAGAATTTAAAATTTGACTTATTCAATAACTTTCTTATAGAATGTAAACATGCTCGTAAAAAATAGAAAATAGAATCATTCATATAATTTCCAAATTCTCTAACCTGATTCTCGATGTTTGAACTTCTTAAAAGAGAAATTGCATTTACGTTAAAATTATTTGTGCTAATAATGATGCCGTAAATACAATATATATTTATAGGAAGAATTTAAAATTTGACTTATTCAATAACTTTCTTATAGAATATAAACATACTCATAAAAAATAGAAAACAGAATCATTCATATAATTTCCAAATTCTCTAACCTGATTCTCGATGTTTGAACTTCTTAAAAGAGAAATTGCATTTACGTTAAAATTATTTGTGCTAATAATGATGCTGTAAATACAATATATATTTATAGGAAGAATTTAAAATGTGACTAATTCAATAACTTTCTTATAGAATATAAACATACTCATAAAAAATAGAAAACAGAATCATTCATATAATTTCCAAATTCTCTAACCTGATTCTCGATGTTTGAACTTCTTAAAAGAGAAATTGCATTTACGTTAAAATTATTTGTGCTAATAATGATGCCGTAAATACAATATATATTTATAGGAAGAATTTAAAATTTGACTTATTCAATAACTTTCTTATAGAATGTAAACATACTCATAAAAAATAGAAAATAGAATCATTCATATAATTTCCAAATTCTCTAACCTGATTCTCGATGTTTGAACTTCTTAAAAGAAAAATTGCATTTACGTTAAAATTATTTGTGCTAATAATGATGCCGTAAATACAATATATATTTATAGGAAGATTTTAAAATTTGACTTATTCAATAACTTTCTTATAGAATATAAACATACTCATAAAAAATAGAAAACAGAATCATTCATATAATTTCCAAATTCTCTAACCTGATTCTCGATGTTTGAACTTCTTAAAAGAGAAATTGCATTTACGTTAAAATTATTTGTGCTAATAATGATGCTGTAAATACAATATATATTTATAGGAAGAATTTAAAATGTGACTAATTCAATAACTTTCTTATAGAATATAAACATACTCATAAAAAATAGAAAACAGAATCATTCATATAATTTCCAAATTCTCTAACCTGATTCTCGATGTTTGAACTTCTTAAAAGAGAAATTGCATTTACGTTAAAATTATTTGTGCTAATAATGATGCCGTAAATACAATATATATTTATAGGAAGAATTTAAAATTTGACTAATTCAATAACTTTCTTATAGAATATAAACATACTCATAAAAAATAGAAAACAGAATCATTCATATAATTTCCAAATTCTCTAACCTGATTTTCGATGTTTGAACTTCTTAAAAGAAAAATTGCATTTACGTTAAAATTATTTGTGCTAATAATGATGCCGTAAATACAATATATATTTATAGGAAGAATTTAAAATTTGACTTATTCAATAACTTTCTTATAGAATATAAACATACTCATAAAAAATAGAAAACAGAATCATTCATATAATTTCCAAATTCTCTAACCTGATTCTCGATGTTTGAACTTCTTAAAAGAGAAATTGCATTTACGTTAAAATTATTTGTGCTAATAATGATGCTGTAAATACAATATATATTTATAGGAAGAATTTAAAATGTGACTAATTCAATAACTTTCTTATAGAATATAAACATACTCATAAAAAATAGAAAACAGAATCATTCATATAATTTCCAAATTCTCTAACCTGATTCTCGATGTTTGAACTTCTTAAAAGAGAAATTGCATTTACGTTAAAATTATTTGTGCTAATAATGATGCCGTAAATACAATATATATTTATAGGAAGAATTTAAAATTTGACTTATTCAATAATTTTCTTATAGAATATAAACATGCTCGTAAAAAATAGAAAATAGAATCATTCAAGTAATACTGCTTAACACAGAACATATTTCATATTTTAGACTGAGGATTATTCAATAATATTTCTTTGATTCAGCAAAAATTCAATTGCGCTAAAAAACAATTTTTAAGTTAAAAGAGCAATAATATAATTTATAGATCCAGTTAGATTAAAGAAAAACAGTGCTTCAAATTTATGAACGCTAATTATTTTCTAGCTTTTAGCATTTTTTTTACATTTAGAAATATTGTTGTTATTTTCTTCGATGTAATTGGAAAAGTAATTCTACACAAGTGTAATGTAAATTCAATACAAAATGCAAATATCTACTGATAATAATTGATTTCCTGTTTAATAGTTTAATGGAGTAATAATTAAATACTTGCTACCTGTCATTATTGCACAAATGGAAATTGCACCCTTCCTTGCATTTTATCCGAATTCTATACTTCAGAAAAATAAATCTTTTATGTATATTCCATGATTAAATGGATAAACTACAGAAAATAAACTTCAAAAGATCTAAATAGTCATTGATCTATAGTAAATTTTAATTTTACAAGTTAGTATAAATTAAAATATATTTACGTTGCCATCCAGAAGTACTCCAATGTGTACTTATTTTCTGTAGAAGTCCATCAGAAGTACTCCAATGTGTACTTATTTTCTGTAGAAGTCCATCAGAAGTACTCCAATGTGTACTTATTTTCTGTAGAAGTCCATCAGAAGTACTCCAATGTGTACTTTTTTTCTGTAGAAGTCCATCAGAAGTACTCCAATGTGTACTTTTTTTCTGTAGAAGTCCATCAGAAGTACTCCAATGTGTACTTATTTTCTGTAGAAGTCCATCAGAAGTACTCCAATGTGTACTTATTTTCTGTAGAAGTCCATCAGAAGTACTCCAATGTGTACTTATTTTCTGTGAACCTCAGAACTGTTCGCCGCATCTAAAGAAACCGTTTAAAAATATCTTTTTCATAAGGAAAGTGGTTAAATATTAACCAACACATAATCAGTTTCCTCTCGAGTAGCTGTTGAAATCCCATTCAAGATAATGGGATTAGATAATGCTGATATGATAGATAATGCTGATGTGAGAAGAAAATAAATGGGCGCATTATAGACGACATTTGTGTAAAAAACAGTTTTAAGTAGAAAACACAGAATATGATAAGGTGAAATCAGTTAAGGTGAATCAGTTGATCAGGTGCTAATCAAAAGTAAATTTAGTTTTTATCACGAAAGAATAGAAACTGAAAAAATTTGAAAGGAGATATTCAAATGGTAAAGAAAATTTTACAGATAAGGACAATAATTGTTCTTTTGAAATGAATATGCCATTAAGATTTAAAAGAGAGAGATTTGATGAAACAATATCTGAATTCGAGATTCTCCGGAGGGTTTTCTATAGAAATGAATGTAATTTTTGTATTCTAAAATAAATTAATAACACTTGCTAGCATTGATTATGACTTTCCTGAATATATTGTTTATTCATTCCAATGATCTGCTGCTATACGCCTGAGGCTAAGCTTTTCCAAACAGTTCTGATCAGCTTGTTTCTTAAAAAAATTTTAATTTTACGAAATCAGGCCTATGGAATGATGTAGTTTTGTTTCTACTTCTCGCCAATAAGATTCCACATGCTTTTTTCTTTGAGGTGTGAGGTTTCATTTTGGAAGAAATCAGACTCTCTAAAATCCATCTAGGACCAACTATTCGCCTCCTACATCAATAGCATTCCTTTTGTATTGTCGATCCTCTTTGATGAAATACATCTTGTCACATGAAATAATATATATATATATATATATATATATATATATATATATATATATATATATATATATATATATATATTTCTAATTTTATTTGCATATTAAATCAAAATTTTTCTCACTTATTAGTTATATATGCAGTCTCCAAATTACTTAATGAATAGAAATAGAGAAATTCGTCCAATTGCCGTATTCAGTATAAGTCAAATTTTATTTCGTGATACTTCTCGAAAAACCAAATTTGGGAGACAGTCGTCCATATACGATAGCTCTAAGTATCCTGTACTTCTACAGGAAGTAAAAATTGGTGAAATTAGATAGTGATTCTGTCTTGGAAATTGATTTTTGTCTTTGACAATTATTTTAAATATACTAGTATGTTCGGACTTTAATCTTCTTTTGAAAAAATGACTATGTGTTTTTAAATTCTAATTTATTCCTGATTTTTTTATGAACCATATAATTTTATGGGCCATGGTAATGATCAAAATAGCGATAAGATTTAACCTACCATCATATTCGATTTACATGCGCCATATACGATATTTGTTGGCCATCTTGCTCAAATACGCTTATGAAATAATACAAATATAAAAATTACCTTTATTTCAATGGAATTATTACCGAATTAGCAATAAAATCCTATATTTCACACTCAGAAATCAGTTTACGCTTCGAAAGTGACTGTCAAGATCAGAAGAGACAATGTGAATGAAAACGACCATTAAGCAACACTGGATCATGTATCGCTTAGGAGTTGCGCACGCAACGCAACCCTTTCGTGTGAACGTACAAATAGATTTCTTCTATCCCCTTAATTGAATTATCATTTAGAATAAATTATTTTTCGATATACATTTAAGTACGACATATACAAGAAAATAAAATAAATAATTTAGTATATATTAAAAAATTATAGGAAATTTAAAAGTCTGTATGACAAGCTACTGAATCTCTTCCATGTGTAAAAGTATAATAAAAGCCTGTATGCTTCGAGAGGAACAAGTTATAAAAATCAGGTAGAAATACTTTATTATGCAAAAAACGTGAATAAGTTTTATTATTTTAAGTTATTTAATTAAGTTTTTTAATGAAGTTATTAATATTTTATTATTTTAATGCATTTCTTGTTTATGCATTTAAGGAATTTGAGTGAAATGCTACACATATTTTCTTTATTCTCTGACTCAGATGGAAGTAAAAAAAGATATTCCTAATTTTGTAGATGAACCTTTTTTCCAAAATTATCTCAATAATTTTTTTAAATATTTTAAATCAGTGTAAAGTTAAATGAATAGAAAAAAGTGTATATTTTTTTTCTGGTTAAACTTATTTACACATTATAGGACTTTTAATAAAATTATTAAAAATATTCTTTGAAACGACAAATTCTTTAGCTCTATCTGAAATTCTAATAGTTTTTTTAAAAAATATTATGAGGATTTGCATGTTATTTAATATGAACATACTTTACTTCATATGTACTTCAAAGCTAATCTGCATCTAAAGAAACTGATTTTAATTTTTTTTTCATAAGGAAAATGGTTAAAGTATTAACTAATTCAATATTACTTTCCTCTACAGTTGCAACTTAATGTCCGTCTCAATAGTTACTGCTGATGTGTAAAGAAAATAAATGAGCTCGTGACAGACAGCAGTTGTGTAATAAAATAAATAGAAATAAAAATTAAATAAATTTGAAAGTAAATAATCCCGTTTAAGTAAATTTTGCATATTGTTTTTTTTTTTCTAGAAATGGATATGTCATAAAGATTTAAATAAAGAGACATTTGAGAAATAATTTTTGAACTCTGCACTCGCAAACATATTTTCGTTAGAAATGAATGCAATTTTTATGCTCTAAAATAAATTAATAACACATGTTATATTGATTCAAGATTTATGATTCGTGATGATATTGTATTATTCATTTCAATGATTAACTAATTCAATATCTGAGACTAAATATTCTCAAAGATTTTTTTATCTCTTTTTTTTCTCAAAAATAAGTACATATGAAAATAACGTTATTTTTTTTTAATTCTAGCCAGTGAGTTTTAACATACTTTTTTCTTTCATGTGTGAAATCTTATTTCGAAAAAAAAAATCAGACGTTCTAACAATCATCTACTACCAACTGTTTGCTTACTATATTAATACTATTCATTTTGTACTATCTATCATCTTTGATGAAATTACATCTTGTCACAAGAAATAAAAGTAATATTTTAAATTATAAAATGGAAATTTTACAATAAACATAGAACATTCTGATTCTTTAGGTATGCCCACAGTCTCAAAGTAAATAGACAAATAGTATTAAAGATTTTCAACCTGTTGCTAAGTTTGGTGGGTGCCGAATTTTATTTTATGGTGTGCTACTCTGAAATCGGAAATGGAAGCAGGCGACCATAAATGATACTTCTAAGGGCTATGAACATGGAATAAACATTTGCGATGTCAGATAGTGAACACAACCTGGGAATTAAGTACTTGGTTTTGCCGATTATCTATACATAAAAAATTCAGAATCCATTCTTTATTTGCATTTTGAATATTTGAATGAGAATTAAAAAAATGAGTATTGAATATTTTACTTTTTTCAGCTATATCATTTGAACAAATCATTGCACAAATTTTTTTTCGCTGTCTTAAAATTTAAAAATGTATCTTTTCTGGACCAAAACTTTTATTATTGTACAACTATTTCTTAAATTAATTTTTCAATATTAGTTTTAACACATTCTATAATAGTGCCTCATTTTCCTTTAAAATATTACGTTACTTTCCACTCAAAGCACGCGCGTCTTTGTCGATAGTTACTTTCTTCTTATATTTTTTCTTTTGCTTTTGTTAAATAATTTTTTTTTAAATTTGTTACTTTATTACGTAATTTCTATTTATACGCTCGTGTAGTAATTTATGCTTGGTATGTGGTCATAATAACCACAATGTTAACTATCCGTATGTTTAATACTCCAGTCCTGTTAAGTAAATTTGAAATTTATTACAATCCTTTTTGTCCCTCTTACAACAAACAATGACATTGACCATATTATCTTGGGTTTTTTCTGAAATACCCATTTTTAGAAGAAACTGGATTGTGAATATATAACTTGAATCTAAAATAAACTTGATCTTGATCACTAATCAATATAATCGTCCAAAATTTTTATCTAGAAAATTATTTTCATACCTCTAAAATAAATTTGTTGATGCATACTAATTTTGAATTCTTTTCTTTTGACATGAAGAAAACAGCCTGTATTGCTAAAGAAAAACACCATTTATTAAGTACACAAGGAAATCAGAACTACTAAATATCAGAGACCAAAGAGCTTTCAGGTTGCCATTTCCTGACACAGAAAATCTAAAAATTTAATATCTTAAAAATGATATTTTGAAGCTGGAAACTCCAATTTTTCCATGGCCTCCATGACCAATGATAAGTAGCCATGGAATCGACAAATTAATAAATTCAAATATTTACAGGTACATGTCGAACATTGACAATAAAAATGTTTTTATCTAGATACTTTAGAATAATAATTATTTAGAACGTTGAGTTTTAAGCCTTTTTTTGAGTGGAATATAAAAATTTGTGCGAATTCAAATTATATATACTTTGCTTTTTCCTTAGTTATATATATGATAAATATAGACGCTGGCGAAGACGAAGGCACAGGTATAGCTGCTAATTTTAAATACACAAATCTAAACTGAGTTAATTCTTATTTTTTTTAAATATGATTTTTTTTTAGAATTTTAATGATTAACGATGATATTATGGATCATATACGATTATATAAGAGAAATCCTTTTAAGCATGTAAAGAATAGTGGCACAGAAATAAAGTTTCAAGAAAAGGTTGGAGTTTAGGTTCACACGCAATGGTTAGACAGATGTGGCTGAGAGTCGAATATGCGTTAATCAATGTCATATAGAATGCTTAGTTCACCCTCACTGGTTGGAGTCATTGAATATTTGGCCGCCCAATTCTTTTCCGCCCAATCATGCGAAATATTTGTAGTTATTGTTAATATGAATGGCATTTATCGCGGTCAATTTATATGTAAATCAAATTAAATCCCGTTTCATGTTACATTGTTAAAAATTCAAGCTCATTCATTGTAAATCATTGTCAACAATTCATTAAGTATTGGCTAACAATGACTAAAAGTGCTGTTTAGAACTAATAAATTTAACTATAAAACTATACAATAGAACTATGAAATTGAATTCTTCTTCAATTTTTTTATAAAATAATTCATGTTAGCTATTCCATCTATGCATTTTAAGCAAGTTTAAGAATTAAAAATAAAGAACATGTTTTATATTGCTTGTGGTAATGAATTCTGTGTACAATTGAAGAAAAAAAAAGGAGGGAAAACCAAGGATGAATTTTTTTTCATTTTGATTGACGAAAATGATTAATGAGTATCTACTTATAAGTAATAATTCATCTTGAAGCTTTCACTTTATGTGAAAGGTTTATAAATTGGCTAATTTCTATATTATTATGATTATGCTCGAAATTCTATTTTTTCTTCAGTTAACTGACCAATGGTAAAAAACGTTTTAGCATTTGATTATATATATATATATATATATATATATATATATATATATATACAAAAGTATTAGAATCAAGTTAATAGGAAAAACAAAAACCAAATAAAAATTAAACCAAAAAAGTTATTAAAAAATATTAAAAAAGAATCCGGCCTGAAGACTTTTTCAAGGGTCACCCTCAGGCAGGGATTCAAATAAAGGGATTTTTTCTGTGAGGACATACAGACATTAAGTCTAATAATGATTCCTCGTGACCCGAAAATCCCCCGAAATTATGCTCAAGAGATATACCATTTTAACAGAAAGGAAATACAAAATAACAAATTAGAAAAAAACCACAAAGTAAAAATACAATAAAAACAATAACAATAAAAACAAAAACAGCATTAAAATTAAAATTAAAATTAAAAACGAAAAGGCCAAGACATACCATCCAACAGTGAACGAAACTTTAAACAATCGATTGTGATTTCCTGTTTTTGAAAGTTAACGGTAAATTATGTAAACAGAGGTAGGCACCCAGCGCCATCTATTGAGTGATCCAATATGCAAGTAAATTTCTATTTTTATTTAAGCCAAAAGATTAATCCCAAACCATACCTTGTTTAATTAAAAAATTGACATTACAGTAATTTCTAGGAAAATCATTTTTAATTAAATTTTTAAGGAGGATATTTGATGCTTCAATATAAGAATTTTTATTATTGCAAACCCTTTTGATCCTGTTAACTTGTGAGAAAATAAGATTTTTGAAAATTTTAGAGTTTAGATTGGAATGGTAGTTACATAGTTTTGTTATTTTAAAGTTGAAATCATCCCTTTTATCGTATATACCAACTATTGTTTTATCATTAGCAATTTCGATTTTTAAATCTAGAAAGGTAGCCTCAAGTTGATTTATATTTGTATCTTTTAGAATTAAATCTTTTGGATAGCAATTAGTAATAATATTAGTATTGTCGAAGTTAATCAAAAGTAGGTCATCAATATATCTCCACCCGTTTATTAAATTATATTTAATTATTTTTTTCTCATAGTAATGCAGGAAAATATTAGCTAAAGCACTTGAGAAAGCTGTCCCCATTGGAATGCCCTTGACTTGTTTATAAAAATTAATACCATTAAACACGTAATTTTCAGTAATATTAAAATTACATAACTCAAGCCAGTTATTTTTAGGAATGATATTTTCATTTAAATATTCGTCATAAATAAAAGTGCAGACCTTTATTAATTTTTCATGAGGTAGATTAGTGTATAAATTTTCGAAATCAAAAGTATTAAGTTTATTAATGTTGTTATCTTTAAGAAAATCCAATACTTCTTTGTTACTAGAAATAATAAAGTTGTCTTCATTTTTTATTTTGTCCAGGATAATTTTTAAGTATTTAAAGAAATGTTTACCCGTATAGTAATTATAACTACCAGTGCTACAGGTTACGAATCTGAATTTTAATGGATTTTTATGAAATTTAACTGTTGGGAATAAATAAGGATAGTTAAGAGAGCAAGTCTTAGTTTTGGTTTTTTTTGCGAAAGCTAGCATTCTTTTATCTAATTCCTTTTTCCCGGTGTTCTTTAACATATAAGTTGCATTAGAGTTATATTCATTAATTAAAAGTTCTTTATAATAATATTTACAAATTAAACAGAAATTATTTGCTGATTTATCTATTACTGTAATAACAATTTTTTTTTTTTTTATTTCATTTTTTAATGTTTTACTAAAATAAATCCCACGTTCTTTAGATCTGTCAAAATCAGTATTCAATTTTATTTTAATTTCCTTTAAAATTCTCACTTTCCATTCCCCGAAACCTTCCGCAGGCCAGTGGTATTTTCTAGATAATTTGGCAATAAAAACATCCAAATCATTACCAATAGAAATCAAAGTTTTGTTATGGTTTATTTTTTCTCTTAATCTAAATTTTGTTCCTCTTCCCATCAATTATATATATATATATATATATATATATATATATATATATATATATATATATATATATATATATATATATATATATATATATATATATATATATATATATATATATATATATATATATATATATATATATATATATATATATATATACTGGTGTGCAAAACTTAAGCAACAATGTAATATTTAAGCAGGTAGCCATGAAATTGCAAAAAAGGGGTTATTGCGATCAGTACAATGAACACAATTCAGTAGAAAGGTGATGATATGCAAATGTCAGGAACAAAACGTCATAACGTTTTGTTCCTGACATTTGCGAACACAACCTTGAAATTAATTACTTGGTTTTGCCGATTATCTATATATAAAAAATTAAAAATCCATTTCCTTCTTTATTTCTATTTTGAATATTTGAATGAGAATTGAAAAATGAGCAATTGAATATTTTACTTTTTTCAGCTATATCATTTTATGTAAGAGCGACGTGAGTGTACCCAAAACGAGTGCGGTTGGTGCGCGCAACTCAAGACTACAAGGAAAGAGAAAACGGAGGCGCAATTAAAGACATTCGCTGCAAGTGCAAGTGAGTTCTTTGTTAAAATATGGCTAGCAGAAACCACCTGGACGACTTCACACGCAGAAAAAGAATAGGAAAGCTGAAGGAGAAGCGTGGTTGACCAATGTAGCTAAAAAGTTCAGAATCAACAAAAGTGTCATTTCATGCGCTTGGAAAGCCTTCCAAACCAAAGGCACAGTTTGTTAGAAATTTTGGGGCCCTCCAGGGAATGGCCTTCCTAGGAAAACAACTGCCGTTGATGACAGATATATCGTCCTGCAGGCGAAAAGAGCCCGATACCAGTCAGCAAGCACCACTTCTTAGCAACTGTGTACAGCAACAGGGTGACAAGTGTCACGGTTTATTGTATCCAGACACCTTCACAAAGGTGGCCTACGTCCTGAATGCTGCATCCTTTTGAAAGTTGGCCATCGGGAGCACCGTTTAGAGTGGTGTAAGGAGCACAGAAACTGGACATCTCAGTAATGGAGTCATGTCCTCTTTACGGATGAGAGTCGTTCCAATGCCACAAATGATTCTCAAGGCCAATTGATTTAGAGAGAGGTCTGGACGTGGTTTCATCCCAGTAACATCACAGAAAGAGACAGCTATGGTGGTCCTGGAGTTAACGTCGGGGAGGCAATATGCTGAACGAGAGGAATTAGCTCCATATTTTCGACAGAGGTTCTGTTACCGGAAATTAATATTATAAGGAAGTGAGTCTTCCCCATGTGCGTCTGTTCTGAGGTGCTATTGGAGCAGACTTCTTTTTTATGGATAACAATGCATGGCCACACCGCATTGCTGATGTTCAGCAGTTACTGGAAAGTGAAAATATCACTCGAATGGATTGGCCAGCATTCTCTCCTGATTTAAATCCCATAGAACACATGTGGGATGCTTTGGGCAGACGCCTTGGAGCACGATTACATCCTTCGGGGAACACTCAACAACTGAAACAGATACTGATTGAGGAATGGGCATTCTTATCTCTCTTCGACAATCTGGTGCTGATTATGGAGAGACAGTGCACAGCAACCATTGCAAAAAGGGGAAGGCATATCCAATACTAAGGAACATCTGCTTGTTTTTTCTTTCTCTTGGGCAGCGTAACGATACTATGAGTTCAATAAAGCCTTTTTTGTTTGATTCTATACTTACGCATTGTATTCATTTTTCGCAATTATGTTTTCGTCATCATTTAAGTACAAACTGCTGTCTCTCATTTCTGAATTTCATGTTTCTCAGATGATTCCTCGTGGAGTAATGGCATGAAAAGCACCTGTTGCTTAAATTTTGCACACCAGTGTATATGCATTAATATTTTTAATGTTTATTTATACTTTCAAGATGTATTTTTCTCAGTACAGTTGCATTTTGATATGCTATTGCAACTATTTCAGGTTTTTCCAAATTTCATTTCGGATTTCATTTGGGAAATCGGTTCAGTGTTCACATTGGGAAATCAAACGCGACTATAAGGCACAGAAGGGGGGCTGCGTGTGAATATCGCAATTAAACAAAACTAGATCATGTATCAGTTAGTAGTGGCGCACGCACTGCAAACTTTTCACGTGAATGCACTCATAGACTCCTACAATCCGCTCCAACTCATGGAATTACAACCAAGGATAAATCATTATTATATTTACTTTTAGATGTGATACATACAGGGAAAATAAAAAAAAAAAGTAATTTAGAAGGCGTTAGAAAGTAAACTATAAGAAGTCTCATACTTATTTGAGAAGCTATTAAATCCTGTTCTGCTATTTAAAATTCGAGAGAAGAGCAACAAAAATATATTATTTAATTTAATACTTTATTCTTTGAAACTTAATCATCTTTTTTTATGTTGATTTGTATTAAATCTTCATTTTTATCTCACAATTATTTTCGTGATTATTGATTATTCTGAAATCGTATGATGTTGGGAAAGAAAAGAAATAGTATTCCAACCATAAATTCACAGGTTTCTTTCTCTGCGGCATCCCTAGGTATCCTTTTGATGTTATACACTCATCAGAATATCGATAAACATATTTAAAATATTGCACAATTACTTTGTATTAACTAATACGGAGAGAGGAGCATGAAACATTCTGATTTGTAATTTCGATAAATAATTATTTTTCTTTCTTAACAGAATTCAGCAATATAATTTATTTCAGTATTTATATTCTAATTTCAAACTATGAATATTAATTTTAAATAATTTAATTATCAAATAATGCGACTAATAAGTTATAAAAACCAGGAAGAAAGTATTCTGTCAAAGTCGATGTCGACGCTTATTTCTTAACCCTAACCGCTATTAAATAATTCTTAGAGCTTTACCATATTAACGATGTTAAAGCATATGTACTGAAACAATATAAAATTGCTCATACAGGAAAAAAATTATTTTATCGCTAACAAAACTTCAATGGCAGCCAAGTTTAAAAATTAGGTTCATTTCAATGTCCAATCATCCTCATTATATTCGCTAGAATTTGATTGTTTCATTCAGGCAAAAAAAATTTCATTGCCGAAAAATTATTTTACTAGAAATAAATTATTACATTTCTAAAATGCATTATGAATACACTGAGAAGCTAGAGATGTCGTCAGTCTATTATAAACTTTAAAACAGGAGGAAAACACTGTGATGTGTTTATTTAATTCTGCTGTTTCCTTTAATAAATTGTCTTACAAAAATATAAAAATAACTTTGCTTTAAACAACAAGTTGGTCTTCAGCGTTTTAATATTATTTTCAAACTAAGATAAATCAAACCAATTTTTGCATTGTCTGCTCAATATTCATCGATTAAGAAAGTTGTAAAATTTTTCTTATCATATTCGCAAATTTTTAAAAATTTTTTAAGGAGTGCAATTGTTTGTAATTACTCATATTTAAGCATGTTTTACACATCTTATAAAATTATAATCAGATGATTTTAAGTAGTTATTATAGTAACCTTTTAATAATTTAAATTAATTTTTGTATACATTGATTTGTTTGTTTAAAACAGGAACTATTGTTAACATCGTTATTATCTAATTATTTGAATATCTCCATTTTAAAATAATTGAATGGAGTATTTTTGAAAATAAATTAAAATAATTGAATGGAAATATTTGAATATCTCCATTTATCTATATTTTGAAAGCCATTTAAACAACGCATATAAACTTAAAGAGACTCATTTTAATTCATTTTAAACTAGCATATATTAGCATCCATTTTTATTAACCTATTTATTTAATTTCTGATGTACTTTTTTTTCAGAAGGAAAATATAATATGTCTTGAACATTTTTCAGTTTTTTAAAAATTTTCCATGTGCATTGTCAATGTGTTGAATGAAAATGCAAAAATCATGATAGTTTTAGCATGGTATTCAGTTGAATTATTTAGAATTTTAAAACTGTACTTAATTGTAAGTAAATGTCATTTATGATATATAAACTGTTTTTTAATTCATCATCATTATCAAGCTTTCAAATATTTCATTTCGATCAAAATTACAGGAAAGTCAAAGTATTATTGTCTAATTTATGTAATTGAACAAAACTTGAAATGATGAAGAAAAATAAGGTTAACAAAAAATAACTGTTCAAAACACTGTTTTATTAGCCTACTAAACTATAAGATCTTTTCATTCTAATTATTTTCAACGTGTTAGATTCTTATTTATAATTATTATTGCAAATAAGGCCTGGAAATCATTTTTTCTCAAATTATTTATTGGACGTCGAACAGTACAGAAGTGTACAAAATTTGAAACTTTGACAAGCATGATGCAATTAATAATTCAATTACAGGTATCATCTTTAGAAACATGAAACAATTTAAGTTGAACAAAAGACTTTTAGAGAATTGTATTAGAGATTGTTATCACCTTAATTTTTCAAGTTTATGAAAATTTAAAAATATTATACTTTACAGGATCATATATACTGAACTTATGAATAAATGGTTATATACAGCAATTTTTTTCATTTGATACACAACAAATTGGAGTTAACACTCAAACAATAATTGAATTAAAAATTAAAAATAATTTGGCAATCCTCCATGCGGATAATTTTCAAATTCTTCGTTCAGCTTCTGCATAAGTTCTGAATCGTGGTGGTTGTCCAGGCTTCCTCCGTATTGAGTAGGAATTGTGGAGCTGGGAAAGTAATTCAATAGATCCTCAGGGTTGGAATGGAAGAATATCTGCAGGAACATGTCGAAATATAACTATAAAATAATAAGTTGAAAAAATATTGAAGAATATAGACAGTACTTAAATGAACCAGTACATCCCCTCATAACGACGGAATACAAGTTTCATCGTGTCGCATTGAAGCGTGCATGGCAAAAATGGGCTTTTATCAATGTGTTGCCATCATGTTGATAAAAGCTCAAATTGAAAAATAAATCAAATAATTAAACAAATAAAAATATAGTTTCCAACACGTGTCTGTATGAAATGAAATATGAATTTTTCTAAAAAATAAATGCAAAGAAAAGATTTCTATGTCTTTTACAATATCTGCATTATTAATTCAATAAATCAGCTTTATTTAAGATGACCATGGTTTGATATATATCCTTTCAATTCAAGGCACAACGGCTAATTTGTAAACTGTTAATAATAGAAATACATGTATTAGAATTATCTAAATGAAGTAAATAATTAAATCGTATGTTACTTGATTCAATAAGTGCTTTAAGAAATGCAGAATGTTTAGCTTTATCTAGATCATCCGCTTTGTGAATCATATTTATCAAAATACTCTTGAGACAACAGCATTTTAAATAAAAAGAGTTGCATTCCATTGAAATAATCAGTCACTGAAATTGATTGATTTGTGAAAATTTGAATATCACTATTCAATAAAAACGAGTGATTTTAGACCACTTCATCGACCGACTCAAAGATGATACCCCAATTACCGTCTAGGGTTTCTCAAGACTGATTGGTCTAAGATTATGAAAATGTTAATTATTCTAATCTATTCTATTCAAAACCTCATAAATCGATCTGATTTTATTGCAGAAGATATAACCGTTCATTTATTTATTAAAAAGTTGAAGTGTCAAGAATATTTCTCAAAATATGATTCCCTATGATCAAAGGAGTGTATAAAATTTAGAATTTTTTTTGAAGTATATTTATAGACCTAAACAAAATAAAATATTGTTATTCACGTCATTTAAATTCTTTTGAAAGTAAAATTAAAAACTAAATTTTATAATGAATCTGTGAATTTTTGTTGAATAATTATTGAGACATTATATAAGTTATGAAAGATATTCTATAGAGTCATAAGATTTAAATGCTGAATGACTCTGGTTTTAATACTCGTATTTTTTTTTTAAAAAATGTTTTGTTTCAGTAAAAATGCTTTTTATATTAATTGCAATTTAATCATTTCCACTTTAATTTAAAACAGAAATTTTACGTGAGCAGACAGAAAATTAGAGAGATAATGCATTATGGCTTAAGGCCTTTATAATAGTATGAGTGAATAGTATGACTATCAAAGTTTGCAGTTTAAAATTTTTTTGATGAAGAAGTTATTAAAAGACAAGTTACATAAAATATTTAATTAAATATTTTTACAAGCGTTAAGATTGGCGAACCCGCTGTTCGCTAAAGGCGGCTAGTAATTAATAAAAATACATTGATCATAATATAGAGTAATGCGTCTAATTTTCATTGAATTACCCGAATGAAGCCTTATCGATTACAGAATATCAATACATAGGATGATTAAAAATTAATTGCTTTTCAAAACTTTTCTGATATTTATGCTTGCAACTCAATGCGTTTAATGATTAGAAGATGAAAAATCGAAGTCCATTATATATTAAAGCAGAATCCAAAGACCTGATCACGTTTCTATAAATGGAATTCGTACAAGATTGTAATGTTTATTAAATAGAGGATAGGAATTAAGTTATGTGAGCCAATAAATACAATATTGGTAACAGTAAGTAAATGGGGGTGCAAGAATTTGATTGCAACAACACTAGGGAATGATTTCTTTTTGCATTGGTACAGTTTTTCAAGATATTCGTTCTTGAAGATGGTTAGTTAGATAGCTAAACCTCCAACTGTGCATTCCGTGATTTCCACGGATTAGCAATCAGTCCATTTTCTGTTGCGTTTTCGCAGTTTAGAGTGTTTATTTTTACGCTTACAGTTGTATTATATTACTATCGTGTAACATATAGTATCAGTTCACTTTCTTTGAAAAATATTTGAATTTATTTGCAATAGTGAATTTTAAAGAATTACACAGCCAGAGGTTAAATAATTTGGGGAACATTTTCTATTATATACTACGACCATTGACACGGTAGTAGCTAGTCCTCCTCTTTAGATACTTTATATAAATACCATTGATTGTAAATTGCATTCGATTATGCTAATGGTGTATTGCATTTGGGATAGTTTTCCCATTTTTAACACTATTTTTCATTGTTTTAATAATTTTTTCTCACTTAATCCTAATTTTGTATATAATTTTCTTCCGGATCATAAAAAAAATTATTTGTTTTATCTGTGTAGCTTTCACAATAACAAGATCGTAAACCCATTGTCTGTTTGCAGTATGACGTTAAAAGAGTCATCTGATATTAAGTATGTAACACGCATCCACAGACTTTGTTGAAAACTGCTCTTCATCATCCATGGTCCCAGAATACTCTAACAATGTAAATAAATCTCGTAGAGCTCATAGAAAATAGGTTCGAGACTATATTGAAGGCGAAAGATTGCCCAAAGTAATGCTAATGAGATGAGCATATTAAATTGCATATTCAGTGTATACTAGTATAATATTTGCTTATAACAAATATATGTTACAAATAAAGAATAAAGAAGAGAAGTAGCAACTTCAAAAGCGGAAAATACAGTATTTTTTTTTTAAAGTTTGCTTGAATTTTTGCAGAACGTAAGATATATGGAATAAACCTACCTGCTGAACTATTGTAAGTTGAAAACATGCAACTTACTAACTGTTTACATAAATTAAATTGAATTTAATATATATACAAAATATTATTCGTTTCATACTTACTCTTTTCCTCATCTTTTCCGATAGAAAAGGTTTCAGCACGGCCCACACAGCCGTCAGAATCACAGATTTATTAACGCAATGGATTTCTTTGTAACGTCCAGGAACGCAATTCTATAAAGATTAAAATATTAACGATGCGTTTTGGGTTAAAAGAGATTAAATATCCACAGCAATTCAAATTTCAGCTTGCAAACGCAGATACTAGATAGAAGCACACTGAAATATATAACACGAAATATCATTCGGAGAAGCTAGAAAGTACAGAAATAACGAGCCAATAATGGATAAAAGTTCTGCATTTGCGATATTAGGCACATGGAGCTACATACACTTGTACGTAAACATTCATAAGTATGCATAACTTCATATAGGTGGTCCATAGATTATCAAACTCTATTCAAACATATGCAGGATACTGTTTTATACTTCATACATTAAAATCTCTATTACTAAAAATTAAAAAACTTACATTCATAAGTATGCATAACTTCATATATGTGGTCCATAGATTATCAAACTCTATTAAAACATATGCAGGATACTGTTTTATACTTCATACATTAAAATCTCTATTACTAAAAATTAAAAAACTTACATTTTCTGATATTATTAAATTTAACAAGCAAGCTCGGATAAAAATATTTTAAAGACAACGAATATTTTCTATATTCTTTATAGAAAACCCCAATTTTCCCAATTTTGGGAGTAAAATATGCTTGCCAATTCACAAAAACAGGGCCTGCCATCAAATTGTGACTTAGATCTGGCTAAAAAAGAACATCATATAGAAGAATCAAAGCAATATATCAGTTAGTTTTAAGATATATTCTAACAGTAGTAACAGTTTTTATAGTAAATACTAAACCTTTAATCGCTGCAAATATTTCAATATTGTATATAAGTCACAAAAATATCAGTTATCGAAAATTTGTATCTGAAGTGTTGTCTAAAATTTAATAGACTTAATTACTTATTCTTGAATTAAGCCATCCTCAAACTAGGAATCTATCTTTTGCAATTAAATTTATCTCTCTTGTTATTGCTCATATTAATTTTAACTTGATCATTCAGAACTGCATGATTGGGTTTTCCAGTATTTGTATTCTGGTCGTGGGTGTTCCAATTCTTATTTAAATTTCTCTTTTCAGGTAAAGTCTCATCCAGTTTGCTTTCTGTAGCGGCACAGTCAAGATCACTTTGCCAACCTTTCATTCTGGATTCTTCATCAATATGTTCTTTCTCAAAATTGTCGCAAATAAAAATAAACTGTTTATTCTCCGTCGTTCAATGACAAATAATTTGGGCAATCACTACCCTGAAAACTCCATTAGAAGACAATAAACTGGAAAGATTGTGCTCCGGCATCCTTAAAAGGCATATATGAGTAAATCCATAGATGAATAGGCCTAGATCCTTAATAGTCCTTAATCCATAGATCCTTTAAGAGCATATATTAGCTTGCATAGATCAGCTGCACAGTGTTCTATACTTTTCTATTCATTGACACGGTGTGAAAAAGATTGACCCATCAGTGTCTCAGCTCTTACAAGGGATTTCGGACGAAAATGAGGTTTTAGATTTTCCAGGTTTACTTCCCGATTACTATATTGGCAATCAAACTGCAATTCGAATTTTTCATTTTTAAATAAGTTATTCTTTTAGACGATCTATTCTACCTTAAATGTCTCTTTTAAGTAAGTACATAAATATTCCTTTTAAGTGAAATACTCCTTTTTTCCAAATTGCAAGCTCAGTGGGACCTTGAAACTAACAATAAACTGCATGCTATTAAACCTCTTTCGCAATTGTGGTCGACATTACCGAATCGAAAGCAGACACAGCATTAACCCGTTTACCCATTGGGCATACTAGATTCAGCCATCTCCACTTATTGCTACGTGAACAACCACCTCTGTGTTTTCAAAGCTCCTATCGAATATCTATCTAACATATAATGTCAGAATGCCCAAATTACAATGCTCAGCGTTTGCTATTTTTTCAAAATGCAAACACTCCAGTACCTTTCTTACTTGGTAAAAGACACCACATGCTCAAAGTTTTGCATTTTTAAAGTCTATCAAATTTTATGTATTCATTTAAAGTTGTTTGTTTTTAAGAACTTTTGTACACTATCCGTTTTTGATTATTGAACATTGATATAATTTTAACCCTCGTTTGGCACAGCATAGTCAAAATCTTGGCTCTTGCACCCGAAAAATCCAAACAAACCTAACCTTAAGTAAATGCAGATTCCGTATCTTGAGATATGTTCCACCATTCCTATTCTATTATTATAATGTTAATATCCTTATAACGAAAAATTAGAATTAGTTTTGTCAAGCTTTTCGATTGCATTATATCCCATTCGATCCATGTTCAACTGAAAACGAGCTTTTCATTTGGATTCGATTACTAAAAAT
Source organism: Argiope bruennichi (assembly GCF_947563725.1). Taxonomy (NCBI): domain Eukaryota; kingdom Metazoa; phylum Arthropoda; class Arachnida; order Araneae; family Araneidae; genus Argiope; species Argiope bruennichi. Next base: position 7,224,732 of record NC_079157.1, read on the forward strand.
GTCATCGTGGATTGCAGCATGAGACAATACAGAATTCAACAGAATAACAACAATAACTTAAAAAAGCTATAGAAAATTGAATATACTCACAAAAGCAGCGTTGTAATATATATTAATATTCTGTGGAGTGCAGTATCTAAAACGCTTGTTTGTATCCTTAAAGTCGTAAATAATTTTAAATCCACTGATTTGTGTCATTGGGCATCGAAGTGGTAGGAGAAATGAAGACAAAACTATTGTTTTGAAATGCTCTAATGAAAGTTCATTAGGGTTCCATTTTCCTAAAATCAGAAATTGATTTTCAAATTGTTGAAAAAGGTTTTTTTTTTTTTTTTTTTTTTTAAAGTTAAGATAACATATTAGTTTTTGTTTGTTACAAAACTTTATGAAAAGATTTAGTACTTCAGCAGAATGAAACAAAAAAGTAGAGTTTCAAATTAAATGCAAGTAACGTCATTTGTCTCGCACTTTTGGTGGAATTTCGAAATCTGATAAGTCGACAGTGTCATTTAGTTTGGTTTTAATGCTTACTTTAAGTCTTGTTTTGTTACAGGATACCAAAGAACGAAACACAATCTCATTTTACTAACAGTCAGGATTGTTAGCTGCTTCTGTATAAATGTATTAAAATTAATTATTATGGTAAAATTTTCTGGATATTTACTGAGATTACAATTTCAAGTAATTCTATTTAATCTGAAATTAATCACCTTTAATTCTGTCATCCAGAAAATAATAAAATAATTACTTTTAATCTAAAAAAATCACCAGCTTGTAACGCTAATTTGTCTTACCAACCTAATCACGTTTATAGGCTTAAGAAGAGAACACTTTTGAACAATAGCACTTTATTTAAAGTAAACCGAAGACCCCGGTTACCACAAATCAAGCTCTTATATATACATGTAGAATGTTCTAGAACATTCCTAGAACTAACTGAAGAGGAAATGACGTGCAAAGATTCTGAGGAAATTATAATAATTGAATATTCCAGAAACTTCTGGAAGAACTGAAAGGAAAATAAATTAATAAATAACAAATTTTTTCCCCGAGGATCGAACCAGCAATCTCTTTGCCCGCAGTCCGATGTCTTATCAACGAGCCACGGAGACATGTGGCTAGCTTCGTTGCAATATTATTAAAAAAAATCTGTTGCTCAATGTGTCAGACGTTGCATTTAAATAATTTTATAACCTTATGATAGTTAGAACTAGTATCATGAAGCTGTCAAAAATTTAATTAAGTCATAAAGTTGTTATCTTTATATTTAAAAAAAAGCTATTACATTGTATTTTATAAATAAAAAATTACCTACATTCCACTCGAGTGCAAACCAATCAAACAAAACCGAATAGTAATCGAAATCAATTAATTTCCTTGTATAGATATCTGATTCCCTTTCACCCAAATTACTGCTCTAATAAATAGGAAAAGAATAAAGAAATGTTTTTTATTAAATGAAGAATCATAAATTCTTTTATAAAGTTATGCACCGTTTGAAATGGTTTCTGTTAGAATTTTTATTTAATATTATCCAAAGTATTCCTTCAAAGATTTGTCAAGGCTTCCACAACGAAATGAAAAAATTGTTAAGTCCAAGACAACATCAAAGAAAAAAAATAGTTCTTGACATAGGACAAAAAAAAACAAGTGAATATATACATATTCCATAATTATTTGATGCATAAGTGTTTAATACTAGGGCAGTGCATATTGTTTTAACATTTCTGAATCTGTTTACATAACAGGTGGAATAATGAAACATGGGTAGATGAAATATTTCCAATTTAAGGTACTCGACTAAGTTGTAAAGATGGTTTTTCCAGATTTTTTTTTTTTTTGTGTGTGTGTGTGTGTGTGTGATCTGAAAATAAATTCCAAACTTCGTAGATTCTAAAACAGACTTTGTTTTTAATATATGTAAGATAGAACTATGTATACAGTAGTTTCGAAACTACACAAGAAAAAAGTGAAATCGGAAGCAGTGTTATTTTTAAACGAAAATGGGTGATTTATTTTATTTTTACCATAAAATTCCCTAAAATAATATTTGATATGGTTATATTCCCTCTCTATCTTCTCGGCCGTAGTTTGCTTATTTCTGGCATTTCTGTTTTAAAAAAAAGCATGAGAACTACATTTGTTTCCAGCGCATTTGGATGAACTAATTTACAAGTAGAATATTTCAACACATTTTCTTAAAAATGAATATTTCACAGTGATTGATTCCTGGAAAACATGTTATCTCAAAATCAATTCAATAAAATTTCATGAAATTTGGTATGCATCCAGAATATTTGAAGGTATGACAGATCGCGGATTTCGACATATTTTATATGCTTCATTTAAGCATGTTTTACAAATACTTTAAGTTCAAAACATAGACAACTTTTGATTAAAAAAAACATTAACGGCAATTTCAAGTGCTCATAAATTTTTTATTTATTAAAATAATTTTTATCATATGATCTATTAGATTTTACGTATTTTAAGCTATATATGGTTGAAATAAAAATTAAATATTTCTATTGGTTTTATTCAGCTTATTTTGTTTTTCCTAACATGGAAAATTTTGGTAAGTCCTTTCCAGTCTGTTTTAACTATTTGGTACAATTAAAAAGTTTTAGTTATATTATTTTTTAAATATTCATCTCCGAATTAGTCGGATACCTTAAATTCAGAAGAAATTAATAAATGATAATTACAAATAATAATAATGATAATTCACAAGAAATTAATAAAGAAAGAAATGACTTGGGCGCACTTAATTTATTATAAATTTTTATAATGATTTGCAATTTTCAGCAATGGTTTTGTTTAATATAAACAGAACTTAAACTCAATTTTTTTTAAAAAGGAGGCAAGTTTAGGAAAAATAATGATAGAATATAAAGAATTAGTTAAAGGTTTCAAATGTTTAGGCATTTGATACTTCACTTTTTCGATTAAATCATGCAAATTTGCTGAATAAAATCAGTGAAAGTGTCGAGAAGGCCGCTTCCGCTGGTTTAAACTGCTTCTAAAAGAATTTTGTAATATATATTATTGCAAAAACCAAACAAAAGGCAAGTATTATCTATGATGTTGTTGTCGAATTCAACGCTTCAAATCTTCCTATAAATGCACACGATATTTATTTCATATCATTAATTCCCATCTCATGTGAGTTAGCATCGCATTTACAGAGAAAGTAAAACATAAAGGTGGTCGCCGGCTGTTTTTAATTTTGTAATGTGTATCGAATTTCAACTCTAATATTTATGGAAATAAAGAAAATAACGTAGCAAAACTAATTGTTATATACTTAATTTACTAGAATATTTAATTTATACATATGCAAATTTCTCATCTCTATATATTTCAATTACAGAAAGGGACAATTATAGAATAGAGAGCATCATGGTTTGAGCATAGATTTTTTTAGATTTTCTCAAATATCTTGACCCTCTATTGATGATCTATGAGGGGAAGAGTGCATCAAAATGTCATTTTTGTTTTATTTGCAAGAATATATATTGATAACTTTAAAGTAATACATGATCTTATTCATTTTCATAATGTCATTTTCGTCGAAAATTATCTTAAATATCATCATTAAAAGATATTATACGATCATATATCGGGTTTTTAAGATTAGTTTGGTAAGTGTCGACGTCCTGGCACAGAGTTAGCGCGTCTTTCCCGTGATCTGAGCGTCCCGGGTTCGCGTCATGGTTTGGGCATGGTTGTTCTTCGTCTATCTGTGAGATGTGTGAATGTGCCCCCCCCCATCTGTAAAGAGGGATTGTGCAAGCAAGTGTGACGCATGAAGTAGCTAAGACGTACGTTTGGCCCTAGTTGGCGATACTGAAAGAACACGCGACGCTCACTTGGCTTAAATCACTGACAGGTAAATGTCAGCGTTCTTGTAAAATGCCATAAGTCACAACAACAACTGTGGTAAGTCATAGACTGATTTTTCGACCCACCCGAAGGTACACGGATAAAAACTGAATGACCGGACTGCCGCAACAGCAACATTGGCGGTAACTGTGGTTGAGTCCTAAGAACCGTCACCGACCACGGTACAACCCTTCTCTAAGGAGGTACGTGCCGGCATCGATGGGAGGAGCCATATCCCCACCTTTTCGTGTACCCACAGGAGTAGCGAGAGCCACCCACCAAGCCGAAAGCTTCTCTTCTTCAATTATGAGGTGTCGCCTGGGGGAGCATTACTTTGGTAGGCAACTCTCAACTCCGAGGTCTCATTCTGAAACCATAAAGGAGACTGAAGAAGATGTACTCCATTTGGAATATTTTTCTGCTTCTCATTTGAAAAACAATTCGATCAAACAGTGAAAAAATAAATTCTTTAGTGCTTTTTTTTTAATCGAATAGTAAATATCCGCTATTGATTAATGTTTACTCCTTCTTTGGCCCTATAAAGTTAATTTTTCAATATTTATAGTATCAATAAAGATTTGCGAGGCATTGCATTCATTGATCAGAAAGTTAACTCAAGGAAATAAGTGCTTTTCATAACATTTGGAGACTAATAGGAATTAATTAAAATAATTTTAAGACTTTCTCTTTGAACTTAACTTAAGAAGATCTTTTCTTAGAACTTTTTAGCTTATTTATTTTCTATTATAATAAAAAATTCGACTCACAAATTTAAACAAAAAAATTTAAATGCGGAAAACTGAAGAAAGTGACTTACTCAGTTCATGGAGAACAACTGCGCATCCATCGGGACACCTGTACGGGAGCACAGTAGTAAACCTGGTGGAAGGATTATCTTTGAAATGCACATCTGGGATGGTCTGGAATATGCTACTGTAAGTGTTTCGGAAGCTGAGGAAATTCCGCACAGCTTGAAAAGCCTTTGAAGAGTCGTATTTTCTGTACCTTAAAAACAGCTGCAGGAAATCCTCCTCGAATTCGATATGAGCCGCGAATTTGTCAGCTACATGAAAAGAGAAATAATATGTGAGTCCACATTCAATTAATATTCGTTTAACTAAGTATTGAATTGAATTTTCGTCCGCGTTGCTGAGCTAATTGCATCGATTTCTTTTAAAGTTCTATCCGTATTTTGTTCAAAATACATTAGTTTGGGATTCATATTGTTATGAATTTTGTGTAATTAGATGTCAATTTTGATGTAAACTTTGTAAATATTTGTAAATAGTTTAACTATATAAAAATTATTTGTAATGGAATGGCGCGTCAGTGAGAAAAGACTGTTCTAAGGAGATTTTCAACAGAAGATCGCCATATTTGACTAACTTGGCGATATAAGTGTGTTGGGGGCATAATGGGGTCGATAACGGTTTTTACTACACGCTAAAATGTACAATGGAAGCTTAGAAATAAAGATTTGTTCCTAGGGAACGTTAGAAAAATTTCATCTCACAGGAAACCGTCTTTTGGCATTGTCAAAAGATGATCTAATTTAGAATCTATTTTGCATAAGTTTACTCCGTTTCTGTCATCTTATGTTACTACTTCGCAAGTGAACTCATGAAATTTACTGTTTGCTGGAGTACTATTTTTCGGAGTAGCACATCTTATCTTTAGATCTTTTAAGTCAACAGTTCGAGTGCAAAGAACAATGCAAGTAAGATATCCTTTGAGGACGACAGCATTCGGAATTTATTGAAAATTATTTGGAAACTTTATTGTAAAAAGAAATATTGATGACAAAGAAAAACCTCATAATAATGTAAGAATATTGACAATTAAAATAACATGTACGTAATAATAGTAATGAAAAAGCACGTAGTACTTTAAGAGATAACAAATAAGAAATTGTTTATCTTAAGCACAAGAAAATATAAATAGTTTCAACATTCAGAACTGTTTTAAAATTCTTATTTTTCTGAAAATAGTTGAATAAAAAGAAATGACTTAAATTATATTTTATTAATAGTTATTAAAACAATGCCCACTCTTCGAAACAAAGAAAAAAATCAAAACAATCATGTAAAATGTTCGTTTTTAAGTAATTTAAATGTTAAGTAGTTAAATATTTTATCAGGAATATTTAAAGTTGTTGCAACTTGTGACTGAATATATTTCTGCCATTTTAAATGTGAATCGTACAAAAATTAAATATCACAATTCTGAAGGAAAAGAAAGTTTGAATATATTTGCATACCTGACAATAAATCTTTAAGTTTTTTCAGCTCCACTTGTCTTGTTTCTGGTGTTTCGTTGAACTCTTTCAAAGCCCTTTGTTGAAAACTATCTGGGAGATGGTCCATATGATACGGATAGCACTTTCGCTCACTCATTTCTTTTTGCATTTTGACGTCACACCTTCGATTCTGATGGGCACTTTTCTTTCTCTATTAGAGAAAGTAAATCATCTAAATAGTTTTTAATTAAATAATTTCATAGTGAAAAGTATTGAGGTAAATTATAAAATTTTGACGTTTAAAGACGGTAATTATAGTTTTTGATTATTTATTATCTTTTTTATATTTATTTTTATTCAATTTAGATATGTTCACGCCTTAAAAACAAATAGAATAGTTTGTTAAATCATTCTTCGCTTACATATGATTTTTTATTAAATAAACAAATGGATTCATTTAATTGATTCATTTGTCAAAATTTAACAAAATATTGTATCCGCATAAAGCACGTTTCTCTTATAATCGGCAAAAGAGATCAAATTCACCGCTGTTAATATTTACACGTGTATGGAAAACGTCACAGTGCTATCTTTAAAGGTTAAACGAAAAGAAACTGCATTTCTTCTTTCATTTTGTTCAATTTATAAATTTTAAAAAATAATAATTTTTGCATATATTTTATAATTAAACGGATAAAGTATATAATATATTACACAACTGAGTAGAAAAAAATCAAAAATATTAACTTCAAAAGCTTCTAAATAGCTATTAATCTAAATAAGAATTTGAATTTTAGTTTATATGTATTAAACTATATTTACCTGTTAACAAGAAATGCTTTAGTATACAAAAAATATATGCTTAAAAAACAAATCTTACTTTCTCTGAATTTCAAATCTGTTTACTACATTTAAAGAAACTGATTAAAATGTAATATTTTCAAAAGGAAATATAGTTTAAATATCAACTAAATCAATATCAATCCCCTCTCGAATCGCAATTGAACGTCATGTCTAAAGCCTTTAATAGTAACTGCGAAGGCGCTGTTATGTAAAGAAAATAAATGGGCGCATTTTAGATGACGTCTTTGAAGAAAAAAAGTTAAGCAGGAAACTTTGAATATGAAATAAAGTCAAATTGTACTTTCAGAGGAATAAAAACTTAATAAACCTGGAAGGAAATACTCACATTAGAGTAGATTTTGCAGATAAGGACAATCATTTTTTTTTTTTCGAAATGAATACACTATAAAGATTTCAAAAAAAGACACATCTGACAAGTCATTTTTGAACTCTGCGCTCGTAGACATCATTTCCATTGAAATAAATTTAATTTTAGCTCTCTAATATAATTTAATAATAATAATAATACTGTATTGAATAATGATTTTCCTGAATGTATTGTTTAAGTTATTCCAATGATCTATTAATTCAGTGTCCGAGGCCAAACAGTTCTTATCAGGTTGTTTCTTAAAAAAATGTTCATTTTTACAAAATAAGACTCATGAAAATGATGTAGGTTTTTTTTTTCTTTTTTACTTCTTACCAATGAATTTTAATATACTTCTTTCTATGAAATATAAAGTTTTATTTTTAAATAAATTTGATGCTCTAAAAACCATCTAGGACCAATTGTTAGCCTCCTATATTAATAGCATTCATTTAGTATTGTCTATGATCAATAAGGAAATACATCTTGTCACATGAAATAAAAAAAAATACAATTTTTAATTATATTTGCGTAATAAACATAGCGCATTCTGATTTGTTAACTATGCAAAACTGGCTCAAAATCAATCGATCAAAAGAATTAGAAAAGCCTGTCCAATTACCAAATTCGGTGGGTGTTGAATTTTATTTTTCGGTTCCTCTCAAAAAACGGCTGAGAGAGAGTGATCGTAAAAAGTATGTCTAGAGGTCATGAACTAAATATTGACAAATTGGGATAGTGATTCTGGCTTGGAAATGGATTAATTACTTTGCTAGGTATCTGTGAAAAGAACGAAATTGGAAATTCGTTCATTTCTATGAACTGATGCTAATAGAAATCAACACCCCTTTACAAACTCAAAAAAATTGGATACACATATTTCATGATGCTTAGAAAGATTTATTATGCTATTAAAACGTTTCAACTGTTCCCCAAAGAGAATGAAATGAGGATTGAGAGATTTTACATTTTTCATAATAACTTCTGAACAAAATATTGCATCAAAATTAACTATTTCACCGTCTTAAAATTTAAAAATACAGCTTTTAGTGACATAAATTTAATTTCTGTACCCCTATTGCTTTTATCAGTTTTTAAAAATTAACTTAATTAAAATGCACCTTTCTCTGTTGAAATAATAAACCTATTTCCTGTTTAACTGTTTCTCACTGGTGTACCTTTACCAATCGTGAAGTTATTTTTTTCCTTACATCTTTAATTTGGCTTTTGTTACATAACTTTTTTCTAATTTAGGTGAATTTGTTCGTAGTTCGCGATTGCATTATTTAACGAGTCTTTTGAAACTGTTGCATTTTTTTAATTGTTTGATCTAACTTTTCTCACGTCTTAGCATTTTAAAAATTTTATTTTTCCCAGTTATGTCTGTATAAATGTTCCTAAATATGTATGATAAAATCTGCATTAAGACAAAAATATTTTCAGAATATGTAAATAAATAAACACAGATAAAAAAAAATATTTTCAAAACGCACGATGATATTCCCAGCGCTTTCATACTATTTTAGTCCGTGAAAATTATGTTGCGATTTATCTAATCTTACATATTGATGGAATTCTGTTTCAGTATCCTATTAATCTTCTTATTACTATAATTCATCGTTAGCCAAATTCCTCTCATTAATTCCAACAGTATGGTTGAAGCTCTGTTGATCTGTCATACTTATATGACAGATCACTAGAGCTTGAGCAGATGACCTGCCATTTCCAGAAAAAAAATGATTTCGCTAATAAGAAGTTTCTCTGTCCTTTATATATTGAAACGCTATTTTTCAAATAACTTGGAATTATTTATACAATTGTTAAAAAATATTAATTCACACAAAAATAAATAAATAAATGATATGAATTTATGTACTAGGACAATCAAATAGTTCTCGGAATGAAAGGGCGGATTCCTTCTCGGAAAAAATTATGAAATCGAGTCCATGTTTTAAAAGAATTACAGTTGTAGATATCATCACATATTGCCAGAAAACATAATATGTACCAAATTTATGAAAATAGCAAGTATCAAAAAACTCTTCTTTTATCTTTTACTCCATGACTGAAAAATAAAATAGAGGGCATAATAGTAGCAAGTCTAATTACCCGGATGGTAACTACTTCAGGTTTTCTGATTAAATTTGGAATTTATGACACAATTTTTTGTCCATTCCTGAAACAAACAAAAAAAATCATTAACCGTATTCTCTTGCTTTGCTTGAAATATCGAACGCATAGATGAAACTTGAATGATAACAAAAATTTGAAACTAGAATAAACTTGATCTCAATTACCGATCAATATAATCTTTCAAAAAGTTTCTGTTTCAAAAGAAAAAAAAAAGTTTTTTCTTTAGTGATTGCCATTTTCAAATTCGTAAAAAAGTAAATTTTTTATATAGACTAACTTTGATTTCATGACATTAATGGATGCCAGCTTTTTTCTTAAAAAGGAATCCCAATTATCATATATTTTGAGAAATAAGAACTATAATTTTACTGGAAGTTAAGTAAGTACTGGGAAGGTTTAAATCAGCCACCACTCTATGCGTGAAAAACACAATAAACCTATCTATAGTCATTGTGAAATACGAGCATAGAAAGCGTAAAAGTGCTCAGGTGGTTAACTTAACTAATTTTTTTTAACTGACAGTACTCAGAGACGTCTGTAGCTTGAACTATCAGCCGCAAAGCCACCAAATTTTGTATGGGGACTATTGATGACATGGAAAAAAGAAATACACGAAAAAAAATTAGTTCCAGAAGTTGCCGATAGGGGAAAATGTGGCGCTTTACACTTTAAGACAGCTAAAATTTTGCTTTAAACGGGGAAAAATTGTAAAATGCAAAATCCCGATTACGTAGTCGGCGCCAGCTCCAGTATTTTGAGTTATAAAAAAGAAGCGGGACATTGAAAATCATTTCAAGTATCAGTTGATTTGCAAAATGCGTCTCACTTTTGCACAGCGCGCATTACTTGTGAAGGTCTTTTTCTTAATCAATCTAATGCAGCGGCCACTCTTCGCGAATTTAGAAGTCGAAACAATTTACGTAAAGGGACTCTAACAATTAATGCGGTGAAAGCAGTGATTAAAAAAATTGAAAAAAAATAAAAATAAAAACAGGTTGTCTCGCAATTTGGCCTGATAGAAGAAGGAAACCGGTATGGGAGGGTACGGTCATAGATGTTGTGACTGCAATCGTGAAAAAAATCAGACGAGCACTGCTGGTAATAGCAGCACACGTGGAGTTGGCCAAACAACTGGATTTTAGTTATTCAACAGTATGGGAAGTTTTAAGAAAAATACTTCAATTTTATCCATATAAAATTAGCGTTTTGCATGAATTAAAACCTACAGATTATGACCTTCGATTAACCTTTGCTTTGACATTTCTTGCTAGGATGGATGTCGACGAGGCTTGGACTTGGACAATTCTCTGAAATGATAAGACCCATTTTTATTTGAATGGGACTGTTAACACTCAGAATTCTAGAATTTGGACATCTCAACAACTCCATGCATTTCAAGAAATCCCACTCTATTCTCAAAAAGTAACTGTTTAGTGTGGGTTTAGAGCAGATTTTATTTATTTTGAGACAATTACCGAATCAGGCCAGCAGAGGCTCAAAGATATCATGATGTACTGAGAAGTTTTGTTATCCCCCGACTTCAGCAAAGGCAATGCTTAGATAAAATTGGTACATCCGTACAACGACTGTTGCGCCATTATTTTACAGAAGAAAGAGTCATTAGTCGTTGTTTTCGTATTGCATGGCCACCTTGCTCTCCGGATCTAATCCCGTGAGAATTTTTCTGTGGTGTTATTTAAAATCGAAGGTTTATCTTGGTGGAGTCTCGAACTTATCAGGTTTAAAGGAAAACATAACACGGACTGTTATGAACATGCCTCCTGAAATGTTGCATTCAGCTGTAGAGAGTTTGGTATACAGAATGCAATGCTTAATCCAAGAAAATGTAAGTCATATTGAAAATAGCCTATGTATTCACCGGGAAAGAGATTCTACCGAATAAAAACAAAAGAACAAGGAATAAAAAGGAAGTCAAATAGAATTTCCACTTTTTTTTTTTAAATCTGTAACCATTTACAGAAGTTATTTTTTCGAATAAAGAACATTTGTGGAAAAATTAATTCTTTGTTTTTCCTTTATCTATTTACTGCAGCTTTTTAAAATTTTGCAGTTTGCAAACTTAAAATTTAGATCAAAAGCGCCACATTCCCCCTATCGGCAATTTTTCGAACTAAATTTTTTCCCCCAGGTTTTTTTTCCCATGTCGTCAATAGTCCCCGCACAAAATTTGGTGGCTTTGCAGCTGATAATTCGAGCTGCGGAGATCTCTCAGTACCCTCAGTTAAAAAAAAAAATACCCAATAAAAGAAATGGGGAAGAAAAAAATATATGAAAGAAATGTCCTTTAATGAACTCACCAATTTTCTTAATTGTAGGCTTTGAAGCACTCTGATACAAATGTAGGTTTTCCAAGTAACACTTGTAGTAAAGACCTTGATCGTAAACGTATGACCTGGTTGGAGGCTTTATTTTGCAACTGGAAAGGCATTGGGTATTTATGGTATTAGGTACATTCATAAAGATGATTTATATTAATTATAATTCCAAATATTGAGAAATCTCAGAAAAATCCATCAAAATAATTAATTAATTTGCTCAGGAGAGTTATTTGAAATATGTATCAGGATAATAGATAATAAGATGTTTTCAATATCAAATTTCAATAAGGAAAACATAAAAATAAAAATTAAGTGATGAACCAAAGAGTCATAAAACAAAGTTGAATGACATGTGGAAATATCATTTGATGTTCTCAGAAAAAAAAACACTCAGGCGGCTGAACAATTAGCAAGAGAGCGATTCAGCCGGCTTCACTGTTTACAGTCTTTTTCATTTCTCCATGTGATTTAATATGAACTCAGCTTTTGCAAAAACATGTAAGAATGAATTGTCCAAAGAAACATTACTCGGTATCAATTGTATCAACAAATAGGTATCAAATGAGGTAGGCAGTGAAATTTTCAAAAAACATGAACATGCTCTCCAACAGAAATCAATAAAAACAAAATATTTTCAGTCACATCATATGATCTTGTCATATCACCTCTCTGACTGTTTTGATTAAATTGAGAAAAGATTATAGACAAGAGTAAAATATCTAAAAAAATTAGTTCATAAAAAGATTCGAACAACACGTGAACTTTTTATCACTCTTGGATAAATAGCTTAAGAATTAGGTTAAAATTATTGTGTTATATACATTTATATACATACACTTACACTTTTGACACAATACAGCTTTGGCATCGTTGATAAAGCTATTGGAATCAGTCTACGAAGATCTCTTTTGGAATGGGGCATAGATGAGCACAGATATCACACGTCATCGGATGTCTGGCATGTCTGCAAAACGTGTTCCCTTCATGATCCCCTTGAAATGAGGAAACAAAAAGAAGTCCTTACTACCAAAGCAGGCGTGTACGGTGGATATGCGAGGGCAGTTACATGGAGTTTGGCCTAGACGTTGCGTGCATGGGTCGGGGGTGGGCGTTTTCATGCAACAGATTCAACTTACCAGTCCTGTACAGTTGTGTGAACACATTGGACGCGCACAGTAACCTCTTCAATACAGCTTTATAGAATTCGGAGTTGGCAGTTTGCCCTTCTGGGACAAATTCCTGGTTGATCATGCCGTTATTGTAGAGAAAAGCAATCAAGAGGATTTTTATCCTAGACTTCAATTGGCGGCTCTTTTTGGGGCGCGAGGAGCACTATTCCATACTTTGCCGCTTCGACTCCGGATTATACTGGCAACATTAGCTCTCGTCTCCTGCAACGATAGTTTGCAGAAAGGCCGGATGTTACACGTGTCAGTGTAATCTCCAGCAGGCTGAATGAGGACTTCCTTCTGATCGTGGGCCAATGAGTGTGGCACGAAATGGGAACAAATGTTGTGCGCTTATATAAATCTTTATGAATGATGGTACTAACACTGCCTTTGCAAATTACCATTTCCTCCGATATCCATCGTAGAGACTGTCGGTGATTTTGCAAAAATATCTGCCTCGTCCGCATGGATGTTGTCGGTTGTCCCACATGTTGAGGTTCTACCCGAACGTGGTTCATCATCGATGGTTTCTTTTCCTTCACAAAAACGTTTGAACCAGATGTAAACGCATTTTCTGCTAACAGCGTCTGTTCAGTACACCTGCACTAACATCGCATGTGTTTTGGCGGACGTTTTTCCTAATTTGTAACAAAACTTCATGTCAATTCCATTATTCTATTTAAGTGTGACGTGAGTTTTAGCACACATGCCGTTCAACTGCCCGTAGTAAAATAAGCTGAATCAATTTCTTACGTACCTTTCTACGTAGCGTCTCTCCGTGGGTCCCTTCCTATTCATGTGCATAACCGCATTTCTCACTCACGCTACTTTAGAGATCTCCATCCATTCACCGAACATTTTAGATGCACCTTTTATTTTGGTTGTATTGGAAATTCGAAACAAAATAACAAGCAAATAAACTGCAAGAAACAGAATTAGAAACCAAAATAGCTTGGATTAATTATGAATTAATATTTTAATTTACAGTACACTCCCGATTATCAGCGGAATTGGGTGGCGCGGCCGCCGCGGATAACAAAAATCGCGAATAATCCAAAAAAAGCTAAAAACGGGTATAGCAAAAGAGAAAACTGTCATTCCAACTTTGAAAATTCGTTTTATGTACAATAAAACGTAAAAAAAAAACAGCAGGAAATATTTAACTAACGATTAATATTTTAGTATATCACTCAAAACTAACCTAAAATGCATTTTGTTAATGAAAACAGAAAAGTGCTTTGTACTTACGAGAGGCGTCAAGTATACATTGAAAAATTAATACATATGTACTGTTTTAATACTGTAATGTTTTATGTAATTACAAAAGCATAACTGTAAAACTGCACCTTTTTGAAAAAATCAGTCAAAAAAAAAAAAAAAAAAAACTTAATGCGGCAGGCGCGGATAATCCGCACCGCGGATAACCCTCCCGCGGATAATCGGGAGTCTACTGTATATAAATAATATTAATGTATTGAAACTTTACACTTTAAGAATCAACCTTTTTGAAATCTGAATCGTTTGTTTGTTTGTATAAATTCTACATAAAAAATAAAGAAACGATTCTTTTTAGACTGAATTTCATCTCTAAACTAAAATTAATGAACTTTCTGATGTATTTTGAATAAATACACAATCCGTTTTAAGTCTAGATAATTATTGATAATAGACATCAAAGAAAACAGTTACTCCTACCTCAGAATATCGAATAGTTCTGGATCATTAAAGTCATCGATAAATATATAATTCTGCTTAAACATTGAAACCAACCTTGAATAGTTAACGTAGAAACCCATCTGGGGAATCTAGAAAGAAATGCAACAATTAGCATCTTTGTTATACAATATAATATGTGATTTTTAAAGAAATAGTGCAACCATTTAATCAAATTTTGTTCCTTCTATAAGAAAGGCTACTGTGAAAAAATAATTACAAGAAATATTAGGTGCTTGCACGTATTTTGATCACTTTTTCACTTTAAAAAAGCATTTATTGAGAAAAATTGGTACAATATACACCAATCAAAATATTTTCCATCATTTTCTACAACGTGTTCCTATTTTCGTACAATCAATAAGTCTTGCAATTGATTGTCTACGAATTTTTTTGGTCCTCAGGCCATTCTTTATCATTGACATAGAAATCACGGCTCTTAAATCGTTGAAACCCAAACCGATAGTTGGAATATGACGGAGCAGCATCAACATAAGTTTCTAAAAGTGTCTGATGGGCTTCGGCAGCAGATTTCTTCAAATCAAACAAAAAAGCAATGAATTTCGAAAATGTAATTTGGAGCTTTCCATGATTGGGATCTTTATACACTGAATAACTGAATAATACTAAATGAAAAGCTTTTAAAATGATAACAATAAAGTAAAAGTAAGGTAAAATGAAAACCATTGTTTAAATAGATGCTTCGCATGTTTACCAATAGATGTCACTGATTAAAATACATGCAAGCATCTAATAGTAACATTAAACGAAAAGTATCTATTCAGTGATCAAAGTTTATTGTATCTTCTTTAACAGCACTGGCAACGTTTTTGTTTCCTTTTTTTCAATTATCAAAAATCAATTTTTGTAAAATCCCTCAACGTTCATAGCAAGTTTTCATTTATCTAATTAATGAACTTGATGATTACAAATAAATAAAATCAATCGTGGAAAAAAGAAGATGTCACATGGTGCTATGTCAGATGAAAATGTAACTTGTGGAGCTTTACGTGCTGAATATTTAGTTAAATATCACTAATAATAATTACAGCTTGAGAAAAAGTATTATCGAGGTGCAAAATCCATGTATTCTTTGTAGGCCATTTCGATTTAATTACTTCACGAAAATAGTACAAAACATTCAAATAATACACAACATTACAACGATAAAAAAGAAATCAATATTGCTTGATTTTTGGGTGACTTTAACATGGCCACTTGAACATGTTTGCTGTTTTTTGAACAAATTCCAAGCTCTTGGAATATCTTATCTTTTAAAATTGCTTGATATAAGCCAAATGATACCAGAACGTGTTCAAGAATATCTCCTATTGTCAAATAAAGATCACTAAGCACCAGTTTTCCAAATTTAGGACAGCTTGATCATTAATCAAAATGGATGTAATTATGAATTATTCAACATATTTATACTTTTTATGTCAATCGAAAATTGCTGTTTTTTATAAGCGGCAATTTTTAAAGGGCTTTTTTGCAACTTTTTCGAATGGTTTCGTACCAAAAATTTCGCCCCCGAGACAAAATTTAGTGCATGTTCAATGCTCATTCAAATTTTCAATTTTGAAAAATTAACAGAATGAAAATTTTTGTCTAATTAAAAGCAAATATATTTTCAGTCAATAAAATGAAATGAATTCTTGAGAGGTGCCAGTTGTTTGTCGAGGTGATAAAAATACCTGATAAAATTCAGTAAAATATTATCCAGAAAGATATTATCCATAGATTATTTTAAATAAAGGTTTCTAGATACTTTTGATTCCAGTCGTGTACACCTGTATATTAAACTGTAAACAATACCACTCGCCAATTCAATGGCACATGCGTGTGCAAATGTGCATGAAAACTTTTAATGCCGCAATGCAAATATTTGATGATGAAACGCTTCGGTCACATTGTGTAGAAGTGCATTGTGTGATTTGCAAACATTATTCGATTAGGGACAATGAATCCTGGACTTTGAATGACAAATGAGAGCATTGAATATTGCAAAATAAATTTTTCAGTTAGATATGAAACAAATGAATACATCTGTTATTTGTTGTAATTTTATTGTTTGGCCATCCACCAATATTCCCTTTTACAGCTCACCTGTATCTTGGAAAGCTTTCTAAGAACATGGAACAACACTTTTGTCAATTCCAAATTCTCCGGCGGCACTCTTTAAACTACAGCCATCTTTCACTTTTCTGATAATTGTACTTTATAAAAAGCGGGAGTGGCCTTCCGAACACTTTCTCGCATATTCTATAATAAGCTTATCATGTCAGAGAGTGCCTTACATGGCATTGGCGCTCATTAGTTTTTAAATAATAACTTCAGGCGTGGATTCAGAATTTTTATTATCTATCGTATAGTTCTTAACCAGTTATTCGGCAATTAACCTCTGGCATATGTTAATAGTATCCGCAAATCAAATTTGTGATTTAGACACATTTTTCTCAATCGATAACCGATTCAGATAAAAATTTTACACAAAACCGCACTTAGGATTTGTGGAACTATCACAACTGCACAAACCCCAAATTTGATTTGTGGATACTATTAATATATGCCCATAAAAATCTGATAAATTTAACTCATTGCGTTTTTGAATTATCGGGTTTACTCATTTCTGAAATGACAGATCGACAGACAGTCAAACAGTAAATGGATTTGGCTCAAACGTTGACGTTACGTTAGAGATGTTAAATCCATGTACCGAATTTCATTTATCTACCTCTCTTTGGTTCGTAATTATCGTTTTAACTTACAGTGGTGGCCAAAAGTGTGGACATTTTTTGAAAGTTTCATGTTTTTCAAATTTGCGTGCTTGTAGAATATATTAATTTTCATTTAAATACAGATGTTTATATATAAAATTGAAGGTAATTTAATGTAGAATGTAATAACAAAAACAGTATTACAATATCTGTATTACAGAAAAGTTACGCTCATTTTAGTTATATCTATCATAGATTTGCATTTTTTTAAAGTGATACTTACACAATCAATACTTATTAGGATAACCCTTATTTTTTAAGACAGTTTCACAGCGTCTTTTCATCGAATGAACGAGTGTTTGGAGTTCATCTTTCGTAATCGAATGGTGCCAAGAATTAATTATAGATTTAATAAGTTGTCTTTTATTGGATGGACGTTTTTTTCGTACAAGAATTTTTAAACGTCGCCACAAATGTTCAATTGGGTTGAGATCAGGGCTGTTTCCTGGTCATGGTAATACATCTATGCCTTTATTTTGAAACCATGCTTTGCATACTTTTGCTGTGTGGCATGGAGCTGAATCCTGCTGAAAAATAAATGGTGCTTTATTGGAGAAGAAATCCCTGATGGAAGGTATCAATTTTGGTTCCAGGACAGTTTCGTTGTATTTTTTGGCATTCAGGATGCCATCAATCACTTGAATTTGGCCCACACCATCTACAGACATACATGCCCAAATCACGGCATTTGTTGTTGCTTTTATAGTTGCTTCAATGCAATCAGGATGAAGCCCTTCACCTACTCTACCATCTGCCTATTTTCTTCCATCACTACCAAAGAGCAATATTTTAGTCTCATCGCTCCAGATTACTTGCTTCCTTTGATTGTCTGACCATTTAATGTGTTCTTTTGCCCAATTACCTCGTTTTTCGAGTTGCTTTTGATTTAAATATGGTTTTTTCCTTGGAATTCTAGCTTGTAGTCCAAATCCTGATAACCTTCTGCTTATTGTTCTTGAACTTACTACAATACACGCTGCATTCATTTCACATCTAATGGCTTCTGATGAAATTTTTCTATCTTGAAGGTATAGCCGTTTAATTTTTCTATCGGCAGTAGCACTTGTGCATTTTTTTCGGCCTGATTTGGTCTTATTTTCCACTGATTTCGTTTTTTCATAACGTAAACAGAACTTTCGTACACCAGAACAAATCACTTAGCCACCAACTTGTCTAGCAATTTCAATAAGAGAGGCCATTTTCTCTCAATATGACAATTTGGCTTCTTTTTGTCGATGTCCAATCAGTTCTTCTTGTTGGTGACCTTGTTTAAAATTAGTTTAATTAAAAAAAGATTTAAAATATTCAAAAATAGCAATATTCTATTTAATTGTACTGGTATGCATCATTTCGCAAAATATTTCCACAACAATAACTCTTTTACCATGCAAATAACCTAAACTATAGTTACACACATTTGATGGGTCCTCAGAACAGTGTTTGAGATTGGCTAGTACGCTTTTATTACAAAACACGTCATTATTCAAAACGATTTGTGTTTGTTTGTTCTACTAAAAGGAGCGTAACTATTTTTATAATACAGATATTGTAATACTGTTTTTGTTATTAAATTCTACATTAAATTACCTTCAATTTAATATATAAACATTTGTATTTAAATGAAAATTAATATATTCTACAAGCACGCAAACTTTAAAAACATGAAACTTTCAAAAACTGTCCACACTTTTGGCCACCACTGTATATTCGAACAACCAAACAGATTTATTGCAAATTTGGTGTAAAGAAAATATACCAAATTTCAACCGTCTAGCTCAAATAATTTTTGAGTTATCTTTGTCACAGACAGACGGATATATTCCAAAAATGCGTCTTCTGAACACGGTTAGATCTAAAATTTGGAGATTTCTCAAAATCTCGAGTTCGAATTATTTGACGAAACTACACTATACTATACTATGTAGACGAGAAAGTTAAAGGGGGTCTTATAAAAGGGGTTAGCCATTTTGAACGCATGATATTACTTTCATTTGCAACGAATATTTGGAAATGCGACTTTTCTGCTTCGTTTCAAGTTGCCTTGCTTAGCGAGATCTAAATTTATTGCTTTTGCTTTCTCACGAGCGGCTCTAATATTTGCATATTCATCATTTTATTTTTATTTTTTTTGCTAAATTGGCTTTTTATTGCAATAATATCAAGTAGCCTTCTTCCACAATTTCATAACTGTACTTTAAAAAACTACTTTATTGCTTAAGTTTTTCACATTTGTATGTTAATGGTAACGCATTGACGTCGCGATCAAAAGTGTAAGTAATTGAAATTTGCTCTCATTTTGAGCGCGTATAAAGCGCTCTTCCGAAAATTTTAAATAAAATTTTCGAAAAAATAAATGCATTTTCTAATATTTCATTCAACGTATTATAAGAATTGGATTGAAGAAAATATTGACAATATGCTTTAAAATTATTAATCTTTACCTTTGCAATAATTATTGAATACAGTCATAATAATATCAAAATATTTTACACATTTCCTTTTATCATCTTTACTTGTAATAAAGATGAATGTGTGTGTTGGCTCTCAACAGTCTGGATCATTTGGCCTAGAGCTACGGAAATGGGTACACACATACTTTGTAAAGCGGGAATGTACACCTCAAAGCGATCTTTTATAAAAATTATTTAGAATTTAATTAATAAAAAAATTAAGTGACATTTTAAGGGTTTTCACGTTTACTTCCGAAAATGGTGCAGTACAAAACTGATTTTTACAACTTAAAATTCAAAAAATAATTTCTTCAGTAGCACCAATGTTTTAACCTATAAATTACATTTTTATTTTAATGATTTTTTTTTAAAAAAATGTTTTAATTACATTTTCCAATAATTTACTTCACACAAAAGGAAAATAAAATTTAACGTGTATGGGCACGTGTGGAAAATTAGCTTTTATTAGAGTTGCCATCATGTTGACAAAAACTAAAATTGAAAAATTAAGTTAACTCTAACAGCAAACTAAACTTAGCAAAGTGTAATGTTCAGCATGTGTTTGTATGAAATGGAATAAATATGAAGTGCGATATTTTCTTAAAACTGAGTGCGAGAGAAAGTTTTCTGTGACGTTGACGTTTTAAAATAACTATATTATTAATTGAATAATTCAATTTTATTTAAGGCATACATAATTTATTATAAACAGAATATCTACTCTAATCAGGTCCCAAAATCAATCTCTAAAATTAATTGGAGTATATATTTAACAAAAATGAATAAATAAATAAATAAATATTTTTTATACAGTTTGAATCAATAAATATTCTGATGACTCTTACAAAAGTAGTCAAGGAATCTACGCCATTCAAAGAGTGTATCTCCCCGGAGGATATGATCTCCAATCTGAGAAAGATCTCTACTCAAATCGCCTCAAATAATTACCACAGGAACAAATATCTAGCTTTGATCGTAGAGTTTCCAAACACCAGCACAATCAATAATTGGACTAGAAGTAGGGTTCAAGATAAATTTATTTCACTAGTGATTTGTAAAATCATCATTACTCCGTCTTCTTCACAGGTTCGATCTCTTAGACAACCCCTCGTGCATCAAATGCAGCGAAGACAATGACAGTTCCCACATATTGTTAAAGTGTTCAAAATATATAGCCTATAGAGTTGCGCTCTGGAAAAAATTCAACTTTGAACAACGAACATTTCCTTTGCTTTTCTTTAGTCTCAAGGTCTAGCAAGCAAACATCACCGAAGCATCTTTATCAAGCGCTCAAGTATTTTGGGACCCATTAACTGTAACTTTTTTGCTCCTATTCGATGTCACTCGCTATGTCCCTCACTGATTATATTCAAGTGTATTCTGATGAATTACGAATTTTAAGTTTTTATTCATATTCCCTATTCTGTGAATCATATTTAATAAAGCATTTTTAAGATATTGATGTTTTAAATAAAAAAGGGCCACCTTTTTGCAATAAAAACTGACTGAGTAATGAAAATTTGAATATCTCTATTCACTAAGAAATCGCGATTTTAGACCTCTCCATCCACCGTCTTGACGAAAATGCATCAATCAGTGTTTAGACTTTTCCGAAGCCCAATTATCTAAACAATGAAATTAATCTTTGTCTTAAAATAATGATATTCAAAGATTTATAACTCGCTTAGGCTTAACCGAAGAAAATTATAACGTTAGATTATCTAGACAATTTTTCTGAATGTGATTTATAGGATGGAAGGACTGTATAAAATTTAGACCATAATTATTTTCAGAAGGATATTTAATGATTGAAATAAAATAAAATATTATTTTCAGCATTTAAATCTTTTTGAAAGTAAAGCTAAATTTTATAATAGAAAAATTTTTATTGGATAATTCTTTGAATTGTTGCTTAAATTATATATATATATATATATATATATATATATATATATATATATATATATATATATATATATATATATATATATATATACAGGGTGTTTATAAAGTCCTGGACCCATTTTGATGTTTAATAACTCATAAAATAATAAAGATAGATTTAAATTAATAACATAAATGGTTAAATAGACTCAAAAAGTTTCATGACCCTTGTCAATGAACTTCCACGTGTGCCCACTTCGTCGCCGGAGAATATCAATTCGATAGTCAATTTCACGCCAGGTAGCGACAAGCATGTCGGCATCCACAGAGCCATTTGCGCACATTATGGCGATTAAGAATGCCAGAAACATGAAAGGATGCTTCATCGGAGAACATTATGCTCTTCAGAAAATCAGCAGCATCTTCTATCCTTCTTAGCATATCTGTTGCAAAGGCCATCCTCCTAGGCCTATCGTTCGGTTCCAAAACTTGAACAATTTGAACTTTGTATGCATGCAGTCTTAATTTTTTCTTAATAACCTTGTACACTGTCTAAATTGGCATATCCAATTCTGTTGCCGCTGATCTCACAGATATTCTAGGATTGTGTAAAAATGTCTCTCTGACACGCTCAACATCAAAATCACTTGTGCAAGGACGTCTGGAACGTTTCTTATCTTCGATACTTCCAATTTCTAGAAAATTCTTTTTCCACCGCAAGATGCTGTTTTTGGATGGAGGATCTTTTTGGTAAATTCTTCTGAAATTTCTCTGTGCTTGCACTATCGATTTCATTTCTAGGAACCACCATAAAATCTGTGCTTTCTCTTGTGGTGTGCATTCTCCTTAATATCCGCTCGAATAAAACATCACATACAAAAGTACTACATAGAACAAACTCATCAAAAGTAAACATAACATTGCAATAGTTGCCAAAAACAAAAGAGAGAAAAATGCTATTAATAAGCAGACAATATTTAGAAAAGTACAGATATTTAGACTGGAAAATGAAATTATCTGAAATTAACCACACGCTCAGACGATATTTACAAAAGTAAAAATATTCAAACCTGAAAAGGAAAATATATGAGTTATTCCATCAATAAATGCCATAAGTTTGTTTATATCTTTATTATTTTATGAGTTATTAAACATCAAAATAGGTCCGGGACTTTATAAACACCCTGTATATATATATATATATATATATATATATATATATATATATATATATATATATATATATATATATATATATATATATATAAAGAAATTCTATGGTGCACATTAGATAAAGGTTTCGATTTTCTTAAGTCTTATTTTTTTTTTAAATATACTAAATTTCGTAAAAATGTTTTCGTATTTATTGAAATTTATCTCCTCCATTTCAAATTAATTTTTAAATCTTATGGCAGTGAATAGTATATTAAAGAGATAAATAGTACATATATAGGCTTCTATAAAAATGTGAGTGACTGTCAAAATTTGAAGCTTAAAAACATTTTGCTAAAGAAGCTATTAAGAAACCAAACTACAGAAATATTTAATTGAAAATTTTAGAGATCCTTACTCCTGGCCAATTAGCTGATCGCCAAAGGCGCCAAGTTTTCAATACTCATGTTTATATAGGATTTTTCCCATCAATTGGAAAAACATAAAATAGCCTCGTCACAATATTTATGAAATGTTTCATTGACAATAGAGCTATATTGTGTAAATATATTTTATATGGATATATATTAGCTTTCTTAAGCCTGTCAATCTCTATTGTTGGATAGCGTCAATGAAGTGTAGGCCTTAAGAGGTAGCGATAGGAATGTAACAAAAGCAGACTTTATTTGAGAAAAGAAATATATTTACTGTTCAAAGTCGTGAAACTTTTAAATATCATAATTCTATTTTTTGTTCCACTGAATAAAATTTAAACAATTTCGAAAATTTTATTTTTTTATAAATTAGTTAAATAAATTCTATAAATAATTTTTTATAAATTAATTAGTAAATTAAAAAATAATGGAAATAGTTAATTTTTATTTCACCTATAAATACTTAAAAATATATAAAATGGAACAGACTACGATATAAAAATTATTTTAATAAATAAAAATTTTATCAGCATTTGAAGTTATTGTTTGTTTTTTGTCAAAATTTGTCCTTTTTTGAATTTAAAGTATCCGCTTAAAATCCGCTGTCTATCACACCTTCAAAGGTTTTGGATAATTTGCATTTTAAATTTCATGAAATCTTATTGAATTAATTTTGAGATATCCTATTTTTCGTGAATCAAGCAAAGTGAAATACTCATTCTTCAGAAAATGCATTAAGATATTCTACTTGTAAATTATTACATCCAAATGCGTTACAAACAAATGCAGTTCTCGCGCTTTTTTACAAAAATGCCAAAAATAAGCAAACTACGGATGAGTAGGTAGAGAGGGAACATAAACATATCAAATATTATTTTGCAGAATCTTACGATAAAAAAAAATCACCTATTTTCGGTTAAAAATGCCACTGTTTCCGATTTAATTGTTATTTGATATGTAGTATTTTATTTGTTATGTAGTATTAAAAGAGCTTTTAATCACAAACGTCTGGACTTTGTACGACTACAAAGTTTTTCTGAGTGCAATGGATAGATTACCTCTCCACAGACTCATTATCTCAAGTGTTGCTTTTCTGTTTTCCATTTGAACATCATTACTTGAATATTGGATTATCAATTATGATTTCCGTTGTAGTTCTGTTTCGATTTAGTACAAAAGAAAAACTTTCCAGAAGTTGATACGTATTAGTGAATTCAATTTAATTTTCTAAAGAATTCCTACCTGTTTCCAAAGCATAGGATCACAGCAAATAGTATTATGTTCTTAAGCACTGTAGTTTTATGAACGATGTTGGTAGGGTATTTGTTATAAATATTGTAAAATTCTATGGGTTGAAATACTACAAAAATCAGACAGATTAAGAAAGAAGTGTTCTTCAATGCTTTCCAAGAATCCATTTTCGTTAGGACGCAACGTCTGTTTCCTTTCTCTTCAGCTAATTCTTCTATTAAAGTGAAAGATTTTCTCGAACCTGTTTCTGCATTTTCAGTATCTAAGAATTCGATGCTTTCAATCTAAGCAAAAGCATACAAAAAATATAAATTAATTAATATTTTTTGAAATGTTCTGATTTATCTTTTTAAAAATGAAATTTTCAATCAATGTGTTAGAACAATTGCTGTTCATACTGTTGTTACTATTTATTTTAATGCTTAAAATAAGACATGCTTAGTTGTTAAGAAATTGAAATGGGGAAAAAAATTAAGACAAATATTTATATTCTTCCTGATGATTATTTATTATAAATAACGATGGTGAAAAGTCTTTTAATATTGAAAATAAACAACTTTATTATCTCGAAGAACGAGTTCGAATTTGTATATTTAATACCATACTTTTGAACAAATATTTGGAGTTAAATGAAAGATGAATGTAATTTCACAGAAGTATTATGAAATTTTAAATAACCTGAGGATGGGATTTAGGTGATTGTATTCCGGTTCTAAAGTGGTCAATGAAATTTATTGAGTCTCGTGAATTGAAATGAAATGTATCTTCAAATCTGACACAGGCCTCAGTGGTCTCGTGGTAAGGTCTTGCTTTCGGGGTTGGAGGATTCAAACTACAAGACCCATTCCCACTAAAGTCCAGCCTTGTGCAAGTTAAATCTGAACGGCTTGGGCTATATATTATCTCTGTGGTCTGGTGCGAAAGTTTGGAGAGGAGGTGGTGTCAACTCAGGGGTCGTCCTTGCCATTTGGCCGGAGTTCATAATTACTAGACCTGTCCGAAAATATCCTTAGAGCTGCTTCAAACGAAATGTTAAAATAACTAAATTAAACTAAATATGACAAAAACTATAAATACTCATATTAGTGACAGTTTTTTTTTTTTTTTGGAAGAATGATGCGCAATTCCAGAAAACCATTTCAAAAACAAGCAATAATTTTCTCCATAAAGAAAAAGCATTATTGCTGTAAAAGGTTGCACACAATTATGGATATTCTTTATTTTTCTTTTATTCTTTCTCACATATCCGATATAAATCATAAATGCTTGTATTAGTGACATGATTTTCGAGTTTAATTTTGCAGGAATAAAATGTAATTTTTGCAAAGACATAACAAAAACAATAAATGCCCCTTACAGAGTCAATACAATAAAGGATGCCGTTGCAGCAAAAGGGGAATCAAAATTATTGGAATATTTTTTTTCTTCTTTTTCTTTCATATTCAACCTCAATCATAAATTCCGTATAAGTGGAAAAGTATTCTGGGCTCGTAATTTCTGTAATAACACTTCAAAAACTAGCAAATAACTTCAGTAACCATATTCAGTAGAGGACGTTATTGCTGCAAAAGGAGACAAACATTTCTAATTTCATAATTTTAGTTAATAATATAATAAATTTTATTGTTAGATATTATTTCTAATTTAAATTATATTTTTCATTTATAAGTAAGTAGGGGTATTTAGTGTATTTTAAACTTTTAAATAATTCAATATACTTTTCAAAAATTGGAGCTTAAAAAATATCAATTTTCGAAAATCTTTCATCCTTTTGCTTTTCTTAGACAACACCTGAAAATCAACTCATTTCAGTTACGATATTTTTCTAAACCTTAAGGTTATCCAACTAAAACCTTCATCTAATTTGCCCTGTATTATCTGGTGTGTTTTTTTATTTGTCCTATATACATAAAGAAGAAATATGTTATGTTCACATAAGCACAGTTAACTTTATTTGTTACAAATGTCAATTCTCTTCGAATATTCATAGTATTTTCTTTAATTACTTTTAATGCGATGCCATTTTGGTATATTTTATAAAATTTGGCTTGGAAATTTGCATCCTACGAGGAAAAAGCACGTGGAAAAAAATTGGATAAAATTGTTTTCTTATCTTCTCAAAATGCTATTACTACAATAATTACTAAAAATATTACATAACATAAACAAATCTTGAATGTAAGCTCGGAAGCATTATCAACTTTCTCTGAAACAGATTAATCCCATTTTTTTTCTTTCTTCTTCCCAATTTCTGTTCAGCCTTTTAAATAGTATCGTGGCCGAATCTCTACAGATAAATGTGCGCGAAAGACGCTTCAAGCACATTTACGAGAAAAACGTTTCACGCTTTTCTAGAAGAATTCAAAAACTTTTATAATGCGAATGTGTCTGGATATCTTTGAACATGTAGTATAATTAGTATATATTTTGATATATTTGAACTTAACCAATTTATTTCCAAAGCAATTTCTTAGATTTATTTCTTAATATTTAAAGAGAATAAAATTTCAAAGTTGAAACCTTATTAAGTAGGCCCCTAAACAAATAACCATTTCCAAAGTTATTTACCAAAATTTATTAAAAATCTCAGAGTTTAAAATGACAGAATGGCACAAGGTGCAAATTAGGATAAAGAATATTTGCATGGACAAAATATTCTCTTGCTAGCAAACATTTACAAATATTCTAAGTATATTGCAGAGTGTAACGAAGTTAATACGTCTACTTCCTCTTTCAAAGTCTTTGTTTCTAATCGCATAATGTAAACACCGCGAGAATAATATTCAATTTTATTATATTCGTGCATTTGAGCTAGAAATTTTAGTAGCAAGAAAGCGAATAGTTTAGTGTAAATTAAGCATTTGCCCTCAAATACTTTCTGGAGACATCTATTAACGGTGCAGGTGGTTTCTATTATCAAAAAGATACAGTCGTTTTGCAACCGTTTTAGGATTCTGTTTTAAAAAGGGAAAGGAAACAAATATTTGACTTTTCGGCCGTTCTGGATATCTGAATAATCAATTGTTTTAGCCGAATTGTGAGTCAGAAGGTTAAAGAAAGGAAGAAGTTGACCGCTGCATCTTGCTATAGTATGCTGTGCCTCCCGAATAAATGGCATATTAGGCCATTACTCAATTCAGAATGAGGAACTAAGACTTTGACTTAAAAGAACGGGATAATACAACCATTTGTCCATAATCCCAAGGAAGTACTTTACATATGAGTATTGATGTATGCATAAAAGTTCATTATTTAGATGAAGTAACCTATTATAATTCTGACTCCTTATCTATCATCTACTCATTTTGTAATTATAGATGCACATTTCTGATGAAAGTTAAGGTATATTATATGCATCTTCAAAATTTTATCAAGAAATTGGGCTTGGGTTTTGCAAGCATACCCTATTATCGTCACAAGTTTCCTCAACTTACAATAATTCAGCGGTAATCGACATTTTTTTTTAAAAAATTTCAAAACTCAAACGAAATTATGAAAGGAAAAAACAATCCAAAGAATGAGGATGTGAAATAAAGCATATTTCCAACACTTTTACTACTCATTCCATATTTTTGAGTAATAATAGCATTTCAGCTTTCGAAATGATTTTTTATCCTCATATTTATTTTAATGTGTATTCCATTTTTCACAGCTCAGTTTCAGAGGCTGCTTATTCTTTTTATTGGAAGAATATAAAGCATACTGTAAAATTTATTTTCCAATCGGGATTTAAATTCTTATAATAATTTTGTTTTTAATGATTTGGTTACGCAGTTCATCTCTGGATTAAAGGACACGTCTGAAATTTTCAAAATAGTACCAGAATGCTGTACAAAATTAAAATATTGATAATATCATCATCTCTATTTCGAGCAGTATGCTTTTCAGCTTGCCAATGGTTGTGGAAAATCCTTTTAGAAGATCTGACGTTATTTTCATTCATTCATGTTTAGACACAATAGTTAAATTTAAAGAGAATCATTTTTCACAGGGCCATTAGATTCGAAGAAAATTTCAGCTGATTCCAAGCACCTTTCGATGCAATACAATTTTTGATGTGACACTGTTCCCTAAGGATTATTAAAACTATGATGTCTACTTTAGCTTTTCGATTATTCCATGCTCATTTCTGGAATACACTAATCCTGGCTGCATCTACAAATTTTAATTATTTCCGATCACGTTGTCTCAGTGGTCATAAGTTCAATGGTTTGCCAATACAATTTGAGTCTGTTAAATTTTACAATCAATCTTAATACAGTCAATGCTGTTTTTGTTCAGTAGATCGAGAACGCATAAAAGAAATCGGAGGGAAGTATTCTGAAACTTCATAACTAACTATAATGACTTTTTTCACAAGATATTTAACAAAATTATGCGGTGAAGGGGGATTGCATAAAGGAAATCTTACTTAGAAAATATGTCGAAGATTTACGAGATAATGAGAAAGAAATAAAACTCAAATAAAATTAATGCTTTCAAAATAAATAATTAAATTACACTTGGAAACATTTTTTTAGATTTTATTTCCCATTTTCAACACGGAGAAAGTTTTAAAATGCACATAATTCAGTACTACTCGTTGTATTCCAAAATTCGCATTTTCTAGTGATAAAATGATTCAATATCACTTTCATCTCTTGAAGATATTAGAGTTGATTTATTTTTGGAATATATATTTTTATTTAATTTTAAATATTGGAATTAGTTGACATGATGTGCTCATACTTTTTTTTTACCATGCACATTGTATTAGTGTACATACGTACACTGATAAAAAAACACACGTTACAACGGTGTTTATAAATGCCAACACAATCGGAATTCATATACCGTATAAAAATATCCCACAAAATAAATCACACAAAAATAAAATCGAATAAAAAAAAGGACCGCACAAAAACAGGCTAGATTGTATAGCCGTTAGTTATTAGCTTATAGCAACAGTAGCATAGATCAATGGATTTTGACGATAAATAATGAAAACTTTTATTAATAGCAATACGCAGATAAATAATCTGAACGATTATGGGAAGAAATGACAGATATGTGAGAGTATTTTATATACCTCTGTTACTCTGCCAATTCATATGTCAAATTTTCGCGATTTTCAGATCATTATCTTGTCTCAGCTAGAAACAGCAATCAGCAATTTACAAAGTAGGGTAGGAATTACTTAATAAACGAGATAGAAAATAACTTTGGAACTTCTCATAAAAACTATGTTTAATTATTTAATAATTAATATTTTACATTTTTGACGTGTCTCAAAGAATCATAAGAACATCGTCTGAAATTCTTTTTAAACATGTAAGACTGAGTCATTTTCAAAGTGTCATGGCTGAAATGACCGTTTAAGTTTAAAAAGTTAACATGAAAATTGCAGTAAACTACAGCTCAGAAGCAGAAAAACAATATATTTGGGAAGCCCACTGCATGAATTAGTAACTTACTTCGACTTCATTTTCTAGGGTGTCCATCATGTTGATTGTATTTGGTAGCTACCTCAACTAAACTAAACTGGTAAAATGTCGAAATTACATTTGTTGAATTTCCATGTGCTCAAATAAAATAATATCTTGAAAATATTATGAAAGTTACTTTTGGTGGAATATTTAAATAACCAACATTCCACAAGAACAATTATACAATGATTAAAAGAATAAAAACAGATAACAGTCAGGAACTAGTTATGTTGCGTCTTCAATTATAACCTTCCTTGCATCAGTGATAAACATTTCAATAAAATGTTAATAATTTAGGAAAACTATTTTTAATCTAACTAAAACCATTTTCACGAGCTTCATTTATTTTTCCATTTAAAATCCGCATCACACCATGACATTCACTATTCCAAATCTGGTGGATTAAAGTTTTTTCTAAACTATTTCTGTTTTAGCCTTAGATAGCAACGGTGAACTACACATATAAAACTTTCTGGATTTTTTCAGAAATAAGTAATCAGAATAGTTAATTAAATCAGTCCCCACAGTAAAAGGCAAGTGCAACGTAAAACCATTAAAGTTTTCTGTTCCCCCATAAGTAATCAAAATATTATTTCTATTAATAATTATATCATAAAAATTTAATCTCACAATTCTACCAAATTTCATGACATTAAAGCTTTATGCGCTCTTCTAAACTAATTTCAATTCATTTTAATCTTTTCCTAAACTTACAAATTATAATTGCTATTCCAAATTATGATGTGGAGGTGCTTGTGACCGCTTTGTCACACCGCGGAACACCGAAATATTGCGACGTTGCCGTTTACTATTTTGTTGCACTACTTGCGGATACCTCAAGACAGGAAGTACTCGTATAACGAGATCAGCAATTCCCATCTTGCTAGTTCCCTTTCCTCCTTTCATGGTCTGGACAGTAAATTGTACTCACTATTATCGATTATTCAGGACGCAGTTAGATATTCTATTACGATCTTCAAATCAAGTACAGTTCAACAATCAAGTACGATCAATCTAGTACAGTTTCTTGAAATTAGTATTTTTTTAAGGTTAATCAATTCAGAACAAGACTGCATCCTGAATAATAACAAAAAGTCATATTTTAAGTGTAAATACATTCAATTTTTCATTAAAAAAAGGTATTTGAATTTCAAGAAACTATTCTCGAATTTGATTCAAATCAACAGTTTCACAACCATTTTGTAAGGCCAAAATCTAAAATAATAGATCTATATTATTTTATAATAATAATAAATAATTTCTAATAATAAAAAAAATAAATCTAAAATAATAATCTCCGATTATTTTTTGCTTTTTTGTCTCACAAATTCGTCATAAAAGGTAATGCTATTCGGCGATAAATTGTATAATTGAAAATTTAAGTAGTATGCTCTAGTAAGGAAAAAAAAATCTCAATTCGTTCCTATCACACAAACTGAATTAGAAAAAGACTAAAGCATATATTTCTAAAGCAACGAGCGGAAGCTTTTTAAAAATATTTGAATGCTATGTAAAGGTTTTGCATATATATATATATATATATATATATATATATAAAATTAGTATATTTTATTCAATTTGTATATATATATTCAATTTGGTCAAAAAAATTCGAATACTTTAGTTACATTTTTTTAACAAGAGTAAAAATGATACAGTAAAATTCTAGCGATATTTAAAATTGCAAAGAAAATTTGTTTGAAAATTCAGTTGAATCAGCAAATAACTTATATCGCTTTCGCAATGGTTTAACGCCTTGTCATGATCCCAATTAAATTCTTCCTAAGAAAAACGTTAAAACTGGTTCTTAAATGCGTTGGACATTCATATAAAATAAGAATTGTGCATTCCAGTATCACGAAAATGAATTTTTTTGCCTCGTTTTAATAAGCAAGACATAAGCACGATTGGAAGAATGGAAAAACAGATAGATGACGTGAATTAATTACATTGCGTGGTCAACGGGAACTTTTGTTAAAAGATTTTTAAATATTTATTAGATCATCAAAACGAAGTTACTCTTAATGTAACTGAGATGAGTTTTACGAATAACTCATTCATATTTTTCAAAAGCGTTCTAACAAACTACTCCCAGTTTATATTCGTAATTTATATATTTAATTATATCCTGCAAGTATATTTTTGACAAATATATATATATATATATATATATATATATATATATATATATATATTATTTTTACTAATATATAATTGAAGCTAATTGTTTTTTTATATAAGATATATTCATATGAGTCAGTGTATATATACATCCAATTTAGACACAGCACTAAAGTTACTTCGGTTGTTTGATGATTTGGCGCAAAAGTCAATCTGGGTCAATTTACGCCACTAGAGCTACTTCGGAAGACATTTGAAAAATATAAACAATAATTTGATGAATGATTGCT
Source organism: Argiope bruennichi (assembly GCF_947563725.1). Taxonomy (NCBI): domain Eukaryota; kingdom Metazoa; phylum Arthropoda; class Arachnida; order Araneae; family Araneidae; genus Argiope; species Argiope bruennichi. The sequence continues at coordinate 7,257,238 of NC_079157.1, forward strand.
TTTCCTAATACCTCTATTCTAATTTATCATATTATAATCAAAGACTAGTGGTTTGGTTAACCTCTCCTAGATGGTGCCACGAACACACCCCAGGAAATGAACTAACCAATAAAATTGCCAAAGTTTTCAAAGATGAAAAATTTTAATTTACGAGCTCTTTTTCATTCATCATCATCAAAAAAAAAAAAATAATAATTTATTGAAATTTGACTTTAAAAAAACATTACTTTCTGTTATTTAAAAATCAAAAGAGTTTTTTTTTCTTTTAAATTTCAGTGTCGGGGTATAAAAAAAAAATTGTTTTTTGTTATTTCAAAATCGGAATTCTGAGAATGAATAATGCTTCTCAATTTTCGACTATTATAGTCTGCATATTGATTTCTAATGGTTTCACCTATGTAATTACTAGTACTCATACTGATTGAATAATATCAACAAAATGTGAAGTATGCAAGTTGTTTAAAGCGGCTGTTATTACTTTATTTTAAAATAATAAATTAACTAAAAGCTATATATCTAAACAAATAATTTTTGATGAAAATTTCTTAACATAATAATGTGTTATTTTTGAGAGCTGATTGGTAAAAATAAATCATTTTGATTTTGGCGAATACTTAAAAGAAATTTCAATTGAAGTTTGTAGAGGAAATAATGGCTTTGAAAATCCCAAACGAAATGTAGATGTATCGTAAAACATTAATAATCCATTTATAGTTCAAGCTTCAGTCAAATGTAATGTTTACAAAGCTCTAAATGAATGATTAGCTATTACATCTAAGAAAAACATTCATTTGGGTCTTTTCTATACAATGGCAATAATTCAAAATTTGTCTCAAATTTAAGTAAAAAAGGAAATAAAAAGTAAAAAAGGAGCCTTTTGAAAACAAAATTCAATATTCTTCGCATTTTAATCAATATTAGGCAGTTTTCTACCCCTTAATCAGTTTGTCCATTTCTTGTGGAAATATTGAATTACCACATTTCTACACTTTTAAACAATTAAACTAGAAGATAACATTTTAAACCAGAAAAAATGTATTCATTAGTGTAAAATATTATTCATTTTAAAAATCATAATTTCATTAAATAAGAGCAATAAACTGCAATATAAATAGCATAAGCGTGTCTTACATAGAGCATCCTCTATTAAAATAAATTTTCTAACTATTTTAGGCAAAATGCATTAAACGGGAACAGTGAAAGACCTTAACAATGACCCGTTGCACAAGTCACGAATGCATTTAAAAAATGAAAATAATTTAGAAATACTTGATCCTGAAGAATCAAAATAAATTTGATTAATTGATGAGGTTTCAGAGCTATGCTAATCGAAAATATAATTTATCGGAGAAATATTCTAATGATGGGCGACTGCAAAAACCAAATTCCATCGTATTAATTAGAAAGTATAATTCTTTGAAACTTCAATGGGAGCAAATTTCAAAAAAATCATTGATAAGATCTTCATTGAAGACTCGTAGAAATATTCGGCTGAAGGGATGACAAAAAAAATTCTCTAAGTGAGAGAATGTTTCTTCTTAAATTTGTCTAAAAAATAATACTAAAAAACTCGTGTGATTTTGAAAAACAGAAGCAAATTTAAAAGCCGTTCGCATTTTATTTAGAGATATTAAATCTCTAAATTTCTGGAATGCAGCTTTTTAGTATTTTGGTATTTCAACCAAATCTTTGTCAGTTTTTTTAATGAAACTTACTGGCACATAGTTTACGCAAAATGGATAGCCAGTATAGATTTTTTTTATGCATAATGAATTAGAAAACACACTTCCTGAGTTTTTTTAGAAAATACATAACTGTGTTTTTTTTTTTTTTAAATATACGACTGTGTTTTCTTTTTTCTCTATAAAGAAGAGCTGATATTATTGTAAAAATTGAATCAACTTACTTAGATAAAACTTATTTAATATTATTATTAGATAAAACTTATAATTAAAACTGTAAGATAAATTATAAGATAAAACTTTTTTAAATAATTACGAAAGTTTTTATTTGAACTCATTCCATATTTTATTATCTATAAATAAAGATAACTCCTACATTTGATTATATAAAGGTCTGAACTTAGTTCTGAGTTTATCGCGATCATATTTCGCTTTCATTGACTGTGAAGGTTGAAATGTGATAGTAAAAATAGATTGCCTGATAACATCTTTCGTATGAGACAATTTATTTATAAATGCACGCGATTTTAAATTCATAAGGAAGCTATTTGCACGTAGAAATAACGATTTTACAGGAGTAATAAATGATTTGAAGAAGTGTTTTTTTTAAATTATTTTTTAATTTATGGTTTGGAAGAGCATAAGGAGAAAATATAGCAATCGTCTAAAATAATCGCTTGAAAAATTATCTGTAGTAATCTTCTAAAACCTAAAGAAAAATTATAATAAATTTAGTAAAAGAAGTCACAGTAATTAACAACTCAAACAAGCAATATCGGGATGAAAGAAATTTTATTAGCAAGTTTTACATCAAAATTGAGGAATTCCAGATTGTCGATATGCATCTATTTTAAGTAAAAGTTTTCTATGGGTCGACTATTAAAAATAATCAAATTTTCTATCCTTTAATAATCTTCAAACTAACAATCTTTGAAAAAAAATTATTTTCAATTATGTCTGTTTGTCCGTGAGCAGGATAACTTAAATAAACATTATCAAGAGTAGTGAAGTTTTGCAATCGTGTTTTACATCAAGATAATTGCAGAATTCTTGATTATTGATACTGCAATTATGCATCAGTATTTTGTGTAAGTTGTCCCTTAATTGACTGTTAGTCGATCTGTCCATTTTGTCAAAATAACAGCGAAAACCAAAAAATAATTTTGCAATTATGTCTATCTGTGAGCAAGATAAACAAACAATATACAGATGAATAATATTTTGCAAGCATGTTTTATACCAAATTTCTAAATTGTAGATATGCATCAGTTTTATATGAAAATTGTTCATGAATTGACTTGTTGGTCGATCTAACTATTTTTACCAAAACGAATGCGATAACCGAAAAATAATTTTGCAATTTTGTTTGTTTGTATGTGAGTAAGATAACTCAAATAAACAGCATCCAGATGAAGGAACATTTGCAAGGGGTTTACACCAAAATTTCAAAATTCTAGATTTAAGATTTTGTGTATATGCATCAGTTTTAAATGAAAGCTGTTCATGAGCTGCCTGTTGGTCTGTCTGTCTATTTTTACCAAAGTGAACGCGATGATTCACAAACACAAAAATCTAAAGGGTGAAGGATATATGAGTCACACAAAAATTGAGCATTTTTCTGGTTTATGATTATTTTGACGAATGGTTCCATTTTTCTTCTCGTGTGTATATAAATTTCATAACTCGAGATTTCAAGAATTTAGATGAATAAAATTTTAGCTTTGGCAATAATATTATAATCCAATATAAACTGGACTCAGCTGTAAGTAATCCCAATTGAATATCTAGTTCTTTTTTTTTCTTCCTCTTTATAATACGGGGTAAGTGATGACTTATAAATATGATCTCCGCTGCACGAACAGTGAGTTCTTTGTTCGAAGCCCGTTTTAAGAGAATATCAAACGTGTACGTGTACCTGATATAATCTAAAAAGAAGGGTGAGCAAAATGATCTTTCGCTAGTGCGACATGACATCATGGATGAGAAAACTCGAACTCAGGAATCATCCTCATCAAATAATTACATTTCAAAATTAGATGGTTCGCTCCAAAACACCCATTGTGTTGCTTCAAATAATTGCAATTGGTAAAATTAAACTAAACTTCTGGAAAAAAAACTATTCTGCTCCAAGAGAGGCAGTAGCAAAAGAGAAAACAACTGAAGTGTGCCGCCTTATCTTCAGATCTACTTGCATTTTTGAGTTATGTTCACGCACATTAGGTAGTCAAATAAAATCTCTTCATTCACCATAGTAATCGTAAATTTAAAAGAAAACCCTAAAATTTTGTATAAGAATCATGCAATAAAATTAATCTGTTTAGCCTTTTATGTTTTGAATTGTTGCATTCAAATTGGCAAAAATAGAGATATCGACAAGAGGTCAACCCATAACGCTGAAATAGTAAGAAGAGAGATTGCATCCCTACTCTATGGTAGGACAAGATAAAATGACTTGTGATTAGAATTTATATTCGATGTAACCGCATTCTCCATTCTCCATTATATTTCAATGGCAGATTATTTCTCGCTTACAACTGTTACATTTTAAAGCTTATTTAAGCCATGATTAACTCTTGCTGCGAAATAGGATGTAAAGAAAAATCTTCAAAAGATTGTTCTGTATCGTTTCACAGCCATGTACAATAAACCTATTCTATTTATATCCATTTTAAGTCAGTTTAAAATTTCGTAACTTGCATCAGTTAGTGATTCTGATGTTATAACTGAAGAATATTTCATAGTTTAGTTATTGTATTTTATTTAATTAACTTGTTATTAAGCTTCATTTAAACTGATAGATCTGCATTATATTATGCTACTTGATTTATTTTAATTTCAAATGTGTTGCACGTGCTTGGCGATATGGCGCCAAAAAAGTATGCTTACTCTAAGATTCACCACTAATCACGTGACTTATGTTGGATATGCTTATTTCGAGGAAAAACAAGCGACTAGTTCTCACCATTTATACTCAGCTCTATGAGTCATCCCATAGATAGGTTTTAGCAAAATTTCATGCATAAAGCAAAGCAATTTCAGTAAATAATTAGAAACTAGATTTCATATATCTAGGTTACGAAGTTGCAAACGAGGCAGAACTTTAGCAGATGAGTTTTGCTCATAATTTCATAGAAATCTAGAATTTTAAATGGTAAGATTGTGAAATTCCCTTTATCCAACATCACGTTTAAGAGTATTATACCAGGAATTTAGTATTTCCCCTTCTTGAATAATTTTCTTTATTATTACTATTATTATTATTATTATTACGCTTTGAGTCCTTCTTTATTAAAAGTAATTACTTCCTAAAAGCTTTTTGTTTACTATTTTTTTTATATAATTTCATTACCTATTCTACGGATATGCATTTATAATTCTCTTCTTTTTTATATTTTTTATTAGAATAATATCTTTTACAAGACCATTAATATAAATGGAATTTGTGACTTTTGGCTAACTCATAACCTTTCCAAATCTACTAGAATTAAAGTGAATTTTCGAAATTACAATAAAACAATATGTTAAAAAGGATATTTTCAGAAAAGAGTTTTGCTTTACTTCAAGATAAAGAAAAGTTACTTGCAAAGATAAAAGTAAGACAATCGAAAAGGTTACGGGGTTTGAGTTGTGCTTGTCAAAATGCGTTCATTTCTCGCAAAATATTCATCCTATAATTTTTGAAATTTACAAATGATTCATTCAAATTTCCCGAAATAATTTTAAAGTCAAAATTCAAAAATCGGCATTCTCATCCACTTTCAGGTACCAATTCCCATTTAAATATTTCATGCATGATTTTATTTTTGTCGTCTGTGCAGTGCAAATTGAAAATTGCAAAAACATACATTTTTATTCATTATGTCAAATAATACATATACATATTTCATGTATTTTTATTTTTTGCTTAAACACCGTTCTTACGCTATATTTTTATATTTGGATGAATTTATGTAAAGATAATAATTTTTCTGATCATATCCAAAACTGCATGCCTTGGAATATAATTAATATCCTTGGCATCATTTTAAGAGTAATATTCTCTACAAACATTGGTAGAAAAACTTTATAGAGCTATTGAATTCACTACAGAGAAAAATATTTTGAAATGAAATTTTCAGCCATAAAATTTAAGAAAGCCGAAAGGAAAATTCTATAAAAGGAATTCTATAAAAGGAATGAAAGCAAAAGGAATCTCGAAAGGAATTCTATAAAAGGAATGAAAGCAAAAGGAATCTCGAAAGGAATTCTATAAAAGGAATGAAAGCAAAAGGAATCTCGAAAGGAATTCTATAAAAGGAATGAAAGCAAAAGGAATCTCGAAAGGAATTCTATAAAAGGAACGAAAGCTTATGGTGATTTTCGTAAAATTTATTTCAGAAATGCCCAGTATTATTACCTTTACTATAAAATATTAACCAATGGGATCAAGGTGTGGAAGTCTTCTCCACATATACACCTACGACAGATTTTTCATACCCTTTTTGTGACGGATGATAACATACCACCAGAGAAATTTGGGACTAAAGTGTATGAATTTCTTTATAAAATAAAATGTATCTGATATACATTTATTGTATTTTAGTAATTGTTCTAGGTTGTTTTTTTTATCTCCTGAAATTATTTGTGCTGAATTATATTTGTAACAGAATTCAACACAATCAATAGCTCGAGGAGAACCATTGAATGGTTGCATCGGATGCTCCGACATTTAAAACAAATTCTAATCAAAATTACTTTTTTGACGCATTCTATTTATATCTTTCTCATAACGTTCATCTAGACTTCATCGTTAAATAATCTGGAGAAATTTAACAAAATACTTCCGATTTCCATTTTCGACTCTTTTTATCGTTTTAGTTTGCGCTGAATTAGCTGGGGGTTTTCAACGTCCTTTATTTCTTTCTCGTAAAATATATAATAACCTTATTAATGACATCTCGCAACATATAATCAATTGGAATTTTCAGAAGAATCTCATGAAAGTTCCTCTAGATAAACTATTTTCAAATCTTATTTATCATTTACTATCGCTAGCTTCTCCCCTATTTTAAAGCTAGTTTAAATTTATGATTTATGTTCCGTAAGACTGTCATGTGAATTTTGCCTAATTTCTACTTGCTTATGAATTTTCACTGAAAATGATACTATTTTGATAGTTCGATGCTACGAGTGATTATAATTGAAGATTAATTTTCCATTCGTGTCAAATGCACTTTTCTGAGTTATTTTCTATTATTTATTTCATCATCTTTGGCCACAGAGTTTTATAAATTCATTCAATGATAGTTGCTTTGATTCTCTTGTTTTTAGTAAAAATGTGAACAATAATTTCCTATAAGAGTCATCAGTTCTACTTGTTTATTAATTACTTTCCTTTATCCGTTTGATAATAGAGGTTTTGTTCTTTTATTATTTTCAGAAAATTATTTAGGAGACTTTTGATAGTTTTATACTCCAAGGAAATTGCTTAATAATATTTTGATATTGCCATACATATTTGTTACATGTATTTAATTATACATAGTAAATGCATATCTAACAAAATAGCTTGAAACATTTCATTTATATCATCTGTTATAACTTTAAAAAAATTATCCTATTAAAAATTTTTCTTCTAACTTTGTGAAATGTATAGAGTATGTAAGCCTCCAATGATTTTTTTCTCATATTTTTAGTCTTTATATTGTTTTCTGCGAACTACTTTAAAGATGGCATTTCTCTAAAACTTGCTTATGATATGTTTCGAAAATATATTGTTATGGAACTTCCACCATTAAATCAGTAAAGTCAACCTATTCTCTTTTAGTGGGTATATGATGTAACACAATCAACTGGCTCAGTAACAAATGACGACTTTTTTTAACACGAATACATAAGCAACAAATACACAGCCGAGACGTACACAAGCAAATACGTCGGCACATTTAGTACAAACATCAGTCCACAAGTAGTAATCGGTTGCTAATAAAATCAAAACATTCAAAGATGTCAGACAGAATTCAGCAGGAGGTGACTACACTCTACAGTCTCTCGAAACGCCTGCAATTCTCCACTGTCTCCTCGCTTTAGCTGTAACCAATTGCCGACTCAAAGCTACATGACTGTCTATTCCTCACACGACTTGATGCTGCTAATATAATAATATCTAAGATTCGGCACACAGCTCAATTCACCAATCGCTTGAGTTCCCCTCTACGCTTGCGCTTCCTTGGACTAATCCAACTATTCCGCCGTTGATTCGCTATGGGACACTAAATATCTCGATGACTCTACACACGACTATCTTCGGCTTGGATTATCAGCCTTTTATAGTTCCCGGAGCAGGGACAGAAGATTCTGGAACAATCAAGCATATCTCAGCTTCTACTGGCTCTATAGCCAAAATTCTTGAAGATTCTTTTATTATCTATTTTGTCGCCAAATGGTTGCCAAGTTTGTCGCCAAGCTCTGGGATTACTGATACGGCATTCGATCAACATGGAACCGAGCTGACCGAAAAATGGCATTTCCAGCGATTGAACCAGTCGTGCTGGGAAGCAACATTACAGATTTATAACAATATAAACAGGATATTCTACTGAAATTAATATGAAAAGAATTTCAATTATTTTGTTTTGAAAAGTCAGGGAAAAAAAGTAAAAAATCTAATCATAAAAAAAATGCAAATTATTTTCCTTTTCTTGTTTAGATAAATCTTAAGAAAGCTTAAAGATTTCAAGAGAAGACTCATCAACAATTTGTGTTTTGTTCATGATCTGACAGATTTCGGTATTGCAAAATTTGCAGTGATTGATTTTCATTCTTTAACAATTCTTGTCATATCAGTTGAAATTAAAAAAATCTTACAATGCTATTTGTACTTACATTATATTTCTTCAGGAAAAACATTAGCTACAGCCTGAAGAATTGACGAAAGAATGTGATAATGATGAAAGATGGATATTTTGATGATAGGAAAAATAACTAGAATAGGAATAGCCCAGACAAAAGCGAATTTTGCATATTGAGTATTCTTTGCTTTTGTCAGAGGAGATGTTTAGAAAGATTCTTACGTGGATAATTTTTAAATTACTATTCAAGTCAAACAATTTTATAAGGTTAGATCGATTATTATTACTTTTGACTCCGAGATATCATATGTTAGTCATCTTAAATACTTTAATTTTAATTATTACATGTAAAAAACGTTGAAAGTTACAATTTTTTTTTGTCGCGATTCTAAATTGATGTTGATTTTTGGACAGGCTGGCTTGGGTTTAGTCGGAAAAGAAAGGAAGTGTTCATAAGAAGGGTACTATTATCTGCTGAATTATTATTTCAAAATTTAAGTAAATTTATTAAGTAATGTTAAGTTAATTAATTAAGTTAAGTTATGGAAATCACAAGGAATTTATATAATAGTTTGAAATGTGTAAAAATCCATATTTGGCTTTGAAATTAAAACTTTTAGCTATATATATAGTTTGTTAAATCGCAATGACATGATAAATATATTTTGAATACACACACACACACACACACACACACACACACACACACACACACACACACACACACACACACACACACACACACACACACACACACACACACACACACACACACACACACACACACAGTGATTAAAAAAAGTTTCCGTATGGAAAACAAAATAAAAATAAACAAGCATAATTTCTATTCTTTGCTTTTTATCTTGTTATATTTTTATGGTTAATATCAGTCTTTAAAAGGGAGTTTCATAATAAATTTCTCTTTTTTGCAAAACACAGCAAGTCATTTTGCCATTTTTAAGATAAATGACGAAGTATCATGCAAAAAACGTTTCCGTACGTAATATGCAAATTCTTTCTGACTTGTTTTACAACTGACCCGCAGTAAATATTCGAGGTTTGTAGGTTTGTCAGATAGAAGAGCACAACATAGCAATAGTTATTTAGTCCCAGTTTGTAGCTGATCGTCTTAAAATGAAAGTTCTGAAAACTATTGGAGAGTAAGGGATTTGGTTTTGAAAAAGTGGATTATCTATGAAAAAAATCGTTGAAATCACTAACGAACCAAAATCTACGGTGCAGTATGTTATTGAAAGATACCGTTAGCTGTAAACATTTGAATATAGAGATCGATTCGGAAGACCTCCGAAGTTAAATCGCTTGCATAAAAGAAATATCATATGTAAGGTGTAAGATAATCCGACTGATTAGTGCATCTCAACTTGCCACTGATTTAATGGTTGATTACAACATTAAAGTCGCTCCTCAAATGGTGAGAAATGCCATTAAAAAAGGTTATAATGGATGTGCGGCCCATAAGAAGTCTGTTATAAGTCTCTGCAACAGAAAAAATCGTCTCAAGTTTGCGAAGAAGTATAGCGAAGAAGCAAGCCTCTATCTTTTTGGGAATCTGTCCTTTTTAGAGCTGATTCAAAATTTAATATCCATGGGTCAGATGGTCGAGTTATTGTCTGAAGAAAATCAAGCAGCATATGTTAATTAAGAATTTTGGTGGAACTGTGAAGTACGGTGATGGTGGGAACATGGTATGAGGGTGTATGAGTGCTGCTGGAGTCGGAAATTTATGTTTCATTGAAGGAAATTGGATAGGTACATGTATCTTGACATTCTAAAACAAAACGTTGTAACCAATGCAGAAAATTTTTTCTCTTGGAACTGACTTTACTTTTCAACAGGACAACGATCCTAAGCACACCTCCAAGATCTGGCAAGAGTAATGCCTCTACCCTGTTAAACAACAGCTTCATAATCCTCCTCAGTCTCCCGATTTAATCGCTATAGAACGTTTATGGGAAGAAATCAATCGTAAACTAAGAACATATGACACAAAGATCAAGGTTGAACTCAAAAGGGCCATTCAAGACATTTGGAGCAATACTTCTCCAGAAACAACAACAAAAACTTGTGCTTGTTATGCCACAATGTTTGAGAGAAGCGATAAAGGCCAAAGGAAGGCCTACAGGTCATTAAATGCAGGTTGGTCAGCATGAAAAAGATCTTTCATGTATTATGTAAATACCGTACGCAATTTTTTTATCCCTTATTTGTGGCATTTTTGGATTCTTTCAATTTACGTATTTAATTTTCTCCATAATTTTCCTTTTTAATATTCATAAATAATAAATAAAAATTTCAAATTTTCATTTTCATTTTCATAAAAAAAATATTTTGTGTCAAAAATTTAACTTTTATTAACAGTCATAGCTGCGTGCGGAAACTTTTTTACCCACTGTATGTAAACATCATTTTTTAAGCAGAGACCGAAGAGAAGGACACACTTTGAATTATGAAGTTCGCTTTTATTCCATCCCGGGAGGCATAATTTTTGTACAAGAAGCGCGGACAAAACACGTCCGTCCACAATCGCAACAGAAGGGGGGAGAAAATATTTTTCCCGACTTATTTATACTCTTAAATTTTCATAGGGATTTCTTTACAAGTGTCGATTTAGGTAAGGGAATTATAGGAATCTTTAAAAGAATGTCTTAGATCGACAAATTTTTATCCCTTCACTCGGAGTGTAGGAACTTGTCGATCTCAGCAATTTTACAGAGCTTCTGTTGCATTAATTAAATAAAAAAACTGGAATTGGATCAGAAAATAAGAGAACATTGTAGAATGAAGTTAATATGGGCTGAATTAAGATAAAACTTTGGAAATTAATTAGTATATATATTGTAATTATAGATAACGAGTCACCTGAGCGATGGCCTTTGAGGCTTGTTTTGTGAATATACTGTTCGAAATATTTAATGAAAATTTTTATTACTTCGAAGTATATATTTATATTGCATTTGACAATGGCAAAGAGGAAAAGTAAAGCTTTAATTAACATCAAATAATGCTATTTGTTAATTCTACTTTTAGACACACTGTTTGTGGCAACATCAATGAATAGTTTCCCGATTTGTTTACCTTTTTTGGGAAAGGGAAATTTTTTGTCTCTCGGCTAGCAATCGTTTGAATACCTAAGCAATACAAGTGTTAACTCTGCATTGTTTATTTAGAATAGTAATGGAATGTCCAATTACATCAAAGGAAGAAAAAATGCTAAGAAAAACTTAAGGTTTTAAAGTTTTTATATTAAATAAAAACTTTCTTAAAACCTTAGGTTATATATAGTTTTTTTTTAATTTCATATTTCAGTTCTTCATTCCTGCCGAAAAAGTTCTTATTAATATATATAAAAGGAAAAGCAATTAAGTTTTAGAAAAGATCACATGTCTCAGAAATCAAATCAATAATATAATTAAAAAAAGATTAAAATTTTAAAAATGATGGCAAATTACTAAAAAAAAGTTAAAATCTAGAAAAATTTACAAAATATGAATATTTATAGAGAACGGTATCTGATTTATGTTTCATAATTTAAAGAAAGAATACTTTAAATGCAGTAAATTCCCCTGACTCCATGTTTCTTTCCTCTATATGCATAACATTAATTATCTGACTTAGCAGGAAAAAAATACTATTCATAAATTTTATTCAGTTTGTAAATTTTAGAAGAAAAATAATTATTTTACAAGCATTTTCTTAAATAAATTGATACTGATTTACCTAAGTTTAAATTTACCTAATCAAAAATTAAATTTTAATTTTAGAATTTAGTGTGTATTAAAATATATTTAATGTATTTTATAGATAAGCTTCATGGTAGAAAATAATATAATTTGCTTTCTATGAAATCGGAATTTATTCAACACGTCTAAAGAAAATGATTAAAATACAGTTTCCTCGTGAAAAATATTGTTAAATTATCTGTACAAAATCATTTTCCTCAAAAATTACATTTAAACGTCCAGACAAAGGTTTTGATATCTTCATTGCAAAAGCAATGACGTGTGGAGGAAATTACTTTAACAAAGACCGTTTGTCTATGATAAGAAATAAAATAAAGAAATATGATCTTCAGAAGGAACTTTAGAATTTGAAAAATGTGAAATCATACTTATAAATAAATATAATAAATAATATATAAAATAAATAATAAGAAATAAATAATAAATATATAATAAATAATAAATAATATATAAATAAATAATAAATTGATTGATTGTTTTTTATGGCTCAAGGGCCAATAAATAAATAATAAATATATAAGATAAAATAATATATAATGAATAATAAGAAATATGATCTTCAAAAGGAACTTTCGAATTTGAAAAATGTGAAATCATAATTATAAAAGAAATAAAAAGACATTTAAAAAGAAATATTAATGCCAAACCAAATAATGATAACAACTGTCATATTTGTTAATGAATTATGCTACGAAAATTTAAGAAAGATATATTCGTCTAAACAATTCCTGGGCTTGATTCTCACAGAATTATTTTCACGGAAAATGTGCAGATTTTTTAATCTAAAAGTATTTTCCTGAGTAACACATGTTATTTGAGTCTCCTGAGTATATTTTTCATGCATTGATTCAATGCCTAAGAATGACTTTTCACAAATAATTTTGATCGCATTCCATCCAAAAGAATTTGTTTATTTTTCCAAATGTATTAATATCTATTTTTCCACTATTCTACCTCACTGATGGGTGAGACACTAAATCAGATGAGGACATTAAGTCAATTGCGATCGACCGGTAGACTGCCAAGACATTTTGAGGTGACCGTCTTTACTATGACCTAAGAAGCGCATACTAAAAAAAGAAAGAGGGAAGACGAAAAGAGGAGATGCTTACATTTAATAACTAAGTGAATGCGGATTATTTGCGGGCTTAGAAAGCGTGAAAACTTCGAATGACTCCTAATATCGTAGGAAAAAGGGAATAATTCGCAATAAAATACTCTAGAAGACATTTTATTTACGACAGGGTCTTAAACATTAAATTATGATGAAAAAATAGAAGATTTCTGTTCTTAAGATTTGATAATTAACTTTTTTACATAATAATAATTTTTTTCCTTATGTTAAAACACTTCTTTCTCATTGGTTATTCAATTTTTTGATGACATTTTAAAAGTAACAGTAGATAATCTCCATCTCATTTAATGGCATACAAAATATTGTTGGTTTCATTCCAGACAGCTTTTCTGTCATTTGAATCAGCCATATAAGCGATCAATACGCATTTTTGATTTAAAATAAAGTAGTACGGTTAGAAAGGACACGTGAAAAAAAAAACACAATCAAACGGGGGTTAAATCAAAGTCAAAGAATGGCAAAGAATTCCAGAAACGTGACCATCCTTCCGTGTCACATTTCTAAGGCAGGTAGAATGATCGGAAAGTGGTAGTCACGGGATATTGAAACGAACAATAGCTGCAGTTTAAATGCGGGCAATATTTTTTTGAAGCAACCTTCAGCATTAAATGTATCAGGGTTTAGATTTTTTTCCGGGGTCCCATTAGAGTAATTTAGCAAAAAATTATTTACTTTTTATCTACTCTGTTATTAATCCACTAAAATACAAAAAAATTCACAAACCTTATAAAAATGTAAAACAATGAAAAGAATCATTATATTGTGTGCTTATTTTTTATGACATTCTGCTGTTTCCTTTTAGAAGCATATTTGGCAATTGATGAAAATTATTCATTGTAATAGTAGCCGTAATTGAATAAATAAAGAATAAAAATTAGCCCTATCAGATTTGCGATTTTCTTTAATATTTTTACGAATTTATCAACCTAAAGTCAACCAGATTAAATAACAATATTATAACTGATTAATAATATATTAGTTATAATAATTACTAATAAATATAACTATTATAACTCAACCATTATAATTATTTTCTCTTAATCACATTATGATTTGAAATTTTACTTGAAATGATGTTTTTCAAATCCTTAATACAATTTAATCGTTCAAAAGAAATATATAAAAAAAAATGACAGACCGTCTTTCTGAACGCTTTATCTATTCAAATATTGTAATATATTATAATCTATGAGGCTTTAATAGCATTGTGTTTCTTGTTTTTGTTGTAGAAGATAGAAAACAAAATTTTAAACTTAATTTCTAACTGAAGTAATTATTGACATCTCTTTATTCTGAAGGTATATCCTGCTTATATAATTCAAACAATGCAAAGACTTTTCAAGGGCTGAATTCGATTCATTTTGAAATGAAATACGTGAATTTTTATTAGCATATTTATTGCCATTTATTTCCCTAAGGGAAATGTTAAAAATCATTTGAAACTTTACCTGTTGATTGAATATGCAACGATTTTTATTTGTTAAAAACAATAAGAATGTCAATTTTTTTCAAAATTACAATACATATAATTAAAATAATGTATTAAAATGTTTGCACTAAAAAAAACAGGAACTTTTGAAATGAAATATCTGGAATTTTAAAAAATATATTTAATTGCTATTAAATTGTGTCAAAGATAAATTAGCAGTTTCGTAACTTATAACTAGGGATTGCAATACCGGTATACCGGGATACCGAATACCGGTATTTTGAGCCATTTGTACAATTTTGTAATACCGGTATTCACAAGTTTAAATACCGGTTTTTCGGTATTTATTAAATTTTTTTAAAATTGTCTCCACTATATGTTCAGACATCGCGAACATAGCAAAATAGTATACGTTGTCGTTATGATGTCTCCCTAAGGGCGAAATTAATTAGCTAATTAATGGCTTAATTAATTGCTTAAATCTAAATGAACGAAACATGGATTATCCCTGTAAGAAAATATTGGATCCATAACGATAGATGGAGCAACAATTATGAAAAAAGTTGGAAAGTTGATTGATGCAAATCAGCAGTTGTGCTATGCACATGGAATTCAATTAGGAGTAATAGATGTATTATTCCAAAAAAATAAAGAACAGAAAAATCCAAATACTGTGGATATAGAAACTTCGGATTCCAACTTTGAAAAGAGTATGAGTGAGAGTGATATTGACAATGAAGATAATGACAATGTAATTGTTGAAGATATTGCTAATGAGGATGAAATATTAACCTATCAAGAATTGCTTCCTATAATTTATAAAGTTCGAAAAATTGTTAAGGTATTTAAACGTTCCCCTATAAAAAAAGGATATATTACTAAAATATATACTAACTGAAAATAAAACAGAATATATGTTAATATTTGATTCTGAAACACGTTGGAACAGTTTACTCCTAATGATGGAACGATTTTTGAAACTGAGAAATCCAATCCAAAAAGCAATAATCGACTTAAACCTGTAAATTAATTTTTCAGATAGTGAATTCGACCTAATATCCAGAATTATATCAGCTCTACTTCAATAAAACTGACTATTGAGTCATTATTTCGGAGAGATTCTAATTTATTAACAGCTAATGCAACAATAAATTTCATGTTGCAGTCACTGAAAGAACAGTGCACATCATTATCTCAAGAATTATGTATTACATTGAGAAATCGCACGGAAGAAAGGCATACCGAAATAAAAAATGTCTTATGGTATTTACATAATTATAATGATTTTAGAAATGAAAATGAAAAAGAAGAAAAGAAAATAACCCATTCAAATCTGATTAAGTTTAGAATAAATTTTCTTACAATTTTTTACCCACAAACCTATCCACATTCAGAAGAATTCGGTTGAGTTATCGAAGATTATGATGTCACTACTGTCGATAGTCAGCTAGTAATTTTTACACAAAATTACTTTTCAGGCTTAATGACAGTACCATTGATGCATTATGCTTTTTAAGATCACATTTCAAAAATTTGTAATAGTATCACAGACTGAATAGTGATATTTACACTTTTTTTCTGATTTAAATAAATAAGATGTTTCTTTACTTTTTTTTGTGATTATATACTGTTATAATTTATAAATTACAAATTATTTTTTGCCATATTTACACTCTCTAACGAAACTGGCAAATAAAACAAAGAAAAACCTGTGTTTTCTTTCTTTTTCCAAAATTTCTAATACCGGTATTAAAACCGGTATCCCGGTATTAAGATTTAAAAAATACCGAATACCGGTATTGGAATTTTGGTCCGGTATTGCAATCCCTACTTATAACTTTCAAAAATCCAAGATTTTTCTTTCTCGTTTGTTGGTATTTCGATAATTCTTTTTATTCAATTATATTTTTCGATAACTGTACAAACTGTTTTGCTTGCTCAAAATAAATAAAATTTTAACAGTACTCTCATTTTGCAGAAATTCTTTCATTTTAAAGATATTTAGTTTTTACATCATTTAAACAATTTAACAATGTTTGTAGAGTCTGAATATTATTCCACTAAAATAGAGAATTTCCTGCTTTTTATACTTGCTTTCTGTTTAAAGTAAATAACACTATAATAAAGATTTTGAACTTCTCACATAAAAGAAAAAGGATATTATATTCAAACTGAAAATTTTCTGTTTTTAAAAATGTGCTTGGTAGCCCTTAAATTGTATCTAATGGTATCAAGATATAATTTCTAAGAATTGAATTAGATATAAATAATTAATCGAGAATATAATTAGATATAGTAATAGAAAATATAATTAGGGAGATGTAATTAATTCCTTCAATTTCCATTTTCATTTCGATTAAATACCTTGTATTAATACCTTAAATACCTTGTATTTCGCAGAAATTGCAAGTTATTAATACGAATTTCATTTTGATAATGCAAACTTGAATGTACAATATCTTTTTATAAAAACTAATTTATTAGAAACTAAGAAATTCACACACACACCTGAATAAAAAAAAATTCAGTTCAGTATTTCAGACTAAAAAATTTTTCTACACCTCCAAACATATGTGAGAATAGATAAACTGAAACAAAATTGTACCAAACATCTGTAAGAATTGAAATAAATTGAAACAAAAATTAAGTAAATATGCGAATTTAAATTACAATCATGTCCATAAAATAAAGATAATTCAGAGTCACGCTGAAATCAAACTCTAAAATATATATATCACCCGTAAAAAGACTACACATATCTTCAAAAATCATATGCAAATTGTAGGAAGCCACCAAATGACATCGATAGTACGTCACAAGGACGAGAGTGTGAGAGAGTGATGTATAAGCAATACAGGCAAAGAAGTAAAATTGTACGCAAGCACTTTATAAGCCTTTCAGTGCAATAACCGCATAGTTATGACACAAAGGACGCATTTGGATGATTTTCTATGTGGTAGAATTATCGGCCGTCTGGAATGTGGGCGTAACCAGCTGGAAATATCTGAGGAACTTGGAATTGCCCAGAACATCATCTCCAGGCTTTGGCAACGATTCCAAGATGATGGTAATGTAAGTAGACGTTACAGCACAGATCGCCCTCGAGTTACAACGCCGAATGGGGACTGGTATTTGGCAGTTACTGCCAAAAGAAATAGATGGAGCACAGCATCAGACCTGTCTCGTCAGCTCTATTCAGCCAATGTTACGACAGTTTCAAGGCAGACCGTGTACAGACCCTTAGGGCAGATTGGTCTATATGCTCGTAGAGCTGCCAGATGTGTTCCACTTACTTCAACTTACTGTCGCCTGCGGTTATCCTGGAGTAGAGAGCATGCATTGTGGACACCGCAATAGTGGCCATGTGAGATGTTTTCCGACGAGTTCAGGTTTAACTTGCAGTCTGATTCTCGCCGGAATTTCATATGGAGAGCGGCCAGGTACCCGTTACCACCAAGAGAATATCATTGAACGACATCGCTAAGGTGGTACAGGATGGTTCGTTTTGGGAGGAATTATTCCGGGTTCCAGAACTGACCTGCATGTTCAAATTGGAACCATGCCAAGCCAAATTTATCGGGATGTCATTCTTGAACAACATACGTACGTTTGTTTCGGGGCGCAATGGGTGCAGAATATGTATTTATGGATGACAACGTCCGTTCTCACTGTGCAAACATCGTAAACGAATGCCTTCGGTCGGAGGATATCACCTGTATGGACTGACCAGCATTTTCACCGGACTTGAATCCAGTAGAGCACGTGTAGGACATGCTTGGCTGACGAGTTGCAGCCCGTCAACCACCTCCTATATGTCTACCAGAACTTCAGAGAGCATTGCTTGATGAGTAGTGTAATATTCCCAAAGATTAGATCGATAATTTGATAGCATGCCTAGGCGTTGTATGGACTGTATTGCATCGTCATGGAAACATACTATGTATTAACCGTCATACCAACCATCTAGTATTGGTTTTTGTATATAGGTGTTTTTTTATTTGCTCTAAGGAGCAAAAAATCGCAATTTTCATTAATGATATCAAACATGTAGCATCTTTTTTGCTCTTTACCTTTTGTTTAATAAATAGACTTTACAAATAATTCACATTTGTTTTGCTTCTGACTCTTTCTTTTCCTCAACTTGCATTATCCTTAATTTATGGACATGAGTGAATTTGAAGCTTTCTTTTGGAATATGATTGAATCAATAAAACTTATATATTTGGGATATAAATAAATTTATTTTCTGTAATAAAAATGTAACATTTCGAATGGCATTCTAACAGTTTTAAACAGCATTGTATATAAATATTACAAGCATTAAAATTGGTTAAATTCGAAATATTAATATATGTACATTTATTTACAAATACGGAATACATATAACTTAATGAATTCTAGAAATAATTCGGTTCTCCGCCGACAGGGGCATTTCCGTATTCTTTATTCAGTTTCCGGACCAAATCTTCTTGATAATAATCAGTCAGTTCTCCACCATACTGCACTGGAAGTATAGAGGGAGGAAAATAATTCAACAGGTCTTCTGGATTTGAGTGGAAAAATACCTAAAAGGATCAAAATCACTTTACATTCTTGAGATAATATTTCTATCGCTATTATCCTGTTACTATTATACACATAAAAATAGAGATAAAAATTACATACATATGCAATAACTTTTATTATTATAATTATAAAAGATCAATTTTTAAATAATTATTAATTTAGGTTTAATATTTGGTATTTAAGAGAATAAAAAAAAATACTATTCTGAAATAATTGCATAGATCAATTTGAATTATTTTATCATAACTTTCTACATAAAAAAAATTGCATGTATTATAACCGATTCAGTAAAATACTTATTTAAATTACAATATTAAAATCATTTATGCATTTCGCATGAATTTTAGATGCCCAATTGCTTTATGCACTTGTAAAAATAGTATTATAATAAAATATTTCAATTCTTTTTTAAGTTGCTTATTTGCTTTTTATAATTTTGCTAATTTAAGCTGCTTATATAATCTTATTTGTATTATTTTAGAGAAAACGGCAACTGGAAGCGATTATATAATAGCAGCAAATGACACTTTACAGATTTCGAATTCCGAATCAAACATTATAAAAGAAGATTTTCAAAATGCGTAAAAACTTTTGCCATGTGAAATTGAATCTACTAAAATTTTATGAACAACCATAATTTTCTATAATAATTAATTTTATGAATATTAAATATTAAACTTCTTTTCGATTTGATAAATACAGCAACATTTAACTTTCTTTTGGAATTGACTCTAAATTACATTACCGTATCCATTTATAGATTTATATTCTTCTTTCAATTTGGTTGTTAACAGCAGAGGTATGACCAACAATAAGAATCTCATAACATAAATCAGGGGTGGGCATTAATTCGATAGCGATCGACCGGTGGACCGCCAAGACATTTTTGGGTGACCACATTTATTAAAACATAAAACGCCCCTACTAAAAAAACCATTTTTATGGAACACCGATGCCAGCTAGACTGGAGAATCGGGAATTTCAAACGCTTGCATTGAAGTTTTGATGCAGATTTTCAGTTAAAAAGCGACTGGTGTAAATAAAAATTAAAAGATTTAAATCACAATTGATTGGAAAATTCTCATATTTTATTAAACTCAATACTATATCGAAGATTGCAACAGTTGCATCTTTTCATGTAAGTCATATGTTATCAAAACAAGAAAACTTTCGCAGCTAGAGAAACGATAAAAAAGTGTTTCTGGAAGCCAGTTATTCGTTATTTGTTTTATTCAAGAACAAAAATGAAATTATTTCTGCAATTAAAGACGCACAACTATCGCGTAGATATGCCGTAGAAATATTCAAGATTGGTGGATAGCTTGCAGACTAAGTCTTCTATTAACTATAACTACAACAACTAACTTCAGATGAAAATGATTTGTTTATTTAAATTTATCTTTAAGATTTTTATTGTTTGATATTAAATGCATCATTTGATATTATTACATTTGGGGCTATCATTATTATGTTTGCACTTACGTAGGTAAGTACATATTTCGTATTTACTATTAAGTTGTAATAAACATTGAAGACTTCTTTTTAGCTCCCCACACCTAAGCCACTAGCTGGACTGCAACACCTTGAAAGAATTAGAAGTGTCCAATGCCCTGAAAAAGTCTGGCCACCCCTGACATAAATGATACTAAGTATTCTGACAAAAGAATCGTGGTTTCTATTTCAATTGAAAATAATTGCTATTATTAAAAATAATTGAAAACTAATGATGCAACTAAAAATTATTGTTTTTAAAATACAAAACTAGAGATAGTATTGTTTTAAAAGACAATTAAGAGTATAACTATCATCATAACTGAAACTCACCCTGCTTCTCATCTTTTTGGATATGAAGTTTCGAACAATTGACCATAAAGTTTTCAATAGAATGGATTCATTGACGAAGTGAATTTCCTTATATCGTCCAGGAATGCAATCCTATAAATTTAAATAGAATTCAATAATGTAAAAATGGATATTGATTACTTATAATTGGCTATGGAGGCTAGAATCGGTAATTTGTCTATGAATTATTAGTTTTCAATATAATATTATAAATGTCACCATATTATATTGAAAAGTAAATTGTTTATTTCTAAAATGTTTTCAGCTCTTTTTTCTGAAAGCATCATCATGAAGCTTCGACCTGCATGAATTTTTGATGCAGGTGAGTTTTTGCTATTAAGGATTAGTATTAAGAAGAAAAAGGGATGTCACAAAAATTATGGAATGGGTTGAAAAAGCATTTCGATTCCGTCTAGTGTAATTCATCAATAAAATTAAGGTTACTCATTTCATATATCTTAAGACTGTTTGTTTTGGAGGAAAAAGTCACCAAAACGTGATTCTGAAAACTCACCAGAGCCAACACTAATTTTAAACTTCTACTGGCACAAATCTCCCGACTGAATGGGGTATGGCACAAGCGAGAAATTATTTTATGGGGTAATTAGAGTATTGCTGGAACATTTACTTGGGGAAAGGAAATTCTAACTTGTCACTGGGGCAACAGTTAGTAAAGGTAAAAAAAAAAAAAAAATATGGTACCGCAGTTGCCACCCGTAAGCAAACGGTTAGTTTTTTGGCTTCCATCCTTAATAATTTCTTCAAAATACAGACATGGCAGATGATAGTTTCTTCGGAAGACACATTACTACAGAACTATTAACTTACTATTGCGGCATGATACTGAAAATAGAGATTCTGCGGCGTGCAATGTTTCAGATGCTTCATCGATGTTCCTTTGAAGTCGTGGATGATTTTAAATCCGTTGATCTGAGTCATCGGATCTCGAAGAGTTTGGATGAAAAGCTGAAGTGCCAGCCGCTTAAAATTATCAATAGAAAGTTCATCAGGATCCCATTTACCTAGAATTTAACACATACTCTTTGATGAGAGTGCAATTATTTATGAAATAGAAATAATGTTATGTATATCGTATAAGACGGTATAATAAAAAATATGAAATTGAAATCTGCTTACTTCTGGAAATTGGTTTATTTACTTTAGATATATTAACATCGCGTTTTAAAGCAACACTAGGGCTATTTTGGGACAGACCTCGTAATTTTGAACTGCGGGCAAATGACGAGGAAGACACTTGAATTGGCACCCCTTTCTCCAAACTGATAGTTGAACGCCTGACTGGAAGATGCTTTAAAATGATTACCTTTATACTATATTTAAACAAATTGTATCTCACACACCACACCACTCCATCAACTAACGAAATATCTCGTGTTTTAAACTCTGAACTATACTACCAGCAAATATTAATTTCGTGACAAAAATAATACTTTTATTATTCTTTTCTAAGGATTTATATAAAAAAAATTTCTCTTTCAGGCCAGTTTTGCTTTTATTTTGCACTTTTGAATTTAACCATTTTTTCCGAAAGCTTCCGAAAAATATTGTGAAAATGCTTTTATCGACATGATATTACTTGCAACTTCGCAAAGAACAACTTTTTATTTTAATTCCTCCTTTGCAATAAATTATTTTAAGAATTTTAAATTTTAAATGCAGTTGAATTTTTCCCACATATTTTGCACTATTAAATCCTAGATATCGAAAAACAAATAAATTCGATTTCATTTCCGTTCTACATATGGCATTTTTCTGCTGTCCGTCTTTTTTTAATTACTCATTGCATTTCTTTTCTCCATTTTCTTCTTTCATTTACATTTCTCTTGACATCGGAATTAATCAGTATATCAGTGACATTATATTTACAGATACAATGGTATTTCATTTGTAAAAAAAGAATTCCAGGACAATATAATGTTCTGAAAGCAGCATAATATGTAAAATACCAGTTCAAATTATTTTTTATATCCAATATCCCCATATACATCACAATAACAGTGAAATAAAATAATTTGCAATATTTATATACTAATATATTATAAATATATTTTTTATTCTTTCCTTTATAGGAAATTTCCTGTTAAATTCGACTTTACTTCCATAAATTTATGAAAAAGTATCCCAATTTGAAAATATGTAAATAAAATCCGGTATATAAATATAAAGATGACATGTTTATATTCACTTACCTAATTCACAGAGAACCATTGTGCATCCATCTGGGCTTCTGTACGGAAGTATAGTTCCGAACATTGTGGATGGTATGGTAAAAAAATATTCATCAGGGACGCTTTCGAACAGTGTTTTGTATTTCTCTCTCAAGCGGATGTAATTCTGAATCTGAATGAAAGCCTTGTTGGCGTTATACTTACTGTGTCTTAAGAACAGCGTCAGATAGTCGTCATCAAAGTTGATATCACATGTTAGTTTGTGAGCTGGATACATAAGAGTAAATTATTTAATTTCTATCTGAAATATTGAATTTTGTTCATATGTTCACAAAAAAAAAAAATTATAAAAGTCCTTTTTTATGATTAAAAAAGATAATAAATTAAAGTTATATAGATAGCTCTTAATCGGTACAACCACAACTTTAACAAAACTAAAAGCTTTAAACGATAACCAGCTTAAGTAATCGTAAGCATTTTGAAGAGGAAGCAGGAGCATATTGTTCGCTTTTCAAGTCATTTGAAACTAAATTCTGTCATTCCTTTCCTTCGCAAAGGAGATTATCTTTTACTGCGATAATTAAAGCATTTGTATATCGCTTGCATGGAAATCTTACACGACACGAATTTGACGCAACCTGGATAGTCACTAACGGCCCTATATATTAGCCACCACAGGAATGCGAATCTTTAAGGATTTGATGATATGACATTTATATCAGTCTGTACCCACAGGAAGGCAGTCTGCCATTAAAATCATCTGCATCCTTCATGAAGAATAGGTTCAGCTTTCTGAAAATGCCTGGATACAGCCCAGAACTCTTTTGTATTAGAGGGTCCGGAAAGTAACGTCGTTTCTATGCATGTCGATATTCGTTAGTCATTTATCAGCTCACTGTGTACTTACTTCAAATCAGTACCAAAGACATTTTAAGATTAGAGCGGCTTGTTTGTTCGTAAATAATTCAATCTTTTTTTTCAATTTATGTTGAAATGGCCAGCGAAATACAAGAAGCGGTACATATTCGGTATTGTATGTTTTTTGAATTTCACAAGGGTAGTAACGCAATGGTTACCACCAAAAACATTTGTTATATTTATTCAAATATATTAACGTCCATAAATGCCAAAGTTGGTTTTTTAAATCCAAATCCGGTAATTTCAATCTTTCCAAGTCGTACCGATCAATAAGTCCAACAACTTTAGACAATGACATGTTAAAGACAGGTGGAAGAAAATCCGTGACAGACAATCGAGGAGTTGTCAAATACTCCTAACTAACCTTAGTCGACCATTCAAGAACATTTGCAGCAAATCAGTAAAGTAAGAAGAGCAGGTGTTTGGGCCCCGCAAAATCGGTTTGAAGAAAACAAAGTTAACTGATCCACCATATACAACTTATTGCTTCAGCGGAAAAATACAAAAACGTTTTTTTTTTTTTTTTTTTTTTTTAACGCTTATTCATTGGAGATGAAAAATAGGTCCTCTATGATAATTCAAAACACAAATGGCAGTAGCTCTCTTCCCAAAAAATGCATTTATTTGGTATGGTTTTAACTACGATTACGGTTTTTCTACGGTCTAGATTTACATAGAAATGTGAGCTTGACCTAATTTTCCAAACCACAGAGAGTGGTGTATCATAAATATTTAGAATAAATCTATTCTACCTCATATCGTGTGCAAGTTATGGCGGATACAGTAAATATGCTGCCAATCTGGAACAATTACGTTCAAATAATAATTTTAAACTGTTTTGAGAGATCTACATGCAAAAAAAAAATATTTTGAAATTTCAAGTAACATCCTATAATATGATATCATTTTCATTAGAAAATCTGGATATAAGGTTGAGCTACAAGCACTAAAACCTGAGTAAAAATCCAAAATCAAATTATGGGAAATCTTTAATATTGAATGAAATTTATCACATTTCCAATAAACTTGTCTTTTCCACAGTTTTCGAATGAGTCTACAATAAATCATATCAGTGCTTAAATTTTTTTAAAAAAATTAATCTCCAATACATCATTGAAATCCTAAAAGGACAAGAAACAGGGCAAGATTGCTTGCTTTGTATCATGATCCACATGAATTCTTCTGTGAACCTCTTTCGTTTAGCTGATTAGGTAAAACTCATCCTGTATAGTAATTTAATTAAAATTAAACAATCAAAATAAGCTCTAGAATTATTTTGTCAAGGTCGTCATGTAAGCATTCGTTTACAAGACAACATTTGAAAAGAAATTTGTACGAAAGTGTCTCAGAAAAGAACTTACTTGAGTAAGTAACACAAAATATAAAGAAAGATTAACATAACTGTTGCGATTGATTACTTGATAGCAGCTTTTTGAGAATATCTCTTCCTTCAATTTTTCTGTCTGGGGTTTCGTTTAATTCCTTAATAGCCTTCTGGAGAACGAATTCAGGAAAGAACTTCATCTGGAATGGCAATACTTCTCTTTCGTCCGGCATGATGCTGTTGAAATAGAATGACGCTTTCAAAAGAGAACTGAATAAAAAAAAAAAATGGTGTGATAGATATTTAATATTATTCATCCCTGCCAAATTTGTATGCATGAATATCGACCTTTTATTAACTACCATAAGATTCCTCTCTATTAGCGCAAAATAGAAACAATATTATTTTGTTTGCTCACCAGATTCTAGAATACAGATGGGGACGTGGCGGCTTGATGATAAGGTCTCGGCTTCGGAAAGGAGGGTTTTAGGTTCGAGACCCGATTCCGCCGAAGAACCGCTGCGTAAGTGAGCCTGGAGCAGGCCAAATCGGTCGGAGCCAAACGCTCTTCCGCCGGTGTGGTGTGGAAACTTGGGGAGGAGGTGCCATCCCAAGCGCCCAAAATAGCCCTAGTATTGCTTTGAAACGGGAGGTTAATATAACTAAAAACCTAGTATACAAAATATTAAACATGTGGCGAAAGCTTATAAGCCAATTAATAGCTATGCTACCCGGGCAATTGCTTTTGTATTGTGGTCATGTTACTGAGCTGCGAACCACAAGGTTCTATCCATCGCCCATACCAATCAGCCACATTAGTGAGCTCGGACGATGAACCTTCAACCTTCGTATAGCTGTTGTGGCGCCATCTACCCACAGCAAATCAAAGTCGTCAGACTCATTTGACGCAGCAACAGCAACCACTCACTCACACACGCTCTTCATAACGCTTGGCGCTACTCAAATGGGTACAGGCGCATTAGAATTAACAGCTAATACATCACCACTCAACAACCATATCGTTCGACTCACTGGAGGGAGAGTCTGTGTTGAAAGCTTATAAGCTAGTTAAGTTAACAGCTACGCTACCCGGGCAATTGCTTTTGTATTGTGGTCATGTTACTGGGCTGCGAACCACAACGTCCCAGGTTCTCTCCTCGCTCATATCAATACGCCACAAACACATCGTGGAAATATTATACAGCTTCTTGTGCTAACAGGTAAAATTACAGTTCACTACAGATGTAAACACTGGAAAAGAGATGTTTTTTACATATTTCATGTGCTCTAATTTATAAGGATTGTCAAAAATGTTGAAGGCATTTAAATTTTTTGATGTAATTTATTTAACAATGATGTCTTGACTGACATAAATATGAAGTAAAATTATTCTATTGGCGATTAAAGAATTTCAAAAATGAGTTCACATTATAAAATTGTTTTATATTCTTTAGCCTCACTGAAGGCACGCCGAAACATGTGCAAATCCGATCACTCTCCAGTGGCGCCAAAATTCATAATGGAGCTAAAACGGGACAATAAGAAAAAATGTTTAATGGATATGGGATATCGAAATAGAATTGCAGAGGATTTCTCAGTCGTACTGGGGATTCCCCTTTCTCGGGTTAAATTAAATATATTTCCAGAATATTTTTGGTACGTGGATAATTTTCCAAATTAAGGATGACCATTCTGAGAATTATTCAACAATTTTCCATTTTAAAAACAGAATTAGTATTTTCTACTAATGAATATCCATAAGATTTGATGAATCTTTTACACTCGTAAATGGAAATTCATTTTAAATTATTTATACCTTTTCATAGTTACTTGTAATATGGATGCTAATCGATAAATGAATAAGTTTTGGGGTCACGAAAATATCTAAAAGAAATATTCTGCTACATTCGATCGATTTCAACAAAATACAGTTGGAAAAGATATAAATTCTACTGAAAAATATGCGCTTTGCTAATTGCAGTTAAATGAGAAAAAAAAAATTCTGGTCCCCAAAGCAGAATTTTGAAAAGCAAAAAGCAATCTTCGGGAGTTTTATGGCCCATGTACTATTCGCGTCCCTAAACTTGATTCTTATTGATAAACATAATTTTAACTTGAAGCAGTTTCTGTTTTTCTACAGCAAATGTGCAACATCTTTAAATCCTCATTTCATAATTGAACTGTCTTAAGGAAATACGTATCCAGTTTAAAGGTCACTTTTTGAAATCAAATGATGTGAAAAAACAATATTGTTACGGTTAATTCAACAGATTTCAAATACTCAAATTGGAACACAATTTTCACTTGGCGGAAATTTCTTCTAGAAAAAATTCGTGACTTAATAAAGTTTAATAAAAAATAAAATTATATAAAATTCTTGACATGTTGCCATTTAACATTCAGTTTATTTGTCAGTTCATGACATAAAAAAATTAAAATCTGCTATCACAAATTTCAAGTTATTATGTGAGAACATTATTATTTTTTAAGTCATTGTTTGTCTTAATTAATTTAAGTCATTGAGCTGATTAAAGTGGTTTGAAACAATTACGTAACTTTCAGATTGTACATACGTCGATAGTTAGAAACACGATTATTGTTTTTTCATCTCAAAATCGGCCGAGCGGATAAAGGAAATATAAATATTAATTCTGAAACAGAGTTCCTAATTTTGTGTTAAAATAAAGTAATCTATTTTTAAAAAATCTCTTTTGATATGTTATTTTATTTTCAATAAAACCATTAAAAATCTTAATCCGTAACTTTAGACATGAATTTCCTCACGTGGCCAGAGACATGGAGTCAAAATGACTCCATTGTTATTTTTCATTTTTGTCGTTTGCAAACAGCATTTGAATTGATTTTGGAAAACACAATACATTATGGAAATCACGTAATTATCAAAAGTGCTAAAAATATTAATATTAAAAATGTTAGATGTTGAAATATTAAATGTTGGAATGATGTTATAAGAAAGCCCTAAACTATCTTCTAATGAACGTTTAGATACTACAGAATTACACTAATGTTAATAATTGTCAGAGTTTAACAAACAAAAATAAAGAATACAATATTTTAAAATATTATTTTAAGACTATTTCGTTATTCTTTTTGCATTATTTAAAGTAAAAACAATTTCAGAGACAGGGCATCAATGACTCCATAAATAACAACAAACACTTTGAAAAAGAGTAACTCGGTTATACGCACGTGTTCATACTTAGGCGTTTGCCAACAGACTGCTGAAAAAAAAATCTTGAAGGTAACAGAGGAGATGATTGTTTTCAAGGACAAAACACCACGTGATAATCAGAGCTAGTGACAGGGAGTCATTTTGACTCTCGTATCCGTTAAATATATCTGAAGTTGAAAGTTTTAATCATGATGTCATTAAATCATATTTGCAGACGAAACAAATCTTATTTTTAAATAACAGTTTGTTTATGATTTAAAAGAAGAAATATCGAATTCAGAAAATAAATTGCTTGTGGGAGGGTGGCATCAATTTGTTGCTTGACTTGTTGGTTAAATTACCTTCAACTCCGAATGAAGTATTACCTTCAGTTAAATAATTGGTAATAAATAAAATGTTTATATTTTTTGTTAAAATAGAACTTGTTTAATTCACACAATTAAAAGAAAAATTAAACCATAAATCAATGAATAGCTGTTAATTTCTTCTAAATTAGTAACTAATCGCCGGTCTATGTTTTTGAATATCCTACAAGCAGCGCATATGTTGAAAAGGATAGTTAAATAACGATTCAATTTTGAATAAAGACTTCTATTTTAAAAACTATTAAATTGAAGCAAAAATAACTTTTGTTTTCTCTAATTTGAAAATTAAAGCTCTGTTAATACTGTTAAGGATATATACTTTAAAAATTCTTTTCTTGTAAATAATTTTAAAATGTAATTATAAAATGACGATATAATTTTCATTTTAAATATCTTAAACTAAAAGCACTATATATATCTTTCACGAACAAAAAAAGTACATCTTTATCAGAAAAAAAGTTATTTAAAATTATAGAAAACGATTGCAAAGACTGTTGGGGCGGACTTCAATCAAGTTTACTCGAAATCGACACAATAGCAAAAGTTACAGCTGAATGCAGACTTTGCGGCAGATAAGGAAAGTGGCATTGATATTGATTAATCATAACTGGAACATATCATTGTCTGAAACTGTTCTAAAGTCTACAACCGATTTATAAAAGATGTATGCTTCAAGGTCACTTATATTTCGCTTATATTATTTACATTTTTATTATATTCATTTGTATTTTTACCCAAATACCTTCTTATTCAACTTTTTTGTTGATAGAAATTTCTTTTACTTCTTTCTTTTATATTTCAAAATTTAATTCAATATAATAAAACACGAATGGAAATTAGTTTTATATCAATCAGAATTTTAAATTTTTATAAAATATTTTAACAATTATGTTTGGATTTGTATACACAATCTATATTTTGCAATTAAACTGGTTGGTATTGTATCAACCTAATATTTTGTACCAGATAAGTAAAATAATCAGACACACAAAAATTGATTCAGACAAAAACTATAATGTCCTCGATATCAATTCTCGGACTCGATTGATGACGTAGGTTAATCTTCTGGATCTAGTTCGCTTTCAATCAGTTGATATTGTGTCAGTATGATATAAAAAACAAGTCGATACACTACAAACTATCCTAAATCACTTCTTCCTCGCCGACACTCTTAGCATATGTCATAACTTCTTGCCATTTCTTTGGCATATTACTTCATGCCAATAAAATTAATTTTTATTAAAAAATTTACATATTTTAATTTCTATTACATTTTTACTAAAAACAAATAGTTGATTCAAACAAAAAAAAATTATTTTTAGTAAAATAAATTCAACACAAATAAAACTTAAACTTTGAATATAAATAGAATTTTCAAAATATAATGGATTAAAGAATGCACACAAGGAGAAAATACTATTGTTTATAAACCTATATATAAAAGTATGATATATACTTTAAAACAAAATGAAAATGGAACTGTTGTTATTAATATTTTAAGATTTATTAATTTTGCTACTTATTTAATAAAACTTTAAAAAATGAAGTGCAATATTAAAATTAAGAAATTAAAATCCTATGTAACGAACAATTTGGGCAAACAGTCATTAAAGAGAATAGCATTCAATAGATACTGTTTAATACGTGTTGACGATAAAAAGATCGATTGCTGGTTGTATAAGATACAAAAATATAAAATAAAATTATCATGTATCATCGTATATCAGTATCAACTTATATCTAATACAGCAAAATCGGATATCAACCCAAAACTAATTTATATTAAAAGGTAGATAATTAAAATGAGAACATTGTAGTTGTACTTTACACCATGCATTTTTGGCTGTTTAAGAACTTATTATGAAGTAAATTTTGTTTCAATTTATATAAAAGCAATTAATTAAAAAAAATTCTAATACAATTTTTATAGAAAAATTAGTAAGTCTTTTCATTTCTATTCGTTTGTTGTTCCTTTTGCATTCTCTCTCTCTCTCTCTTTTTAATTTCTCAGTTTCATCTTATTATTTCATACGATCATTTTAAACATATACTGAGTTAACAAACTATCTTCGACATTAAAATTACTTAATGATACCTTTTAGTTTTAGTTATATTAACGTGTCGTTTTAAAGCAACACTAGAGCTATTTTGGGATGGACCTCGTCACTTTGAATCGCGTACAAATGACGAGGAAGACACCTGAGTTAGCATCTCCTCTCCAAGCTTCCACACCACGCCAGCGGGAGGGCGTTTGGCCCTAGTGTTGTTTGCTGTAGGGTTGTTTTGAAACGGTACGTTAACATAACTAAACTAAACCCGTAAATTTAAAGTAGGAATAAACACACCGAAATTCAAATAAATGATGCATTCCTTTTTTAGCCTATAATTATTTAAAAAAATAATCAGCAGATATGGTGGAATATCTAATTTAAATTTGTAATGTTTTCTGACGTTGATAATTTATAGAAGCATGTGTTTTTTTTTTCTGAAATTATAAATATAATAAATATATAGAAAAATCTGGATAAATAACTTTCAAAGCTCTCTAATATCAGTTTCCCCATAGGACTAATTTTTCCCTGTGAGATATTTTTTTAAAAAAAAAATTGCCTAATATATACGTTTTATATAGAGCAAAACGTTATGAATCGAACTATATAAAAACAAATGGATGAAGTATATTTTAGCTTAAATAAAAGGATTTAGAAAATAGCGATAGAAATTTATCATTGTCGAAAAGAAAAGCTTTCAAAGCTAGTTAGGCTGTTTAACGATTACTTTCGAATACATTATTCGACCCGCTTAAACAGCATGAAATTAATTGATTCAATATACGTAAAATTATTGAGTGTACCAATCAAAGAGTAAGCATCATAATTTATATAAATAATAAAGATAAATGTGTATGTGTGTGTATGTGCGTGTGTGCATGCGTGTGCGCGTGCTTGTCAGTTTGTTGACACTCTACAAGCCAGATCATTTGACCGAAATCTATCAAAATTGAAACACATATATTTTGGAAGGTGGTAATGTCCATTATGGAACTATTTTTTTGAAATTTTAATTAGCTAAAAGTAAGAAAAGTTCTTGAATTTTTCCGCGATATTTTCTAAAAATATTAGAGTACAAAAAATGATTCTCACATTAACTTAATATTCAAAAATTGTCTTTTCGATTATAGCAATTTTTTGTCTTCTATATTTAATCATTTTTTTAATTATTATTTTAAGTACATTTTTCCAACAAGAATGGTAAAAATTCTGAGCGAATATTAAACCTATTACGAGCGATAATACAAAAACATTAAAATTCTGGAAACATTGTTATTAAAATTTTGATAAACATTGTTATTGAAATTTTGTATGTATTTTTTCATTTCCGTTTCACAATGCGAATTACTATCCTGTCTGCACACAAATTATTTTTGCCAAGCAGAAATTAAGAAATTAAGCAATACATTTAAAATACATACTGGGAAGAATCTAAAAATATATATATTTATATTTAAAATACTATTAATATGAGCATGAAGAAAATAATTATTTATATTACAATAGGGTAAAAATTACATTATATTATGAAAAGGTTAGAAATATCAAATGTATTAATTAATTATTAATTCTATTGGTGATGACAGAAAATAAGGGAAATTTATAGAAAAATGAAAAGAACAGCAGAAGTCTTTCAAAAAAATTATGCATATCTATCAAAATGTGAAGCTTAAAAAAGTTTTATTGAAGAAGCCCTTAAGACCATGTTACATAAAATATTTAATTAAAAATTTTACCGACTATTAATCGTGAGTAAATATCCTTGAATCCCCCAGTTTTACTCAGAGAGGATGTAAAACCATTAAAGGGGGCCCAGGCAAATAGACCACCCCAGCACGCCGAGTATCCCGCGCGTCAAACCAACCCAACGAACAGATTTTTTATGCCTCAAAGAAAAACTTTAAGTGGCGTTCCTACGATCTGTCCGCTTGTAGACGAAGCACGCTTTCTCCTCTTTCCCCTACCTTGCAGTTTTCTGGGGTTCTTTGATGCCTTCCAATTTACCGACAAATTGTCGGTAAACAATTGTCAGTACAAGCATTGCCCCTACATGCGCAGTATTTAATTACAAGCTCTTGGTTTACATTGATTCAAGCTATATGACTCGACCCACTTCAGTGGGGAGAATTGGTATACATTTGCCCTTTTGGAGTGAGTAAAACTGACAAAACGTATAAAGCAGAACTGACAACTAGCAGGACTGACAAAATAAAAATAAAAATTTGCATATAAAGATATGGGCCGCGGAAGCGACCATTAACTGTGGTGAGCGAACTAGTCGTGAAAGGCGACTAAAAAAGTAAAAGCGGATGTGAGAATTCTTTAGAAGTGTTAATAATTGGCAAAAACTCGCAATTGAATGTTTTGAGAATGAACCTAACATTAAAAACGATGTTACTCAGTATATAGAAAATTAAAATAAAAAAATTGGAAAACAATTATTAAAAATAAAGAAAAATATTTTGCGGAAATGAAATTGATATCATTAAAAAGGTAATTTTTCTTAAGATAATGTACAACAAAACCATTTTGTGAAATGATGGATTTGGTAGATGTGAGAATCAATTTTCATAGGCAAATCAGAGCAATTATCAGTTAAGTAGAATTTTGCGCTTGATTTATACTATCGATTCATTTATATTTTCTTTTCTCTGACTGAATTGATATTTTGGTAATCTAGCGATTACTTTCCTGAACGTTTAAATAATATTTTTCAGCTCTGTTAGTTCGCATCAAATGAAATGCAGCTTAAAAATATTCAAAGGAGCAATCTGAAATTTATAAGTTGGTTTGTTTACATTTCACTAATGCTGTTCAATAATCTATATCTATACTTATAATAAAGCTCAATGTGTGTGTGTGTGTGTGTGTGTGTGTGTGTGTGTGTGTGTGTGTGTGTGTGTGTGTGTGTGTGTGTGTGTGTGTTGGCGCTCTACTGGCCAGACCATTCAACCTACAGCTACCAAATTTGGCACGTGTATACCTTGGAGGCCGGGAATGTGCAACACGGGGTTATTTTTAATTAGAATTCTATTTATTTAAAAAAATAAGCGAAATTTTGGCGTGTTTCTGCTATAACTTCCGAAAATATAACCGCACGAAAAAGATTTTTACATCAAGTTAAAGATCAAAAATGTATCTTTTAAATGATACCAATGTTTTAACCTTAAAATTAAGTTTCTATTTTTAATTAATTTTTAAATAAATATTTTAACTATATTTTTCAACGATTTTTTTCGTACAAAATAAAAATAAAATTTAAGCTGCACGAGCACGTTTCGCATTCATGGGGAAAAATTAGCTTTTTTCAAAGTGTTGCCATCACATCAATTAAAGCTCCATTTAAAAATAAATTAAATCTTTTTGGAAATGAAATCTGCAAAAATATGATTTTCGTCACGTGTCTGTAGGAAATGAAACAAATATGAAATATTATTTTTTTCTAAAAAATAAATGGAAAATGATCTAAATGGAAAATGATAATATTTTATGTAACTTGATCCAATAAATATCCTAATATATAACGAATTTTTGATTTTACATAAAGATTCTGCTGTGGAAATCACGTTTAAAAAATGTTCTTGAAACACTAATATTTTAAATAAAGAATTAATTTCCAATCAACTAAATCAATCACTTAAATTGACTGATTTATGATAATTTGAATATTACTATTCAAAAATAATAATAATAATAATAAATTTAGATTTTCCATCGATCGTTTTCAAGAAAATATGCCAATCAACGCTCAGGTTTCTCAAAATTAATTGGCCTAAGATTATGAAAATGTTGAGTTTTTCTAAATTTTTAACATTCAAAACTTAATAAATCAGTCTCAGTTAATCGTTTAAAATAGAAACATTCATTCATTTATTTAAAATTTGGTGTGTCCAGAATATTTCTCAGAATATGATACCTTACTGCTCTTAAATTTAGACTTCATAATTTTTGAAATATATTTATAGGCCGGAACAAAATATTATTATTGATTTCATTTCAATCCTTTTGAAAGCAAAACTGAATTTTATGCTGAATCTGAGAAATTTTTGTTGAATTATTCTTTGTGATATTACACAAATTATGAAAGATATTTTGTAGTTCACATACAACTTAAATACCGAACGATTCTGTTTGCAGTACTCATATTCAATAATAATAATAATAAATAAATAACAACAAAAAATAAATAAAATAAAACGCTTGGTTTCATTAAAAAATATCTTAATATTAATTGCAATTTCATCATTTCCACTTTAAATTAAAGGTGAAGTTTTATCGGAAATGACAACAAATTAGCAAAATATATATAGTAAATTGAACGAAACGATCTAAACAACAGTATAAGTTTGGTATGACTATCAAAATTTGAAGATTAAAAATGTTTTGTTTGAGAATCTATTAAAAGACAAGTTACTTAAAATATTTAATTGAAAATTGTAGCGAGCGGTAATAATGGTGAACCGGCTGGTCGCCAAAGGCGGACAGAGAGCATAGTAAGACATAAGAGCGATTTCGGCGACAAATATTTAAGCGTTTTATATAAACAGATGAGGATACATTACCTTCTGTAGAGAGCTTGATACAGAATGAGCGATGTTCAAAAATACCGTATCTCGAAGAAAAGATTCAATAAGTACTACTTGGAACTATTGAATGATAATCAGGAAGTTTGCGATTATCTGAAGTAAACGGCTTTTTTTTTTTCCTTCGGAACGTCAATAGCGATAAGGAAAACAATCTTTTTGCATATTAAAGATAAACACTTGACGTCATTCAACTGTTCATTTTCGTGATGAATAGAAAATAAACAAATGAGTATCTATAATCGAATTAAGAGGAAATGAATACAATCAGAGAAATAATAAAGTCCTTGAAAAAGAAGAAATTAGAATATTTATCAGTTAAATGATAAGTAATTTCTGTCGCTTTAAGTTCATAAGTTTTAAATTTATCTAAAATTAGATCCAGGGATTATTTTTTGCAATAACTCTTTAAATAAATTTTTCTTCTGAAATTGAAAACTGAAGTTTAATTACCCAATATACCGGGTGTCCCATAAATTTGTAAATACTTTAAAAATTCATAAAAATTGAAGGAATGAGTATATTTTAATGCGGTTTGCGAAACTGTTATTCTCATGAAGGGGGATTTTTTTTCATTCAATACATTCAATATATATATATATATATATATATATATATATATATATATATATATATATATATATATATATATATATATATATATATATATATATATATAGTTCAAAAATTTGTCGATAGAGGGCGCTAAACACAAGTAAAACATACGATTCTACGGAAAAAAATACTTTTATTTGCATGCAAGCAATTGCTTACATGCGTATCACACCAGTACTACAGTACTTGTTCTGCGTGTCCGCCATCACCACAAATAACAGTTTGGAAGCGGGAGACAACACTGGTAACTGCATCATACAGCATATCCGGATGAATGCATGAGATTTCGTGGCGAATGGCTTCCTTCAGCTGCACTAACGAAGTTGGCCTATGGCGGTACACCCGAGACTTAAGGTAACCTCATAGCCAAAAATCAAGGGGTGTTAAATCTGGTAAGCGTGGGGGCCATTCATGTGTAAAGTGACGGCTGATTATCCGTTCTTCAGTAAAAGTTCTTCTCAAATATGCCTTCACTTCGGTGTCCGAATGTGTACGGTACACCGAAGTCTTTGGTATACCAGTTATTCGTGCCACTTCTCGTGCGCTACTGACTGCACTTGTAGACTGTTCCCTTAGCGTGTCCATTTGCGAAGAGACATCGGGGGTACGGACTGTTGTTAAACGAGGTTCACCACTGCGTCGCCGATAACACAAACTTCCAGTTTCTTCGAAACGGCGTTCTAGGGAAACAAGTCCAGCAGGAGTGATCGGGCCTGAACCTTTCTTCAATCTTTTCTGGGTCCTAAACTTTCGTAAGGCTTCAGCCGCCGATTCGTTGCTGACATAAAACAACTTTACCAATAGTGCTTTATCCACCAGTGTCAACATCTTAATACAAACCTTATGCAAACCTTTAGAAATGATGTGTCAATCTCTCACTCTGCCTTTCATAAGACTTTAATTTGCATATTTCCACTGATTTGCTTGTGTGCAGCGCCCTCTATTGACAAATTTTTGAATTATTTTTTTTTCTGTATCAAAAAAAAATCCCCCTTCATGAGAATAATAGTTTCGCAAACCGCATTCAAATATACCCAGTCCTTCAATTTTTGTGAATTTTTAAAGTATTTACAAATTTATGGGACACCCGGTACTTTCAAATAATACACTTTTTTCAACATAATTTGAAATATTCTAAACTATAAGTGAAAAATGAATTGATGTGATGTTTGAATTGAATATGCAATGTTTCAATGAGAAAAATAAATTGAGAATGCATATGCTTCCAAAAACCATAAATATTCAGGAAAAATTATAAATATTTACGAAAAACTGCATCGAGTTTTTTTTTATTCTAACAGGAAATATAAAAATATCTATATATATATATATAGATAGATAGATATAAAACTAACGTATGTGGCACAGAAATCATCCTTATTACATATTGTCGAATGCTACAAATCAAATGTAAACAAAATAACTTAAGAAATTTAGACTGCTTCATTGAATATATCTACTACTGCATTAACCTTCCGTCGGGCGCAATGCAAATCCTAACACGATCGGGCGCAATTCATCTAAGAGATTAATGTACTCAATTAATGCAATTTTTGAATGTATGTTAAAAAAACCCATTAAACAGAACTTTTCACTTACATTTGAGTATATTTAGTATGAGTATTTGAGTATATATGAGTACTCAATTAATGTGACTTCATCTCACAGATTAGTTGCGCCCAATGGAAGGTTAAATGGAGCATTTCGTTTAATTAATTCATGCAGCTGCAAAAATTATTAAATGTTTGGGAAAGGATTCACCGTATCAACAAATTAGTCAATTTAGTTAGAGGAAAGAAGACAAGAAATAAGTTCCAAACAGAAAATTTTTAATCGAGGAGAAAAAAATAGGCTTTACACCCACCATATGGATAATCGCTGACTTGTCTGTGGGAAGTGACGTTAATATCTTCCACAATCATTATCTCAGAAAAATTGTCTTTGTAACATTTTACGATTAAAAAAATAACGAAAATGAAATTGAAATCATTAAATGGGTGGGTATAGTTAATTTTAACCATATTGTTCAGTTCAATTTGATATACAGTTTTAAATATTATGTTGAAATTCAAATTTGTGCATCAAAATATTCAATCGCGTGTTTCTAACAATCATTAAAACCATAATAGAATTTTCACTTTCGCTGTTATGTCAAATTTATACAGTTTCTAATTTTAATTAAACCAAATGAATTCATGTTTTTCAGTTCATATCAAATAACAAGGCGAATTTTTTTGTTTAAAAATATTCTGTTACAGATTAAAAAGTCATAATCTAGCCGAACAAAGTGGTTGTCAAAGACAGCAAGTTTCTAGAAAAAAATAACATAAAAGTACATGAGGAAATTATTTTCTACTATTCTATCCATCATTTTCCCGTTATTTGGCAACAGGTTATAATAATTCCTTTACTGAAACCAGACAAAGAATCCTTTAAACTATCGTCTAATTGTTTTGAACTAACTATTTTCTATGCAAATCAGTCGAAAGAATCATAAACTGCAGACTGATTTATTATTTTGAGGAACATAAAGTTTTAACCATCTCAAAGCGAATTTAGGAGAGACCGAAGTACAACTGATAATTTGCTTGCCCTTCAAAGAGAAATTCACCTCTTCATTTTTACAGAGAAAACATTTTTCCTTCATTTTTGACATTGAAAGGGCTTATGTTACGGGATTTTATGGAATTTTAAAAGATTTACGTGATCTTGGACTAAAAGGAAATCTTTCTATTTTTATGAGCAAATTTTTAAATAGAAAATTCCGTGTCAAAGTGGAATATAAATTATCAGACTATTTTATGCAAGAGGAAGGTCTCCCTCAAGGTAGCGTTTTAGGCCTAACTCCTTTTATTTTAAAAATTAACAATATTACAAAATATCTACCACTTTATGTGAAAGGTTTCTTATGTGTTGACGACCTGTACATTTCTTGTACAGGAATGTATTTGAACCTGATTCAGTGAAAATTTCAAATTGCTATCAATAGCATCACATAGTGGTCCAACACTTATGGCTGCAATTTTTCCACATCGAAAGCAGCTGGTGTCCATTTCCGCCGGAAACACAATCTCCATCCCCATCCCGAACTGAATCTTAATGACTGAAAGTATTCTTTGGGGCATTAGATTCGACAGGAACCTCAGCTTTTTATCTCACGTAAAAACACTGCGGGAAGGTTGCAACAAATCACTAAACATCTTATAAGTTCTATACACTACAGATTGGGTAGTAGACAGAAGTTCGATGTTTAACATATATAAAGCTACAATATTCTCTAAACTAAATTAGGGTTGTGAAATTTGTGGATCTGCAAGAAGAATGTATTATTAAAGCTGGATACAATTCATCAAACAGCTCTTTGATTCCATTCAGGAGCTTTTAGAACATCACCTGTTAAAAGCCTATATGTCGAATGCTATGAGCCTGCCTTTGGTTTTGACCTACCCCACGACGACCCGCCCTTGAATTAAGAAGGAAGATGCTATATCTTAATTATTATTGTAGAATTATATCAAATATGAATTCTCCATCCCATAATTTTAAACTTCGCCCATTTTTAGTACGAATGCAGGATCCCAGGCTCCCATTTTGCAAGAATTCATAACATCCTCGCTTATTTAAATCTATTGAAAAGATATGCAGTTTCACCTCAATTAAATACCCCTCTCCCTTGGAAAATTCCCAAAGTGCAATATTTGAATCCTTTTAAAATTTTTAGCAACTCTGATACAGCAGTTATTATTTATCAACAAAAATTTCTTGACCACAGACAGCATTATCAAAATTTTACATCAATAAATACAGATAGGGTCAAAGTCTGCTGACTATGCCTCTTTTGCTGGTATTTTCCCATTAAAAGATTTTTCTTACAGGGCTTATTCATCTTGTTGGTTTGAGAGCGAAGGTTATTGCTGTTTTTTACGTATTAGACGAAATTTCTAATTTATTATCTATTCTGATTCGTTAAGTGATTTAATGTTGTCACTAAAATCATTTAATCCCAATCTTCCTTGTCATAATCATCCTTTGATTTAAAGAATTTTATATATTTTTAATAATTTGAATTTCCATGGTTTTACTGTTTCACTCTGTTGGATACTAGTTGTATGTTAGAATTTTGGACAATGAAAAAGCGACGAAGACCGCCAAATTGGCAACTGCACTAATAAATATTTTACCAGCGAGCGATTTAAAAAATAATATACAAAAATGATTTTTTATTCCAAATGGCCAATACAGTGGGATGTTGAGATAGGGAATAAACTCCACGCAATGAAACCATTCTTATAGTCTTGGCCTTCACTAAGAAATAGAAAAGCAGGTATCTTCTTAACTAGCTTGTGCATTGGTCATACTAGATTTACTCATCTTCATGTTTTATTCGGAGAACAACCACGAACAATGTGTTCGCGATGCTACAGTCAAATAAACGTCTATCTACTCTATTTTGTCTGAATGCTCATGTTTCAATGTTCAGTGCTTGCGATTTTCTTCAAACACCTACAATATCTTTGCCAACTGTACTTGAAAAAAAATTCTTATTTTCATTCTTTTGAATGCTTAATATCCATAATGTTTTATCATATGGATATTAAGCATTCAAAAAATAAATTTTATTTCATTCAAAATGTGTTTATTTTTTTAAATATTTTTATAACCATTTAGAACCATTCTTTGGTGGTATATAATTTGTTTGGCGCAACAACCTTGGATTTTACGCCATAAAAAAACCCTAACTAAACCTTGAGAAAATATTTTAAACATTATTGCAAAAATGAAGTTTTTCTTATGTCTAGTAATGTCTGATGTTATTATAGGTGTAGTTTGTGTATATATTTCCAATATAATTGTTATTCAAATGATAATTTCTAAAGCTTAGAGATAGATCTATATTTCCAATTAGGAAAAATTCTAATTGATGGAAAGAATTACTTTTTATGCAGTTTAAATTTTCTGTTGAAGCAATTACGATACCTAAATTTTCATACTATCCCTAAGTCTTATTAACAATATTTAATAAAATATTCTTGAGTAAATAATA
Source organism: Argiope bruennichi (assembly GCF_947563725.1). Taxonomy (NCBI): domain Eukaryota; kingdom Metazoa; phylum Arthropoda; class Arachnida; order Araneae; family Araneidae; genus Argiope; species Argiope bruennichi. Next base: position 7,298,765 of record NC_079157.1, read on the forward strand.
TAGGAAAATAAAAGAGTTTCACACATATGAAATCATTTAACCGAGTTATGAAGCTTATGAATTTCATTGTTTTAGACCAGGGAAGGGCATTAAGTCGATTGTGATCGACCTATGGACCGGCAAGACATTTTAGGGTGACCGCCTTTACTAAGACCTAAGACGTGCAAACTAAAAGAAACACATTTATGGAACACCGATGAAAAATTTCAAAAATATTTCTGAAGAGTGTTTAAAGACGGAAGTTCATAAAACAAAGAGAAATATTGTGTTGAAATAATAAAACGTCGCTCCGAATTCGAGGGATGTTTTCAAGAATTTACTAGACAAGAGTCAATGGTTACAGTTCATAATTTACTCCTTTGGCAGTGTTGATGTGGAAGAAATAACTCAAAACATAAATTATATATTATCTTTATCTCTTGAGGAAAACAAATTTTTTTTCTTTCAAAAATTTTAAAAGCATGTAGTTCAGAATCCAAGTATAATTTTTGGAATCTAGTAGACGAAGTAAAGTAACGTAATTTAAAAAAGAAATGGCTTGTCATTTAATATTGTTCTTTAGCTCTACTTATTTTCAACGATGTATATAATTAAGACAACATATCGTTCCTCTTTCAGAAACGATCAATTAGAATCCAGTACAAGATTAGCAGTTAATAATTATATAACGAGATATTCAAGGCTGGCGGATAGCGTGCAGTCTTCTACTAACTATAACTAGGAGAACCAACTTTAGATGAAAATAATTTATTTTCCAATGTATTTTGAATCTGTTGATATTAAATGCATCATTTGATATTATTATTTTTGTGGTCAGTATTATTATGTTTGTATCTTGCTATTATTATTATGTTTGTAGTTATGTAGGTAAGTACATATTCCGTATTAATTATTAAATAATAATAAACATCGTTGACTTCTTTATTTAGCTCACTGCGTCTACGACACTGGAAAACTCCTCGAAAAAAGAATTAGAATTAGCCAGCACCCTGGGAAAGTCCGTCCACCCCTATTTTAGACCGTTCAATGTCGCTTCCGAAACGAATCGTACATTGACGGGCGTAATATCGTTTTCGAACCCGACTAGAATAATTGAGAATTTATTTCTTTATTTGTTACAATTTTCATTTTTGGTACGCTATTTGAGTACAATTTTGTTTTTGGCTGGTGGTCACTTGTCTGTTGTAACGGCGACCAAAAGGAGCCAAGAAAAAATTTCTCCAGTCGACTACTTCAAAATGCGTTAGTTTCATTTATCAGGAATAACTCAAAAAGAAAAAAAGGAGAGGTAATAACTTTTTAAAATGCGATTAAAACTTTTGGTCTGTTTTGAGATAAATTTGAATTTTTTAATTAAAATTCCATTTAAATTATAATACACTAATTTTATTCAATTATGTGAAATATTTTTAGCATGACTTGCTTCTGAATAAGAGCGTAGGAGAGTACAATTTAATAACTGCAGAAGGCAATAATCGTAAGATATAAAAAAAGAAGAAAAAAGAGATTTTTTTCATTTCCGAAAAAAAATATAATTATTAAAAATCTTTGCGGGGACGTAAACGGGCAGTTCCAAAAATTCGATGCAATAAAAATTATTAAATATTTAAAACTTTGACGAACACGGTGAAAATAATTGAAAAATAGCTGTCCTGTAGAGTGTTTTTAAAAATATTTCCATCATGCATTTTGTTATTTACTGATAATATGCATGGAAACATTAACAAGCTCATACGTTGTTAGAAAATTCAAAGCTAAAAAGAAATGATAATCAGAGCTATCCAGAAATTCATAATAAATTTCATACTCATATCCTGAATTATACCTTTACTTCATACTCTGTAGCTAAATTCTAAACCTGCCTTCTTTTGCACAATGCATTTTATGTTTTAACTCTGCATTGTCAATTCATATTTACAGCAATTGTTCAACGGGTGTTGAAATCGAAAACGCATACATTGCATTTTGGTTCGCTCATAAACCGACACACATTTACTAATGATGAAATTATTGGGATATTATTAAACTAAAGGATATTAAGCATTAAAATATCGAAATCCAGATAAAGGCACTATTTGAACGCAATTAAAATTGCGATATGAGACGGTTTGCTCTGCTGACATGACACCTTGCATTAAATACATACTGCCCTGTAAGTTGTTTGTCGGGATCCACAGCCAGAAGACTTTAGCTATTGACTTAAGCTAAAGGGCGTTTGCATTTGAGATTTAGTATTTGGGATCATTTTTGAAATGAATTCAGTCAAGTCCCGTCCATAAAAAAGTCTCATTTTAAAATCTGGCGTAGTTGATTCTGCACTAAAACGCTAAATTAAAAGATGAAGAGGTAAGTAATTAAAATTGCAAAAAAAAACTTACTAGAAGAAAATTGGCTTATGTTTATAAAATTTTGTTGCTTGAACTATTTTTTGCGATATCGGATTCAAATCTGATTATACTGGTTTCTCAAAGGTCAGAGTATTTTGTTATTTTGTCTGATGAATCTTTGAAAGAACAACAAAAAGTGATTATACTTAGATGATAAAAATTTAATTTTTAAATAAATAAATGCAATTCTATTTTATTAAGTCAATTTAACAAATCTTTGAGTGATTACTAACTTATCAGCAAAATTTGATATCTTGAATTACAAAATTATTTTATTATTATTCATTGGATTTCTCAGAACTTCCAGAGTATTGTATAAAACAAAAACACTTGATTTGAATTCCGTTAGCACTATAAAATAATATTCCCATTTCTATTGATAAGAAAAATGAATTTGTATCTAGTTTTATCTGTGAGTTTTGTTGATACTCTTATACGCTTGATAAGTGGATTTAAAGTGAATAAATTCAATTGTAATATCATTTGGAAAATAAAGATGTACCCCTAAAATGATTTTTGAAATTTTAATTAGAATTTTAACCAAAAAAACAGCTTTTTATGTTTTTCAGTAATAATGCTTATAAAAAATTATTACACAAAAATAAATTTTATACCATCTTTTAATCCAAAAATTATCTTATCAATAACGCCATTTTAATTGTCTTACACTTGCTTTTAACTAAAATAAGAAATTCGTCTGAACGACACAACTTTTAAAGACCACCGACAGTTAATTTTCTTTATAAGATTCGTTAATTTAGCATTTCAAATTTTGTTGAGAAACGCTGAAGCAATTGATGGATTATCTCAATATCTTCATTTGAGAATTCATTCGTATTAAAACTAAATAGAAAATTTAAAAAAAATTGATAGAGTAGTTCAAAGCATAAAAAAAGATAAACTTTTTAAAATTTTATAAATCGGAGACTTTTATTTTTGAAAAACTGACAGCATTTTTTTTTCTCATATTCTATTTGGTAAATGTGCAAAATTTAATTGAATTCAGTTCAGTTGTTGAAGAGGATATATGGAACATACATAAATAGCTGCAATGAATTTTAATTGAATTGAAATAGAATTTTTTACAATATATCCATTGTTTTAAAGGAATCCAAGTAATTTTGTTCCCACAAATACTTCATCATGTGATCAATTGTGCTGTATTTTAAATTTTCATATAAACAGTTTTTAAATACCTTTTTATGGAAATTTCGTAGGATTTTCTTTAATTTTGAAGCTACTGCATTTAAGGTTTAGCTCCAAAATTCTGTGATGTTAAAAATCAAAATACTCAGTATATTTATAAACACTGTTATTCTTACTTGAAGATATTTTGATAAACAATAATCGATTATATTACAAATAGATTGCCTTTTTACCGCTTTGATGCTTTGCATATAGAATTCATGAATTTTTCACCTGAATCATTGAGGAAACAAGTCTGCTTTATAATTATGATTTATTTATTTATTTTGACCATTGTAAACGATCATGTATTCGTTGATCGTGGATAACGTTGCATAGGTGCCATAGGCGTCACAAAACTGTTCTGAACAACAATACATTCACAATTACAATATGAAGTAAATTCGTTTAATTTATTAAATTTTTTTGGCAAATTTCAATTTGCCAGCACCTTAGTGAACTAGTTTACGATTTAGCCTTCTTCTAGTTACAAATGCATTCTTTAAGCCAATGGTTCTGATTTTCATTGTTTGTTACCAGATGTTCGATATCAGCAATTTTGGTTACATTTTTTGATATAGTATAAATTTTAAAAACTAAGGTAATCTCTATTAATAATAAGGAGAATGTCAGTGTGCTGATACTTTACCTGCCAGACCATTTAACCTAAAACTAAAAAATTTGACACAAACTTTGGAGTCTGCAGATGTTAATCTCGGAGCGATTTGTTTTAAAATTTTGATTATTAAAAATTTTGGTGTTTTTTTTTACAATTTCTTTTGAAAATATTCCCGTGCAAAAATCATTTTTACGCAGTTTTAAATTTGAAGAAATTAGCGTTACAATGATACCCATTTAGTTACTTGCTTCAAATGAGTTAGTCTAAATTTAATTCATTTAGAAGGCACTTTTAAATATAATTTATCACAATGTTCCCATCGTATTAAATAAAATCTAAATCATTTTCATTGTTGCAACTTATATTTTATCCAAATTTGTTTCTTCCATTGTTGGCTATCAGACTTAGTTTTTGAAAATGAATTAGATTTCTGTTTAAAACATGCTTTTAATAGCATTTTTTAACTTTGTGACAACAGCTATGGTTTATTTCAGAAATAAACAAAGGTGAATTTTAAAAAAAATCGCTGTTTTCGCTGTTTTAGCTTGGCGTTTTACAACGTCAATAAATTATTTTATAGAGTCGGATGAATATTTTTGAATCATCTCCAGATACAATACATAAATCACGAGTTATGTTCTACAATATAACCAAAACTTCAATAATGAATTATTCTTTTTCTGCCCTCATATTTTTTATAAACGTGCATCAATTCATAAAACAAATGACAGGATTAATTGAAATTGAATCATTTTTCTTTCAAAATAAACTTAAAATTTAAAGTGAAATGAATATAAGTTAGAGAGAAGCATAGAACAATTTAAACAATTTCAATTCAATTCATGCATTAGGCTCAATTTCATGGAACAATTTCATGCATACGGCTTCTTAAATATTACGAATAACATGCTGTCAAATTTTTACAAATACTTTTCTTAGAAAACCCTTAAAATTAAGCTATTTACAAAAGATTCAATTAACCTACGTAACCAAAAATTCTGAAGAATTAGCTGGTAGCTAGGGATTGCAATACCGGACCAAAATTACAATACCGGTATTTTTTAGATCTTAATACTGGGATACCGGTTTTAATACCGGTATTAGAAATTTTAGAAAAGGAAAGAAAACACAGGTGTTTCTTTGTTTTATTTGCCAGTTTTATTAGAGAGTGTAAATATCACAAAAAATAATTTGTAACTTATAAATTATAACAGTATATAAAGAATCACAAAAAAGTAAGGGAACAACTTATTTATTTAAATCACAAAAAAGTGTAAATATCACTATTCAGTCTGTGGCACTAATACAAATTTTTGAAATGTGACTCTTAAAAAACATAATGCATCGGTTTTACTGTCATTAAGCCTGAAAAGCATTTTTGTGCAAAAAATACTAGTTGTCGAAAACGCTCTTTCGCCATCTACGATAGTTAGTGGTACTGTTAGCAAATGCGCGATATACTTTTAACGTTTACGCTTAACGTAACGCTTTATACTTTTACGTTTAAATATCTTAACAATTTTCGAACTTTATAAATTATAGGAAGCCATTCTTAATAGGTTAGTATTTCATCCTCATTAGCAATAACTTATTCAACAATTACTGTCATTATCTTCATTGTCAATATCAATCTCACTCTTACTCTCTTCAAAGTTGGAATCCGAAGTTTCTATATCCACAGCATTTGGATTCTTCTGTTCTTAATTTTTTGGTATAATACATCTATTATTCCTAACTGAATTCCATGAACTTAGCACAATTGCTGATTTGCACCAATCAACTTTCCAACTTTTTTCATAACTGTTGCTCCATTAGTCATTATGGATAGAATATTTTCTTTCATGGATAATCCATGTTTCGCTAATTTAGATTTAAGCAATTAATTAAGCCATTTATTAGCTAATTAATTTAGCCCGTTAGGGAGACATAAAAAAAAACATATACTATTTTGCTATGTTGGCGATCCCTGAACATATAGTGGAGACAATTTTAAAAATTTCTAGTAAATACCGAAAAACCGGTATTTAAACTTGTGAATACCGGTA